>NC_042616.1:624372905-625572905 GCF_901001135.1 Rhinatrema bivittatum | reverse complement strand
GGAAGCTGGCAGAACAAAATAAAATGAACCAAAATAAAACTGTGGTGTACATCCCTCTCATCCAAAGGTGAGTGGATTTAGGGCCCAGGATTTCTGAGTTCTGAAAAGAGCACTAGTTCATTGCCGCTTAGCTAAAACTTATCACACCGATGATTGGACTAGATTAGTTAGGAGAGGGCACACAATAAGAGAAGAAAATATCTGTGTGATTGCAAAGCAGGGCTCATGACTCCAGACATCAGCCCCAGTTCCAATTGAGCTGGAAGCCCAGATGAATAGTAGGAAACTGGCGGGGTCCCTTCCCCATGCCCCATCCTGCAAAAGAAAGACTTCTGGTACAAATTTTCTAGATTCAACTTTTACATTCAAGCTGAGCCTTAAAGAACGAGCATATTGGAAAATATGGCGAACTGTGATGACTCCATCAATGAACCATCCAGAGAGTAATTTTGTAACCTTGCACGTAAATTAGCCAGCAAATACGTGCAGAAGTTATATCAATTTCACAGCAGGCTTAGGCACGTAAGGCCGCTCTGGAAATTTATCCTGCCAAATCCATCCTCCCGAGTTAGACCTACTGAAATGTCCGGGTGAACATTTACATGCATCCTTCTGAAAATGCCAAAAGTGTGCCCATTCGTCCAAACCCCATCCCAGCTCCCCCCCAGTAAGGCCTCCATTCAGTTCAGGTAAACTTATGTATGAACAGGACACCCGTGCGCACACGGGCCAGCATTTCGAGCAGGTAGTTCAGTAAAAGGCCATTTCTTCACATAAAACTCCTGCAGAAGTACTTTGGGAAATTACCCTCCCGGTGTTTGTCTTTTCAGCATGCAAACTTTGCTGAAAAAGGAAGGCTCTGAAAACTGTAAATTAGCAGTCTTCTGGCTTTTTAGAATAATGTAGTTGCAAAGCTCAGATTCTGAACCATTAATGTTTGAGGAACTGGCTATGCAGCAGGAGTTTTCTACAAATGTTAACATGCACTCTGACAATAATGACAAAAATAACTGAAGAATTTAAGCAAATAAATTTAGTGATCTTCAATGTAAACATATTAATTTGTATTCATTAATATTAATGGGGAAATGTTCTAATAATTTCCATTGTACTAATTACACTTAAAGCCACTGATATGATGTAGTAATAATGAAACAAAAAATACAAATTTCAGTTGAAAAATGTTTGTTTAAAACCTTAAGTACAAAAAGAAATCCATGAAAAGTATACATCCTCAAGCATTTGATAAATCCTAGTATTGTTTTGCTTTAATATTAATCTGTCATATTTATGTACAATTATGCAGGGCCAAATTTAGGATTTGAACACTCAATAAGCAGGATTGGAGAATGGGGGTGAGAGAACCTGGAGATCAGATAGTGGGTGAAGCTCCTCTAGCTCCGCTCCTCTCCAAAGTCCCAGAGTCCCATAGCCGTGCCCCTTTGAAGTGGCTGCTAGAGCAGGTTCCTCCTTGACTCATTTGCACTTCTCTCTGGCTTGGGTATTTAGCGCCTTCAAAATGTGGTGCCCTAGGCAATTGCCTATGTTGCCTCCCCCTAAATCCAGGCCTGCATTTATGGTTTTTTTTAATGCAAAACTTAAATCTAGCACAATGGAAAAAAATAATTGTGATTTCAGATTTCAAATATTCATAATTTTGTGAGGGCTTTTTTTGTAATGTATTTATTTTTTACCAGTCCTTAAACTGGCTCATGCACTCCAAGAATCCTTTGGCACAGATTTAGTTACATATTCTTCTCAGATACTGACAATAACTCTTATGAAACCTCATAACGTGGCCTGCACATGTGGACAGCCTTCGAGGTATTTTTTTTTAATGGCATGCTTACCTGATGTGCAGAAAAAGCATGAATGGAAAACTGCTGGCATGGTTTATTTTGGAAACCAACCTGCATAGAGCTGTTCTGCATAATAAAGCCCACTGAAACAGTGGGGCTCTCTATTTACTTGTGCCTGTGTCTTAACAAAGAAGCAAGGTGCTAGGAGTTTTGCGTTAAATGACTAACGAGACCTTTGCCTGGGCTTGATCTCATACCTGTTTTCAGTTTTTCACATACTTTTGGTCACCCATGACAGCATTCTGATAGGGATTCTCTGGCTCCAGAGCAACCATTGGACAAGTGAGAGGAAACAAAGCATTCTCAGAGTGATAGCAGCCTAAGGCCAATCTAATTACAAGTCCCTGCACTGCTTGAAGTTTCTCAGCTGACATGCCTGAACTGTGCAAAGACCTTCACGTGAACTATTATACAAAGCAGAATGCATCACATGGTTTTTAAGCAGCTGCTAAATCTCACAGCAAATGAGGCAAAGAGATAAGTTGCATACCCTCATATACAAAATGTTCAACAGAAAAAAAAAATAAAAGAAGTTCCCTCCCCCCACAGATTTCTGATGCCCCGGGCTAGGATAAAATTTGGAGGAAGAAAGTGTTGAGAACTTAAGCTTTTAGCTGAAGATGTTCTACTTTACATTCTTGATTTGCTTACTTATAATAGCTTGGACAAGCCATAATTAACAGACATTTAGCTCTAGTAACAAAAGCTAAAAAAAAAAATAAAAATTGCCATGTCACAGTTCTATCTTCATAACACATTATACAAGGTCTTCTTCAAACATACAATAAAATGTTAATTAAAATACATAAGAGAGCTACCATTTATTCACTTTTTGGCGAATCTGGCACGTCTTTGAAAGTCAGAAGAGACAAACACAAGAGCAGTTATTTACATTATGGATTTTTTTCTCTCCTTTTTATAAACTGAATCCTAAAAACCATGTTTTTGGACTCAAGTGCAAACTGCAGAGTCTACTTTATGTGACGGCAATCAGCTGGCAGATTAAAAATGCAACTTTATTTGGAAGGGCCTCTGGACAAATAAAATCTGATCTGGTGCACCTCTAGATTAGAAATTATAGCATGCTTTAGTTTAGAATCAGAATTTAAACAGTATGGGGCCTGCCAAGTGGATAGTCCTTCTATAATGTACCTTTGCTATGACACATACCGGTACTTGTTTGAATATCATCACACCTAAAGTTAAGCTCACTCAACTGTGCATCAATAATTATTGGGAATTTCTTTTTCAAAGCACGCTTGCATTTTCCAGAGAAGGAGCTGCCCCCAGGATGTACATAATAGAAACAATGTGATATTTAACCATGCATATACATCAGACTGGACACAATTTCTGGTGGATTTAATTGAACTAAAAACAGATTTGCATTTTGACCTGTGCAAAAAACTTAGCACAAATTTCTTAGTGTGCATCTTGAAATAGGAAAACTACCAATATAGTAACCTAATAGTATGCATAGTGCATAAGCACTATGAAAAGTGTTAATACTTTAATGTTTTATGTGCTGAGCTTAATGCAAGTGTCTTGTCTACATAGGCCATAACTGGTTTAATATATAAGCTTTAGTTTATTTGACAAATATGTGTCAGTGTTGTGAGGTGTGAGGTACTTAGGGACAGAGGTTGGCTAGTTTTTGGAAAAGATAAAAAGTTTTATGTGAATTTTTGCAGTTCCCGCTTGGAGTGTCTTAGTAGTGTTTCTCCTGTCTGTTTCCTGTCCTGTTTTCAATAGATTAAAGAAGTCTTTGAAAACTGACTGAGCTGAATTGCTAAATTTATCCACTAATGTTTCACTAATTGACTAAATGTAACTGCTCAAATTCTGGGCAGGCCTGGGAGGGATTAGATTGAGAGGAGAAAGTTAGGCTGGTAGCACTGATTTTCAAACCTAGGAACTGCCACAACAGACTTAAATCTGGTCAGCTGGATCCATCCTCCCACCGGAAGTAAAATCCTTAGTGGAGAGCAGCTGGCTCCCCCCCTCCCCCCATCTCTTCTTCCTACTCGTTTGAATTCTGACCTGAAGAAAAGAATATTAACATTTTAAATCTAGTTTTTATATGTTAACCTTTTATTTCTGTAAAGTCAAAAGTAATTTGGGATGGGAGTGATAACCTCCCCCCCCCCCCCCCCCAACACACACAATCAACCTTTCCACCTACCAGAAATAAAAGCATAGCATTAGCAGGGATGGAAGCAACCAGGCCTCACAATCCCACCTTCTGCTCTCCTGCTTTTTACTTATAAAAAGAAATGGTATCCAATATTCCATCCCCTTCCACACCAGCATTGTTCCCACTCCTTCCATAAACTCCCTTTCCCTTAAATGGTCCTCCTATTTGCTAACCCCTTAATCCTACCAATCTCCTTCGCCTGTACCCTTAAAATGTCTCCAGCCTTTACCGAGACGACGCAAATTTATATCCCTCCAACTCGGCATCTAGTAGTTCTCTGATAGCTGACATCATGGCTATAAGTCTGTGTCCTCCCAGCTTGGCTTGGATGTTTTGGGGTCATGGAGGAGGGGGTTAGCAAATAGGGATCACTTGGTGGGCAGTTATGGAAAGAAGATGATCAGTAGGGAGAGGGAAACCTGATACCATTTGTTTACTATAAATGGAGGGCAGGAGTTTGGGAGAGCAAATGGCGAGGGGAGATGTTGGACCTCCCAAATTTTTAAATTTATGTGTAGAGAGCAAGGATTGGGGTGCGATTATTTAAATGTAATTGGGGTGGGTGGGAGAGGAGCTAACCACCTAGCACTGATATCCTGCACTAGCTAGCTGTGTCTATGACTGAGCTTCATAAATCTAGCCTGCTAGACTAAGGGAGATTTATAACTGAAAATCATCTTATAGTAATTTAGCAGGCCAAAATTTGACAAGTTAAATGCTGGGCTCTTTCTAAAAATATTGGCTCTCTTTTGTGTGCAAGTGCATGTTGATTTGTTTTTGTTTATCTTTGTAGTATCTAACACCTATTCAGAATTTGTAGGAGAGTGATGTTTATGTTTATGTTTGGTTAGAGTATGGGATATGGAGGAAAAGGTGTAAGTGAAGGAGCAGATGAGTGTGAGAAGAGGGTTAGGGATGAAGAAGTGGCTAGGTGAAGGAAAAGGAGGAATATGGAGGAAGAACAGAAAAATAGTAGGCTGAAAGTGATGATGAAACAATGGAGGGGAGGGGGATTCTGCAGGAGAAGAGAATGAGGAAAATGAAAGGGTTGTGACAGGCCAGAGGAGGGTGAGATAAGTGAAAAAGTGAGTTAGAGGAAGGAAGAGAAGGCAAGTGGAGCTTACAGAGCAGAGAATGGAGGGAGGTGAAGAGAAGACCTGGAAGTGAGAGGAGTAGTCAGGTAGAGAGGGATCCACAGCAGCCAACTAAGGCAGAGACAGATGATGAGGCAGGACACAGCAGCACAGATAAGCTCTAGAAAAAGCAGATATGAGCTGAGAAGAAAGACCTGTTAGTTCATAGGGTCTGCAAAGAATACAATATGGTATCCTGTTTGCCAAGTGGTATGCAACTATATTTTCAGCATTAAAGGAAACACATTTGGAACATGGAATGGGAGCAACTTAAATGTTGTTAAGCAAGTCAAGAAAGCTTTGCTTAAGAACACTTAAGATGAAAGGTCAACATGACAAGGTGATGCAGATATAGAGGTTCCAGCAACAGACAGGAGGAGGTCCACTATGCTGCATCTGCTTGGTATTGTTGGAGGAGATTGTATGCCCTATACATCTGATAGAACCTGTACATGGCCCGCATGGAAACCAAAATATCACTTAGGAACCTACTGTGGAACAAGTGCGTTAACAGCTCGCTAATGTAATAACAGACCAGCTCTGCAGCAATAATCCCTGTCGCTTAGTGATGGTTTCACAATGGTACATCTCAAGAGGTCATGGGAGTGTGAAGTACTTTGTCTCCAACAGGGAGGCAAGAAGGTCATTGCCATGTAGGATGGAGGGGAATGGGAAGATTATGTTGCCAGAGGTGCAGGGTGCAGAATCCAAGGACACTGGAGAAAATCTTTCTTGCCTATGCCACCATCTAGTAAAGTTGGATACTGTATCTACTCTATTCCTTCCACAGTTCACCATCATCAGCAGAAAACTGTTCTCTCTACTTCTGCAGTCCGCTCAGAGTAAGTTCAGCAGAAATCATCATTCAGCAAAGAGGAGTTCTCTGAAAAACATCTTTGGCAAGAGCTAGAAATTTTATTCATGGTCAAGGACTACATTACCTGAAAGTAAAGAAGCAACAGGCAGGAAGTCTAGAGCTACATGTGATTTTTATTTTTTGCAGAAGTATCTCCACCTGACCAGACACCAGGGCAGCCACCAGGCAACTGGAAACCCAGATAGCATTAACCACACCAGCAACAATGTTGTCTGCATTTCATGTGGAATCTGTATCAGTATCATTACTGTCCAACTTGCAGCTCCCCAGAAGCTATAGCATGACATCATCTTTCCATGACCATATGACGGGGTTGGTACTTTGTACTGTGAGAAAGTGTCTGGAAACAGAAAAAAATATTCAGCTGGAGACACAGAGAGTAATCTGAAGAAATTCCTAGGAGAAGATGAAGGAAAGGGGAAAAGGTACGCTGCTTAAAAATAAGAGGAGAGGAAACAGGAGGCATCTTGGAAATTGAGACCAAAGTCACCTGAAGTCAGCTGAGAAGAGAAATAAATGACATGAAGGATTTAAACCAGTGGGTAGATCCAGGTAAAGTTGATTGAGATCCTACATAGAGATTAAGGACTTTATATATGCAAGCCAGGGGTGCAGTAGAATGTCTTCCCAGGGCCAGGAAGAAGTGAGCCAAAGGTTACCAATTAAAATGGGGAATATGGACTAAGAAGATTAGGTTAGTCTGTTGGAGGGTTAGTAGCTCATCTCAGCTGTTATCTGTGGTTGAGATATAGGAGTGAGCTGCCACATTGACACTCATACCCTGAGTTATCATATCAAAAAGGATTAATGGTAGAACTGCACTACATTTTGTGGATGTTATGGGCAATTAGTCATGCATCAGACATTATGGACATCACCGTCCCTAGTCAGGGCTGAGATGAACTAGGCATGTAGCTGATAAACATTAGGTATAGATGAGGTAAGATTTAAATAGCAAGGACAGTACTCCCCCAACAACCATCCATCTCTTTACTTGCCAGACTCAAAATTATGTGAAAGGGTTGAGTGTGATATGATAAAGAAGTCATGGAAAGACTTGACCACCACATTCAGAGCCAGCGGAGCTGCCAGGACATCTCTGTTCCCTTAGTACCACTCGGATGTTTCTTTGAGTTCATTAATTTTAATGTTTACTCATGAGACCACTATACATATGGATAATCATGTATAAGAGTGTGCAGATTTTACATGCATTTACAAACTGCTTCTACCTAATTTACATGGAGCCTTGCAGTCTGTACCCAGTTACTAGAGAAGAACAGATTGTCTCTAACCTCATTTTCCTGCCACTTCCATGAGTCATTTTTTCTTCATTCCATGGTATCTCATCTCATAACATTCTGTCTCATGCTACTGTGTCTTATGCTTGTTTTTCTTCTCTCATCTATCCTCTCTTTCCCTTCTTTTGCTCTTTTGCCAGCTCAAAGATTAATTATGCTTTGCTTTTGCAAAGCTGACCTATAGTTTTTCTCCCTCTATTTGTCCATTCTGACAACCAGCCAGGCTTCAAATAAACTTTGCAAATCACATTCCTTCTTATCTTACCTACTCCTGACCTATAACTGTTGACTTGTAAGCCATTGTTAAACGTGCCTTGTGGACTACCTGTTCAACCAATAATAAAAATTCTTCTGTCCTTGCCTATGCTATCTCTTGTTCTCTTGATATTCTTAGTTACTTTATCCTAGCATCATACTGATAATAAAACCATTCCAGACATTATTACTGTGCCTGATATATTTCCTTCATTTCCATGCATATCTAACTGAATAGGCTATGTTATCAAGTGGGAGCTCAGCAATTGTTATCTCCTTGGTTGTCTATAGTCATGTTTCTTTGAAGGTCACTCCATATCTGTTTCTCATCCTATCACTGTTGTGACTTCTGGTGTGTATTGCCTCACTGATCCAGCATCACTTTCCTTTGAAGAAGGAGCTCAGTTGTCTGAAGCATCTACCTCTAACATATGTGTATAATTAGGGTTAAAATTCTAGCATGATTTACTCAGTCTTTCATCCTTTTAAGGTAAAAATAAGGAACATTAATTATTATTTTGGTAACAAAGATGAGCAGTCAATTTTTTTATCACACAAAACTTTCAGAAGATATTTAAAAAATGTGTGCATTCATCATGGTCTTAATTCATTCAAAAATGTGATGTAGAACTTTTTTGTAAGAAAGTTATTCATGTTTGGCAAATAAAAATAATCACATTGCATGTTAAAAACAAACAGCTCAGTGGCCATCTATATCTTGACAAAGATATATAAACTTGCTTTATGTACCTTTTTAGATTAGCGCACACTCAGAATAGTGTTGTAAATATACAGGTTTATTATAGGAAGTATGAAAAACATGAATTTTAGGGGTCTGAAGGCAATACCTTAAACTTTGCGCTGAGTTCTGTCTGCCCCCTATCCCCAGTGACAACAGTGAGTCCCAGCCCCTGTAATAATGCCATGTTCAAATCTCTCCTCCCACCACACAATAACATTGTTGAACCCATCTCTTCCATCCCCAATTATGTGGTCCAACCCCACTCTTGAAACTACTGAGCTCTGTCACCCCCAATGCCACAGATGAGCTACAATCCCTATCACTATCACTGTGACACCAATAAGCCCAGCACCCTCTAGAACTGCTCTTGTAGCTGAGAGTTCTACTTCTTATTTCTTCCCTCAAACTACTCCGATGGATCCCTGTTTCTCTCCAACTGTCCCCTGTGATACTGAGAGCCCTGTCCCATTAATTGCCACTCCCCTAATGATGTCAAAAGCACTGCTTCCACTTCATCCTCTATGTAAATTATCCTTCCTATGATGTTAAGAACTCCTTGTTTTCTTCCTACCCCATGATACAGACAGCCCTACCCCTCCCTGTTCCCCCAACCCTCATGGTTCTTGTAAAACACATCCCATCCCTTGTATCACCCCACCTTCACTAATACCACTGAAGCCTATTTCCTACTTTTCCATCTCTGCTTCTGATGATGTCATCAAAACCCACCCCACATCAACCACCCACGATGCCTCCAAGGCCTGTTTGCTCCTCGCCCTAGCCTTTTACCTTCATGCTTCCACCTTTTTCATCTCCTTCAGTGATACCTCCACCTCCATGCCTTGCTTGTACACCACTGTTGCCTCTTCCACCTGCTCATCCTGCCCCTTTTTTTGCCCTCATAGCACATCTTCCTGATCACCTTGCCAGTTCCCCAGTACTTCCACCTTATTTCCCTAGTCCCTTTTCTAATGAGGCTTCTACCTCCTGAAGTTCCAAGATGCTATAAATGACTGCTTCATGCAGCAGCTGGTCATGGAGCAAACAAGGAAGAGAAGAGCTTTAGAGCTAGTTCTCAGTGGAACATGGTGCAAGGTGTAAAGGTGGTAGAACCAATTGGCAATAGCGATCATAATGCAATTAAATTTGACATAGTCACTGGGGGAAGATAGCAAGTAAAACTATTGCAGTAGTAATTAACTTTAAAAGGGAGACTATGATAAAATGAGGACAATAGAAAAATCTAAAAAGAGAAGTTGCCAAGGTTATAGGTTTGCAGGAGAGATGGATATCATGAAAGCCCGGACAAATTTTATTGCATGCATTAAAAAAGGTTGAAGGAAGACCAAACAACTGCCAGCATGGTTTAGTGGTTAGGTGAAAGAGGCAATTAAAGACAAAAGGGCATCTTTCATAAAATAGAAAGCAAACCAAAAGAGGAAAATAGGGAAGACTAGGTAGAGATCCTGTCAGATATCTACCAGGAAGCATACCCAATATACCATTTGTGTAGAGAGGAAACAGAGCAATAGTGTAGATATGTAGCTCCCCTGTTTGGAAGAGAGGACATACATGGAGGTGCATCAAGCCACAGAAGGGCTCCAATGCATGTAATATCACATATATTGTGAAATATCGCCACAACAGTGCACTATCGTGAAAATATCTAGCAATACATGCAATATTTTGCATCTCCCCTCCTAGGTTTCCTCCCCTATTACAACTACCTTCTTTGCATGTGATTTGCGTGCATGAACAATGCATAGGCAATTCTATGCACATTTTTTATTGTGGTCAACCGAGAAGGTGGTCAGCTGTAATAAAATGTGCAACTTTCTGAAAAACCGTAAATATAAGGCGGGAGGCCCGGGTCCCTAATATGGGTCCTGAGGCTCCCACCTCACAAAGAGCCAGCTAAAGAAAAATAAGTTGCTGTAAATGGAGAGGTTCAGTGGGGTTCAGTGCTGACCTTTATCTCAACCCAAGACTACCAGTCAAGGTGGCCCCTCATAATGAAAAAAAAATCAAAATGCCTGTGCAGCAACAGCCCCAGTCCCTATATAACCCCAAGTGAAAGGCAAAGTCCCCCAGACCCCACAAGTAAAAGAGAGGATCCCATACCCACCTGCCATACCCACCCTCTGTATCCCAGAAAATGTAAAAGTAAGGCTGCAGGTCTCCACCCCCCACCCCTGAAACTCCCTTCTGCACCCCCTAAACTTTCCAATGGATCCCATGTCTTGGTTGGATGTTCCCTCACACCTGGCCTGGTCAGCACCATCTTCCAAATTGGTGCCAACTTGACCTTTCCCCAGCTATGTGACTGGTGTAAGGTGTGGGGATTGAGGTCCCAGCAGTGAGACTCAGCCTCTGAGCTGGGCTTCTTAGCTGGGCCATCGCATTTGGCCTGGGCCAAGATCCTGGCCTAGGCCTAGGCCCGGCCATCTGGGCCTGGCCACAGCATTGGGTGTGGGCTCAGGCTCTAGCCTAGGCCGAGGCACAGGCATTGGAACCTGGGCTCTGGACTGGGCCATGGTGTCAGGCCTGGGCCTGGGTTCTGATCTAGGCCAAGATCCACGTATCTGGTTCAGGCCCTGGCATTGGGCCTAGGCCAAGGTGTCGGGACCAGGCTTCTAAGCCTCGGCCTTGAATAGAACCTAAGCCAAGGTCACCAGAGAATCCCCACTGGACTGGGTAAGTGGGGGCTGGGGGGGGGAGGGGATTCAGGCCCCAGCATTTTTCTGAGTGGGAGGGATGGGTGGTGTGGAAGAGAGGCCTTTTTTTTTTTAAACAAAAGAAACATTAAACAAAATGAAATTTGTGGGGAAAAAATCTCCTGAAAATGAAACAAAAAAACAAAACAAATTCTTTACCCCTGCATAGCCCTAAAGTATTTGTTTGATATATAATGGGAGAAGAGGAGAATAATTGGTACCATTTTGGTATTGTAAGGAAACTGAGGAGTGTGAGAAGGCAACATGGAGAGGTAGGAGATATGGAACTTTGGATAAAAATCTAAATTGTATTAAACATTCTCTTTACCAAACATATGGGAAGCAAACTCAAAACGTGCCTAAACCCATGAAGAAGGGAAGAAGAGAATATTGGGTTTGCAATATTAAATTTTAAACAGTACTTTGCGAAGTCACAAATTTATTGAGAGATATTTTTAACATCACTAAGTATTACAAACAGCTGTAAAGAATATTTTCATTGTTCCACAATATCTCAGTAAAATTAATGTTGCAGACCAAATCAGCTTCCAGTGTATTTTTACTGCATAGTGGCTTTAACACTCAGCAGTGCTGTTATCATTACTTATGTATGCATTAACTTAGAAGTGGGACTTAAGCATGTGCAATGCACAAGGCCTTGAAAGTTATCTTTGCCCCAGCTCAGGAAATCTTGGAGATTTGAGTACTTTAATTGACAGTAAGTGAAGTTTACCTGAAACTGTATTTGAAATATGGCCTCTGGATCCACAATCCAGAATAAACCAGCCCAGGGGTTACAAGTTAGATGTAAATGTAACAGTTCCTGCAAGTCCTGAAGTTGATGAAGTAGGTTCTGGAAACTGGGAATGAGTGTACTAGGAGGTGTCAGAGGAAGGACAGCCCTTTCTAGGAAAGTCTACCAGAGTGGAGTCCTGAGGAGAAGAAGATTTCCCTGGAGACTAAGGGGACCATTGTCCGTGGAGATGCCAGAAGAAGAGCAGCCTGCCTGGGAAGGTTCATCAGAGTCAGAATGATTTAGCTACAAACAGTCCGAGATTCAAAGGAGGGAGAGACAGAGAAGGACTTTGGAGTAAAGATTACAGTTCCCATGTACTGGGAGACCGAGGGGGGAAGGGGTTCCTGTCCCAAAGAGATCACCTGTATTGGGGAAGAGGTGTAAAGAAAAGAGAGAAACTGTAACTTTATTCTAGATTGATTTGCTGCTGTAGTGTCCTGCCCTAAGTGTATCTATTTCTGGACTTTTATGTTTTTCCTGTCAACAGTCGGTAAGGATTTTTATTTTGAGCAACAGAGTCTGTGGTTTTTGTGGAGTACTTAACTGGTGTGCAGGAAGAGCCCGTGAGTACAAACCCTAGCCTTGAAAAGACTTGATTTCCCCCCCGTACAGGAAGTCATGGGGCCCTGTGTGGTCTGTGACCCTCCACATGTTTCCCGATGCCCAAGAGCTGACGGGGAGCTACATAAAACAGTAATTAAGACAATAGAAGAAAGGATTTGAAAATAAGCTTTTCATAGAGGTAGAAAAACAATAATAAACCATTTTTATGTACATTTAAGACAATACCTGGTGAGGGAGTCAGTTGGACCTCTAGTAGGGCAGTATTCAAAAACATAGGTGCCACTTATCCAGATAAAACCTACACTTAGCCGGCTAAATAGTACTTATCCAGCTAACAAGCATTTTCGGTGGCTGCAACTTGTCCAAATATCTTAGATGAAGAGCACCATTTAACCAGATAAGAAAGAAGGCATCTCGGGGTACTAGTATGTCGTGGGCATTGCCAAAACCTAGCCGGACAAGTCAGAAAGTCAGGTTTTCAGAAGTGCTTAACTATGACATTTATCCGACTAAACTTAGAGCAGCTATTTAATCATCTGCAACAGCAGAACTTTCAATATACCAGAACAACTTTATCCAGAGAGCACTGTAAATGTCTTTAGCAGTCACTTCAGATTATAAGCTAGTAAGGGTGCAATATGCTTCCCATTTTATGATGGTGGCAGCATCAGCAATGATGGAGATGGGCACGGAAGCACACACAGCAGACAAGAAGGCGATATCGCCCAGGAAGAGTGTACAGCTGCAGAATGAACTATTTTGACTTCATAATGATTTTATTTATTTGTGGAATTTCCAATAGTTATCCAAAGTGAAACACTCTTTGTAGCAGAAACACATGGAAATCAAAAACCAAATAATTAAACACACATAGTAAATCAAGAAGAAAAAATTCCAAATTCTAGGTCAAACGTAAAAGGAGGAAGCAGAAAGAAATGTGAGAACAAGAAAATATTTAAATTCACTAGATATCATTTTAAAATTTTGTTAATTGTAGTTTGCTCAATGAGAAACCATGCCTTGCCAGTTCACATAAAAGTCAAAGATGAGTAACTCCCTCTGTGTACAGTATACAGTATTGGGGATACACATAAAAGTCCACTGCCTTGGCTGTTTTAGCCACTGGCAGTTTCCAGACCACTGTAGGTAATACTAGTGGCATAACTCAATCAGCCACTTCTCATTGAATACAATAATTTATTAATGCTCTGTGGTAAAGTATGAATAACTACATATTCTTTCTGTATGCAAGGCAGTAGAGAGAAGAAACTATGAGGGTCTTCTATGACATAGTGGATTTTCCATCAGTGATTGGCATTATAGATTGCACATATGTGGCTTTCAGGCCTCCAATGCAGCATGAAAGAGCCTATAGGAACAGGAAAGGCTTTCACTCTCTGAATATGTAGGTAGTTTGTAATGCCAGGGGACTTACTCACAGACATCTTGGCAAAGTATGCAGGATCCTGCCATGATGCTTTAATACTGGAGTAATAACAGGGGCTTGGCTCTTAGGTAAGTAAGAGCTCCATAAATATCCTCTATCAAATTTTATAGTATGGCTTAGCATGTACTAGTCTGCCATGTACTAGCCATGCCATGTGTACTAGTCTGGGAATAATGCAGAAATTACAACTCTTTCCTTATCACTTACCACGAGGAATGTCTTTTGGCTTGGCACAACCAAGATGTACTGTTTGGGTCTTGTATATCATCACTTCTGATCTATGCAGGAGCTTCCTGCTGTCTAGACTAGTGCACCAAGGCATACAGACAGACATGCATGAAACTAGGGGTCATCCATTCAGGCTCTTAAATGTATACTATGCTTGTCTCTATGAAGATTAGATAAGAACATAAGAAATTGCCATGCTGGGTCAGACCAAGGGTCCATCAAACCCAGCATCCTGTTTCCAACAGAGGCCAAACCAGGCCACATGAACCTGGCAATTACACAAACACCAAGAAGATCCCATGCTACTGATGCAATTAATAGCAGTGGCTATTCCCTAAGTAAACTTGATTAATAGCAGGTAATGGACTTCTCCTCCAAGAACCTATCCAAACCTTTTTTGAACCCAGCTACACTAACTGCACTAACCACATCCTCTGGGAACAACAGAGCTTTATTGTGCGCTGAGTGAAAAAGAATCTTCTCCGATTAGTCTTAAATGTGCTACTTGATAACTTCATGGAATGTCCCCTAGTCCTTCTATTATTCGAAAGTGTAAATAACCGATTCACATCTACTTGTTTAAGACCTCTCATGATCTTAAAGACCTGTATCATATCCCCCCTCAGTCATCTCTTCCCCAAGCTGAACAGCCCTAACCTCTTCAGCCTTTCCTCATAGGAGAGCTGTTCCATCCCCTTTATCTTTTTGGTTGCCCTTCTCTGTACCTTCTCCATCGCAACTATATCTCTTTTGAGATGCGGCAACCAGAATTGTAAACAATATTCAAGGTGCGGTCTCACCATGGAGCGATATAGAGTCATTATGACATTTTCCGTTTTATTAACCATTCCCTTCCTAATAATTCCTAACATTATGGGGTAGATTTTTAAAAACTGCGCGATCGCGTACTTTTGTTTGCGCAGCAGGCGCAAACAAAAGTACGCTGGATTTTATAAGATACGCGCATAGCCGCGCGTATCCTCTAAAATCCTGGATCGGCGCGCGCAAGGCTGCCGATTTTGGGCAGCCAGCGCACGCCGAGCCGCGCAGCCTGCCTCCGTTCCCTCCGAGGCCGCTCCGAAATCGGAGCGGCCTCGGAGGGAACTCTCTTTCGCCCTCCCCTCACCTTCCCCTCCCTTCCTCTACCTAACCCACCCCCCCGGCCCTATCTAAACCCCCCTACCTTTATCCATGGATTTACGCCTCCCGGAGGGAGATGTAAATCCACGCGCGCCAGCGGGCTGCTGGCGCGCCGAGACCCGACCCGTGGGCGGTTCCTGAGGGCGCAGCCACGCCCCTGGAATGCCCCGGCCCGAAACCACACCCCCGGGCCCGCCCACAAAACTCTGTGTCCCGCCCCAAAACGCTGCGTCATTCGGCCCCGCCCCCGACACGCCCCGTCCAAAAACCCCGGGACCTACGCGCGTCCCAGAGTTCTGCGCGCGCCGGCGACCTATGGAAAATAGGCGCGCAAGGCCCTGCTCGCGTAAATCCGGGCGGATTTACGCAAGCAGGGCTTTTAAAATCCGCCCGTATATCTGCTTTTTTGACTGCTGCAGCACACTGAACCGACAATTTTAAAGTATTATCCACTATGATGCCTAGATCTTTTTCCTGGGTGGTAGCTCCTAATATGGAACCTGACATCGTGTAACTATAGCAAGGGTTATTTTTCCCTATATGCAACACCTTGCATTTGTCCATATTAAATTTCATCTGCCATTTGGATTCTCAATCTTCCAATCTTGCAAGGTCCTCCTGTAATGTATCACAATCCGGACAAGAAAGGGCACATTAAAAAAACAAAGAAACCCAAACACTCCCCAACTATTCAAATTTAATTAATTGCAACCACCCACCCTCCTGACCCCCCCAAGACTTGCCCGACCCCCCTCCAAGACTTACCAAAAGTCCCTTATGGGCCAGCGGGGTGCTGGGAGCAATCTCCCCCTCTCGGGCCATCGGCTGCCACTAATCAAAATGGCGCCGATGGCCCTTTGCCCTTAGATTGCTCCCGGGACCCCTGCTGGACCACCAGGGACTTTCGGTAAGTCTTGGGGGGTCGGTCGGGCAAGTCTTGGGGGTCAGGAGGGTAGGGGGTCTTGGGGGTCAGGAGGGTAGGGGATAAATGTTAGGAATTAAATTTGAAGGGTTGGGGTGGATTTGGGGTTTTTTGTTTACAACCCCCCTGTCTGCCTCCCCTGGGTTTCGGGCTTTGTTTCGGGGGGCAGACAAAATAAAATCGACCCAAACTGCGGGAAAACAAAATTTCCCGCAGCGGGCTGATAACGAAGGCCAAATCGAAAGGTTCAGTCGAATCACATCTCTACCAGCAAATGTAAAATGTAAAAAGTAGTCAAGAATGCTGTTAAGAACATAAAAACATGCCATACTGGGTCACACCAAGGGTCCATCAAGCCCAGCATCCTGTCTCCAACAGTGGCCAATCCAGGCCATAAGAACTTGGCAAGTTCAAAAAAACTATGTCTATCCCATATTACTGTTGCTAGTAATAGCTGTGGCTATTTTCTAAGTCAACTTAATTAATAGCAGGTAATGGTCTTCTCCTCCAAGAATTTATCCAATCCTTTTTTAAATGCAGCTACACTAACCACATCTCCTGGCAACAAATTCTAGAGTTTAATTGTGCATTGAGTGAAAAAGAACTTTCTCTGATTAGTTTAAAATGTGCCACATGCTAACTTCATGGAGTGCCCCCTAGTCCTATTATCTGAAAGAGTAAAAAACTGATTCACATTTACCCATTCTAGACCTCTCATGATTTTAAACACCTCTATCACATCCCCCCTCAGCCGTCTCTTCTCCAAGCTGAAGAGTCCTAACCTCCTTAGTATTTCCTTATAGGGAAGCTGTTCCATCCCTTTTATCATTTTGGTCGCCCTTCTCTGTACCTTCTCCATCGCAGCTATATCTTTTTTGAGATGTGGCGGCCAGAATTGTACACAGTATTCAAGGTGCAGTCTCACCATGGAGTGATACAGAGGCGTTATGACATTTTCCGTTTTATTCACCATTCCCTTTCTAATAATTCCTAACATTCTGTTTGCTTTTTTTGAATGCCACAGCACACTGAACTGTCAATTTCAATGTGTTATCCACTATGACGCCAAGATCTCTTTCTTGGGTGGTAGATACTAATATGGAACCTAACATTGTGTAACTATAGCATGGGTTATTTTTCCCTATATGCATCACCTTGCACTTATCCACATTAAATTTCATCTGCCATTTGGATGCCCAATTTTCCAGTCTCACAAGGTCTTCCTGCAATTTATCAGGCTATTAATCAATTATACTTAGGGAATAGCCACTGCTATTAATTGCATCAGTAGCATGGGTTCTTCTTAGTGTTTGGGTAATTGCCAGGTTCTTGTGGCCTGGTTTTTGGCCTCTGTTGGAAACAGGATGCTGGGCTTGATGGACCCTTGGTCTGTCCCAGCATGGCAATTTCTTATGTTCTTATGTTCTTAACTACTCTGAATAATTTTGTATCATCTGCAAATTTGATTACGTCACTCATCATATTTCTTTCCAGATCATTTATAAATACAGTGGGCCCTTGAGTTACGACCAGCTTGACTTATGAGCAACTTGGGTTACGACCAATTTGTCTGGTCTTGAGTTATGACCAGATTTCGAGTTACGACTAGGGATGTGAATCGTTTTTCAACGATTAAAATTATCGTCCGATAATGTTTATATCGTCTTAAATCGTTATAGAACACGATACAATAGAAATTCTAACGATTTATCGTTAAAAATCGTTAACTCCCCGTTAGTGCGCACTAACTCGATTTAGTGCGCACTAACTGAAAATGATACAAATAAACACTTTCCAGGTCACTGAAGGTCAGTTAGGAATGAATAAGTGTTCCTATTGGCTGGCTGCCCTCTTATCTATTGATGTTACCAAGGTTACCACTGAGGTGATGGTTGGGGGGATGGGAAATGGAACTGGAAACTAACAAACACCAACAGAAAATGAAACAAAGTGTTCACACTTCCCAGGTCAGTAAAGGTCACTTAGGAATGAATATGTATGTATGTATTCCTATTGGCTGGCTGTGCTCTTATCTATTGATGTTACCAATATGGTTGGGGGGATGTGAAATGGAAACAGTTGGAAGCTTGACAAAAAAAAGTAATGTAATGATCAGCACTCACGTGACTAAAACTTGTTTGTTTATTATTTTTGTTAGCAGGCACCTGAAATGCTAGTGCATGTTGAATTTGCCAATCACTGTGCATTTTAGAAAGGTGGTCCTGGCTGGAACTGTACACAGTTCAAATATATGTAATTGATTGTTGGTAAGTGTATTTTTAAGTAGCCACACTGGCACCAGTATGTTTACTTTTCCTCCTACTTAACTCACTAGCTCAGCTTTGTAAGAAGGGCTTCTCTGCTTGTGTGTTGTTTTTGTTTGGTGTGAGGAGAGCAGAAACATCAGATCTTTATTCAATCTACTACAGTCATCTCTTACAGTGCCCTATCCCTATTAATACCAGGAGTGTTGTGATCTTCCTGCACACAGTGCCCTAACCCTGATACCAGTCTGAGACAGCTCCCTCCCTGCATTACTAGTGAGAGGCTGGCTTCACAGACAGGGGGGAGCTGCCTGACCCTCACTCCTGACTTCCCCCATGTCCCAGCTAGTGAATGGTGTGTGGGTGAGGGGGGGGGGGGGAGGATGGTGAAGTCTGAGACAGCTCCCTCCCTGCATTACTAGTGAGAGGCTGGCTTCACAGACAGGGGGGAGCTGCCTGACCCTCACTCCTGACTTCCCCCATGTCCCAGCTAGTGAATGGTGTGTGGGTGAGGGGGGGGGGGGGGGAGGATGGTGAAGTCTGAGACAGCTCCCTCCCTGCATTACTAGTGAGAGGCTGGCTTCACAGACAGGGGGGAGCTGCCTGACCCTCACTCCTGACTTCCCCCATGTCCCAGCTAGTGAATGGTGTGTGGGTGAGGGGGGGGGGGGGAGGATGGTGAACTCTGAGACAGCTCCCTCCCTGCATTACTAGTGAGAGGCTGGCTTCACAGACAGGGGGGAGCTGCCTGACCCTCACTCCTGACTTCCCCCATGTCCCAGCTAGTGAATGGTGTGTGGGTGAGGGGGGGGGGGAGGATGGTGAAGTCTGAGACAGCTCCCTCCCTGCATTACTAGTGAGAGGCTGGCTTCGCAGACAGGGGGGAGCTGCCTGACCCTCACTCCTGACTTCCCCCAAGTCCCAGCTAGTGAATGGTGTGTGGGTGAGGGGGGGGGGGAGGATGGTGAAGTCTGAGACAGCTCCCTCCCTGCATTACTAGTGAGAGGCTGGCTTCACAGACAGGGGGGAGCTGCCTGACCCTCACTCCTGACTTCCCCCATGTCCCAGCTAGTGAATGGTGTGTGGGTGAGGGGGGGGGGGAGGATGGTGAAGTCTGAGACAGCTCCCTCCCTGCATTACTAGTGAGAGGCTGGCTTCACAGACAGGGGGGAGCTGCCTGTCCCTCACTCCTGACTTCCCCCATGTCCCAGCTAGTGAATGGTGTGTGGGTGAGGGGGGGGGGTGGATGGTGAAGTCTGAGACAGCTCCCTCCCTGCATTACTAGTGAGAGGCTGGCTTCACAGACAGGGGGGAGCTGCCTGACCCTCACTCCTGACTTCCCCCATGTCCCAGCTAGTGAATGGTGTGTGGGTAAGGGGGGGGGGGGAGGATGGTGAAGTCTGAGACAGCTCCCTCCCTGCATTACTAGTGAGAGGCTGGCTTCACAGACAGGGGGGAGCTGCCTGACCCTCACTCCTCCGGGGTATTGTGATCTTCCTGCACACAGTGCCCTATCCCTGATACCAGGGGTGTTGTGATCTTCCTGCATGCAGTGCCCTATCCCTATTAATACCAGGAGTGTTGTGATCTTCCTGCATGCAGTGCCCTATCCCTATTAATACCAGGAGTGTTGTGATCTTCCTGCATGCAGTGCCCTATCCCTGATATCGGGATGTGTGCAAGAAGATCACAACACCCCCGGTATCAGGAATAGGGCACTGTGTGCAGGAAGATCACAACACCCCCAGTATCAGGAATAGGGCACTGTGTGCAGGAAGATCACAACACCCCTGGTATTAATAGGGATAGGGCACTGTGTGCAGGAAGATCACAATACCCCTGGTATCAGGGTTAGGGCACAAGTTCTAGTCGCATTGACTGATCACATTACTTGTTTTGTCAAGCTACCAACTGTTTCCATTTCCCATCCCCCATATACTGTCAGTAGGAAACTTGGTAACATGAATAAATAAGAGGGCAGCCAATAGGAATACATATTCATTCCTAAACTGACCTGAAAAGTGTCAAATTGTATCATTTTCAGTTAGTGCGCACTAACTCCCAGTTAGTGCGCACTAACTCCCGTTAGTGCGCACTAACTCGAGTTAGTGCGCACTAATCGGAAAAAACGATTTTTAACGATTTTTTAACTAAAAAATCGTGCCTAAGACGATTTTCTTGCCCTGCCACACGATTTCTATCGTTAAGACGATATGGAAAACGATTCTCATCCCTAGTTACGACCAAATTTTCTGGTTTTCATTTACGACCAGATTTCGAGTTATGACCCATGCCACGTGTGTGTTGTTTTCTTTTTCCCGCGGATTGCTTGTATTTGGTCCTTTGTTACTGCCTATCATCTTTTAAATATATAAATAAATAAACACATAAATAAATAAATAAGTAAATAAATAATAAAATTGAATTGTTGTTTCTGGTAGGCTAGGCACAATTTATAACGTTTTTGTGAGTACACTAGGAAATTATTGGTGTTTCTGGTTATTACAGATATTATTCAACCATTTTTTATTATAGAAATGATCAGGTAAGGGGAGCTTTTGGGAGGTTTGGAACGCATTATGGGTATATCCATTATTTCCTATGGAAAAAATGGGCTTGACTTACAACCAACTTGAGTTACAACCAGCCCTCTGGAACCAATTGAGTTCGTACGTCAAGGGTCCACTGTTTATTGAAAAGTACAGGTCCCAATACAGACCCCTGAGGCACTCCACTCCCCACTCCCTTGCACTGAGAAAATTGTCCATTTAATCCTAGTCTCTGTTTCCTGTCTTTTAGCCAGTTTGTAATCCATGAAAGGACATCACCACCTATCCCAGGACTTTTTACGTTTCCTAGAAGCCTCTCATGAGGAACTTTGTCAAATGCCTTCTGAAAATCTAAATACACTACATCTACTGCAGCACAGGCTTCTGCACTAGAGTTACATCAACTTTGGGAGCACACCAGACAACTTCTACAGCAAGCCGCCCTGAAGTCCTAAAAAGTTCTACGATGTCCATCATCGGGCAGCTCCGCAGTTTAACCCTGGAGACAAAGTGTGGCTTAGTACTCGCTTTCTTCGCTTAAAACTGCCTTCTGCCCGCTTCGCTCCCAGATACATTGGGCCTTTTGCTGTTCTTCACCGGATGGGCCCAGTCACGTACAGTCTCCACTTACCTACATTGCTCAAGATTCATAACACCTTCCACATCTCACTATTAAAGCCTCTCATCTTGTCCGAATTCTCCAAGAAACCTCCTGAGCCCCAACCTCTGGCATCAGAAGAGGACATACATATCAAGTACAGGACATCCTGGATGTGAGGAATCGTGGGAAGCGATGGGAATACTTGATCTCGTGGGAAGGATTTGGCCCAGAAGGAGCTGGGAGCCGGCAGTCAATATCCTTGACAAAGAACTGATCAAGCAGTTCCATGCCTCTCACCCAAGAAAACCCAAACCGCCAGGGAGGGGCCCTAAGAAGGGGGGGTACTGTTACGCCCGTCGGTCGCAGATGGCTGCGACCACTGTTGCTCACCACTTGTTTTACTGCACTGACTCCACTAGGAAGACTAGCGGCCTCCGCCAGCTATCGCCGGCCTGCCCGCCCCTGTTCTCAGGCCTCCCTGGATGGCGTGGATGCTGCCGACCACCATCTTACCCTTGGAGCTCCTTAGGCGCGCATGCTTCCGGGTCAGTCTTATGCACGTCATGGCGGGAACCTCGGGGATGTCCCCCTCAGATGACGTCATTCTCCATGAACTCTTAAGCCTGCTGGCCCTGCTTGCCTACAACTTGGCAATGAGTTCCCTCATTGCTGAATCCACTTCATTCACTATTGACCTTCCATTCCAGCTCCTGCTTCCTCGGCATGAGATGTCCCAGGTAACCGCTCCTCGGGGGCCCTTTCCTCGTCTCTGGCTATCTGCTCCTCGGAGGGCCTCTTGCCTACCCCGTTCACCGGGGCTCCCTATGGAACCATCACTACTTCCACTGTGAGTACTTCGCTTGCAGACCATTACTGTATTCCCTCTACTGAGGAACCCTCATTGGTGTACCTTGCTCTGTGGACCACAACTGTATCATCTCTACTGAGGAACCATCATCGGTTCACCCCGCCCTGCAGACCACTACCTTATCATCTCTACTGAGGAACCCTCACTGGTGTACCCCGCTCTGTGGATCAATACCATATCTCATCTACAGAGGAATCCTCTCTCCGGGGTATACCCCACTCCACAGAACCTGTGGCACCTCCGTGTCTGTGTGACTTTCTTGCTACACTCCCCACTCCATGGGCAGTGCCTATCTCTCTACTCTCTCTCCAGTACCTGCTGTCCTGCACACTTAGCAGCTGAGACCTCGCCTCCCGATGGTGAGACTCACTGGGCTCCTCCCCATGGGCGGTACCATCTCTCACCTCAGTCCAGGGCCCACGAACCCACAAATCCTAACGAATGGAAAATACTCCAATGTACAAATGGTCACATTCATATCCTTTAAAGATTTTTCAAGACCATCCAGACTAATTTCTGAAAATTTCACAGGTTCACTAAAATCCATTGTTCCTTGAAGGCTTTTCTCTATGCCCTCCTCCAGACTAATGGCTACAACCATCCTTTTCTTTCCTGAAATTTTACAGACCATTACCAATTCCTCCTGAATAACAGTTATTTTGTTGGCAAAATATTAAACATTCTTAAGGAAAGATGACCTATAGAATCATCAATGGAGGCCACCCCAACTTTAAAGTCTTTCAAAAGTTGAAACAACTTCCAGATGACTTTCAGCTGTGTTTAATTAATGTATTTATTTATTTCATGAATTAGAAAAATATTTCCATTTAGCCAATTTAATAGCTGCATTTTACTATATCTTTTAATTCAACATTTAGTTCTTAAAACTGGCAGTTGTCTCTTCTGCCACTTATATTCTTTCTACTGGTATTGGCACTTAAGCAAATGAAACCCTGAGCTATTTGGTCTAAGGTACCTCCCAGTGTAGTGTTCCTATTATCTAGCAATCTGGTCACAGCTTTCTCACCATTATTTTTACAATTTGTGTTTTAAACTTTGTTTACTTTAAAGAAAGTACCATAGTAAAATGAAAGCAAAAGCTTAAACTTACAGCCTCATGTTTTTGTTGATGAACTGGACTGGTGCTGTGGTGACTCATGTGCAGTTAAGTCTGTCTCTTACTGCAGGCTGACTGCTGAGCTCCCCTGCTGGTGAATTCTAAAGAAGCCCAAATGTTGTCAGGAACATTAATGAGCATAAGAGCATTAGTGCTCACTAATTCAAGTTAGTGCGCATTAAAAATACCTATTGAGCATGCTCACGTTTGTGCGCACTAATTAACTTCCAGGTAGTGTGCTCTATCTGGGAGTGTACTCTATCCACACTACAAAAACCCAAAGAGCATGCTCGTGATAGTGAGCACTAATTCATTCTGTGTGCACTAATATTCAAATAATGTGTGGTAACTGGAAGTTAGTGCACACTAAAAATACCTATTGTTAGTGCACACTAATCAAAGTTGATGTTCTCTACCTTCCAGGTAGAGCGTACTATCCGGGAGTTAGTACGCAGTACAAAAATCCAATGAGCATGCTTGTGATAGTGCGCACTAACTCATTCAGCGCATACTAACACCCAAATCGTGTGCGGTAACCGAATGTTAGTGCGCACTAACGCTGAAATTGGAAATAAAAATGAAATAACACTGTCCCAAACCATTTTACCCATCAAATGGCCCTAAAAGCAAAATGAACTAAACACGAAATGAAAAAGAACCCCACTCTACATCTCTATTATCTACCATCCTATCCACAGGGAGATCTTCCCAAAATTGCTTATCTAAAGACTCTATAATAAGGTCAAGAAAGCCTCTAAGTCAACATTTTTCATATTGCCTGAATAAAAAATCCAATCTCCAGTCTGTGTAGACAAAAATTCACTCTAAATTGAGCTACTGTATAAAAAAGAGTAATCTGATCAAGAAACAGGCAAGGAATAAAATTATCCTAGATCAATTATCTGCATCCTTGAAGTGAAACTAAATCCAAGGTGTTTCCACTCTTGTGGGTAGGAAATTTACCTAATTGGATAAACTCTAAATCCTGCATTGGACTCAAAAACCTATATACTACTCCACTTTGAGTGGAGTTGGCATGCAAATTGAAATCACCCATATGCAACACCAGGTGTGAGAATAAACATTTCTCTGAAATCCAATTTAATAATTCATCCATTGCTTCTGCATCATTTTTAGGGGTATGCAAGAAATAAAAATTAATTTTTGTTTTTCAGTTTGTTTTCAGGAGGTTTTTTCCCACCAATTTTGGTTTGTGGAAATGTTTGATTCATTTGATTTGTGTGAGAAAAAATCAAATCAAACATACCCCTCCCCCCAAAAAAAAACACTGAAAAAAGTGAAAGCGGGGCCTCTGGACCCCACCACTCACCCATCAGGAAAAAAGTCCTGGGCAAGGATCTCCCCCCTGGCCCCCACTTACCTGGTCCAGTGAGGATCACTTGGTGAGACCTAGGTTCAGGCTGAAGCCTCGGCCTTGTGTAGGCTAGTGTTGAAGCCAACTGACGCCATCCTCTGGGGTAGCGCCAAAGTTAACTCCAGCCCTTTCACCCCAGTGGATGGTGCCATTTTAATGTATGGAAATTGTATGGCATTGCTGTGCATTAAAATGGTGCCTTCCGCAGGGATGAATGCATCAGAGTTAACTCTGGTGTGACCCCAGAGGTTGTCGTCAGTTGATTCAAGAGCCGAAGAAAGAAGACAGAAAAGGAGTTCTCTGAAGCCTGGCTTCCAAGGCCTGGGCCTGACCTGAACATTGGGACCCAGTGTCTGAAATGGGCCATGGCATTAGGCCTGGGCCCAGGCCCAATCCTAAGCCAAGACCCCAATGTCGGGTCTAGGCTATAGTTGTGTTGACATGCCCTGGCTTCAGTCTATGCAATGCTGAGACTTGAGTGGGCTAGGCCAAGACCCAAGCATCAGGACCCAGTCTTCCTTGGATTCCCCTTGGATCAGGTACGGTTTTTTTTATTATCAGGTGTCTAGGCAGACATTGGCATGGGTTTTGGCCTAGACCCTGCCATCGCACTTGTACTTTGGCTGAGGCCCTTGCTTTGTGCCTCAGCCTAGGACCTAGGTGAGGCCCCAGTTTTGGATCTAGGCCTAGGCCGAAGCACCAGCTTCACAATCGGGCATAGGCCATGGCTCCTGCTTTGGTCCTTGGCCTATGCCCTAGGTGAGGCCCCAGCCTCAGGCCTAAGCATAGACCCAATGCATTAGTTTAAAATGAATGTTACAAATAGGGTTCTTTTCATTTGGGGGGCACCCGATTCATTTTGGGGTGCCATAATGAAAAAAATCTGTCCTATTATTCACATTTTGTGCATTCATTTTAAACATATACATATCCCTAATCATTATTAGGTAGATGATATATGACAAACAATGAACATGTAGATTTTCCTGGAACAGTCAAACTCAAAAGTTCAGAAAATTTAGAATTCACTGATTTATCAAGGGAAACCTGTAAAGAATTGTCAAACACTATTATAACTTACCCTCCCCTACTGCCCCTCCTTAATCTATACGTGACCAGGCTGGATGCCTAGTCTATCTTAAATCCCATAGGAGAGAACAATGTGGTCAGGAAACTACTGGGAGAATAAGAGGCAGAGCCCAGCTAGGGACAGGAGGCCCCCCATCTCCAGGAGAAGCCAGTTCCTAAACGCTCACTTGTGGAAAATATGGTGTGTGTACACTGCTAGAACGTAGGCAGTCTACTATTATTGTATGCTGACAGTGTTTAGTAAAGTCATAATCTGTAAGAGGAAAGGCTGGAGTTTGCCTGTTTGTGCCTCCAGCCTAAGAAAGATGCTCAACTATCCCACACCAAGTGTCTGTGATAACCAGTATTTTAAGACAGAATTATCTAATTACATCAATAAAGTAGCAGGTTTTTTTTCTGAATAGAACATAAATTAATCAGCCCTACTAGTTAGACTAGATCCTTTCAATTTTCTTATATCTAAGGATGAACACAAACACATTGCGTGACCATTTCTACCCCCTAGATCTCATTGCCTCTCCCATAAACCTTCATTTGATTTACTCCAGTCTTGAAATCTTAACTAACAAAATACTAAGTTTTATACTAACAATCTCACTCCTCAAATCATTTCCAAATTTCAAAACTTTGGGATGCAGAAAAAGGCACACCCTTTGGCAGTCACCTGCCTCCACAGGCAATTCCTCCATTAGAAGGGAATGGAGCCAAGACATGATCTCAGTTGAAATGGGAGGCCTGGCTTAAGAAATGCAGCTGGGGTTACAGTCATAGACAGCATTAAAGTGCACTTGTGCAGGCTCCCAGCAGGGATAAAGTACAATGTAGAGCCCCATCTTCAGGGCCAGCCCCTAAATAGTAGGCAGTGTCAGCTACAGACACTATTTATTTATTTATTTATTTAATTTTGGTTTTTATATACCGGGAGTTCCTGTATACAATACATATCACTCCGGTTCACATTTAACAGAGTTAACTATCGCCGGGGAGGCGGTTTACATGGAACATATCGAATAAAACGGATAATCTATAGTAAAGTACAAACTATTATGAAACACAACTTAGAACACAACTTTGAACATATAACTGATGCAATATAAACAATAGATTATTGCTGTGAGAAGTTTTTAGCTCTCTGGGAAGGCTTGACGGAAGAGCCAAGTCTTGAGTTTCGCTTTAAAAGTAGTATGGCACTGCTCCAGGCGGAGGTCCGGTGGTAGGGAGTTCCAGAGAGACGGGCCCGCTGTGGATAGAGCACGTTTCCTCAGGGTAGATTTTGCAGGTTGGGTGCTCATTCTGTTTTGGTATGCCCTTCTGGATGGTTTTTTAGAAGAGTGTAGTTGAAGCTGGAAGGTTAGGTTGAGTGGAGAGATGTTATGTAGGGCCTTGTGGATCATCATGCAAGTTTTGAACTGAATCCTGTATTTGATGGGCAGCCAATGGAGATGCTGGAGGATCGGGGTGATATGGTCCCTTTTTTTGGCGTTGGTAAGGATCCTTGCAGTGGCATTCAGTACCATCTGGAGTGGTTTGGTGGTGTATGCGGGAAGGCCCTGCAGGAGTGAATTGCAGTAATCTAATTTAGTGAGAATGATGGCTTGGAGTACTGTGCGGAAATCCCTGTAGAGTAGAAGGGGCTTTAGTTTCTTTAGCACTTGTAATTTAAAGAAGCATTCTTTTGTAGTGTTATTTATGAATTTATTGAGGCTGAGTCTGTTGTCTAGTAGTACTCCCAGATCTCTGACTTGAGGTGCGGTGGCATATCCTGAGGTGTCTGGAAGGGGTGGAGCCAAAATGTGACATCAGCTGGAGTAGGAGGAGCTTCAGCTGGCTTTCAGTGGGGCTCAAAAAAAGGCAGTTGGTGAGAAAAACAGTCAAAGACAGCATTAAAATTAAAACAGCAGAAATTGTAGCCAGGGCTTTTGAAATGAGGAAACTGGGCTTCTGAATTGTGGGTACAATTTAATGTGGACAAGTGCAAAGTGATACATTTAGAGAAAAATAATCCCAGCTACAAGCACACAATACTGGATTCCGTATTTCAAATCATCACCAAGGAAAAGGACTTTGGAGTCCTTGAGAACAATACTTTGAAATCCTCAGCTCAGTGTGGGATAGTGATCAAAAAGACAAATAGAATGATAGGAATTATTTAGAGAGGAATGGAGAATAAAATGCAGAATATCATAATGCTTCTGTATTTATACACGATGTGACTGCACCTTGAGTATTATGTGCAGTTTTGGTTGCTCCATCTAAAAATAAAAATCATAGCGGAACCAGAAAAAATACAGATAAGGGCAACAAAAATGGGATGAGACAGATCCCTTATGAAAAAAAAAAGATAAACAGGTTAGGGCTTTTCAGCATGGAAAAAGAATGGCTGAGACGGGTTATAATAGAGGTTTATAAAATCATGATGGTGTGCAATGGGTATAGGGGATGTTTATTTATCCATTCAAATAATACTAAAACAAGGTGATGATCCATTAAACAAGTCATCAAAAGTAATTTTCAGTCAGCACACAATCAAGCTATGTAGTTTGTTGCTAGATGATATGGCCAATGTGACTAGCATACTGGGTTTAAAAGAGGTTTGGACAAGTTTCTATAGGAAAATTTCACAAATAATTATTAGCTAGGTAGACATGGGAAAGCCATCGCTTATACCTAGGTGTGAGCAACAAGAAATAGATCTACTTTCTGGGATCTATGAGGTATTTGTGACCCAAACTGACCACTGTCAAAGACAGAATGCTGGGCCCAGTGGATCTTGTTCTGATCTTGCCTGGCACATTTTATGTTCTTATGTTCTAAAATTCCTTTATCCTCATGATGCTCCTCCTTAATACCTTCCATCTGATGAAGTCTTTCTTCCACCCTTACCCTGTCACAGTTTCCCCAGTACATGCGTCTTCTATACGTACTCACCCCTGGTTATGATCTTCTTATTCTTCCCCTACTCTCCTCCCAGTACTGATGTTCTTCCTGCAATCCTGCTTTGTCTCTTTCTGCGCCAACAATGATGGCAATCCTTCTACTCCTTCTCTGTTCTCCCTTCTTGCTTTGGATGCTCCCTGTCTTCCTCTTTTGCATTTCTCCCAAAACCAGCGCTATTCTTTCTCATTAACAAGGATAGGGCACATTTTAGGATGTTGAAGGTGGGTATGTGGAATACCTTGGAGGTGGTGGTGATGGGGGGGGAGGTGAGGAAAAATGTCACTGGGTAAGCAAAAGTTGAGGATTAGTGTGATGGGGCAGGTAGGCAGGGAAGAAGTAAGACCACAGATATTGTGGAGTAGGGAAGCATGAGGGTTACCACCAGAGAGGAGTTGGATATACAGTATGGAAGAGCATCAATGCATGGGATGACTAGGCACTCTCATATCATCATCAACATCTGGAGTTGGAAGGAAAATCATACTGAATATAAGCCTGCTCAAACTAAGGGCAGGGAAGTAAAAACACTCATCCATAATTTAATCACAGCACTGCCACATATCAATATGCTCAAAATCACTAATGAGGAAAAAAGGAAACTTTTTTTAAAACCCTACAAATCATTTTTGTGCCCCAAAACTTTTACATACAGGAAGAAGTAACAATGGAGTCCATGCTATTAACATAACAATGAAGTCCATGTTATTATGTGGTAACATTGTGTTACCCTTAACACATGTGTTAGTCCACATTAATCTTAACATGGAGTTAATAAAGAATGATGAGATAAAAATATTATTCATATTAAAAGTGAATTAAGACCAAGGATGGTGTAAGATCAGCCCGCACCATTTTGCATGGTATAACCAGCAGAGCAGAAGGCCATGAGTACTCGACAGCCTCTTTAAATTTTGCTAAGCCACAGATGGGATGGGGGAGGTATCACCCTGAGGGGAGGAACAGGGACATGGGAAGAGTTTGGGCAGCCCGAAGAAGCCTACCTTTTTAGCCCAGGTAGTTGGCAGTAGTGGGGAGTGGGGATATTGGCCAAGACAGACCTTCTTTTTCAGTCTAGGGGAAGCAGGGGAATCACTGCCCATATCAGGCGCTGTGTTAACAGTGAAATAATATTGATGCAGCATTTGTCATGGTAACACATCAGTGTTATCTGCCACAAAATACTGGGTTTAGCACTCATTGTGTATCAGGCATTTAACATGGTGTTTTGCAGAGCTGGGCATTCAGGAGAAAAGAAATAGAAAATGAGACGAAATGTCTTATTTTGTTTCAGATCATTTTCAAAATGGTACGATTTAAAATCCACAGAAATTTCATTGGAATCTCATATTGTTTTGACAACCTATTTTTTAAAAAAGTCACCGGTAAGGCCAAGATCTGAGCAAAGGCCCAGGCCCAAGCCTAGGAAATTTCCTGACCCCCCCCCCCCCCCCCCCAAATACTTACCAAATCTGACACTGCATCCTAGACAGTATCCCATGCCTGGGCTCCAACCTAGGCCAGGGCTCAGGCCCAAGACCAATGCTACGTCCTGAACTGGAGGTTGGATCCCAATGCTGTGGCCTTAGCATAGTCCAAGGCCTTACACCAGGGCCCAGCCCAGGTTACAATACCTGGGATTGGCCCAGGTCCAGGCTTAATGCCAGGGTCACAGTACAAATCCAGGCCTGATGCCGGGACCCTTCCTGGAGGCCAGGTCCTGATACTGGGTCATGGATTAGGGTAAGGCCCAAGCCCAGAGCCTAGGCCTCAGAGCTCCAACATTTTCCTTCCTCAAAGTCTTTGCGCCAGAGTTAATTAACTATGGCACAACTTCCCTAGCAGAGGGCACCATTTTGATGTACGGCAGTTGAATTAGTGGACATCGTCAGTTGGCGAACAAGATGCCAAAGAAAGAAGATGCCAAAGAGGAGCTCCAAGGCCTGGGCCTGATCCTAGGCCAAAGCACAGGCATCGGGACTCAGCCTCCAGGCTGGGCCTCCTCATCAGGCCTCGGTCTGGGCTGGGCCCAAGCATTGGGGCCCACCCCCAGTGTTGGGCCTGGGTCTGGGCCAAGGCCTTGGTATCATGAATTGGCATTTGGACCAGGCCACAGCATCGGGACTGGGCCCGGGCCCTGGCCTAGGCCCATGCCCATGCCTTGGGACCCAACCTCCAGGCCGAGCAACAGCATCATTCCTGCGTCTGGGCTGAGGTCCCAGTGTTGGGACCTGGCCTCCAGGCCAGGCTGCGGTGTTGGGTCTGGGGCCTGACCCTGGCCTAGGCTAAGGCCCAGGTAACAGGACCTGGTCTCCAGGCCGGGCCTTGTCATCAGGTGCTGGCCTCTGGGCTGGGCAGTGGTGGCATGTCTGAAGCTGGGCTCTGGTCTATGCTGAGGTTCAGGCATTGGGACTCAACCTCAGGCTAATCCAAAGGATCCAAACCTTAAGCAGCAATCACAGGATTGACCTTGTCAAGCCTATCATCTGTCAATAACTCTGGGGATAAAAGAAGGATTCTCTAATATTCTGTTGGGGTTTGAGAGATAGAAGACCTTTTTGGGAATATCATGGGGATCCTTTGTTCTTGAACCTTACTTAAACAGTATAAAGAACTGCCCCTGCATTATTGTTGCTGTGAAATTTAATGAACTGTTTTTCTATTTTTGATTATTGCTCTGCTTCTTGTTTATGATTTTTGAAATGGTACTTTCATTTCTTTTTGGAACAAAAGCTCTGGAAGTGTGGACTGTTTATTTTTTCCAAGTGATCATCTTTAGGATCCTACAGGTTAAGCCTGTCCCCATCACAGACACCATGTTCCCAACACTGCAGAGTAGATTGATGCTCAGTAGTGCTTGGAAGGTGACCTTCTTGTGAAAGGGGGAGGAGGGGCTTGCACTTAAAAGTGAGACTTAATGGAGGTCAGCGGTTAAAAAGGCTCAGTACTTTACAGGCACCTGAAAAGAAGGCAGTCAGAGAATTCTGGGGAGGTACAATAAGTCCTATGTTATGTGGGAGTCATTGGAAGAAACAACTGTAGATCATACGCACTCGATGATGATATAATTTCTGAGCTTGTGACTGTTGCTGAATCTGTGTGAAAAACAGGGTGGTGGACTGCTAGATGCTGTCCCGGCTTGTTCTAGTTCAGTGGCTGCTGCATTGCAAAGTGCTCTTTGTTGCAGCACTTTTATGTCGAGAAAGATACTTAAATGCACCCAGTGGTGAAAGATCCAATAGATAAGTTTAAAGTAGTAAAACATTCAGCCAAGTTTTCATTAGTGGAAGCCACTCCAGATGTTTCCACTTTTTTAAAACTGCTGTGCCTGTAGCCTCTGTACTTGTCTTTCTCTCTGCTGTGTGAACGCAGAAGCCATTGTTGGAGGTGAGAGTTCTTCATTAGAGAATGGAGTAGCTTGACAGTATCTCTTTCAAATTTTGTTCATGTGTTGAGCAAAAGAGGATGAAGAAAAGGTTCCCTGCAGAAGAGAAGTTGGAGCAAATCAGACTTAGGTACCAAATGGATTTTTTAAGCTACCGGTAAATCTGCCTGAAGTGAATTTGGACTTACATGATAGATGACGGTTATAAGTAGGGATCTCCATTTTCGTTTTTATGTTTTTTATTTTTCCAGAAATTGATTAGGGTTTATTAAGATAACAATAAAAAGAGGAGAAAATCAGTTGAAACAAATGACTCATTAGTTTTCTGGGTAAATATCAAAGTTTAATTTGGTGGACAGAAGCCAGGACAATAAAACAATATTAACAGATTCTCCCACCAACCCACTCAGCAGCATCCCCCTCTCTAGCCCCATCCCCTGCCTAGCATACCTCTCTCTCTCTCTCCTACCACCCACACCAAGAATATCGCTCTCTTCTCTTCCCCCGCCATCCCGCTCTGTAACACTATACTTCTGCTTTTGTACAGGGCCAGAGAGGCTGCAAGGATATGCTACTGGTAGACAGGGCCTTGTTTCAAATACCTTCACATTACAAGACAGCAGGTACTTTGACTACATGGTGGGTGAAGAGGTGCGACTTGAAACACAAAATGGTTGGCAGTGGAAAGTGAGCGCTTTCACTGGCGGAAGGTGAAAGGAAAATTAGGGTTAATATCAGTTTAAACTGTGTCACCTTTGGAAAAATCCAGGAACTTATGGGTGAAAATAGATTTAAACTGAAACAAAGGAACCTAGATATAAGGCAAGTGCTCATTTCTGATGATAGTTTGGGGGTACTTACGCATGCAGTTCACAGCCACCGCTGGTATAAAGTGGCTGGCAGCCCTCTAGTTCTTCCCCTGACCGGCAAGATGTTCTTGACTGATGTTCACACTCATGGCTCACCTTGTGGCTTTAAGACCCCCAAATGATGTGTGCAGGGCAGTAGGCAGGGTCTTTAGACACTGCACTTCAATGCAGGTGGGCAAGGCTAAAGCGTCAATGGTTCCTTGAGTCGATCTTTCTAGTGATCCCATAAGATCCATGCCCACTCTTTCAAAAGGGTAGACAAGACATGGATCAATTATAGGCATTAGTACGAGAAGTGCTGCCCGTACTCCAGCAGGCTTTGTGAGCTGGAGGTAGACCTTGTCAACTGGACCTGTTTATGAAGGCCCAACCAATAGAACTGTGCCAGTATCTGTGTGCTAACTGCATGACCTGCTGATGATAGGTTTTGGGAACCAGGAATTGTTTTATCACTTTCCTTTCCACACTTCCCTTTGTGACTCTTTAAAATAAATCTTCTTTCATCACAAAATAGGGAGGAACAGGGTCTATAAACTCCACTCCAGGGACTACCTTTCTGTCCACTCATTGTATATGCTCCTGGACCCACTTAAAGGATTCATCCTCCATCTGAGCCCACCTAAAGTTTCCCGGATCATCCCATGGATCTCACTCCAAGGGGCATGGTAGGTGAATCTGGGTGTGTGGTTGTTCACCCTCTGACTCAGAGCTCTCCTCCCCAACTGCCTCTAGATTAGCAACATAGGTGTACTTGTACTGTTGGCATTACCTCTGGGACTTAGGAGTCTTAGAGTCTTTATGGAAAAGATCAGGGTCATCCAATTGAAAGACAAAGACAGAGCCAGAGTACAAGGACCAGGAGGTAAGATCAAGCTCTGGCAAATGACTGAGGAAAGGCTTTCTCCTTTTTTTGTACTTTAAAAGCTGCTCTATCTTCTTTTTAAAGGTTAGCTCCAGCAGCCTGGTTCCACACTGGTTAAGGTGGAGCCCATCCCTTTGGAAAAGACTCCCCCTTCCCCAAAAGGTTCCCCAGCTCCTTACAAAACTGAATCCCTCTTCCATGCACCATTGTCTCATCCACAAATTGAGACTGTGGAGCTCTACCTGCCTCTGGGGACCTGCGTGTGCAGCAGGGAGCGATTCAGAGAATGCATCCCTGGAGGTTCTGGATTTCAGCTTTCTACCTAAGAGCCTAAATTTGGCTTCAAGAACCTCCCTCCCACATTTATCTTTGTCAGTACCCACATGTACCATGACAGTCGGCTCCTCCCTAGCACTGTCTAAAATCTTATCTAGGTGACACATGATGTCTGCCACCTTCGCATGAGGCTGGCATGTTATCAGGCAATCCTTGCTCCCGCCAGCCACTCAGCTATTTATATTCCTAATAATCGAATTACCAACCCTTCCCTCCTGGGCAGTAGCCCTGGGAAACTCATCCTCAAAGGGTTGAATTTTGGCATTTTGCCAGGTCACACTTAGTTTATTCCTACATCATGTCATAGGCATTCATTCACAGGAGAGGTTGGATGTGGTTTAGTAAAAAAGGAACACATTATAACTCCAGTATTTACAAAAAAGACCTGAATCTGTCAGTTTCTTACAGTAATCCCCCTCTTTACTTCCACCGTCATGGCCCACATCACCACCTAGTGGTGACCCTCAATGTAGCACAGCATCCACTTACAAGTTAACAATCATGATGGGAGAAAATGTAGAAAAGAAGAGGAATAAAAATGGAGAGGCCCATATTCAGCTGCTGTGTGGCTGTGCTAGTTAGCCGGTTATATAAAATTGGCTAACTAGCTGGGTTTATTCAGCAGTGCAGTTAGGTATAATTGACTAACTTTAGCATAGTCCTACAGCCCGAGTAGAGTTAACCAGAGAAGGTAACCAGCTAACTCCAATTATCGGAGTTAGCCAGTTAACTTAAGTGACTAACTCCCCTCCTCCCTAGAACACTTTCTGCCAATCCCCGGAACGCCCCCATCTTATCTGGCTAAATTCAATAACTATTAATAATAATAACTATTACATTATCCATCCTAATGGAAAGGATAAAAAGATAGATATATTGTCAGGGGGCTAGAAAGGTAAAAGGGAGGAGGGTGGTCAAAGAGATTAGTAACACCTATATGGAACAATAATATCCCTGCTTTTTCTAGTCAGGGAACATTGCTAAAGAGTCTCACAAATGACACAAAAAGTGCGGCAGTGCCGGGCGCCCGCTCGTTTGCCGCGCGCACAGTTCGGATCACATACCGCTCGATACAGTATTTAAATGGCATGCAAATGCAAGCCGCGTCCAAAGCACGTCCAGGAAGCGTCCATGAAGCGCAATCCATTTTACTGTATAGAGCACTATACAGCGCCTATATAGTATCCTGGGTATGCCCGGATGGACGTCCGAGGTCACGGCGTGCGCTCATGCGCCTTCGCTGCTTGAGCGCCCAAATTGGAAGTGCATTCATGCACCTTCGCCGGCGGGGCTGCTGGAAGCCGCTTTCGCCACCGGCTGCCCCCGGGAGGCAGGGGAGCTGCGGTGGGCGCCTCGGGAGGAGGGGAGAGAGGACTGGGGCTGCTGGAAGCGTGCAGTAAGTTTACTTTTGTTGCAATTTCGATTTGCTTTAATAACATGTCGAGTCGATTTTCGCCCTGCGCCTTGCTTCGGGAGGGTGGGAGAGAGGACTGGCAATCCCCGATGCCCGACGAAGAAGAACCAGGCCCGAGCGTAGGAGAACCAGGCCACACACCATGTTACTCGCTTGCTCCAACCCACCCACTTATTTGACCGGAGCCTGCCTATTGCTGTCACATCCCTCTAACGCCAGGGTCAGGGTAGGCGGTAAATTAGCGGGTTTAAGACGCGACAAAACAGTTGGTTAAAAAGGCGATAATTGGGCCGCACGTTACTGTATGGGAGGGAATAGCTAATCCGATTGTTTACATATCATATACATGCCGTGGGCGGAAAGGGTTATACGTTGATTTAAAGAAGCGGTAAGGATGGGTTAAAAGGGATAGTGAATCGCGTGTTGGACTTACGCGGCCAAATTGTGGGCACAAAGTGGGTTAGAAGCAGGGTAACCGCGGCCGCGCTTTACTGTATCGGCCTGTATGTTTGTCAAAAGCAGAGGTTGCTAAGTGATTTATGGAACACATACATTTTTTTTTTTTTATGTTGGCTAAAGGGAGTCATGAAAAAGCAAAGACTTAAAATCTCTGGGCTAAATGACCAGAGAACAGACTTATATCAGAGAAGTTATAAGGCAGAAAAGAAGAGATTTCTGTATTCTTTGCTTGTTAGATTATTTCATTCTGGATATATTTTTCACCCATAATAATAATAATAATAATAATAAAAAATAATCTGTCCTTTTTCTCTGACAAAACTGAGGCACAAGTAAAAGTTATTTAGTTTGAAAAATGTAATTATGTAATTTCACAGAATAAAAATAACAGATAGACAGCATCATTCTTGTAGCCAGTTTTCCTCCCTCTTGTTGAAACGTTACTGCCAGCACACTGTTGTGAACCATGACCAAACATAGAATTCCTTCTGGGTGGATTGGGTGAGACAGGTGATTGTTATTTTCTGTTCCGGCAGCTACAGGTGTCTGCATTCCTACATTTTTCATCAGTGCCTCAGCACAGTTACTGCATTCAGCACGTCCCTTGTACACAAAGATCATTTTATCCCATACGTGCCATTGTTGGAAATTCCCCGCTCCGTCTTAATTTATGTGCGCACCACATCGATGTCTTTCAACCTGAGTTCCAAAATTGCACAAGAGACAAAGAAGTGTGTGCCATGAGGCCAAATGAATGCTGTTTAGTGCTGCTGCTCTGATGTTTTCACTATGGCGCTACACTCATACCATGACATGAAAGAACATGAAATTTCCAGCAGACTAACAAGCGCCAGGCTGAATCATGTTTTGTTAGCAGTGAGACATAAAAGCAAAGATTGTTATGGGATGGGGGACAGAGGAGAAAACGAGCAGTGGCCGGCATAGAACCTTCTACACTAATTATTGGTTTATACTGACTTTTACCAATCTGCTTTGGAAACACAGTGTTTCTTTTTTTATGAATTTAGGGGGATTAAGGGGGGATGATTAGAGTTAAAGTACATAAGATAAGGAAGAAAAGCACTCTAAAAGCCCCAAGTGAAAAAGGAAAAGGACTGGCAATGGGAGCGGTGATGATGACTCCCTCCCTTTTACATGGAACAGAGCGATCCAGCTGTGACCCAGACCTCCTGTCCAAGGAGTTCTTCAGCTACCAGACGTCTAAATCCATGACATTCTGGAAAGTTTGTCAAAACTCATCAGTCCCTCTGACTACAACCCTATGCTGCACATCCAGGTGGGCACAAAGGATTCAGCAACGTAAGCATAGGACCTTCCCTTGGGATCTTCATTAAATGAGGAAGCAATTTCTGATATTAAGACCCCAGGCCTTACAGATGGGGGTATCTTTCACACTAAGATTTCCTTGTCATTGTATAATTAAGTTTAGAGATAAATCTTTCCTCTTTTTCTTACCATCCCAATTAACACAATTTCTGTGTGAAAATCCAGTAACATAGCGTGTCTGAGCATCCATTACTTAGCTCCAAACACCTTAGAAAATATGTGTTTGTTCTACCTCATACATTAGATAGCTCCTGCCAGTGCTAAGTTTAATTTAAACATGATTTAATTTTATTAGATCACTTGGATCTTATATAGTGGACTTGGATTGTATACATGTCTTTTTTTATTTGTGTGTTGCTTTTATGAGTATTATGAATGTATGCAATGACTTATTGTCAAGAGAATTTGTCTTGATATGAATGTTAAAAAATTAATAAAGATTAAAAAAAATGAGGGATGCTGAAATGCTAAGAGAAATTAGGGAAGCTAACCAAATTGGTAGTGTAGTAATAATGGAAAAGTTCAATTTCCCCAATATTGACTGGGTAAATGTAACATCAGGACATGCTAGAGAGATAAAGTTCCTGGATAGAATAAATGACAGCTTTATGGAGCAATTGGCTCAGGAACCAATGAGACAGGGTGCTATTTTAGATCTAATTCTTACTGGAGTGCAGAATTTGGTGAGAGAGGTAACAGTGATGTGGTCGCTTGGCAATAGTGATCAGATTCATAACATGATCAAATTTGAAATAATGACTGGAAGAGGGACAATAAGTAAATCCACGGCTCTGGCACTAAATTTTCAAAAGGGAAACTTTGATAAAATGAGAAAAACTGAAAGGTTCAGCTGCAATAGTTAAGAGTGAACAATAGGTATGGACAATTGTTAAAAAGTGTCATCTTAGAAGTGCAGTTCAGATGTATTCCACGCATTTAGAAAGTTGGAAGGAAGGCCAAACGATTGCTAGTATGATTAAAAGATGACGTGAAAGAGGCTTCAAAAACTTGAAGAAGGATCCATCTGATTAAAATAGGAAAAAGCATAAGCATTGGCAAATTAAATGTAAAACATTGATATGACATGCTAAAAGAGAATTTGAAAAGAAGCTGGCTATAGAGGTAAAATCTCATAATAAAAACTTTTTAAAATATATCTGAAGCAAGAAGCCTGTAAGGGAGTCAGTTAGACCAATAGATAATTGAGAGGTTGAAGGGACACTTAGGAAAGATAAGACCATCTTGGAAAAACTAAATAAATTCTTTGCTTCTGTGTTTACTGAGGAGGATGTTGGGGAGATAGCAGTTCTGAAGACTGTTTTCAGGGGTGAATATTCATATAAACTGACCCAAACCAAGGTAAACTTGGAAGATGCAGTAGGTTTAATTGACAAACTGAAGACTAGCAAATCACCTGGACTGGATGATATACATCCCAGAGTTCTGAAAGAACTTAAAAATGAAACTTCAGACCTATTACATCATTAAAATCATCCATTGTACCTGAAGACTAGAAGGTGGCCAATCTAACCCTGCTATATAAAAAAGCCTCCAGAAGTGATCCAGTAAACTATAGACCAGTGTGCCTTACTTCAGTGCTGGGAAAAGTTGTGGCAACGATTATAAAGAATAAAATCACATAACATAGATAGACATGATTTAGTGCAACACAGCAAGCCAGCATGAAGTTTTGCCTCACAAATCTGCTATATTTTTTGAAGGGAGAATAAGAATGTGGATAAAGGTGAACCAGTAGATGTGGAATATTTTGATTTTCAGGCCTCGTGAGAGGATTCTAAGAAAACTAAAATATCATGGGATAGGAGGCGATGTCCTTTTGTGGATCATAAACTGTTAAATGACAGAAAACAAAGAGTAGAATTAAATGGTCTGTTTTCACAGTGGAAAAAGGTAAACATTGGGATGCCTCAGGGATCTGAACTTGGAATGGTGCTTTTCAATATATTAAAATGATCTGGCCAGGAGGCACTGTACTGACCAGACACTGAAAATCCAGTTTTTGCAAGAGGCTCCTCTTTCCCCCAGCTTCCTGGTCACAGGGAAAGACAGAGCTAAGAACTATGCTGTGTCACTGCCCTCCTGTCTCCTTTTCTGTGTTGTGATTGGATGAGATGGGGAAGGAGGTGGGGCATAGCAGAGTCCTCAGCTCCCAGTGGCTCCACAGATCTCTGCAGCAATGGCCTCTGGGCCCTCCCTCTCTCTCACTGGGTGTTGGGCTAGAACCCGAGACAGGGGCTGCAGCAAGCCAGCCAAGGAATACAGGAATAGAGGAGGGGAAGTTGGAGAAAGAGACAATCAGAGTCTCAGGGTGGGAGGAGACACAGAGAGGACAGAGAAAAGAGGAGGGAAAGGGAGGTACATGGGGAGCAAGGGAGGAAAGAGACACAGAGGGGAGTATTGAAGGAAAGAAGGTCATAGGGAAGGGGAGAGGCACAATGGGAGCATGAGGGAAAGAGGGAGACATAGATGGGGGAAGGGAAGAAAGAGACAAAAGAGGCACAAAGGAGACGGGGACACAGGTGGAAAGGAGACAGAGAAAGAGGAAGGCACTTGGGAAGGAAGAAGGAGGGAGAGAAAGCAAGAGCATGGGAAGGGAGTGGACTAAAGACAGGAAGGCAGCACAAGAGAGTGCATAGAGGAGGGGGATGGCATATTGTGCCAACTAATATCGATATAGAAAAGCTGTTAAATAAATAAATTAATTAATACTGGGCCTGGTTCAACGCCATTCAGAACAGCAAGAAACCCTGGAGAAACTTACTGCGGCCTTTCCCCAGCTTCATACAGAAAAGGCACAAAGCACAGCTTCTATACAAGAAAAACAGCTACCAGAGATAACTTTTAAAACAGCTGTTCCACTGGTGGTGCCTGTTCGATTCTCCGGAGAACTCCAGAAGACTCGAGGCTTCCTGAACCAGTGCAACTATAAAGCAATATCTCCTCCACTCTTTCATCCAGACTCGATGAACCCTGAACCAGTGACGGTTCGAACCTCTGCCCTGAAGGACTCATGGGCAAGAGACGACTATCATCTCAGATGTTTTGTGGAATACCTGAGAGTTCATGTGGTAAATCACAAGATCCAATATTGTATCACACTATGAAGTGGGCCTTGGACGATTCTTATCACCACCACTTCTTTTGAAGATCTTATCAACATCACCAGCAGTTTTTCAAGTTCTTGCTGGTAGTCATAGCGGTTGCTATGCACGCTATAAGCTAGGTGGCACTCTGCATCTACGTCTTCTTGGATTACAAATTGAGAATACTACTACATTCTACCTACTTGGAAGTCGTGCTGAAGAACAATAGCACTGTTGATTCCAAAGTAGAAGTCATCTTTACCTCTCAGTTTTGTGATGATCCACTCGGAGGTCATGCTGGAGGTTTACAACACTGCTGATTCTGACGTAAGAAGACATTCCTAGCTACCAGTATTTCGATTGGCATATTTGGAAGTCATGCTGGGGTACAGCACTGTTTGATTCCGAAGAAGAAAAAGAAGATATCTCTATTCATCAACTTTACTTAAGGACCACTCGGAAGTTGTGCCCATAACTTATGGCACTGGTTGATTCCGAGGAAAGAAGAATAGGTTTCTATTCATCAACTTTGTTGGATCATTCGGAAGTTGTGCTGGGGTACAGCACTATTTTCTTCCGAGGATGAAGATTATCCATCCATCAGCCTGTTCGACTTACTGGTATTATCAACATCTCTCTTCCAGCATCCTGCAGAAGAGCTACATCAGAAGTGGCATAGGCTTTGAGATCCAGCCTCAGAGCTGGGCACTGGCATTGGGCCTGGGTCCAAATTGAGGCCCAGTTATCGGGACCCAGTCTCCAGCCTGGGCCTCATTGTTGGGCCTGGCCCTGTGCCACAACATTGGATCCCTGATGAAAGTGTTAAGTGGGGACAAATTTTGGGATCTCAGTCATGCTTGAGCCTAGGCCATGGTTCCTGCATCGGGCCACAGCCTACACCTAGGAAAGGCCTCAGCCTCATGTCTAGGTCCAGGCTCAGGTTCCAGTATTATGCTTGGGCATATATTGAAGCCCCTGCTTTAGACCTTGGCCTATTCCCTAGGCAAAGCCCTGGCCGCGTGCCCTGGGATAGGCCTGATGGATAACTTTTTTTTGTTTGTTTTCAAAATTAAATGCAAAAAAACAATGAACTTTCATAGGATTTTCAATCATTTCCTTTTGAGAGTGAAATTAAATTAAATAGGAAATTTCAGCCATTTCCTATTTTGTTTCTCCCTAATGCCCATCCCTAATCCATCAATACATTTCTTTCAGCAAGTACAGAGACAAGGGCAAACAGCAGAGTTTTCCATCCAGTCTTGGTATATGAGGTCCTAAAAAATTCCCCTAATTAGTGAGCTATATGTCTGCACAGACACATAATCATGATGTTAGAGAGGAGGTGAATTAGTGATTTCAGACACTTTCCATTGGGAGGTTATATAAGGTTTAGCAGAGTAAATAAAACTCGAGGAGCCCAGAAGTTTCTGTGCTTTTTCACCACAGGCAATCCAGAACTCAAGGTCAGAGGCCCTGGAGCTGCAGGAGGAGTGAGTGCTTACAGGAGAGGCTCTGAGCAGGAATATGGAGATAATTCCCAGAGAAGGAGAATAGTTTTCATATACCTTGTTCCAATGGAGTTTACTTAAATATCTGTTGAAAAATGCCATTACATTCTGGAGTAGTCAAAGCTCCAGGGAGTGTAAATCTACTGTGGAAGAAAATCTGCACCCAAGAAAGAAATGTATTCTAAAGTCCATGTGAAGATAATACTCAAAGGAGAAATCACAGGAGTGGCAAGTTTCTTATTCTGTTGCAGAGAATTGCCCTGTAGTTCGGACAGAGGAGGAGGAGGAGAAATCACCAGCTTGATGCAGGTTATTTAGAAATGGAGCCCACAGCCTGGAGGTGTCTATAGAGTATCCTGATTGAGGTCTGGGAGCCAGAGGAAGTCCCTCCTGCTGATTGATGAACTGTATGTACAGTATGTGACTGGACTTTTGTTTCTGCAGTCATTGTTACCAGACAAAGGTGTTCATTTTGCCAAATTATTACCATTTTACAAGTACCTCAGTAAACCTTTATTTTTGTAAGAACCCCAAACTTGTGTGGTTTTGATTACTGGAGGTATACAAAAGAAGGTTCATCACCCCAAAAGCTGTGAAAAGACAGAGAAAGTTGTGTCTTACCTTCTATAAGGCTGACTAGGCTTCACTATTGTTTAAATTTTGGAAGATTCCAGCAATGGGAGGTTCCAGGGGTGTGTATCAAATTACTGAGTGATAGTCACGGTCCATCCCCTAAAGGGTGGGTCATTGGTCCACATCTATAAAGAGGACTCCACAAGGCACTAGGAGCAGCTGGAGAGAGACAGCTGTGCTCTCTGGGCTTCAGAAGAGGAGAGGGAAGATGGCCTTTCCTTCCACTGAGGGTGAGTTTTGCTTTCTGGAATGAATTTCATAGGAGCTCAGCAATCAGCATTCTTTTCCTCACTTTCAAAGGCAAATTGATGCTTGTCTAAGAGACTAAGTGCAACAACCGGGTATAGTGACTTAAGTTACTTGATGAGAGAAGAAGATTTCTGGAGCCTACCAGATGTCTGAGGAAAAGAAGCCTGTCAAGGACCATGGGAATTTTCAGATTTTCTGAACCTTTTACTTAAATGTTTAAGGAACTGTACCCCATGTCTTTTTACTTAAAAGCATTACATTGATTGTTTTCATATTCTTTGTACTACTGCAACATTGTAATTTTGAAATTTCAGTAAACCTTTTTTTGTTTTGGAATACAACTCACTGTGTGGACAATTTTGATTAAGAGATGGTATGAGTGATCCTCTGGGCCTCGCAACTTTGCTTTTCCCATGGAAGAATCTTGATCTGGAGTAACAGTTGTTTTCCTCAAGCCTGCAGCACCCCAAACTACCAAGAGTGGTATCATCTAATATAGCGTAACCCCATTTCCAGCCCCCACCTTCTACAAAGGGGTTATATTACGTTAGAAGATATAATATCACAACTAGCAGAAGCCAAAGTGGTCTCATTGCTAGATGCTGCAAGTGAGTTTTGACAAGTACCCCTACATCCAGACAGTATCTGAAATTCTATAAGAACTGGATGGAGTGTCTATATACTTGAATAATGTGCTGATATATTGGAAATCAAAAGAAAAACATAAGAGGCTAGAAGAAGTGATGGAAATATGAAATCAGGTCTGATACAAAACAGGCCTAAAAAAATTATAGCTCCTGGGACATCTAATTAATAAATCTAGAGTGAAGCCTGATCCAGAAATGGAAAGAGCTTTACCAGATTTTCCACCTCTCAAAAATACCAGAAAACTGAAAAGTGATAATGAGTATGATTAATTACCTTGTGTGTTATGTACCAAATCTTTCCAGTATGACCAAGCTGATATCTTGAAATAGATTCCAGCTAGGTTTGGAACCAAGCCCATGAGAAGGCCTTCAAGAAGCTGAGGTCACCAATAACCACAGCCCTAGTCTTGGCTTTTTATGATAAAAGCATACAACTGTTAACTCAGATACCAATAATTACAGCATAGGAAGTATGCTACTACAGCTTCATGGCAAGGTCAGGAAATGCATGGCTTTCTGTTCCAGAACTCTGACTCCAGTAAAAACCCATTATGGCTAGGTAGAAAAGCAACGTCTTGCTGAGGTTTGGGCATGTGAATAATTCTATCAATATCTCTATTGTCTGACTACTTTAAAAAAGCTGACAAACCATAAGCCCCTGGTTCCTTTGATTAACTATAAAAATCTAAATGTTGTTCATTTAAAATGCCAGAGACTCATATTATGGTTAGTGAAGATTAAGGTATTTGCAAAATATGTGTCAGGCAAATTCTTCATTGTTCTGACACCCAGTCAGGGTTGCTGCAGATACAGAAAATGGTGTGGGAGCACATGTCAAGGCAGTTGAAGCTGCCATACCTGCTACAAAGTAGGGATGTACATTTGGAAGATCTGAATGTGAAATTTGATCCAAACGAATAGATTGTCAGTTTGGTCATGATCATCCAAACCAAAGGAGTGCAGTCCCTTAAAAAAAACTGAATCCTTTTTGGCACATGCTGTTCTGTCTCACTAAAGCCTATGAGGGAAACAAAGCCATACAGAGTGGAGTCATCACAGTGGACAGTTGCATGGATTGAGGTCATCATATTTTTAGGACTAAGTGAAACAAAGAGCACTTTGAGTAGCCAGTGACCATTTTGTTTTCAGTCATTCCTCTATTGGTTCTCAGAGAAAGAGGATTTAGATTTTGAAGCTCTTTGCCTCACAGTTCCAGAGTTAAAGAAGAAAACAGGAGAAAAAAGCTTTTTTTTTTTAGAGAAGAAGGCAAGGTGTGCTCTTACAGTATCTGCCACTATGTCCTAGCTGTACTGATGTATATTTAACATGACATCAACATTTAAATTTCTCTAAGTTTAAATCAATTTTTAATTTAACTGGACTCCCAATTTTTTAATATAAATCCTTCTTTTTGTTTCACATATGTTTATCATCGGAATATAATGGACCTTCATAATACCCCACGGTATACGGGCATTACTGCTCCTTTTTCAAACCGCTAAAGGGGTCATCTTTAATCATTGTTGAAGACTCAGTTCTGTATTCAGAATAATTTTTAATTTGTTATGCATCTTTTTTTCTTTTATCCTTATTTCTGAAACCAAACGAAACACATTCAAATTCAAGGTAGTTCCCTTAGGTAGATATCAGAGCACAGTTCGACATGATCACATTTCGCGTTCCAGCTGTTTCAGGAACATCTCTGGTATCGGATTCACGTTCCACTATTTCAGGAACTTCTCATATATCATGGGATTATTCTCCTTTCTTGTGTTTGTCGTTTTTCTAAAAAACAAAATCATTATCACAACCATGTTTCTGGGACTTCACTTTTTATACTCACTTAGATGATAGACTTACTGATCCGCAAGCATTTTACTGCATCCTCGCAGCACTGGAGAAACCTCCTACTGAGCCATCCTTCCTTTCTTACTTATATGCACATGCCTATAATCTAATCTGTGAATGGTCAACCCAAAACTATGCACAGGTGATTTAGGGGGTCATTTACCAGACGGATCGCACGCGATACCAAGATTGGGGTGGAGTTGGCCCCGGAAGAGGAGGAGTCGGGGCGTCACCGGGGCCGATTCTGCGAAGACGCCGTGGATGACAAAAAGGTAAGGGCCTTTTCATGTCCTATTTCGCGCCCAATAGCTACACCTTCTATGATGGTGCTATTGGGTGCGAAACCGGCAGCGATCGCACCGCGGTGGTGTGATTGCTGCCGGCTAGTGCAGAACCGCCCCCCCATTTTGGCCCCCGCCCCTCATTACCTAAAGTATCGCAGGCCTGCGATACTTTAGAAAATGAGGCCCTTAGGGGGTCATTTTTCAAAATGCGAAAAGCCCTGTTTTCGCATCATATCGTATGGTGCGATGCAAATTCCACAAATGGGCGGAGTTAGCCTCTCTGTGAAGAGCTATTGCACATTTTAACTACACCTCTTTCAAATGCGTTAGGCTGTGTGATAGCAGCTGTGACCATGCGGTAAGATTTTATCACCATTTGTGATGTGTCCTGTAAGGCTTATTTCAGATGATTTGAAGGCCCCAGGGGGGGGGGAGAGAGAGAGAGAGAGAGAGAGAGAGTCCATCAAGCTAGGTTGAGAGAACCGTGCCCAAATCTCATCTTGGAGTGAGTTTCCTCACTCCAAAGGCCAGCAAATCTTCACAAGAGACCACTGTTCTGTTCGTAGGTGTCACGTAGAATGTCAAAGTGGCCCCTAACCCCCTACACTCTTACCTAATCCCCACCTCGAGTTACTAGGTGGGCCTATCATACGGATACAAATACCTGCCTATGGGACATGCTATTATGGCTGGGCGCTCTCTCTCTCTCTCTCTCTCTCTCTCTCTCTCTCTCTCTCTCTCTCTCATCATTAAAAACTGGTCCCCCAGTGGTTGAATGCAGGAAATACAACAGGTCTGGCACTTATCACAGAATCTGAAATGGTATTGCAATTTGCACTAACTTAGCTCTTCACACAGGTAATTAGTGCAAATTGCAATAAATGCTACATTAGCATAAAACACACCTCTTTTGCTATCGCATGCGGTACTTACCGCATTTTGATAAATCCAGGCCTTAGTTTGTTAAGTTGATGTCGAGTGAATTCACATAAACAAAGTCCATTCGATTTCTCAATTTAAGCCATAAGGGGAGACAGTATGTAATTGGAAAATCCAGCGTTGTTCATGTTGTCTCAATTGTTTCACCCTATTGCCTCCCCGCCAATGTACAGGAATGTACTCCAGAATTGTCCATCTTATGTCCTCAAATTTGTGCTGTTGCTCTAGGAAGTGTGCAACTAGCAGAGCCTCCATTTTCCCTGTTTTTAAACAGCTCTTATGTTCAATTAATCTAGTCCTTATTAATCTCTTCGTCATCCTGACATACATTAACTCACAGGGGCAAAAAATTGCATATACCACGAAGCTGGCTTGGCAAGAAAAATTCTCTGGCAATGTAATTTGAAAACCTGTGGCCAATTTGATAGATGTCTTAGATGATTTTAATGCACAAAAACTGCACCCATTACATTCTATCACAGACTGAAGTGGTGCTAGAACTTTATTACTTGCGTGCACCACATTAAATCATAACTCACCTCTAACCAACTTCCAATCACTACCTTTACACAGAAAACCATAACTTCCTATCACTACCCTTACGTAAAAAACTACAAAAAGTTCAAATGGACATGACCTAGTATATACCTTAATCTTTGTAAATCTACCCTGTCAAATTTCGGTTAATATATTCTTTTAATTTCTTATCATTTTTCACTGCTCCTAGTTGTACTTATCCCTGTTTTATTGTAACTGTAACTGTTTTCGTTCAGCACCTGTTATTTATTTCATTCACTGTAACTTTTATCACTCCCCTGTTTATTGTAAACCGGCATGATGTGATACTCTCATGAATGCCGGTATAGAAAAAACTAAAATAAATAAATAAAAATAAATAAATGACCCGAATGAAATAAATGAACTTCTAAACTTCTGACATGAAAACAAACCAGAAAACTGAACCAAAAATCTAACTAAAACTAAAAATGTGTCCATACTTATTATGGTACAAACAACAAACTGGAACAGCCACAGGAAGCCATGAGAAAATGAAAGACAATTTGAGGTAAGCAGTCCTAGTTCATTAAGGGGTGCATGTGAGTTCCACAACAATGCTAGAGGTTTTTATCTGGTGCAGGGCCAGTTGTCGAAATGTAATGGCCTTCTGACATGTGGCCACAGCATAGTTGTTCCACATTCCATGAGGGAAGATATTCTAAATCACAATTGTGAAGGACACCTGGTAATCACTAAAAGCAGAGAGAGCTAAGTCTATGATATACTAGCTAAAACATCAGCTTTGACTTAAAAACAAAGGTGCAAGTTTTGTCAGATTACAAAAGTGGCTCAAAAGAAAGACTACCAATGACAATAGCACTCCCAAATCACAGCAAAAGATTGTAGCTGATTTCTATGATGAAAAGGGACACAAATATGTTATCACTACAGATTATTTTTCAAGATTCTTCAACAACTTTTACATGACTGATTCCCCAAATTAGCAAGTAGGGATGAAACGAAAAGCTATTTTTGATTGTTTTGATATTCCTAAAGTATTCGTGACTGATAATGGATCTCTATACAAAAAAAGTAACTGGGAATCAATGCGGTAGATATATATGGAAAAATGATGAACCACATAAAAATGTGAATGCCAGATTTTATAATGGATCTCAGCACATTTATAATGGATCTCAGCACATTAACAAGACATTTCAGCTGTTCTGTCAGAGTACAACAATAGAAATGTCACAATAAAACTTCACTTTCTCCAGGCTAATGGTCAAGCAATCTTGCTAGCCAAACACATCTTATGACAGACAGAACCACCACTAACCCTCATGAAGTAAAGAGTGACTCCACTTACAGTGCTGGGCTTGAGTACAGCATAGCTGCTGATGGTTTGAGTCTACCCACTATGATACATAATCTTTTTTTCCCAAAATGGCCAGACTTGGAAAAAGTACATGAGCTAGATGACAAAGTTAAATAATCCTGAATACTGAATACTGTGTACAATTCTGGTCGCCGCATCTCAGAAAAGATATAATTGCGATGGAGAAGGTACAGAGAAGGGCAACCAAAATTATAAAGGGAATGGAAAGGCTCCCCTATGAGGAAAGACTAAAGAGGTTAGGACTTTTCAGCTTGGAGAAGAGATGGCTGAGGGGGGATATGATAGAGGTGTTTAAAATCATGAGAGGCCTAGAATGGGTAGATGTGAATCGGTTTTATTACTCTTTCGGATAATAGAAAGACTATGGGGCACTCCATGAAGTTAGCATGTGGCACATTTAAAACTAATCGGAGAAAGTTCTTTTTCACTCAACGTACAATTAATCTCTGAAATGTGTTGCCAGAAGATTTGGTTAGTGCAGTTAGTATAGCTGTGTTTAAAAAAGGATTGGATAAGTTCTTGGAGAAGAAGTGCATTTCCTGCTATTAATTAGGTTGACTTAGATAATAACCACTGCTATTACTAGCAACGGTAACATGGAATAGACTTAGTTTTTGGGCACTTGCCAGGTTCTTATGGCCTGAATTGGCCACTGTTGGAAACAGGATGCTGGGCTTGATGGACCCTTGGACTGACCCAGTATGGCATGTTCTTAGAGGCCCCTTGGGATCTGGGTAACGAGTGTAGGAGTGGAGCTAACCACTTGCTACAGCACCTCTTTGTGGTGGCTGTAGTGGTAGGCTCTAGCAAACTCCAAGGCAGGCTGTGTGAAACATTTAGTTAGCATTTAGGAGAAGCAGCTGTTTTGTTCCTGGTTTCCCTATCTTTGGTGGGTTAGGCCTTATAACCCTGGCTATCCAGGAAAGGAAAAGAGAAGACCTTCTGTGCCATCTCACTTACAGTGGATGGATAATAGTTTCTCTGAGTTTTTAGAGAGAAGATCTGCTGTTCCCTGTAACACCCAGTAGATGGACAATGGTGATTCTGTTTTGCCTTCTGGTTCAAGAGGAAGTTTTGCCTGCCACCCTTCTTGCCCTGTAATGGAGAAGAGAGTAGGTTTTCCTACTATTCTGTAAGAGACTCTTTGTCCAAATGGCTGAACAAATCTGGGAAGTAGGAGTTGCTTTTTTCATCTGGAGACCCTCCCACTAAAGTCTTCAGCCTGGGGAAAGGGAAGCTGAGAGAGATGGATTTTCAGAAGTACACCTGGATATCAGAGCGTACATCACAGTCTGCAAGTCCTGTAATGAACTCAAATGCTCTCAATGATGTGCAGATGAATCCAGCTCCTGCCCATGATACAGCGTGATATGTCAATTATATTGCTTCAGTAGATCCAAAACAAATGTTCACCTAGTCAGGTTACATAATAAAGTCTGTATAAAGACTTCATCTGTGGAAACTATTAGAGATATGACTGTCTACAGAAAAGTGTAAAAACAAGAACATTCCAGAAATGAGTGGAGGAAACTGGGTTATGTATGTATGTAAAGGAAAAACCCAGATCCTTAGAAAAACTCAAATTTACAGTGCAATATTATTAATTGTTTTTGTGGGGAAAAGACGTCATTTAGCACATTGGGATGTGGTTCACAAAATAGTGCTACCATTATAATCACAAGTCTGGATATCCCGTCTTTTTCGACTTTCAAAAGTAAAGCAAAAAATAGTTCTAATGTCAGTAAATAAAAACTTATCTAATAGTGCATTCTCCAAAGGAGACTATATATAGTTGAATGTGCTGGATTCAGACAAAAGCCCAATGTGAGTCACATTTCACATTACTTGGTTGCATCAGGGAAAACTAAAGCAGAAAAAATGTATGAACACACCGCACAAAGCAATAATATATCTTCTTCACAAAATTATTTTGCTCACAAACCTCATTCCAATTGCACTCACTAATCTAACCAGCGACATATTGTGTGCCTCATACATTTATTATACAATGGCATCCCAAAGCAGTGTTGGCTTATATATTGGTGGCTTTACTAACAAATAGTCAAAAGGAATTTCAAATTGTCCAATCAGAGAGCACGCTGAACTGACTGAAAAAGTGCCATTAACGTATCATTTGCTTGAAAGTGAGTAAAATATCAGGGGACCCAATCATGAAGCACGCTGACAGTGCATTTACATGCTGCAAAATGTATGTCCATTCAGATTGATTTTATATTGCTTCTCCAAAAAATGGAATGTTCAAATAAATGCATGCAACAGCCCCACTGTATAGCAAAACATAATCAAACTTTGGTACATAAAATAATACCACTCAGTCTCAGTGTTTAATCCATGTGGTTCAATGCTATTCAATGTGAAAAATTCAATTTTTGTTCTCGTCTGTTCAATTCTAATTTTAGATCTCCCCCTCTTGGATTTTTATGTACTTGATCAATGGCACAAAAATGATAAATCTTCTTAATTTGAATGACTTGCACAGTCAAGAGTAGTCAATTTGCTTCAGCAACTGACTGAGGGATGATCCAGGGGATCTGATTAAAAGGAGGAGTAGGGAGGGAGGTTGGTTAGTCTGTGGAAAGGTGGTTATGGGATTATGGTGAAGAGATGATCAGATTTTAAGGGCTTAGGGAGAGGGAGGTGAATGGATTCCATGAAGAGGGAGGTAAGGGAGGATGAGTGACTATGCTGAATAGGGGAGAGGAATGTTTGGTAATCAGGCTGCATGGAAAGGTCATTACATAACATGGGGGAGGAGTAGACTACATGGGTGGGGTTGGGTGTTTCATGGGTTGGGTGGGAATGTCGTCATATTGCAGAGGGTAGTGGGATGATAGGAGCATAGAAAAGAGTGATTAGAAACTCAGGTCCTCTCTCAGGTCTCCTGTGCCCGAAATCTGCTGGGTCTCTACTATTCAGCGAGTTTCATCACTGGCTACTTATCTTCAGGCAAGGAAATTGAAAATATGAAAAAAGGACTTTTGTAATATGGGTGAGTAAAGAAAATACTAAAGTGTGCATATCTGATAGCATGGGCTAAATAGTTTGGGAAAATCAGGGATTAAACATAGATATGACCAGGGCCTTGGAATGCATGGGAAGTCAACCAAAGTTTTAATTAAATGCAAAGTGGGATTGGACATAATTGCAAATAGTGAAAAGGAGGAACTTGTGATTCCGGAAAAAGATTCCAGATAAAGATAAAGGAGGAAGAAGCAAGGAGAAAGTATAAAGATTAAGGAAGAAAGTAAAGAAATCTAGCTGGGAAATGATAGCAGTATAGATGGAACAGAAGAGATGAAAAAAAACAGTGAACTACAGAGAATAAGTAAAAAATATAAATTATAAGTTTTGGCTGCAGTAGTGAAGTAGACAGCAAAAGACAGAACAGAGTCAAAGATGACCTTGAGACTGAAAGCAGAAGAACAGAATACAAATGATAATGGAAGGTAAAGTCCATCTGCAGAGAAGGAGGATGAGCACGCTAGGGTTTTGTCTTTTTCTATATTCAGGAAGTGGTGCAACATCCGGGAAGAAACAGCAGAAGATCAAAGTCTCTGAATTCACTTGAATCAAGTCATGGATTGTAAGTCTATTAAGAGACATCAGATCCCCAATTTATGGCTGATCCAACCCACAACAACTTTTCAGCATTAAGGGAAAACTCAGGTTGCCATACACTGAAGACAGGAGAGTGAATAGTGAACTGAAGAACATATAAGATTTTTCAAACAGGGACATCTTCATGTAGGCACTTGGAGTTGGGATAGAGGATATACAGAAAACGAACAGTTTAATGGCTTTAAATATCCAAGGTGCTGTTAAATAATTTAGCGTATAGGACATACATCTACAATTACCCAATGGATTTTCATAAAGTATTTAAAACAGTGTGTAATGACAAATGTAATTATTTCTTGGAGCTAATCACATACGCAGCACCTGATTCTTCCACAGGCTGCCGTGGGTAAACTGGTAGGGCTTATGCAATTTTATTTTTATGCTGTTCATCATGCCCTCTGTATGAACCTAATCTTCGCCTTCAACATTTTATACTTTTCTCCCTCAGTAAATCATTATCACCATCATGCTAGTGAAATGTCAAATACTTCCTTTAAAAATGAAAGGTTTTCTGCCACCTTCAAGGCTGGACAAGACTGGAAAAATGAAAGAAATATTTAAAAACCAAGGGTATGGTTTGCCCACATTTTCTGTGAGTGGGGGGGGGGGGGGGAGAGAGAGTTATGGGGAATTCAGCCTTTTCAGCTGTTATAGCCATGAGTCCTCCATGGAGAATCAAATTTAATATTCTGTTTTTGTTTTTTTGTTCTATGTGTAGGGGTTTGCCTTAATATTTATCATATCTCTTGATGCCTTATTGTCTACCTAGTGAGAATATTATGTTTATCTCAGTAGGAATGGCTGAGGATATCTCCATCTTAGCTCAAGCTGTGCGGGGGAATATGCTGTTATTGGATGTTTGCTGTGAATTTAAACTATCTTAAATTCAGAAAACTTGGGAAGGCATGGCTCTTTAGCCAGGCTTTTAATTGTGAAGCTAAGGAGGTAGGATAGGATTGTATCCCTGGTTTGTCTTATTGTTCCTTCTTTTGTTGAATGCTAGTTGGGAAATCCCTTGAACTTTTGATTTTGGATATTTTGGGTTTTTTGTGATTTTTTCTTTCTTAGAAATAGTCTTATTTTAGCTTTATATTTGGCATAATATCTGTTAAGTTTGTATTAATGCTGTTGTTCTGTTATAATTTTCTTTTTCATTATACATGTAATCCAGTTGTTTAAACCTCTTAGATTCATACAGTATATTAAATAAAATAAATAATAAACATAATAATAATAATATCTGCCTGTCTATGTCTAACAGGGCTTTCTGAATGCTCTACTAACTAGAACATTCCTGTACCTCTAAAATAACAAAAGGTGCAGTTTAGAAACATTTCATTTTTTTAAGTACAATAGTTAAAATCTGTTACAGAAAACAAGAAATCCTGGATATGTTCCCATTCCAAGAGCAATGTGGGAGGCAACAATGGCAACACATAAAATCAACAATCTATGCTATTGTATAAATGCTGCACTAGACAGAGGTTAATTACAACTCCAGAATGATTTCAAACAGTATACAAATGACATTTTAAGTGACCCATGTCTTGTAAGATTACTACCACATGGAAATACTTTCCAAATCCTCACTGCTCTGGAATACAAGGGTACATGTAACAGTGATATTCATTTCATGTTAAAATAAACTAAAGAGTAAAGTTACCCAAGAGCATTCTTATCTTGGTACAGATTTCCTCTCCTGCTTTCAGCATTGCAAATTTAGGATTGTATCCATAAATGACTTTTTCCCACTCTTTGCCTATGAAAAAAAAATCTTTGTGGATCTAGGTCCTTAATCTCTGAGGATTCATTTGTCTAGCACAATTTTGAAAGAATTTGTACTACTAATAATGCCAAAAAGTATTAATGCTTCACTATTCATTTCTTGGCTGCTTATGTACATATAGAAAAAAATGAGAGGACACATAGCCCACAGCATAACCCAACACACAAGCACACACACACACACACACACAACAAATAGTTATAAAAAGCAAACAGAATGATAGATATTATTAGGAAAGGAATGGCTTTTCAGCCTGGAGAAAACAGCTAAGCGATAAGATAGAGATCTATAAAATCATGAGTAGGGTGGAAGGGGTAAATAGGGAATAGTTAGTTACCCTTTTCAGTAGTACCAGGACTCTGGCATACTTCATAAAGCTAATAATTAAGTAATAAATGTCAAACAATTCAGAGAGAGTATTTTTTCATGTAATCAAAACTGTGGAATTTGTGGCAGGAGGATGCGGGGAAAGCAGTTAGTATAGTGGGTTTAAAAAGGTTTAGATAAGTTCCTGAAGGAAAAGTCCATAAACTATAATAGCCATGCAGACTTGGGAAAGCCACTGTTTATCCCTGGTTATGATCAAGAAGGGCTGGATAAACTCTTTAGGGTTTTATTGGGATCTGGACCTGGATTGGTCATTATCAGAAACAGGATGCTGGGCTTGATGGACTTTTTTCTGAACTAGCATGGCATTTCTTATATTCTTTAATACTATAATGAAATCACTTCCAACCTGGACCCCTGATCTAACTGATTTTTTTTTTCCACATAATCTCCCTCTAGTGACACTTTGCAAGTTTGGATCCTGTTACCTGCTGAATTCAAGATTTTTCACTATCCCTTCCTTTAATAGCGACTCCATTTATTTGCCCACCACCAAGATCAGGCTAACTGACCTGAAGTTGCCAACTTCTCTATTCTGACTTTTATGAAGAGGGAAAACATCTGCCGTTCTCCAGTCTTGCAGTCTCACCATGGAGCAATACAGAGGCATTAAGACATTTTCCGTTTTATTTGCCATTCCCTTCCTAATAATTCCTAATTTTCTGTTTGCTTTTTTGACTGCAGCAGCACACTGAGCCGCCGATTTCAATGTATTATCCACAGTGATGCCTAGATATTTTTCCTGGGTGCTATCTCCTAATATGGATCCTAACATCGTGTAACTAACTACAGCATGGGTTACTTTTCCCTATATGCATCACCTTGCACTTGTCCACATTAAATTTCATTTCCCATTTGGATGCCAGATCTTCCAATGTCACAAGGTCCTCCTGCAATTTATCACAATCCACTTGTGATTTAACTACTCTGAATAATTTTTTATCATCTGCAAATTTGATTACCTCTCTCATCATATTCTTTTTCAGATCATTTTTAAATATATTGAAAAGCACTGGTCCAAGTACAGATCCTTGAGGCACTCCTCTGTTTACCTTTTTCCACTGTGAAAATTGACCATTTAATCCTACTCTTTGTTCCTGTCTTTTAACTGGTTTGTAATCCACAAAAGGACATCGCCTCCTATCCCATGACTTTATAGTTTTCTTAGAAGCCTATCATGAGGGACTTTGTCAAACACATTCTGAACACCTTTATCTACATGTTTATTAAACCCTTCAAAAAAATGAAGCAGATTTGTGAGGCAAGACTTGCCTTGGGTAAGTCCATGCTGACTGTTTTCCATTAAACCAAGTCTTTCTATATGCTCTGTGATTTTGATCTTTAGGATAGTTTCCACTATTTGTCCCAGCCACTGAAGTCAGGCTCACAGGTCTATAGTTTCCCGGATCACCTCTGGAGCCCTTTTTAAATATTGGGGTGACATTAGCCAAGGTAAAAGGTGAAATGTCTCCAGGGCTTCAATTTAAAAAAAGGAGTGAAACTCATAGTACTGGATATCAGAACCAACATAAAATGTTATATAGGTATTAAATATAATATTAATGAATCCTACTTAAGAGATTTCATTATAGTATTAAAGAATATAAGAAATGCCATGCTAGTTCAGAAAAAAGTCCATCAAGCCCGGCATCCTGTTTCTGATAATGACCAATCCAGGTCCAGATCCCAATAAAACCCTAAAGAGTTTATCCAGTCCTTCTGATTGCCACTTCTCTAAAAAGATATAGTTGCAGTGGAGAAGGTACAAACAAGTGTGAACAAAATGATAAAGGGGATGGAACAGCTCCCCTATGAGGAAAGGCTAAAGAGGTTAGGCCTGTTCAGCTAGAGAAGAGATTGCTGAGGGGGGATATGATAGAGGTCTACAAAATCATGAGAGGTCTAGAATGGATAAATTTGAATCGGTTATTTACTCTTTTGGATAATAAAAGGACTAGGGGGCACTCCATGAAGTTAGCAAGTAGCACATTTAAAACTAATCAGAAAAAATTATTTTTCACTCAACGAACAATTAAGCCATGGAATTTATTGCCAGAGGATGTGGTTAGGGCAGTTAGTGTAGATGGTTTTAAAAAAGGCTTGGATAAGTTTGTGGAGGAGAAGTCCATTAACTATTAATCAAGTTGACTTAGGAATAGCCACTGCTATTACTGGCATTAGTAGCATGGGATCTACTTAATGTTTTCAGAACCTGCCAGGTACTTATAACCTGGATTGGCCACTGTTGGAAACAGAATGTTGGTCTTGATAGACCCTTGGTCTGACCCAGTATGGTGATTTCTTAAGTTCTTATGAGCTTAATTCATTGTTAAGTATGTAGTATACTATATATGTTGAATCCTTTTACTAGCCAGCTGAGACCAACTCATTAAGTCCCCAGATTTTACAGAAATTATCTTATTGTCAATGTACGACATAACAAGTGAGCACTAGCAGGAAGAAGCTGGCACCAAGGAGACTGCCTCCGCCCACTGCCCACCTACCAACTCCAACAGAAGGAGCAGGGCCTTACAAAAACCGGCAGTGATGCCGAAGGACCCCTCTCCGACCGAGATCCAAAACGACAACCTCCCTCTGTGGCCAGGGCAGTGGGGACGGTGATGGCGATGGAACCAATGGCGAATCAGGTATGCCCTCCCCCTGGCACTAGTGGGGAGAAGCTGGCACTGAGGATTCTGCCTCCACCCAGCACCCACCCACTGCCCACCCACCAACACCTGCAGAGGGAACAGGGAGAATGCAGGGACTTACAAAAGTCAGTGGCGACATAGAAGGTCCCCCTTCTGATCAAGTTCCACAACAACGGCCTCCCTCACCAGCTGGGGCAGCAGGGAACTGCAACGATGATGGAACTGTTGGTGAAGCAGGTGAGCAACCCCCCACCCCCCCACCCCCCGGCACTAGCAAGGAGAAACTGGTGCCAAGGAGATTGCCTCTACCCACCGCCCGCCCACTGCCCACCCACCAATTCCATTACTAGGCGACTAATAAATAAATAAATAAATAAATAAATAACATCTTGCTTCTAAGTTTCTATTTAAATTAAATAACAAAAATTGAATCAATATTGAATTAATATGGGCCTTTATGGGCCTATCAGCTGCTGTTTCAGGTCCTGGGGCCTCTCATGGCCCCTTTACTCCTCCATCCCTACCAATAATCCAGGATCAGGCCCAGGATTTCCCCAGGTTGAGCTGTGCCAAGCCGCCCTGGGGCCTCTCTGGGGACCTCTGTCCCCTTGCCCCCACAAATAAACCTGGTTTGGGAACTTACCAGCCCCCCTGATTACCCATTCCATGGGGGTCTTCATCTTGGAAAGGGGCAGGAGTAATCCACAGTCACTCCAGCCCCACTAGCTTCCTTTTAAAAATGGCTCCAGCTGAAACTGAGTCAGTTGCCAATGTTTTATGCTAACAAAATGGCTCTGGTCTAAAGACTGTCTGGCGCCATTTTGTTGCATGCCATAAGCTTATATGTACATATAATAAAATTCTGCCTGCCGCAGGACTGGCTGATGTTATTTTTCAAAGGAAGGCAATGGAACAGAAGTGACTGGGGATCTGTCCTGTCTCTTCCCACAATGAAGACCACCATATAAGGGCTACGTGGGGGTCTTAGATGGCACATCCCTGGCTTATTTGTAGGGAGTAGATGGGTAGAGGGCACTGGAAGGCCCCAACTCAGGCTTGGCACAAGCCCAACCTGGGCACCCCCAGCATCTGCCCAGGCCTGGGTTAATGGCAGAAACTGGGGAGGGGGAGTGGAGTGGAAAGTCCTGAGGCAGTGGCAGGGTACCTGGGAAGACCATTTTTTATTTATTAGTATATGTATCTATTTATCAGCAAACCAAAAATATCTAAATAATAAATATTTTTGACAAATCTATGCATGGTCATTCAAAACAAACCATATCTAGAGATATACATCTGTTCAAAATGAATGAACATCTCTATATATGCTTTAATTATTTCTACTCTGCTCTACCAAGATATATAAATAAATCAACTCTTGAGCCCTGTTCTTCACCCTTCTCATGTTCACTGCACAAAAATTAACCCCCAGATATTGACTTCCTTCCAAGTTTACTGAAATGGAAACCTAGTAAAACTGCTTTGAAAACAGTGAACATTCAGGGGGAGGATCATTGATTTATTCCTAATAACCTTACATCAAGAAAGGTCTGAGAAACATTGAATAAGATTAACCAATTCTGGAAGAGATTTTAAAGGTCTGTAATAGAAAACAAATCATCAGCATTTACTGCATTGTACTTCAAAGAAAGCAAGGGATTAACCTGCAGAGAGCAGCAGTTATAACCCTAAATACATTATAGGCAGACTAAATAGGCCATTTTAGTCTTTATCTGCCATCATTTACTATGTTACTATGCTACTATATAATGTATAAGGTTCTTTACTCTCACAGGTCCCAATAGTAACCCCTTTAATCTCCCTAATTTGCTTTATAGCACAACCTAATGGCTCCAATGCTATGTTGAAACGTAGGGGAGAGAGAAGGCAGCCCTGTCATGTTCCTCTACTCTTCTTAAAAATATTTGAAAATATATTAGTTATCAAAAAATGAGTTTTCAGTGGAGCACCTAAAATCTTTACTGTGTCTGTTAGGTGCCCAGGCCCTTGGGGAGTCGGGTCGGGTCTCCTCACCTGCGTGGGCAGGAAGCCCTCTCCAATGTCCCACCACTGCTGCCATGTCCCAGCGTAGTTCATCACCATCGTGGCCTGCTCGCGGTGCACCAACGCCGCTGCAGCCACGCACTCCCTAGGCGCACGCGCGCATATGGACTCAATTTAAAGGGCCAATGGTGGAAACGTTCCCTGCGGCCCGAGACAATGATGTCAGGCAAGGAAGGTATAAATACTCTGCCTTGCCACTTCCTCCTCACCTCGGCACCAGGTCCAGCTCCTGGTGAGAGTGCGTGTTGTCTGTATCCTGACCCGGCGTTCCTGTGATTCTTCTGACCCCTGCTCAGGATCCTACTCCTGCTCCTGCCCTAGTCCTTTTCCAGCTCCTTATTGTTCCTACTCCCTCGGATTGATCTACTGGCTCTGACCTTGCTTATCTCACCATTCCTGCTTCTCTGCTGCCTGCTCTGATCTTCAGCCTGGACCACCGTTCCTGCTCATCCAGTACCTGCCCAGACCTCGGCCTGGCCTCTGTCTCCTGTAGACTGCTGCCTGTCTCGACCCTTAGCACGTTCGACCTGTCTTCCGCCTGCTGTCTGAGAGACCCACACCTAAGTCAGTCTAATCTTTGTTTGCAGTCTGTTTCCTCATCCTGGATAGGTGGGAAGTAAAATATACCAACAAAATATAAGGGATATAACTAGTATGCAATCAAAACAAGAGAAAATAACTAGCTACATAAATCAATATAGGCTGCAAGAAAATAATAATTTAATCTCTGGAATCAATAAATAATGCTGTGACTGTAATGTATTATTTAAAACAAGATTGTTAATGTAGAGATAAGACCTCAGTATTGGCAAGAGATCTGAATTAACAGAAACCTCTAATGGCCAATTGGTCCAATCATCGGTCTTGTAATCTCTAATTGTGATTTGGTGAATTTTAATAAAAATCTTTTAATTATTAACTGTAGTAACGTACTTACATATTAATTTATTAATTTTTGCTTTTTTAAAAATTGGAACAAATGTCTATTGGCACTAGTTAAACAACACTGTGACTTGTGTTCAATTTTGATGTTCTGAATTTGCTTGAAATCAAGCTTAATTCATATTATATTTCTTGAAAAAATTTTCTTAAGAACATAAGAACATAAAAAATGCCATACTGGGTCAGACCAAGGGTCCATCAAGCCCAGCATCCTGTTTCCAACAGTGGCCAATCCAGGCCATAAGAACCTGGCAAGTACCCAAAAACTAAGTCTATTCCATGTAACCATTGCTAATGGCAGTGGCTATTCTCTAAGTGAACTTAATAGCAGGTAATGGACTTCTCCTCCAAGAACTTATCCAATCCTTTTTTAAACACAGCTATACTAACTGCACGAACCACATTCTCTGGCAACAAATTCCAGAGTTTAATTGTGCGTTGAGTAAAAAAGAACTTTCTCCGATTAGTTTTAAATGTGCCCCATGCTAACTTCATGGAGTGTCCCCTAGTCCTTCTACTATCCGAAAGAGTAAATAACCGATTCACATCTACCCGTTCTAGACCTCTCATGATTTTAAACACCTCTATCATATCCCCCCTCAGTCGTCTCTTCTCCAAGCTGAAAAGTCCTAACCTCTTTAGTCTTTCCTTGAACTTGATTTCCTAAGTGATAAGAGTAGAAAATATATTTGTCACTCTTAATTAATGTCCTTCAACTTTTTTTGACTTTTAATTGATGTCCTATATACTTTGTTGTAATTGATTTTAATAAAGTGACAAATCGTTCACTCAGCTAAATCACATGCCTCTGTCACATGGTAGGAGCAATGGATGGCCGGCACCATCTTAAAAAATGGTGCAGGCCATCCATTGCACTTACCATGTGACAGGGGCTGGCCAATGGCACCGATAGCCCCTTGTCACATAGTAAGGGCAAAGGACCATTGGCGCTATTTTGATTAGTGGCAGCCGATGGCTAGAGAGGGGTAAATCGCTCCTGAGTCCCTGCTGGACCACCAGGGACTTTCGGTAAGTCTTGGGGGGGGGGGGAGTTGGGCAAGTCTTGGGGGGTTGGGAGGGTGGGGAGTTGCAATTAATGAAATTTGAAGGGTTAGGGTGAGTTTGGGGTTTTTGTTTATTTGCTCTTTCTCCCCCCCCCAAAAAAAAAATGATAAGAAAACAACACAAAATTTCGTGGGTTTTCCTATCATTTGGGTGACCCCCCAAAACGCAACGAAATAGAAAATATCGTCTATATTTCCTATTTCGTCACAAATGAATTTGCATCCCTACTTATTATGGCTATATCTTTCTTTACTACCATACATTCTAATTCTCCAATCTTATTTTTCAGATTTCTGACATTCGCATACTGATATTTTAAAGTAATTTTATTTGAATTTTTATACATACACACAAAGGGCTAGATTTTTAAAGAAGCACGCATGCGTCCATGTGCACATGCTTTCCAGCACACACTCATGAACGCGCCGATTTTATAGTATGTGCGCAACAGCACGCGCATGCTATAAAATCTGTGGGCCACGCACACATGTGCACTGGATTTTATAATCCTCGCATGCATGTGCGGGCGGCATGCGTGGGGGTGCCTAATTTTAGAAACGTATGCACGGCGACAAGATCAGGCCTCTTCAATTAAGGAGCGGTCTGGGAAGGAACTTCCCTACCCCCTACCCATACTCCCTCCCTCTTCCCCTCTCCTCCCCACCCCCTAAACCCATTCTCCTACCTTCTTTTTGTTTTTTGTTGTTTACTGCTCCGTTGAAGCAGAAGCAACTTGCATGTGCCAGACGACTGCCAGCAAGCGCTTCCCTGGCACAGTGACAAATGGCCACTGTACTGGCCGCCTCCAGGCCCATCCATCACTGCCTCCTCGGACTGCCCCTTTCTCTGGGCCCAGCAATTTAGCACGTAACAAGGGATATGCATGTGGCCAGGCCCCTTTGAAAATGTGCGCAGGGTGCGCAAGGCTTGGCCACGTGCATAATCCCTGTTTTTTATGTGCCAGCATTTTTAAAATCTATCTGAAACTGTTATAATCTGATGATACACACAGTTTGGAGTCATTTTTATCTGCATGCTTTGTATTTAAATACATCTGGGTTTTTCAACTTCTATAACAACCTCTCTATTGGGACATTCTAACTTACTTGTTATTCCAGTATCCTTTGAAGATACCTCCAATCTAACCATGCACTGTTCAGCGACCGTCAGTATTTCCACATGTTCTAGTTTAAAAACTTCTATAATCTCCTTTTCCAAAGTTAGTGCCAACAGCCTGGTTCCACTCTGGTTAAGGTGGAGCCAATCCTATTGAAATAGCTCCTTCTTTTCCAGTTCTTCACAAACTTAAAACCCTCTTCCCTGTACCATCATCTCATCCAAGCATTGAGATTCTAGAGCTAGGCCTACCTCTTGTGTCCTGCACATGAACTGGGAAACATTTCAGAGAATGCAACCCTGGAGGTTTTGTATTTGAAATTCCTACCTAAGAGCCTAAATTTAGCCTCCAGAATCTGTCTCCTGCACCTTCCTATGTTATTGGTATCCTCATGTACCACAACAACTTGCTTCTCCCCAGCACTCTCGAAAATCTTATCTAGGTGGCACATAAACTCCACTACCTTCACACCAGATAGGTAAGTTATCAAATGATCCTCACACCAGCCAACCACCCAACTATCTGCTTTCCTAATGATCGAATTACCCACTACAATGGCCATCCTAACTCTTCCCTCCTGGGCACAGACCCCAAGAGATACATCCTTGGTGTGAGATGATAATGTATCACTTGATATGGCAGGTCCTATCTACAGGATCATTTCCTATCACACCAAAGTAATAGTCTTCTGCCAGGTGACCTTGTTCTCCAAGGTAACACAAGGGCCACTAGACTGGAGTTGGGACCATCTACTATGTCCCTGAAGGTCTTCTCTATATACCTTTCTGTCTCTCTCAGCTCCTCCAGCTCTGCCATTCTAGACTCCAGAGATCAAACTCATTCTATGAGAGCCAGGAGCTCTTTGCACCAAGTGCACACATTCAACCCTTACCAAAAGGTAGAAAATCATACATGTGACACTAAGTGACCATCTCCAACCTTCCGTTTATAGATAAAGTTATGGAAAAATTAGTAAACACCCAATTATCAAATTACATCGAGGATCACAAGATTCTGTCCCCGAATCAATATGGATTTCGCAAAGAATCAAGCACCGAAACACTTCTTCTCTCCCTCACGGACTTCCTCCTCTCCGGCATAGATAAAGGTCACGCTTACCTATTAATCCTCCTCGACCTTTTGGTTGCCTTCGATACAGTAAACCACCACCTCCTTATAAAACAACTGGCAAACATAGGCGTGAAAGGCACAGCACTGACCTGGTTCAAAACTTTCTTGGACAACAGAGGATACAAGGTCAAAATTCATAATAAAGAATCACATTACTTTCCTTCCTCTCAAGGGGTATCGCAGGGCTCCTCCCTTTCACCCACGCTCTTTAATGTTTACCTTTTCCCTCTCTGCCTACTGCTAACGAAACTAAACCTGAAACACTTCCTTTTTGCAGACGATGTCCAGATCGTGATCCCGGTAAAAGAATCCATTTCAAAAACATTAGAATTCTGGAATAGCTGCCTAACAGAAATCAACCACCTCCTCAACAGTCTAAATCTAATTCTCAATGCCTTGAAAACGGAATTTCTGCTTATCTCCCTGGAAAACAACAATACCCATTCAAAGCCACCAGCTCTCCTTCAAACCTCTCACGTAAGAGACCTAGGAGCCATCATGGATAACCGTCTCAACTTAAAATCATTCATCAACCAAACCACCAAAGATTGCTTTCACAAATTACATATCCTAAAAAGAATAAAACCTTTATTCCACTCACAGGACTTCAGAACAATTCTTCAAGCAATAATCTTCTCCAAGCTAGATTATTGTAACTCGCTACTGCTGGGTCTTCCAGCTTCCCATACCAAACCTCTACAAATGGTGCAGAACACAGCGGCCAGAATCCTAACGAGCTCTAGGAGAATGGACCACATCACCCCAATCCTCAAGGACCTTCACTGGTTACCGATCCACTACAGAATCATCTACAAATCCATCACCACCATCTACAAAGTCATTCACCAACAAGCCCGGATCAACTTACAAATTCCCTTCAAAAAACACACTTCCGCCAGACCCATCAGGGAATCTTACAAAGAATCTCTTCAGGTGCCTCACGCAAAAACCATTCATCATAAGTCTCTCAGTGACAGAGCGTTCTCAACCGCAGGTCCACCTTTATGGAACTCCATTCCAGCGGACCTGAGACAAGAACCCTGCCTACCAACATTTAGGAAAAGGCTGAAAACTTGGCTTTTTAAAAAAGCCTTTCCAATCCCCGACTGAGACCCTACACTCGACATCTCAATCACATTATCAAAAATGGATTTAAATAACAAACTATGGGGGTCATTTTTCAAAATGCGGTAAGGGCTTATCGCATGCGAAAACGTGTTTACGGCATGCGATCGTATGGTGTGATGCAAATTCCAAAAATGGGAGGAGTGTGGGCTAGCCTCTCTGCAAAGAGCTATTGCACAGCCATAATGCAGATTTTAACTACACCTCTTTCAAATGCATTAGGCTGTGTCCTGTAAGGCTTATTTCAGATGATTTGAAGGCCGAGAGAGAGAGAGAGAGAGAGAGAGAGAGAGAGAGAGAGAGAGAGAGAGAGAGAGAGAGAGAGAGAGAGAGACTGGCCATAATAGCATGTCCCATAGGCAGGTATTTGTATCCCTATGATAGGCCCACATAGTAACTCGAGGTGGGGATTAGGTAAGAGTGTAGAGGGTTAGGGGCCACTTTGACATTCTACGTGACACCTACGAACAGAACAGTGGTCTCTTGGGAAGATTTGCTGGCCTTTGGAGTGAGGAAACTCACTCCAAGATGAGATTTGGGCAAGGTTCTCTCACATTTATGTATTTATTTATTTATTTTGTATACCGACGTTCGATCGAGATATCACATCGGTTTCCAGATAACAGGTTGAATAGGGCGAGAACTGCCCTATTTTACATTGTAACAAGATAACAATTAAATTAATTAAACAATTAATAAATTAATAAACAGTTAATAAATGAAACATTGTAACAGTTGAAATATAAATAAGTGAGGATATAGAGTTATGGCATATAGCCTATATACAATATGTACATTGATGTACATATGTACATCAATGTATATCAACCTAGCTTGATGTACATATGTACATTGATGTACATATGTACATCAAGCTAGGTTGAGAGAACATTGCCCAAATCTTATCTTGGAGTGAGTTTCCTCACTCCAAAGGCCAGCAAATCTTCACAAGAGACCACTGTTCTGTTCGTAGGTGTCACGTAGAATGTCAAAGTGGCCCCAAACCCCCTACACTCTTACCTAATCCCCACCTCGAGTTACTAGGTGGGCCTATCATAGGGATACAAATACCTGCCTATGGGACATGCTATTATGGCCAGTCTCTCTCTCTCTCTCTCTCTCTCTCTCTCTCTCTCTCTCTCTCTCTCTCTCTCTCTCTCTCTCTCTCTCTCTCTCTCTCTTCATTAAAAACTGGTCCCCCAGTGGTTGAATGCAGGAAATACAACAGGTCTGGCACTTATCACAGAATCTGAAATGGTATCACAATTTGCACTAACTTAGCTCTTCACACAGGTAATAATTGCAATAAAACACACCTCTTTTGCTATCGCATGCGGTACTTACCGCATTTTGATAAATCCAGGCCTATGTCATTCGCTGTCATCACCTTTTCATTGTCATCTATGATACAAACCACATTTTATTGGATTCAATCTTGTTACCTTGTAAATAATTTGCTGTCAGTTAAATTCCCCTCTTCTCACCTCCGGCTCCCAGTTATTTATTTCCCTGTTTTATTGTAACTGTCACTCTCCTTAAAATGCTCTTGTTCCAGTTGTTTGAATTCTCTCCTACGTTGCACACTTTGTTAAATGTAAACCGGTTTGATGTGATTCATGTCATGAAAGTCGGTATAGTAAAAATAATAAATAAATAAATAAAATACAAAATAAAAAGTGCAAAAGACAGGATAGCCCCCATCTCATTGCTGGGTTTATGTCTGCATCTTAATTTGTTGATTTGATAAAGTCTTAAAGATTGATTTAGAAGTAGGTATGTCTTATTTTAAAGACTGTTGCTTAAGGTGATTAGTGTTTTTAAATTTATTAGGTGCCTTTTGAAATCTATGCTATTTTAAAATTTGATAACTGGGTGATTAATGTTAATTAGTGAATGTCCAGCAGTAAGACTAAAATTAGTCAAACGCTAAAATGAATGTTACTTAAATGTTATTTTAAGTGGCTAACTGACTAATTTTGAAGAATTTCCTCCTAGTGGGGGTGGTAATCTATGTATCAAAAAATGAGACAGGGATGGGAGGGAATGAACCTAGTAACTATTTGCCCAGGAACCAGAACTCTCACTTTCTCAGATCAAGTAAGTGGCCTTTGCAAATTCACAATCAAATGTTGGCAAAGAAATATTATATTTTACTAGCTCAGACATCTAAGTTTATTTTCCCACAACACAAACAGTTCCAACCCTGGTAAATACTAATCTTAAAACCAGCAGACAATATAAATAGCCAGTAATAGTTAACTCTCCAAGAATTATTATTTTTAAATTCTGCTTCAAGATTTAAGTGCTTCTTTCCAGCAAATTCAAACTTACCATCAGTAGATGATGGTTCCTCTGTCAGCACTCCCTCTGGACATAAGCTTTCCCAGTATCTAGTGAGAGAGACCCATGAAAGGTTGATTCAGTGAACTCACATAGTTAATAATGATACACAGTAGATGCAAATTATCTGTGAATTAATGTCCCATAACAAAACTGACTGATCTCTATGTATAACCTGAGGCATAAACATTTCCAATCTACTGGCTAAGATATTAGCATAGATTTTACAATCCACATTCAATAAAGACATTAGCCTATAATTCTGCAGAAGTGCAGTATCTTTCTGTGGTTTCTCAAGTACAATAACCATCGCTTTTAAGAAAGTGTCTCCTGATTTGCTTTTTTCCTAAAAATTCTTCATAGAAACATATTTATTTATTTATTGATGTATGTGAAAGAATTTATACCCCACACCCTCTAGAGTTCAGGGCTGGTAACAATATACACATATATGAAATCAGAATACATCATAAAAGAAAGCAACTGACATAAAAGAAAAAAAGATGCAAAATATAAAATACAGAAACTGTGCCATGGACAATGTCTGCAGCAAGATCCAGGACAATGAAAAGCAGATATTCAGAATCTAGGGCAAATGCTTGACGGAATAAGTCAAGATTTTATAGCTGAGGCACTAATACAATTTTTAAGCTTTGATAAACTTAAATCCCAAAACCATCTGGTCCTGGAGAGTTTTGGAGAGTAAGTGATTTAATAGCTGTTGCTTTTATTCTACAGATATTTTGATACCATCTTGTCAAACAGATCAATTTTTGAAGACCATAGCTTTGGTATATGCACTGTAAGTATACTCATAATTCTTTTAAAGTTGTGCCCATTGGTGACTGGTGAGAGATTAAAGGTTCCATGGAAGATATTATTTTGAATGACAGTAAAGGTTATTCTGTTAAAGGATGGTTCAGTTGTCCACATCTATAAAGGTGATTCTCAAGTCACTAAGGGCCTCATTTTCTAAAGTATTGCAGGCCTGTGATACTTTAGGGAATGAGGGGCGGGTGGCCAAAATGGGGGGGGCAGACCTGCACTAGCCGGCAGCGATCGCACCATCGCATGCGATCCCTATGGAAAATGAGGCCCTAAGAGGAGTTCATTTGAGAGAAAATTACTTGAGAATAGTTGTGCATTCTCTTGTGTTGTCTCATCTGGATTACTGCAATGCCTTAAAAATTGATCTTCATCAATCTTCTATCAAGGCATTGCAGTATGTCCAGAATTCTGCTGCAAGAGTAGTATTTGGAGTTCCTATCCATCAACACATCACTCCAATTTTGTCAAAATATCATTGGTTACCTATTAATTGGTGAATCAAATTCAAGATCCTAATGTTGGTTTTTAAAGGTCTTAATGGCTTGTGCCCGCCAGTTTAATGCTTGCCTGAAATTTTATCACCCAGCAAGACTTCTTAGATATGCCTTGTTAAACTTACTTGACATTCTCTCCCTCATAGTTGTTCATTTAGATGAATCTTGTGAGTGCCTTTTCTATGTGCAGGGCTCTGAGCTCTGGAACTCGATCCCATGCCTTTTAAAAGAAGAGACGTCCTTTTTTTTAATTCAGGAAGTTGCTGAAGGGCTTCTTCTTCCAGCAGGCTTTTAACTGAGTCATGTTTTAAGTTATCTATTGCAAGTATTAACTATTTTGAGCACAAGGCAAGTGTTATATCATTATATCATTTTAGTTAATCCAAATGTATTTTATCTTTATATCTTAGTGTATTATTATTTTAATTTTGTTGAGTAGCATATAATTTTAGGCACTTTAACTATGAAGATGTGACAAAATTAATTTTGGAGGTCTAGTGCAGAGTTTATTTTTTGTTCAATTAATGCTAATTTTACTTATATTGCTTTATTTTATTTCTGTCATTTTATTCATGTTTATGAGTGTACTTTTGGAAAATGCTAAAAGATTTCGATTAGCATTTTTAAAATGTTGAAATAAATAAATAAATACATTGATGAAGGGGAAGGGAGAGACATCAAATGCTGTATTTCTGCTTAGTTCCAGGAGAGGAAAGGAGCATTGGCTTTCCTTTCCATTGGGAGAGATTTTCTCTCTCAAGCAATTTGAAGGAGTTCCAGAGCATATTCTCTGAGCTGTTCCAGGAGGGTTGCAATTTACAGGTCTCAGGAATAAGTTCACCCAGAAGGTGGTGTTTCACCAATCAAATTGGGGGAAAAGAATTACTGAGTTCTGTGGAGATATTTATTTATTTGTGGCTTTTATATACCGACATTTGTTTAGTAACATCACATCGGTTCACATTCAACAAAATTTCGCAACAATGCTAAAAAACATAGCGATTAGCAGCAGTGCTTTACAAATAATATATTAACTTAAGAGAATAATGAGAATGCCAGGTAAAGCAGAGAAATTAGCATAGAAGAAATTAACTAAGCGAACATAATTTAAGATTATGTTCTACAATTCCTCCCCTTTCATATCCAAGTTATTTTCCATGTTTTTTGTAACTTTCTCACATCCAAAATATTGTTATAATATTTGTTAAGTTTCATACTATATTTGTTCTTGTATTGGGAAATGTTCTTTACTTTGTTACTCTCTGCCTTTACTCACATTGTTAATTGTAAACCGGGTTGATGTGATTCCTATCATGAAACTCGGTATAATAAAAATAATAAATAAATAAATAAATAAATAAATAAATAAATAAATAACCGGGAAGGAGAATGAAGGTTAATTATAACTAGAGGTACAAATCTTATGGAGCTCTATTAGAGGAGGTTATACTAATGGGAACTTATCAAAGAGGGCATTATTGAGCAGCGTTAGTATAATACATAAACAGATCAAAATTAAGTATTATGTGCCAAGTAAGCACAGGGTAAAATTAAACGTGTAGGATTAACAGCTTGCAAAAATAATATCTTATTTGGAGGGGAACAACTCTAGAGGTGAACAGACCAAGAGGGCAAAGACATGGCTTATCACAAGTTGTGAGGGAAAATAATGTAGGAGTAGAGGGTCATGATTGCATGTAAGAGAGCAGATGTATTAGTTAAAGAGAAAGGGGGTATAAGACTAATAGGGGAAAGAATTGCTGATATATGAATGTGGATACCTTAAGTGTAAGCTTGTAAGAAAAGCCATGTTTTGAGTTTTTGTTTGAATTTTTTTGGACATGATTCCTGACAGAGATCCGGTGGCATATTGTTCCAACATAGAGGCCCGGCTATGGCAATGGCACATTTTCTAGTTGCATCGAGTAGGGTTGTTTTGTGAGAGGGTGTGTGTAGTGTGGCAGCATGTTGTGTTCTGGGGGGTCTGGAGTGCTTGTGGAATTGGAAGGCATTATTGAGCCAGATCATATTTTCAATGTGTAGGGTCTTATGTCTGATATCTGAGTGAGAGCACTGAGAGGAGACCTTTCATGAGACAGAAAGTCCAAGTTTTCCTGCCACACTTTACTCAAGGTACATGAGGTATTTTGAGCTTGTGGGCAGTTTAAGGACTTTATTTTTTCTATTTTTGTACCTGCTACATTTGGAAGAACAATTCCTTGTGTTTTTTTCATAGACAATATGTTTTATCACTGTACTATTTTGTTTTTTTTTAGTTGTTTGTTTCAGTATATTTTATGAACTCCATCCAGTTCTGGACATTCTGTTGTTAAGAAACTTGGGCCTTACAGTTTTGAGGTCCCCCATAGAAGGATCCTGATCAAGAGCTGTGGCCAGATTTTCCTCAATCTCTGCAGCATCTGAAGGTGGCCCTTTGCTTGCATCTGGGAATGCCTGAAAAAAAGTGGGATTACATGGGGTAGGCAAATTAAGGAGACCAGTATTTTCTCCCTTTGAAGCCTTCATTCCAAGGAAAGGAATTCTCATTCCCACTCGGTCATTATCATCTCAGATTCAGTGGGAAGAACAAGTCAGATGGATTCTGATAAGCAGTTTTCACTCCTGCCTTTTGCATGGAAACTTAACTGCTAAGCTCTAAAGCAGTCCAAGAGCTTTCATAGATCACTCCTCATTCTGTCCACTCAGAAGTGTCATTTGCAAAAAGGTAGTCTTTTCTTTTCCTGCTATCTCATTTGCCATATTGCTCATTTAGAGGTCGATTCAATATAGTGTGCTTGGCCCAGCACATGGGTTTACACCCACTTGGACGCATGTCCAAAACCCCTCATGCCATAAGGGGATTAATGTGTCCAAAACACACGTCCAAACCAGCTCCTCACATGTAAATTCATATTTATGAGGCTATTAGCTATTACCCCTCAATGCAAAAAATTACCGTGCAGGCACAGCGCTCATTTTAATGCTGCAAATTTAATGCCTGCCTGAGTGCTGAGGAAAAAAAAAACAAAAAATCCTGCTTTCTGTGATTCCTCCTATTAGTATCCTAGCGATACTACATAAAAGGAACCACAGAAAGCAGAATTATGTCCCACTCAATGGCTTAACAAAAAAAAAACCAATCCTGCTTTCTGTGGTTCCTCATTGGAGAAACCACACAAACAGCATCCCCAAGCATCACAAATGGAACCCTTGCCAGCAGTGAGTAAAGGAGTGAATACATTAATATTAAGGGCTAGGCACTTGATATTAATTTATTCACTCCTTCACTTCCTTTCGATTGGTCCATTTACTGTCACATGTCAGTGAAAGGACCAATCCGCTTTCAGAAGGCTGTCCTGAAAAGGAGTTGGTCCTTTCACTAAGTGTCAGTGAAAAGGACCAATCAGGAACTAGGGATGTGAATCGTTTTCCATATCGTCTTAACGATAGAAATCGTGTGGCAGGGCAAGAAAATCGTCTTAGGCACGATTTTTAAGTTAAAAAATCGTTAAAAATCGTTTTTTCCGATTAGTGCGCACTAACTCGAGTTAGTGCGCACTAACGGGAGTTAGTGCGCACTAACTGGGAGTTAGTGCGCACTAACTGAAAATGATACAATTTGACACTTTTCAGGTCAGTTAAGGTCAGTTTAGGAATGAATATGTATTCCTATTGGCTGCCCTCTTATTTATTCATGTTACCAAGTTTCCTACTGACAGTATATGGGGGATGGGAAATGGAAACAGTTGGTAGCTTGACAAAACAAGTAATGTGATCAGTCAATGTGACTAGAACTTGTGCCCTAACCCTGATACCAGGGGTATTGTGATCTTCCTGCACACAGTGCCCTATCCCTATTAATACCAGGAGTGTTGTGATCTTCCTGCACACAGTGCCCTATCCCTAATACCAGGGGTGTTGTGATCTTCCTGCACACAGTGCCCTATTCCTGATACTGGGGGTGTTGTGATCTTCCTGCACACAGTGCCCTATTCCTGATACCGGGGGTGTTGTGATCTTCTTGCACACATCCCGATATCAGGGATAGGGCACTGCATGCAGGAAGATCACAACACTCCTGGTATTAATAGGGATAGGGCACTGCATGCAGGAAGATCACAACACTCCTGGTATTAATAGGGATAGGGCACTGCATGCAGGAAGATCACAACACCCCTGGTATCAGGGATAGGGCACTGTGTGCAGGAAGATCACAATACCCCGGAGGAGTGAGGGTCAGGCAGCTCCCCCCTGTCTGTGAAGCCAGCCTCTCACTAGTAATGTAGGGAGGGAGCTGTCTCAGACTTCACCATCCTCCCCCCCCCCCCCTTACCCACACACCATTCACTACCTGGGACATGGGGGAAGTCAGGAGTGAGGGACAGGCAGCTCCCCCCTGTCTGTGAAGCCAGCCTCTCACTAGTAATGCAGGGAGGGAGCTGTCTCAGACTTCACCATCCACCCCCCCCCCCTCACCCACACACCATTCACTAGCTGGGACATGGGGGAAGTCAGGAGTGAGGGACAGGCAGCTCCCCCCTGTCTGTGAAGCCATTCTCTCACTAGTAATGCAGGGAGGGAGCTGTCTCAGACTTCACCATCCTCCCCCCCCCCCCCCTCACCCACACACCATTCACTAGCTGGGACATGGGGGAAGTCAGGAGTGAGGGACAGGCAGCTCCCCCCTGTCTGTGAAGCCATTCTCTCACTAGTAATGCAGGGAGGGAGCTGTCTCAGACTTCACCATCCTCCCCCCCCCCCTCACCCACACACCATTCACTAGCTGGGACATGGGGGAAGTCAGGAGTGAGGGTCAGGCAGCTCCCCCCTGTCTGTGAAGCCAGCCTCTCACTAGTAATGTAGGGAGGGAGCTGTCTCAGACTTCACCATCCTCCCCCCCCCCCTTACCCACACACCATTCACTAGCTGGGACATGGGGGAAGTCAGGAGTGAGGGACAGGCAGCTCCCCCCTGTCTGTGAAGCCAGCCTCTCACTAGTAATGCAGGGAGGGAGCTGTCTCAGACTTCACCATCCACCCCCCCCCCCTCACCCACACACCATTCACTAGCTGGGACATGGGGGAAGTCAGGAGTGAGGGACAGGCAGCTCCCCCCTGTCTGTGAAGCCATTCTCTCACTAGTAATGCAGGGAGGGAGCTGTCTCAGACTTCACCATCCTCCCCCCCCCCCTCACCCACACACCATTCACTAGCTGGGACATGGGGGAAGTCAGGAGTGAGGGTCAGGCAGCTCCCCCCTGTCTGTGAAGCCAGCCTCTCACTAGTAATGCAGGGAGGGAGCTGTCTCAGACTTCACCATCCTCCCCCCCCCCCTCACCCACACACCATTCACTAGCTGGGACATGGGGGAAGTCAGGAGTGAGGGTCAGGCAGCTCCCCCCTGTCTGTGAAGCCAGCCTCTCACTAGTAATGCAGGGAGGGAGCTGTCTCAGACTTCACCATCCTCCCCCCCCCCCCCCTCACCCACACACCATTCACTAGCTGGGACATGGGGGAAGTCAGGAGTGAGGGTCAGGCAGCTCCCCCCTGTCTGTGAAGCCAGCCTCTCACTAGTAATGCAGGGAGGGAGCTATCTCAGACTTCACCATCCTCCCCCCCCCCCCTCACCCACACACCATTCACTAGCTGGGACATGGGGGAAGTCAGGAGTGAGGGTCAGGCAGCTCCCCCCTGTCTGTGAAGCCAGCCTCTCACTAGTAATGCAGGGAGGGAGCTGTCTCAGACTTCACCATCCTCCCCCCCCCCCCCTCACCCACACACCATTCACTAGCTGGGACATGGGGGAAGTCAGGAGTGAGGGTCAGGCAGCTCCCCCCTGTCTGTGAAGCCAGCCTCTCACTAGTAATGCAGGGAGGGAGCTGTCTCAGACTTCACCATCCTCCCCCCCCCCCTCACCCACACACCATTCACTAGCTGGGACATGGGGGAAGTCAGGAGTGAGGGTCAGGCAGCTCCCCCCTGTCTGTGAAGCCAGCCTCTCACTAGTAATGCAGGGAGGGAGCTGTCTCAGACTTCACCATCCACCCCCCCCCCCTCACCCACACACCATTCACTAGCTGGGACATGGGGGAAGTCAGGAGTGAGGGACAGGCAGCTCCCCCCTGTCTGTGAAGCCAGCCTCTCACTAGTAATGCAGGGAGGGAGCTGTCTCAGACTTCACCATCCTCCCCACCCCCCCTCACCCACACACCATTCACTAGCTGGGACATGGGGGAAGTCAGGAGTGAGGGTCAGGCAGCTCCCCCCTGTCTGTGAAGCCAGCCTCTCACTAGTAATGCAGGGAGGGAGCTGTCTCAGACTTCACCATCCTCCCCCCCCCCCCCTCACCCACACACCATTCCCTAGCTGGGACATGGGGGAAGTCAGGAGTGAGGGTCAGGCAGCTCCCCCCTGTCTGTGAAGCCAGCCTCTCACTAGTAATGCAGGGAGGGAGCTGTCTCAGACCTCACCATCCTCCCCCCCCCCCCTCACCCACACACCATTCACTAGCTGGGACATGGGGGAAGTCAGGAGTGAGGGTCAGGCAGCTCCCCCCTGTCTGTGAAGCCAGCCTCTCACTAGTAATGCAGGGAGGGAGCTGTCTCAGACTTCACCATCCTCCCCCCCCCCCCTCACCCACACACCATTCACTAGCTGGGACATGGGGGAAGTCAGGAGTGAGGGTCAGGCAGCTCCCCCCTGTCTGTGAAGCCAGCCTCTCACTAGTAATGCAGGGAGGGAGCTGTCTCAGACTTCACCATCCTCCCCCCCCCCTCACCCACACACCATTCACTAGCTGGGACATGGGGGAAGTCAGGAGTGAGGGTCAGGCAGCTCCCCCCTGTCTGTGAAGCCAGCCTCTCACTAGTAATGCAGGGAGGGAGCTGTCTCAGACTTCACCATCCTCCCCCCCCCCCTCACCCACACACCATTCACTAGCTGGGACATGGGGGAAGTCAGGAGTGAGGGTCAGGCAGCTCCCCCCTGTCTGTGAAGCCAGCCTCTCACTAGTAATGCAGGGAGGGAGCTGTCTCAGACTTCACCATCCTCCCCCCCCCCCCTCACCCACACACCATTCACTAGCTGGGACATGGGGGAAGTCAGGAGTGAGGGTCAGGCAGCTCCCCCCTGTCTGTGAAGCCAGCCTCTCACTAGTAATGCAGGGAGGGAGCTGTCTCAGACTTCACCATCCTCCCCCCCCCCTCACCCACACACCATTCACTAGCTGGGACATGGGGGAAGTCAGGAGTGAGGGTCAGGCAGCTCCCCCCTGTCTGTGAAGCCAGCCTCTCACTAGTAATGCAGGGAGGGAGCTGTCTCAGACTTCACCATCCTCCCCCCCCCCCCCCTCACCCACACACCATTCACTAGCTGGGACATGGGGGAAGTCAGGAGTGAGGGTCAGGCAGCTCCCCCCTGTCTGTGAAGCCAGCCTCTCACTAGTAATGCAGGGAGGGAGCTGTCTCAGACTTCACCATCCTCCCCCCCCCCCCTCACCCACACACCATTCACTAGCTGGGACATGGGGGAAGTCAGGAGTGAGGGTCAGGCAGCTCCCCCCTGTCTGCGAAGCCAGCCTCTCACTAGTAATGCAGGGAGGGAGCTGTCTCAGACTTCACCATCCTCCCCCCCCCCCCCCTCACCCACACACCATTCACTAGCTGGGACATGGGGGAAGTCAGGAGTGAGGGTCAGGCAGCTCCCCCCTGTCTGTGAAGCCAGCCTCTCACTAGTAATGCAGGGAGGGAGCTGTCTCAGACTTCACCATCCTCCCCCCCCCCCCTCACCCACACACCATTCACTAGCTGGGACATGGGGGAAGTCAGGAGTGAGGGTCAGGCAGCTCCCCCCTGTCTGTGAAGCCAGCCTCTCACTAGTAATGCAGGGAGGGAGCTGTCTCAGACTGGTATCAGGGTTAGGGCACTGTGTGCAGGAAGATCACAACACTCCTGGTATTAATAGGGATAGGGCACTGTAAGAGATGACTGTAGTAAATTGAATAAAGATCTGATGTTTCTGCTCTCCTCACACCAAACAAAAACAACACACAAGCAGAGAAGCCCTTCTTACAAAGCTGAGCTAGTGAGTTAAGTAGGAGGAAAAGTAAACATACTGGTGCCAGTGTGGCTACTTAAAAAATACACTTACCAACAATCAATTACATATATTTGAACTGTGTACAGTTCCAGCCAGGACCACCTTTCTAAAATGCACAGTGATTGGCAAATTCAACATGCACTAGCATTTCAGGTGCCTGCTAACAAAAATAATAAACAAACAAGTTCTAGTCACGTGAGTGCTGATCATTACATTACTTTTTTTGTCAAGCTTCCAACTGTTTCCATTTCACATCCCCCCAACCATATTGGTAACATCAATAGATAAGAGCACAGCCAGCCAATAGGAATACATACATACATATTCATTCCTAAGTGACCTTTACTGACCTGGGAAGTGTGAACACTTTGTTTCATTTTCTGTTGGTGTTCGTTAGTTTCCAGTTCCATTTCCCATCCCCCCAACCATCACCTCAGTGGTAACCTTGGTAATATCAATAGATAAGAGGGCAGCCAGCCAATAGGAACACATATTCATTCCTAACTGACCTTCAGTGACCTGGAAAGTGTTTATTTGTATCATTTTCAGTTAGTGCGCACTACATCGAGTTAGTGCGCACTAACTCCCCGTTAGTGCGCACTAACTCGAGTTAGTGCGCACTAACACGATTTAACGATTTTTAACGATAAATCGTTAGAATTTCTATTGTATCGTGTTCTATAACGATTTAAGACGATATAAACATTATCGGACGATAATTTTAATCGTTGAAAAACGATTCACATCCCTATCAGGAACAGCCCTGCCGCTGGCAGGGAGGAAGCTCTGGCCAGGCTATTCTAGACGCAAAGCCACTTCTGGGCTACTGATGCATTTGGGACACACAAATTACCAACTGTGCATCCCTTAAGTGCAGCAACTCATTTGTCTATTGTATCGAGCGCCCAAGACAGGTGAATGTGCGTGCATTCAAAAAATGTGCGCCCAGTTTGGACGCTCATTTTGTTATGTGCTGATATTGAATCGACCTGTAACATATTTGATAGAATAAGGCCCAAGACAGATCCCTGTTACTTCACTAAACATCTTACTTTCCTCTGAGTGAATTCTATTTACCACTACCCTCTGTTGTCTATAATGCAACCAGTTTTTAATCTATTCAGCCACCAATAGGCCCACCCTAGGCTATTTAGTTTATTTATGAGCCTCCTCTGTGGAACCATATCAAAAGTTTTCCTGAAATCCAAGTATATCACTTCCAACCTGGACCCCTGATCTAACTGATTTTTTTTTTTCTCCACATAATCTCCCTCTAGTGACACTTTGCAAGTTTGGATCCTGTTACCTGCTGAATTCAAGATTTTTCACTATCCCTTCCTTTAATAGCGACTCCATTTATTTGCCCACCACCAAGATCAGGCTAACTGACCTGAAGTTGCCAACTTCTCTATTCTGACTTTTATGAAGAGGGAAAACATCTGCCGTTCTCCAGTCTTGCAGATATCACCCCCTTTCTTAAAAAGATTAAACAATCTCAAAAGCTCCTGAGTAATAACAACTATGAATAATCCTTGTGCTGATCTTATAAAACATATAACCTGAAAAGAATCCAACTTTCTCCTCCTGGACTAATACAGCTACTACATGTTTATACTAAAGTCAAAATGCAAGTCTTTTTTCCTCTGTCCCACCTTTCCACTAGTGTCTGTTTTTCCTTTCTGATTATGATCCTTCAGCGCTGATCGTCTAGACTATCCTGTTTCTAGGTAACAGCCATAGACTCCTGGCTTTAGTTTATACTGGTTGCTATGGCACGCCCTGCTAGTGCAGAGAATCAACTTTTGCAGCACTCACAGTGAGTTTAAAGTCAATTTTTGTTTAGTCCATTCAGAGTTTAGAAAAACGGATATTACATGAACTCTGACAGGTAGCAGTGAATATTATTACCTCAAAAAATAAACAACCCCCTCCCCAGTGGACAATCCCACCTTGGGTCATGGGGCAGCTATATTGTAGCTGAAGCATGGCACTGAGAATATGTTCCAATAATACTGAATGAACTTTTTATAGCCTCAGCAAAGTATCTCAGCTGTTGGCAGATTATATTGAAATACTTTTTTTAACAAAAAGGTATCTGTCTTCATCCAGGAAGAAAATAGAAACTGAATTTGTATTTCAACAGAAAATTACGAGCAAGAGCCTGTAAATACTAGTCAATGTGTGTGGCTGCTTAATTTTAACTTGTACTTAAAACTAATTTGGGCTGTGCAAGACAGAATAGTACAACTTTTCTTGAGTTTCACAGTGAGTGATTAGAGGGTCAGAGGAATGAAAACTAAAACAGCAAATAAACAAGTCAGGTAACTACTAATCCTGAAAAAAAAAAACCCTACACACCCACCCATTTTGCCTTATTATGTAATTTAGCAACTCAAATATAAACAGCTCCAGAAATCAGACTACAAGGAATGACAAGTTCAGTTATTCAGTTCTAGTCTGTAGCCACACTGCAATAAGTAGCAATTCAAGCTAGATTTAGCACTGCAGAATTGGTTGGAATCTGTCTCCAGAAAGTATACAGTAATACCAACAACTTGCCATTTTGTTGTCATTGGATCCATTTTGTCTATGTGAGATAACCTTCCCAGCCTCACGTCAGCATGGGAGAGGAGATCCGCCCACTGTAACAGTCAACAGGATGCTCCTGAACAAGATGTTGTATCCTAGTGAGTCACATCCTTTGGAAATGCTTTTCAGTGCATCCTTTGTGAGGTAATTCACCTGCCTACAATATTGCTTCTTTGAAATATGAGTGTTCACAATTATTGTGTGGGCTAATTTGTAGTGCTAATAAATTATGGGTATAATTGTCAAAGACATTCATGTTCATAAAACTCAGTATTATGTGCATAAATGGGATTCTGAAAATTGTCAGGGTTGAGGTGGGGGGGAGTGTAAAAGTACACATATATTTTTATGTGCACAAGAAATCTAGACATTTTACACACAGGGCATACTGTATGCATGGAACTTTGGATCTTCAAGTCTGCAAGCATAATACATTTAAATCTCAAAAGCACATCTGCACCCATACCTCACTGTTATCCATCTTTAACATCACACAAAACAATCCACCATGTTCTAATGGAACAACACACTTTATTACCTGCATTCAGAATTATACAGGAAAAGATTAAAATGAGATATAAACAGTGAAGAAAATAGTTATTTATAGGGGAAAAGCAAATATAGCACTGTCTCTTATGTGATAACTCGTGAGTGGTGAATAGGTTAGACTATCACTCCATTGCTTTTTTTTCCCTTAGTGGCCATTCATGGTACTCCTGGGAGGAAGAGGACAAAGAGCTTGGTGCTCTCTGCTCCTCCCGCTACTGTTAAACTCGTTCACCCTCAGAAACAGCATATCACCCATGGTGGGGAAAGAAGAGAAGCAAAAACATAACATAAGTAATTTGGGGGTCTATATACAAACCTGCATTAGATGAGGTGAGAAAGATTACAAATAACACATTCCCTGCCTTTTCTAATGCAGGTGTTACATTCTATCCCCTTTTAATGTGGGATGCCCAATAGGGTCGTATTACAATGTACTTCTTAAACTGACAGCGCCCATTTTAACTCCACTACATTATAGTTTGTCCCCTGCAACCCACATTAAACTAGCCCTGTGACTGGTTAACATGGACTGTAGGGTATTTGGCATGAGAAAGATGGATAAACTGGAGGTCCACTTTATCCCCTCCAAAGCGAAACAAAAGGGTCTCCTATGCCTTTCCCTCAAATCTGCACCCCTCCCCCCTCCCATCCCCACCACCTATCCCTCTGAAACACAAATTAATGCCTCCAAGAGCAGAAGCACCTAGCTCACACACCTCCTTAACAGCTCAAAATTTAAAAAAGCCCTATGTGCTCTATACTACCACCCCTTCCCTTCTCCTCAACCAGACTAAATCCCCCAAAATGTATCTGAAATCTGCACTGACAGGAGGGAGCAGGTTTTCTTCCCATTGACAATGGAAAAAACATCCAAAATGGCACTACTGACAATCTGAACCTCCACATCAAAAACCTGGAGAACCTAATTTGTGTTTAGAGAAGAGGAGGATGGTCTGGGCTGGAGCCATAATTTCAGTTTTGGAGGGAGGATATGGGATTTTGGGGTTCAAAAGACCATTTTTTGCTTGAAGAGGGGTGAAAGGGGGACTGGCTGATTGTGTTATTATGGTTCACTAAATCAGAAGAGCTAAGCACCTCCTGCATTAGCTGGGCCATGTTAACTCTCATATGAGGACAATTGACATTCATCTTTATGTTTGTTAGTTTTACCATTGGGAAACTGGTATAACACTAGCTGCATATAAATAGCAAGCACTGAAGCCTATACTCCATGGATATTAGCTAAGAAATGCAATAATGTGCATTAATGCTAGCACCCATTACTATACAGCCTGGTTATTCCACTTTTACACTGCTAAGCAATATCTCATCTAGCTATAGCAGCTTGATCACTTGTAGAATATTGGTTCAAAGTCAATTCAAGTTTTTTTCTTCCTCTTTGATTCTCTACCATCCTGGGTACATGACCCAATAGCATATATTCCCATATTTAATCTAACACCCAATGCTTATCCCCATGGCTTACTACATGGCTTTTTCATAATCTAATTACCAAAAGTATTGAAGCTGCTGTCTGAAAATTAGCATTGCCTAAGCAGCTGACTGCCCAGGTCCTCTTGACCTTGCTGGATGGTCACTAGCCACCACCAACCTGTTGACATCTACCTGGCAAGTAATTTAATGCTATCTTTTACCCCACATAAGGAGATACAAAGTATATTGTATAGAGGATTCCTAAAGAGCAGGACATAAATCAGAACTTTGAATGGATGGACAAGGCAGCACACATAAAAATAGAGAATAAGACCAGAAAAAGAAGCTTTACTGCAGTTGCGGACTCTGAAGGGAAGTCTCCTCTATGATTAGAACTACCCTGTTAGTGGCAGAGGCCACCATATTGTATGTCAGCTGGCTTTTCTCCCTGTTCAGGTTCAAGTGCAGTGCATCTCTAGTAGTGCTCAGCCCTGAGGGTTCCATTGGCCACTGGGCAGCAAACATAAACCCAAGTCTGTTGTTTTGCAGTATATAGCATAACAGCCTGATTCTTAGGGGTTAGCTCAATATGTGGGCAAATTTCATAGGCATTTACCTACACAAATATGTATTTTGCTGGGTAGATTGGCCAATTTGAAAATTACCCTCTCTCAGGGGGTCATTTATCAAAATGTTATATGGTGTTTTCGCATGCGTTAAGGCATTTTCGCATGCAAAAAGCACCTTTAATGCAAGAGAAAATACCTTTATTGCATGCGAAAACACATGGTGCAATGCAAATTAGGAAAAGGGGAGGAGTTCTGGCTTTACAATTTGCAAAGCCATTTGATGGATAACTATACCTTTTTCATTTGTGTGATATGGCTTTATTGCACTTTGTGATGTTTTCACAAACAGTGTTTTCAGTATTTTAAGCTGGAGAGAGAGAGAGAGAGAGAGAGAGAGAGAGAGAGAGAGAGAGAACCTTAGCTATAAGGCCCTCATACTAGGTAGGTATTTATACCTCTATATTTATTATTTATTTATGTAGGGATTTTATATACCGATTTTCTTGATACAGATCAAATCAACTCGGTTTACATAGAACGATAGTACATTAACAATAACTAGTCAAACCTCAAAAGAGGAGACAGATTGGGAGCAGAAGGTAAAAAGTTACATTATAACAAGGGTGAGTAACTTGGAATTGGAAATGAAGAGACAGATAATCAAAGTAGAGAGATATAACAGAGAGAAGGGGCTTGAAGCCAACCTCAGGAGAATAACTCTAGCATTATAACATGATTATATTACATTCTGCTAGTTATTGAAGCACAGCTGATTGAATAATATTTTAGTAGAATATAGTCTAGGAGACAGGAAAGGCTCTACCGAAAAGCCAAGTCTTCAGTTTCTTTATATATGAAGCCCACCTAGCTACTCGAGGTGAGGATTAAGTATTAGTGTAGGGGTTAGGGGCCACTTTGACATGAGTGTGATGTACGAACAGAACAGTGTTCTATCAACCAAACTTGATGTTACCGAGTCCATCAAGTTAGGTTGAGAGAACATTGCACAAATCTCATCTTTGGGTGAGTTTCCTCACTCAGAAGGTCATCAAGTCTTCACAAGAGTGCACTGTTCTGTTCATATGTCGCAGATGAATACTTAGCTGGATAAGTGACTTATCTGGTTAAGTGGCAGCTGATGACCATAGCTGGATATTCAGTGGCATTTAAATGGATAAGCAACTTATCTGGCTAAGCCCATTTTGAATATTGAGCTCTACATGTTTAGATCTTAAAGTCTGTCACTATACTTTATAATAAAAGGCCATTGACCATTTAAGTGGCTGCCCTCTGGACCAACTCTTATTTTCTTTATAGCCATTCAAAGGTGTCATCTCCAGAACTATACACAGTATGCCAAATGAATTCTCATTAGAGACATGCATTGTTTTGCAGTTTTTATCCTACATGCAAAAATTGTAAGTGAAAAGTTTACAAGTACTTTTTCCCATGAACCTTGTTGGCAATTTTCAAAGGGAACTTACCTGCATTAGGAAATTATATACATTCATTTTAAATCAATGGCATATCTGAATACAAAATCACCTTGCATGAATGGTGACTTTTGTGTATTTTAGTTTTGTCACTTTTATACCCATCTCAATGCTGCCTGGTGCCATTATGTTGTATAGTAGTACAAGATTATGTTGCTGGCTGGCCCTGAGGATGGTGCAAAGTGAAATCACTTTGGAACTGGTGTTATGGCTGCCAGTGCCATTTTTAAAAGAATTGCATTGGAGTAGGAGCAAGTGGGCATTGCCCCTTTCTTTTTCCCAGATCCCCATGGAAGTGGTAAATGGCGGCCAGGGAAGTTCCCGGTTCTGGCAAATTGTTTGGCAATTAGAGGGGGCAGAGGGGTCCTGAGAAGCCCTGGCTGCAATTAGCTCAGCCCTGCCAATTAGATCCATGCCCCACAGCTTTCTTGGTGTGCTATAGGAAGGTGATTAGAGGATATTGGGAGACCCGTTTCATTTTTTTAGTTTTATTTTTTTAATTTTTAATTTATTATTTATTTTTATTTTATACATTTAGTAATTATTTCTAGGTAGTTTCCAATTAAAACATCCACAATTGCAACACATAAAATAAAATAGTTAAAAAAATACATAAACTAGGAAAAAACACAGGACCTAAATTTTGATAAATGAGCCAAACCCATATGAACATTAAACAAAACAGAAAAGAAAAAAAAATAACAAAAACAAAATTATTTGGCCTTTTTATCTATAAACTGCATAGTTTCCCTTTGAAAATTAGCTACAAGAGTCATGGGTAAAAAGTGCCCTCAGACTTCTTGGCTGTATGGACTAATAAAAATAGTCTCCTGAAACTACTATGATAGAATAAAATACCAACAGGAAGTTTATATTACGGATGTGTATAGAAAAAATTGTGTGTATGTGTGTGTGTGTGGGGGGGGGGGGGGGTGTTGGAGTATACATTTTAGGTTCTGTTTTCAAAAGACTTTTGCCACAGACATAAGATGGAATAAACTTTAGTTAAAGTGGGATCCTATGACATTTGCAGAAATAAGTGCATGCTATAGCGTGCTGTTCTGGGTGTATCTTTATGCCCATTTCTCCTCTAAAAGTGTATTTTTCTCTCTTGATCTAGCATGATCTTCTCCTTGCATTTTTTTTTGGACCCTGTGGAGATGTGTCCTAATTTCAAAACATCCCTTAAGACTGAATTATCTTCTGCAACCATGTGTAACCTGATGATTCTGTGTAACTAGTAAATATTACTACTTGCGATGCAGATTGAACTCAAATGCCAGAATCCAGAACTGGCAGGATCTCAAAAATGTTTCTTGGTTTAGATGATCTTTCCTAAACAGAGATCTGGCAAATAGTCATCTAAAATAGAAAACGTATTGTCAACTATTGAAGTTCGGGATGTTGGCATATGTTTTGAAATTTCTATCAGTGCACATAATTGGGGCAATAATGAAACAGCACACGTGCCTGCAGGCTAATTTTCAAAGGGAAACTCCCTGTGGACCTTCCCTTTGAAAATTCTGGCAGCAGTGAGAAAGCGGGATACTTTGCAAAAGTACCCTCGGGAAAGTACACACGGGGCTTTCAAAATGAATTTCCCTTCTCTGACCTAACCTCACACCAATTGTCAAACACCCCAATTCCATGGATAAAATGTTGTTTTACCCACAGAAATACTTCAATATTTATTATGTATTAGGCTTTGTACAAGAAATTTCATATGGGACTTACTTCACCCATAATCAACCCATACAATCAAAATCACACGGCTCGAGAATGCACCTCTTTTCCTATCATCTACCCACCTCTCCAGATCCAACCTTGCTGGTACCCTATACACCCCCTCCCTAAAAACTGCTCACCACACCTCAACCAGAGAAAGGGCTTTCTCTATTGCCGGCCCTTCCCTATGGAACACCCTGCCCACGGCCCTCTGTCTAGAACCTAACCTGTCTAAATTTAAAAAAGGGCTCAAAACCTGGCTCTTTACATTAGCATATCCAGACGTTGACCAAACTTAGCTTGCACTCTAACCCCGCAGCCCACCCTTTCCCCCCTCCTCCTCTCTGCCTCTCCTTTTCTCCCCCCTTTCTTCACCCCAAACAAAGACTCCAAAATATAGTGTTTCTACCCCCTAAGCAATGACGCCTAAATCCTGTTATTAGTTTCCCCTCACCCTCCTTTAAGCCTACCCTACCTCCCCCCCCCACCCCCCCCGAATCTCTCCCTGTCACTGCCATCACTGGTCTGGTACCTACCAGCCCACCTGTACACAGTGTCTATTGTTAATTTATATTCTTCAAATGTTCCTATCAAATTTATCTCTTTCCCTATCCTTCCTACTGCTGTCCTCTCTCCTCTTTCATTACTGCTCCCCCCTTCCCTTCCCTGTTTATTGTATTTCTCTCTCTTGTTATTTTGTTACAATGTAAACCGGCATGATGTTCTGACGAATGTTGGTATATAAAAATCAACAAATATAAAAATCCCTCATATCCATCATGGCCTCTCCTCTCTCTCAACTACTAGGTCTTACTTTTTTCACACTATCATTATTCAATGCACAATCCCTTACGAAGAAATCCCACATTCTCAACGACCATCTCAATGACTCTAATCCAGACATATGTGCCATTACTGAAACCTGGCTCAGAAGCTCTGACATTGCCATCATAAATCAATTACCTACACACAGCTATGACATTTTCTCTATCCCCAGACAGAAAAAAAGAGGAGGTGGTCTTCTGCTAGCAGCAAAAAAAACCCTCAACCTCTCTAACTTCCCAATCAAGAGTTCCAACTCCAAATTGGAACTAGGCTTTATCAAATCTAACCAGCTCCAAATCCTTTTAGTCTATGCTCCCCCCGGATTGCTGGAATCGAACTTCTCTCCGCTCATAGAAGCCATCACAAAATATATAAACACGGACTCCCCTGCTATGTTACTGGGAGACTTCAACCTCCATGTAGATGCTACTCCTCCCTCAGCCAACTGTGAAGCCTTTCTTATAACCCTTAGAGCCATGGGTTTTGATCAAATCATAGACAAACCTACACACAAAGCTGGACACACACTGGACCTCCTCTTCATTAACTCTGGTATCTCATATTCTTCCCCTCCTGACTGCACCCCAGTCCCTTGGTCAGACCATGCTCTTATATCCTCCTCTCTGACAATTAATACACGCTCTAAACAACCACAACCCCATTCCACTATCCACTTCCGGAAATCATGCCCTTCTGACACCCTTATTGAACACTTATCTAAAGAATTCTCAAACTTGGACACAACCAACCCCAATGCAGCTATACTCTCTTGGCAGAACATCACGGAGAGTATAGCCAATAAACTATGCCCAGCAGTTGTAAAAACAATCAACCCGGATCAGAAAGCTAAACAACCTTGGTTTTCACCAGATCTTAAAAAGTCTAAACAAGACCTTAGACTTAAGGAACGCCAATGGCGCAAAGCACCCAGCCACACTACCTTATTCATCTACAAAGACCAGCTCCACCGATATAGAAACCTCATTCTACGATCAAAAAAAATCTTCTTCGCTAGGAGAATCCATGAATTCCAATTCGACGCAAAGGCTCTATTCACATACGTTTCGCAACTCACGAAAACCAACGCTCCGGCTATACCAGAGGATGAGGCACAAAACAAAGCAGAAGAACTTGCTCTTTTCTTTCAAAAAAAAATAATACACACCTTAGCACGGCTCCCCCCTAACTCCTCCACCCTACAGTCTACGGCTGAAAAACAGACCAATATCGGAGCCAAATTTGATACCTTTGAACTCATCTCTTCCAAGGAGATCGAATCCCTCCTAAAGAAACTGAAACCATCAAGCCATCCCTCAGACAATATACCTACTAAACTCCTTCTTCGTATTCCTGACACCATAGCCAGTCCCTTGGCAGACATCATAAACTGTACCTTATCTCAAGGAATTTATCCTGACTCTCTAAAATCAGCATCACTCAAACCTCTTCTGAAGAAACCCAACTTAGACACACAAGATCTCTCTAATTTCCGCCCAATCTCCAACCTTCCTTTTGTTGCAAAAATCACTGAAAAATTGGTCAATTCCCAACTATCAGATTTCCTAGACGATCACAATATCCTCTATCCTAATCAATACGGGTTTCGCAAATCCTACAGCACAGAAACCCTCCTCCTCTCCCTTATGGATCACATCATCTTAGGCCTTGACAAAGGTCAAGATTTTCTGTTAGCTTTGCTTGACATCTCGGCAGCTTTTGATACTGTGAACCACTCCACTTTGCTAAGCCGTCTCTCAGACATTGGTATTTCAGGCTCAGTTCACAGTTGGTTTAATTCATTCCTAAGCAACAGAACTTACAAAGTCAAAATTAACAACAAAGAATCATCCAGTATTAAATCTTCAGTAGGTGTTCCTCAAGGATCCTCCTTATCCCCCACCCTTTTTAACATCTACCTCCTCCCCCTCTGTCAATTGCTTACTAACCTAAGATTAACACATTATCTCTATGCAGACGATGTGCAGATTTTAATCCCCATAAAAGAATCACTATCAAAGACCCTCCTTTACTGGGAAAATTGCCTTCAATCCATTAACCAACTCCTCAACAATTTGAATTTAGTCCTAAATACGTCCAAAACCGAACTGCTCATTATTTCAACCGACCATCATGACTCCTCGCTTCAGCCCCCTCTTACAGCCCAAATTTCTCATGCTAGAGACCTCGGAGTAATCCTTGACAATCGCTTAAATTTAAAGAAACACATTAACAACACAACAAAGGAAGGCTTCTACAAACTGCAAGTCCTAAAAAGGCTTAAACCCCTACTGTTTTTCCATGACTTCAGGACTGTCCTCCAAGCCACGCTCTTTGCCAAGATTGACTACTGCAACACTCTTCTTCTGGGGCTTCATTCTCATCCACAAAACCATTACAGATGCTCCAGAATGCAGCAGCTAGAGTCTTGTCCAATACAAACCGCAGAGATCACATCTCCCCCATCTTAAAGAACCTACATTGGCTGCCAATAAATTATCGAATCTTACATAAATCCCTTACCATAATCCACAAAACGATCCACAAGCAACTACCGTTGGACCTCCAATTCCCCCTCAAACTTCACTCCTCCTCCAGGCCCATCAGAGAATCATATAAAGGATCTCTCCATGTACCTCCTAACAAAACTTCACGCCACACCGCAACCAAAGAAAGAGCATTCTCTATAGCGGGACCCACTATTTGGAACAATTTACCTCCTGACCTCAGACAGGAACCCTGCCTACAAACATTTCGAAAAAGACTTAAAACCTGGCTATTCAGCCAAGCTTTCCCTTAATCTATTCAATTTCAGAACTCCACATCTCAAGCCTACTGGACAACTTACTTAGCGATACCCTTTTATCACAATGGTTATCCCTCTGTCCTTCTCTTCTTTCTTTTCCCAAGTTCGATCTCCTTGTTATATGTAACTTTATTACCTCCTCTGATTATTTTACTGTTAAATGACTGATAAGAATGTTTACCCCTTGTTACATGTAAACCGATTTGATATGACACCTGTCATGAAGGTCGGTATATAAAAGAATTAAATAAATAAATAAATAAATAAATAATTAAAAAAAAAAAAATAATAATCATTTTGGTATCTAAAGGGTGAACATCTGAAAAATTTCAAAGAGTAACTGTGGAAAAGCAGCTCTTCAGGAGTATTTAGCAAAAAAAAAAAAAAGTCATCATAGGCTGTAGAAAGACATTCAGAGTATGCAGGAAAGGACACTGTTACAGTTTTGGCTGCAGTGCAACCGCCTCACCACCAGGGGTCCCTCTAGTGCTGGCTTTCCGGACAGGCCCAGTCCATCTTATCTGTCCACTCTGTGCTCTGGGTGTGTCCTTATAACCCTGCCTGACAGTTGCCTCGGGGCTTCGGCATCGAGCTCTCCTGGGCTCCCTGCTCTAGCCTTGCGCGGCCTTCGGGCCTTTCCTTGCCTTGCCCTGCGCGGCCTTCGGGCCTTTCCTTGCGCGGCCTTCGGGCCTCCTTCCTCGCTGTTCTCACCTGGCCTACGGGCCTTCTGACCTGCCTGCTCTGCTTACGGTGTGTGGCCTACGGGCCTTCTGTGTATGTGTGGCCTATGGGCCTTCTGACCTGCTTGCCCTGACTACGGTGTGTGGCCTACGGGCCTTCTGTGTATGTGTGGCCTACGGGCCTTCTGACCTGCCTGCTCTACTTATGGTGTGTGGCCTACAGGCCTTCTGACCTGCCCTGCTCTGCTTATGTTGTGTGGCCTACGGGCCTTCTGTGTATGTGTGGCCTATGGGCCTTCTGACCTGCTTGCCCTGACTACGGTGTGTGGCCTACGGGCCTTCTGTGTATGTGTGGCCTACGGGCCTTCTGACCTGCCTGCTCTACTTATGGTGTGTGGCCTACGGGCCTTCTGACCTGCCCTGCTCTGCTTATGGTGTGTGGCCTACGGGCCTTCTGTCTGTGTGTGTGGAGCCTACGGGCCTTCTGACCTGCCTTGCCCCGCTTATGGTGTGTGGCCTACGGGCCTTCTGTGTGTGTGTGGCCTACGGGCCTTCTGACCTGCCCTGCTCTGCTTATGGTGTGTGGCCTACGGGCCTTCTGTCTGTGTGGAGCCTACGGGCCTTCTGACCTGCCTTGCCCCGCTTATGGTGTGTGGCCTACGGGCCTTCTGTGTGTGTGTGTGGCCTACGGGCCTTCTGACCTGCCTTGCCCCGCTTATGGTGTGTGGCCTACGGGCCTTCTGTGTGTGTGTGGCCTACGGGCCTTCTGACCTGCCTTGCCCTGCTTACTGTGCCCTGACCCAGCCTGAACTTAGACTCTGCTCATTGCCGCCTGCCCTGACCCAGCCTGAACTTAGACTCTGCTCATTGCCGCCTGCCCTGACCCAGCCTGAACTTAGACTCTGCTCCTTGCCGCCTGCTCTGACCCAGCCTGAACTAGACACTGCTTATTGCTGCCTGCCTTGACCCAGCCTGGAACCAGACACTGTTTCTAGCTTCCTGTCTCTCTCCACCTGGAGCCACCCTGCTGGGTGGTGTTCACGCCTCCTGACCGGAGCCCAAGCGTAACAGACACACTAGACTCTTCATTAACACTTTCCTCTCCACCCACAGACCTACCTGCAAATACCAATCCACCTAAATAAATATGTACATTTTACTCACCTCTAGCAGCCCTCAGACAAAAAATATATGGACTTCAGCTCAAATCTGTTATAAGTCCAAGTCTGGACAGTGCAGCTTACATGACTTGCTATAGGAATGATTTTGACATATTCCAAATATTTTTTTACCACAAAGGAGGTGGAGAGATGCGCAAAGTCACACCAAATAACAATGGAAAGAAACATGTGGGTTGCAAAATAATTCAAGCAATCTGTTTTGTTAAAAGGAAAAGTAATTTGATGGTTTAATAAAATTACAAATGGCTTCTTTCATCAGCAGAGCAATTTTTTGTGGCAAATTTGTTAGATACTGGTATAACTCTGTCACGAGACCATGTTTTGCCAAGGCTGCATTGGAAGGGATGGCTTTAACCAGAAGGCAATTTTGCAAATCTAGAATGCAAATGAACAACCACATTTCTAAACCCAACTCAGTAACAGAAACTATAAAATAAACAGATCTAGAGATCTGGCAAAAGAAGTGGATACTATGTAAAATAATGTCATAGATACCATTTAAATATGCGAATTCTCATATGCTGTGAGGGCTGGGGAAAGGCTAAGCATTTTAAAACAAACAGAAATGCATGCTAAAAGAGAGAGCCAATGACAGAAAAGAGGTGGAGAAAAGGGACATGACTTGACAGGGATAGATGAATTACACAAAAGCAATACTGGAAAAAGATGTATTTTATGATAATCCCCTGATACAGAATATGTTTTTGAAACACAGCACGTGTCAGGACCTCTTGGGATTACAGTAGAACCAGCAAACACTAAAAGATAAGTTGGTTATTAATTTAATGTTATTAGCATAAAAATAAAATAAAAAAAAAAAACCAAGGAAACAAGAGGACCTATGACCATATGAAAAGCAAGGAAGGTCAGTGATTGGCAGTTCTTAATATGGTGGTCCAATAGTTGAATAGTTAAAACATATTTTAGATATTAATTGGATATTGATTGTGCAGATATATAAATACATCTCTGATTGACTCCATTGTAATAGACACATTTTTACAGCCATTTATGACTTCCTGCCTTTCACATATCATTCATTCGGCACATTTTTCTTCATGCTTACAACAGACTCCTTTACTTACCCTTGACATAGAGGCCCTTTACCCCAATGACCCTCAGGACCAAGCCCTCAATGTTATTGGATCACATCTCAATCTACGCTCTCAGCCGACAAGAGTCCCTACTGACTTTATATTATGATTAGTCAGAATTACACTCACATCCAGCTTTTTTATTTTCCAGGATACTTTTTGTCAACAGATTAAGAGCACTGCCATGGGTGCCACCATGACACCTGATCTTGCATGTTGATATTTGTTTCTTCATTTGTATTGTAGATTTGCAAACTCATCTTCTGGTTAAAGCCGACCCTCCCGATGCAGCCTTGGTGAAATATGGTCCTGTGTTGGGGGACAGAGTGATATCTATAACCAGTTTCTGACAAGTTTGCCTCAATAAATTGCTCTGATGATGAAAGAAGGCCATTTGTTTTTTTATTAAACCATCAAGTGACTTTCCTCTTTGAACAAAACAGATCGCTTGAATTATTTCACAACCTATGCTTCCTTTACATTACATAAAATATTTTTTGACATGTGCAGGAAAACTGAAAAATTAGTTTGAACAAATTATTTTCTTTTTTTTACTATCAGACATTACCATTCTTTTTTTTTTTTATGTTACACATCAGATCAGGATTAGTTGACCCATCCTGCCTGCCCACTTCTCTTCCTTTCTGATTCTTTACCACTTTAGGTAGATGAATGTAAAAATCCCTATACTTAGATCAACACAAATTCTGCTATTCCTCCCTTACTATATCTTTAACCTAACCTCTTAACTGTTCCTACTGTAGCCCTTTATATCTGTCCCAAGTATGTTTATATGTCATTTCAGTGCTGGCCTCCACCACCCCAGCTGGTAGTCCATTTCAGAACTTGTCTCTTTCCTTTTTTAATTCTTATAGATTCCATGCTCTATCCAATAATTATGCCCCTCCCATATTTTACCACCAACCTTTATACTAAAGCATTGCATAAAGTTTCCCATGGGAGATCATAGAAACTTAAAATATAACTTCAGAAAAAAATCTGCACGGCTCATCTAGTCTGCTAATTTTCCCTTTCTTCTACAACACACTGCATTTCTTACTTGATCTCTAGCTTTACTCTAAAAGGAGTGCTGACAGTAAATCCTTCATCTACTGGTAGTAAGTTGAACTTGCTTGAAAAGAGCATTTAAATCTTGAGAAAAAAATTCTTGTAAAGTTTAACTATTACTGGCTATGTCTATTGTGTTCTAGTTTTAAGGTTAGCACTTGTTTGCTGGTGTTCTAGGAAACAATACTTTGGATTAATTCTATGAGCTAGTAAAAGTTAGCATTTGATTGGAAATGTTAGAATTGTAATTTTGCAAAAGTCACATATATGATCTGCAAAGGTGAACTTACTAGTTCCTGGGCAATTATTCACCAGTTTAGTTCCTACACTCCCTTCCCATCTCCCAACCAGCCAGTTAATTTTTTTATATATAGAATAGGTTACCCCTATTAGGAGGAAAATCTTCATAATAGTCAATTAGTGATTTAGAATAACACACATCTAGCCCTGATTTCAATGATTGATTAATTTTAGTCCTCTTGCTGGTCATTCAAAAACTATCATTAGTCCCCTAGAAATAAAATTTTAAAACTTTAGATTTAAAAGACAATTAATAAATACATTGTTAAACCCTTCATCAAATTAAAAAACCAACAACCTTAAATTGAAACATGCCAGCTCCTTAATTAGCTTTTAAAACTTTAGCAACTCAACAAAATAAAGATACAGACAGAAGTCCAGCAGCAAGATGGAGCCTATCCAGTCCTATCCATATGAATGATTACTTGTGGATGAGAGGTTGTATGTGTGTACCTGGGTCAAAGAATTCTTGTCCCTCAGAGAATTGTCTGGAGGCTAGAGTGGCAGATCTGGAAAAGCTGAGACAGACGAGAGCTTCAGGGTCATAGTTGAGTAGTCCCAACTCCAGTCTAGCAGTCTTGTTGCTTTGGAGAAGCAAGATCACCTAGTAGGAGATCTTGCAGGAAATAAATCCTCTAGTTAGGACCTGCCTTCCAAGTTTTGCTTTATCTTCTCGCACTGAGGATGTGTCTCCAGGAATGTGTGCCCAGTAATGAAGGATTATATTGGCCATTGAAGTTAGTGATTCAATCGTTAGGAATGTAGATAGCCGGGTGATTGGTGAGTGTGAGGATCACTTGAAAAGTTGTCTGCCTAATGAGAAAGTAGCACATCTCCTTGATAAAATTTGAAATAGTTCTGAGGAGGATTCAGCTGTTGTGGTAAATGTGTGGATACCAATGCCATTCAAAAGTACAGGAGGGAGGTCCTGGAGTCTAAAATTAGGCTCTTGGGTTGGAAATTTAAATCCAGAACCTGCAGGGTTACAGTTTTAGAAATGTATCCCATTCCAGATGCAGAACCCCTGAAGCAGGTTGAGCTCGAGTCTCAATGTATGGATGAGATGATGGTGCAGGGAAGAGGGCTTTAGATTTGTTAGGACCTGGAGAACATTCTGGGGAAGGGAGAGCCCATTCCAATAGGTTGGATTCCACCTTAACCAGAGTGGAACCAGGCTGCTGGTACTAGGGGGTGTGCATTCATTTCTAACATATTTCTCATCCACAACGTATAGGGCCCTATTCGTTGTATTCGTGGGGAAGCGAAATGTATCGCGATTCCCCATGAATCCACCGAATCCACCGAATTATTCGGCCGTCTAAAGGACCCAATTTAAACAACCCCCCCCCACCCTCCTGACCCCCCCCCCCCAAGACTTAGCAAAACTCCCTGGTGGTCCAGCGGGGAGTCCGGGAGCCATCCCCAGCACTCACACCCTCGGCTTCCGGTTTCAAAATGGGCCGATAGCCTTTGACCTACTATGTCACAGGGGCTACAGGTGCCATTGGTCAGCCTCTGTCACATGGCCATCGGCACCATCTTGTGCTCCTACCATGTGACAGGGGCTGACCAATGGCACCGGTAACCCCTGTGACATAGTAAGGGCAAAGGTTATCGGCGCCATTTTGATTACTGGCAGCCGACTGCCCGAGTGCAGGAGATCGCTCCCGAACCCTCGCTGGACCACCAGGGACTTTTGGCAAGTCTTGGGGGACCCTCCTGACCCCCACATGACTTGCCAAAAGTCCAGTGCGGGTCCGGGAGCGACCTCCTGCACTCCGGCCATCAGATGCCAGTATTCAAAATGGCTCCAATCGCCTTTGCCCTCACTATGTCACAGGGGCTACTGGTGCCATTGGTCAGCCCCTGTCACATGGTCGGAGCACAAGATGGTGCCGATGGCCATGTGACAGGGGCTGACCAATGGTACCGGTAGCCCCTGTGACATAGTAGGTCAAAGGCTATCGGCGCCATTTTGAAACTAGCAGCGAGGGTGTGAGTGCAGGGGATGGCTCCCGGATCCCCTGCTGGACCACCAGGGAGTTTTGGTAAGTCTTGGGGGAGGTCAGGAGGGTGGGGGGTTTTAGTTAATTTAATTTTAGAGGGGAAACAAATAGGAATTAATGGATAAACATATCGGGGGGGGGGGGGGGCCCTTGCCGAATGCAATGTATCTGCCCCTCGATGAATCCGAATCCAGAATGCAACGTATGGCGTCCCTCTGCACATCCCTAGCTGGTACTAACTTTTAAAAAAGAGATTAAACAACTTTTAAACTACACAATCGGGAAAATCCAATAGTCAATCAGAAGCGCATGGTTCAGATAAAGGTATCTTCCAAAGATATTTGCAAAACAGAGAAGTAGAATATCCCACAGGGAGGTTATGATTAAGGCTGAAGTAGCCCAGGCAGATGTAGATAAAGACCATCACATGTGAATAACTCTACACTGCTTGTATTATTTTCTAATAAGCAATGTGTGAGTACAAATAGAAATAAAAGTAAACATTAAAAATAACATGCATTGGGCACTGCACAACCTGCTGAGAATTCTCTGGAACAAACATTCAGTGGCAACTACTACAGAAAAAAAAATCACTATTTTCCATGTGCCAGCAATCTTTGCACTTTCTCGTCCTTTTGCAGGATTTCTGCATTGAAGGCATGAGTGATTGTGACTCGGCTTTTCATTTCACTAATATTTTGCCCTGTAGTTATGCGACAGTTTTGTCTTTTTGGGGTCCTCCCCCTGCTGAATCCCCACTTTTTTGTTGGATATGGATCAACGAGAGTTGAAGATTTTGAAAGGGTGTGTTGGAGATTGAAGTTTAGAATATTTTGAAGGTTTTGGATTTTTGAACTAGTTTCCTGGTAGAAGGGCAAACCCTCGATATCTTGAAGGGCTGGGTTCTTGATCTTTTGCCTTTGTGACCAGTCTACAGCAGACGTTGGAGACTGTGAGATTTTTGGAGTAATTTTGAGATTGATATTTGTGATAGAGCCTACTCCTTTGGAAGAACTATTTTTGAACAAGGGTCTTTGTCATCTGTTCCAGCCCTGTTTCATGCTGGAATTTGAGAAGGTATTCTAGAGTTGGACTCTGGTTCAGTTGGGACAAGAACAGCTAGGGGATCTGCATGGACATTGGACAAAGAGACTTGCTTTCTTGTTTATGATTTTTTTCTGATGATATTTTTTATTTTCTCAGTACGGGCTTGGTAAGTCGGGGGCCAGGGAGCACTCTTCCTTGATCCAATTCTCTGATCAGCCAATCAAAAAAAATCAATCATTTTTGTCTGACAGGACCTTCTTCTGGTGAATCCATGCTGCCTCAGATCCAGCAACTTACTGTATTGTAGTTAGTTCAGCATCCTTTCTTTCAGCAGTATCTCCATTAATTGTCCCACTGCCAAAGTGAGGCTATCTAGCCTGTAGTTTCCAGCTTCCTCTCTGCTAACACTCTTATGAAGCGGTACCACCAGCGCTCTTCTCCAATCATGTAGCACCACTCCCATTTCCAGGGCTCTGTAGAACAGGTCTTTCAATCGACATTCCAGGACATCTCTGAATTCTCATAATAACCTGGGATGTACCTCATCTGGCCCCATAACTTGTCCACATTCAGTTTACCTAGCTCTTCCCAGACATACTCTTTTAAGAACATAAGAACATGCCATACTGGGTCAGACCAAGGGTCCATCAAGCCCAGCATCCTGTCTCCAACAGTGGCCAATCCAGGCCATAAGAACCTGGCAAGTACCAAAAAACTAAGTCTATTCCATGCTACTGTTGCTATAAATAGCAGAGGCTATTTTCTAAGTCAACTTAATTAATAGTAGGTAATGGACTTCTCCTCCAAGTACTTATCCAATTCTTTTTTAAACACAGCTACTAACTGCACAAACCACATCCTCTGGCAACACATTTCAGAGTTTAATTGTGCATTGAGTGAAAAAGAACTTTCCCTGATTAGTTTTAAAAGTGCCACATGCTAACTTCATGGAGTGCCCCCTAGTCTTTCTATTATCCAAAAGAGTAAATAGCTGATTCACATTAACCCATTCTGGATCTCTCATGATTTTAAACACCTCTTTCATATCCCCCCTCGGCCATCTCTTCTCCTGTTATGGCTGTCAGTCACAGACGGCTGTGACCGCTCTTGCTCACCTCTTTCTTTACAGCATTTACTCCGTTGGGTAGACATGCAGCCTCCACCAGCTATTGCCGGTCTGCTTACCACTCCCAGGCCTCCCTGGATGGCACTGATGCTGACATGCGCACACGGGCCAGTCTTAAGCATGTCATGGCGGGAACCTCGGGGGCGACCCCCTCCAGATGATGTCATTCTACCAGGACACTTAAGCTGGCTGGCCCTGCCTACCGATGACTTGGCAACCAATTCCTTCATTGCTGAATCCGCTTTGCTCACTACAGACTTCCCATTCCTGTTGCCGCCTCTTCAGCGTGAGATGCTCTGGGTACCCGCTCCTCGGGGGCCCTTTCCTTATATCTGGCTATCCGCTCCTCAGAGGGCCTAACACCTTGGACTGCTTCCTGCCCTGTTCCCCAGGGTTTCTTGGAACCTTTGCTACTGTGAGTACTTCTGCTTTGTGGACCACTATCGTACCATCTCTAGTGAGAAACCCTCTTCGGTGTACCACGTACTGTGGATCACTACCATACTATCTCTAGTGAGGAACCCTCATCAGTGTACCCTGTGCTGCGGACCATTACTGTGTCACCTCTACTGAGGAACCCTAACCGCGTACCCTTCTCCACAGACCACTATCATATCATCTCTACTGAGGAGCCTCATCGGTGTACCCCGTTCTGTGTACCATTGCCGTATCTTCACTACAGAGGTATTCCCTTTGGGTATACCCCACCGCACAGACTCTTTCTCCTGCACTCCCTGCTCCACAGACAGTGCCTCTCTATTTCTTAATAAAGACTCTAACCTATAGCTGTGTCTGATGTCGACTGAAACCTCGTCTCCCGATGGTGAAGCTCACAGGGCTCCTCCCTGTGGGTGGTACCATCTCTCACCTCGTCCCAGGGCCCACATACCTACAAATCCTAACAGATTGTCAAGTCCATGGACCCGGCACAGGTCTTGGCGATTCAGGCCATCCCTGGCCTAGTGAAGCACAGAACAGAAAAGGTATTAGAGACTTTGGCTATCACCATAAATCAATTGGGTAAATGGCTGGACTCTGTCCTGACACCTACCAAGCCTAGCCTTGCTCCACATGCGTCACCATTCCAACCTCCAGTGCCCTTGCTGGCACCGCCTCATTTCGTAGGTGACCCCTTGTTGTGTAGGGCCTTCTTGAACCAGTACAGCATGCACTTCTCCTTACAACCTGCATATTTTCCCGACGTAGTTTCCAAAACTACATATATCCTTTTCCTCCTGGATGGAAAGGCCTTTGCCTGGGCATCACCCCTTTGGGAACAAACGGATCTAATCATCAACGACTTGCTGGGCTTCCTTACCATACTCTGCTCCATATTTGATGACCCTGGTCACAAGACCATTGCTGGTTCTACGCTCCTGTATCTGCAACAAGGTGCCAGATCTTTGACTGATTATGTCATTGAGTTTAGGACTCTCTCTTCGGAATTACACTAAGATCTGGGCTGCCTGCATGCCATATTCCTAGAAGGTTTAAGTTCACGCATCAAGGACGAATTAGCAGCACAAGAACTCCCTGAGGCATTGGATTCTCTCATTGACCTTGCCGGTCGCATTGATCGCCGCCTGTGTGAGCGATCGCACGAGTCCAGGCGATCCAAGAGAATGTCTTCAGGTTCTCCACATATTCGCCCAACACCATCCACCCAGACCGCTCCTACACCTAGCACCGAGGAAGAGGAACCGATACAAATGGGTCACAGCCATCTATCCGCAAAGGAGAAGGGTCATCGGCAAAGATCAGGTCTTTGCATGTATTGTGACAAACTGGGTCATGCGGTACCCTCCTGTCCACATTGTCTGGGAAACTCCCAGGCCTAGGATCTGCTGGAGGACTTATCCTAGGCCTGACCACACCCTCTCCTCCACTGACACTGCCTGTCTTAATTAACTCAGACGCACTGGAATTTCACACCCTGGCACTGGTGGACTCTGGTGCCGGTGGAAATTTTATCCTCAGATAACTCGTGGAACACCTTCGGATCCCCACCGTCCGGACACCAACGCCGTTGCTACTTTCTTTTATCCATGGCGAACTGTTGCCAGGCAAAGTTACTTTCTCCACGGTTCTCATTCAACTTCGCACTGGATCACTGCACACGGAGACCATTTCTTTCTTGATACTGGATAAGGCTATCCACCCTGCAGTCCTTGGACTGCTATGGTTACAACTACACACACCTCAATTCAATTGGAGCACTCTACAATTGTCCCACTGGGGTAACTCCTACCATGGAAAGTGCTTGGAGGTCATGTCCCCGATGCCTTGCCTAGCTACTATAATATCTATTCCGGGTCTTCCACTGCAGTACTCCTCCTTCAAAGACGTGTTCTCTAAGAAAACTGTGGACACATTGCCGCCTCACCGCTCAATTGATTGTGCTATTAACTTATTGCCTAATACTGAGCCTCCCCGAGAAAGGGTCTATCCACTTTCTTTGACTAAGACACAGGCTATGTCTGAATCTATTCAAGAGAATTTGGTGAAAGGCTTCATTTAGCCTTCTGTTGGAGCCGGGTTCTTCTTTGTGGGAAAAAGGACGGCTCCCTCCGGCCATGCATAGATTACTGTGGCTTAAATGAGATTACCCAGAAGGATCGCTACCCCTTGCCATTAATATCTGAACTTTTTGACAGGCTCCAAGGGGCCAAGATATTTACCAAATTGGACCTCAGAGGAGCATATAACCTGGTCAGGATATGCCAGGGCGACGAATGGAAAACTGCATTTAACACCCGCGATGGCCATTTTGAATATCTGGTAATGCTGTTTGGCCTCTGCAATGCCCCAGTGGTATTTCAGAATATGATGAATGAAATCTTCAGAGACATGCTCTACAGTTGTGTTGTGGTTTATCTGGACAACATCCTGGTATTTTCACAAGACCTCCAGAGCCATCACTTGGACGTCACCAATGTCCTACAATGTTTAAGGGATAACCAGTTACATGCAGGCCACCCACAGAGAGGACGAACCATACTCTAAAGCAGTTTCTTCGGGCATATGTAAAATCTCAGCAGAGTGACTGGTACGACTTACTACCCTGGGCCGAGTTTGCCTTAAACTCCCACCAGTCTGCATCTACTGGATCATTGCCCTTCCAAATAGTATACGGACGCCAACCTCTGCCTCCTCTTCCAGTACCCCTGCCTGTGTCATCTCTGGCAGCACAGGCTTCTGCGCAAGAGTTACACCAACTTTGGGAACACACCAAACTCCTTCTCTAGCAAGCTGCTCAGAAAGCAAAAGGATACTACGATGCCCATCATCGGGCAGCTCCTCATTTGAATCCCGGAGACAAAGTGTGGCTCAGCACCCAATTTATTCATTTGAAACTGCCTTCAGCTCGCTTCGCTCCCAGATACATGGGCTTTTTCCCGTACTTCACCAGCTGGGCCCTGTCACTTACAGCCTTCGTTTACCCACATTGCTCAAGATTCATAATGCCTTCCACATCTCGCTATTAAAGTCGCTAATCCTGTTGGAATTCTCTAAGAAACCACCTGATCCCCAACCTCTAGTGGTTGAAGTGCATATCACATATCAAGTTGAGAACATCTTGGATGTGAGGAAGTGCAGGAAGCATTGGGAATATCTGATCTTGGGGGAAGGATTTGGCCCCAAAGAGAACAGCTGGGAGCCTGCAGTCAATATCCTTGAGAAAGAACTGATCAAACAGTTCCATGCTTCTCACCCAAAAAGCCAAAACCCCCGTGGGGGGGCCCTAAGAAGGGGGGTAATGTTACGCCCGTCTGTCACAGATGGCTGCAACCGCTTTTGCTCACCTCTTTCTTTACAGCATTGACTCTGTTGTGTAGACTTGTGGCATCTGCCAACTATTGCCAGTCTGCTTAACTCCCAGGCCTCCCTGGACAGCACTGATGCTGGCGACTGCTATCTTGCCCTCAGAATGCCTTTGATGCACGCATACACGGGTCAGTCTTAAGCACATCATGGTGGGAACCTCGGGGGCGTCCCCTCTGGATGACTTCATTCCACTAGGACACGTAAGCCATCTGGCCCTGCCTACCAATGACTTGGCAACGAGTTCCCTCATTGCTGAATCCGCTTCACTCACTACGGACTTCCCGTTCCTGTTGCTGCCTCTTTGGCGTGAGACGCTCTGGGTACCCGCTCCTCGGGGGCCCTTTCCTCGTCTCTAGCTATCCACTCCTCGGAGGGCCTAATGACTTGGACTGCTAAGTGCTCCATTCCCCAGGGTTTCTTTTGGAACCTTTGCTACTGTGAGTACATCTGCTCTGCGGACCACTACCATACCATCTCTAGTGAGGAACCCTCATCGGTGTACCAACGCTGCGGACCACCTCTGTACCATCTCTAGTGAGGAACCTTCATTGGTGTACTTCACGCTGCAGACCACTACCGCACCATCTCTAGTAAAGAACCCTTATCAGTGTACCCCATGCTGTGGACCACTACCGTGTAATCGCTAAGTGAGGAATCCTCATTGGTGTACCCCGCGCTGCAGACCACTACCGTATCACATCTACTGAGGAACCCTCACCGGTGTACCCTGCTCAACGGACCACTACTGTATCATCTCTTCTGAGTAGCCTCATCGGTGTACCCCACTCTGCAGCCCATTGCCGTATCTTCACTACTTCCCTTTGAGTATACCCCACCGCACAGACTATGAGACTTTCTCCTGCACTCCCCGCTCCATGGGCAGTGCTTTTCTATCTCTTAGTAAAGACTCTAATCTATAGATGTGTCTGAAGTCAACTGAGACCTCACCTCCCGACAGTGAGGCTCACAAGACTCCTCCCTGTGGGCGGTACCATCTCTCACCTCGGCCCAGGCCCACATACCTACAAATCCTAGCATCGCCAAGCTGAAAAGTCCTAACCACTTTAGTCTTTCCTCATAAGGGAGCTGTTCCATTCCTTTTATCATTTTGGTCACCCTTCTCTGTACCTTCTCCATCGCAACTATATCTTTTTTGAGATGCAGTGACCAGAATATTACGCATTATTCAAAGTGCGGTCTTACCATGGAGCAATACAGAGGCATTATGACACTTTCCGTTTTATTCACCATTCCCTTTCTAATAATTCCCAACATTCTGTTTGTTTTTTTAACTGCCGCAGCATACTGAACCGATGATTTCAATGTGTTATCCACTATGATGCCTAGTCCTCTTTCTTGGGTGGTAGCTCCTAATATGTAACCTATAATTGTATAACTATAGCATGGGTTAGTTTTCCCTATAATCATCACCTTGCTCTTATCCACATTAAATTTCATCTGCCATTTGGATGCCCAATTTTCCAGTCTCAGAAGGTCTTCCTGCAATTTCTCACAATCTGCTTGTGATTTAACTACTCTGAACAATTTTGTATCATCTGCAAATTTGATTACCTCACTTGTCGTATTTCTTTCCAGATCAATTATAATTATATTGAAAAGTACGGGTCCCAATACAGATCCCTGAGGCACTCCACTGCCCACTCTCTTTCACTGAGAAAATTGTCCATTTAATCCTACTCTCTGTTTCCTGTCTTTTAGCCAGTTAGTAATCCATGAAAGGACATCACCACCTATCACTTGACTTTTTACTTTTCCTAGAAGCCTCTCATGAGGAACTTTATCAAACGCCTTCTGAAATCCAAATATACTACATCTACCGGTTCACCTTTATTTTGATATTTAGTCCACTATTTTTTCTGGCAGTGAAGTCAGGCTAACGTGTCTGTAGTTTCCGGGATTGTCCCTGGAGCCCTTTTTAAATATTGGGGTTACATTAGCCACCCTAGGTCTGGAATTTCATTTTTTAGTTCCTTCAGAACCCTGGGATGTATACCATCTGGTCCAGATGATTTACTACTCTTCAGTTTGTCAATCAGGCCTACCACATCTTCTAGGTTCACTCTGATTTGGTTCAGTCCATCTGAATCATTACCCTTGAAAGCCTTCTCTGATACGGATATCTCCCCAACATCTTCTTCAGTAAACAGTGAAGCAAAAAAATAATTTAATCTTTCCGCAATGGCCTTATCTTCTCTAATTGCCCCTTTAACCCCTTGATCATCTAACGATCCAACTGACTCCCTCACAGGCTTTCTCCTTTGGATATATTTTAAAAAGTTTTTACTGAGAGTTCTTGCCTCTACGGCCAACTTCTTTTCAAATTCTCTCTTAGCCAGTCTTATCAATATCTTACATTTAACTTGCCAATGCTTATACATTATCCTATTTTCTTCTGTTGGATCCTTCTTCCAATTTTTGAATGAAGATCTTTTGGCTAAAATAGCTTTTTTCACCTCCCCTTTTAACCATGCCGTTGATTGTTTTGCCTTTTTTTCACCTTTTTAATGTTTGGAATACGTCTGGACTGTGCTTCTAAGATGGTATTTTTTAACAATGACCACACCTCTTGCACACTTTTTATCTTTGTAGCTGCTCCTTTCAGTTTTTTTCTAACTATTTTTCTCATTTTATCAAAGTTTCTAACTATTTTTCTCATTTTATCAAAGTTTCCCTTTTGAAAGTTTAGCACGAGAACTGTGGATTTGCTTACTGTCCCCCTTCCAGTCATTAAATCAAATTTGATCATATTTTGATCACTATTGCCAAGCGGCCCCACCACTATTACCTCTCTCAGCAAATCCTGTGCTCCACTGAGAATTACATCTAAAATTGCTCCCTCTCTTTTCGGTTCCTGAACCAAGTGCTCCATAAAGCTGTCATTTATTCCATCCAGAAACTTTATCTCTCTAGCATGTCCTGATGATACATTTACCCAGTCAATATTGGGGTAATTAAAATCTGGTGCAGGAGAAGTCTTAAACCACCATTTTAGGTGTATTTTAATAGTGAATCCAGATAATACAATTTAGTATTGTTTCTATTGGCAACTCCATAGACTCAAATAAGAAGATATTAAACAGGTCCCCCGACACGGTCCCGTGTTTCGCTGGGCTGCATCGGGGGGGACCCAGGGTATATTCAAATCTAAAGAGTAAACACAAAGTTAAGTCAGAATGATGGAAACAGTGGCTACATAGTAAAACCTATTCAACCATGTACATACCTCTGACGTCATACCCGGAGCGCGCAGGCTCTCACAGATGTGGGAGCCTGCGCGCTCCGGGTATGACGTCAGAGGTATGTACATGGTTGAATAGGTTTTACTATGTAGCCACTGTTTCCATCATTCTGACTTAACTTTGTGTTTACTCTTTAGATTTGAATATACCCTGGGTCCCCCCCGATGCAGCCCAGCGAAACACGGGACCGTGTCGGGGGACCTGTTTAATATCTTCTTATTTGAGTCTATGGAGTTGCCAATAGAAACAATACTAAATTGTATTATCTGGATTCACTATTAAAATACACCTAAAATGGTGGTTTAAGACTTCTCCTGCACCAGCGTTTTGTGTTACTTGCGAATGTGCAAGGTTCATGCTTCTTCTTCTTCTGGTAATTAAAATCTCCCATTATTATCACACTACCAATTTGGTTAGCTTCTCTAATTTCCCTTAGGATTTCACTGTCCATCTCATTATCTTGACCAGGTCGATGGTAGTATACTCCCATCACTATAGTCTTCCCCAACACACAAGGGATTTCTACCCATAAAGATTTGATTGTTCATTTAGTCTCATGCAGGATGTTTATCCTGTTGGACTCTATGCCATCCCGGACATAAAGCGTCATACCGCCTCCCAGGTGCTCCTCTCTGTTATTGTGATATAATCTGTACCCTGGTTTAGCACTGTCCCATTGGTTATCCTCTTTCCACCATGATTCTGAGATGCCAATTAAGTATATGTCATCATTCACTGCTAATCAAACGATGATGAAGCAACTACCTCTCCTGAATTAATCACAAAACAAAGGAGAGAGGAAACTCAACTCACTCAGTAAATCTAACAATCTATCAAAAACTTTTTATACAGCAATTAATTACCCAACAAATGACAATATCATCAAGATTGTTGCTCTAGTAGTATAATCTGCAGCCTCTCGCCACGCAATGGGCCGCAGGCTGTTATCAGCTTACAGAGCTTCCTTTTTATAATAATTTATTGTCATTTGTCCACCCACCAAATACCTTTATTCAAACCAATTCTATAACCATATACATTTTTAAATTCCTTGGTTATAGAATTGGTTTGAATAAAGGTATTTGGTGGGTGGACAAATGACAATAAATGATTATAAAAAGGAAGCTCTGTAAGCTGATAACAGCCTGCGGCCCATTGTGTGGCGAGAGGCTGCAGATTATACTACTAGAGCAACAATCTTGATGATATTGTCATTTGTTGGGTAATTAATTGCTGTATAAAGAGTTTTTGATAGATTGTTCGTTAGATTTACTGAGTGAGTTGAGTCTCCTCTCTCCTTTGTTTTGTGATCATTCACTGCTATACATTCTAATTCTCATATTTTACTTCTTAGACTTCTGACATTAGCATAGAAACATTTCAAAGTTTGTTTTTTGTTTGTATTTTCATTCTGCTTTTTAATTGATAGGGATAAGTTAGAATTTTTTAGCTCAGGTGAGTTTTTAGTTACAGGCACTTGGACTACTTTTCTTATTATTGGAACCTCACAGTCGGGATGCCCTAATTCTAATGCATCATTAGTATCCTTTGAAGAAACCTCCCTCTGAACCATGCGCTGCTGAGCGACTGTCGGCTTTCCCCTTTGTTCTCGTTTAAAAGCTGCTCTACAAACAGTTTAACTTAAGTTAGTCAGCCAGAGTAACTCACTGCTCTCTTGATTAACAAATGTTGCTACCTAATCAAACCAAATCACACTATCTTAACACCTTTCCAAGGTGAGTGCTGAACTTTTCAACCTTTTTTCTTAGGTATACACTGTTCCTAGCGTATTTCTAGCTTCTGGCTACTTTTTCTTTTTTTTTTTTTTTTAATATATAAACATTCTTTCTGCTTATTAGCTGCCTTACAGACTATTAAAAAGTAAACACACTAACTACTGCGTATTAGCTGCCTTATGGACTCACGTTTTAAAAATACAGTCTAACTTCCTTTTATTCCCTGCCTTACTCACTCTTAAAAGCATAAAGTTACACAACCACACTAAATAATATTCCCAAATAGTTAACTTCGTCCCAATACTTTTATAAAAAAAAAATTCCCAATCTTTGCTGATTCCTTTCAGCCCCAGCAAGGTAATCCTCTCCTCTCAGTGCTCCCACTGTAAAGGGAGTTGTGTCAAACCCATTCTCTTCTACGGTCTTGTCAACCAGCAGCGGTCCTTCTCCATGGTCTTCTTTAGTGAATACTAAACTGAAGTATTTGTTTAATAGTGCTGCCATTTCTTCATCTCTTTCCACACATTGCTCCTTGTCACCTTTCAATTTCACTATACCACTTCGGTATCTAAAAAAATCTTTTGTCACCTTGCTTTACCTCTTTGGCAATCATTTCTTCAGCTTGACATTTTGCTTTTTTGATTTCTTTCTTCATCTCCCTCAGTTTCACCAGATATTCTTCCATGTGTTCCTCTTTTTGGGATCCTTTATACTTCTTTAACACTGATGTTTTTGCCTTTATTTTTGCATCACCTCATTTGAGAACCAAATCGGTTTCTTTTTCCTTGAACTTTTGCTTACTTTTCTAACCTATAGATTTGTTGCCTTTGTATTAGCTCCTTTTAAATTAGCCCACTGTTGTTCCACCTCACCTATTTTCTCCCAGTCTTCTAGTTCTTCCTCCAGGTACATCTCCATTTTGTCAAGGTCGGTATATTTGAAATTAAAATCTCAGGGCTTTGTGGTACTTCTTGGTATCTTATTCGCAATATCAAACCATACCATCTGATGATCACTTGTACTCAGGTGGGTGCATGTCCAGACATTATAGACATTTTCCCCATTTGTGAGTACTAGGTCCAGGATTACACCATCCTTCTTGGGATCCGTTATTTGTTTGAGCATAGCCCCTTGGAGGGCATTCAATATCTCTCTACTTCTCATAGATTCCGCAGAAGGGTAACTTCTGACCACAATTTTTTTAAGTCTTGAATTTGAGTGAAATGAGCCCTCTGTCATATCTTAATACTAATGTATAACATTTCTTTTTGCTCAGGACATACTTGTATAACTATACTTTATTTACAGTAGCTGGAACTTAACCATTATTTGTAAACCATAAATACTGTTGAAGCTCTTATTTTATTTGTTGCATCGGAGGTGGACCCTTGGGCCGAGGTGGGGTTGACACAACCCGTAGGTAAGGACCTATGGGTCCCCACCGTCGGCAGGTGGGCTGATAGACAGAGGCCGTTGGAGCTTCACCTATACCAGCCCTTGCTCCCCGCGGGTTGAGCCTTTGGGTGCCGGGGCCGGCAGGATTTAGGTGAGCCTCTGTATGTAGTTGCAATAAGAGTTGGTTCAGCCCAGAGACAGCAGGTGAGAGATGGTACAAACTTACTCTGGACTGGGTAATGTCCTGGAAACACGGGCGCCAATGGAACAAAGACAGACAGGGGGCGCTCGAGCAAAAGCAGGCCGAAGCCTGAAGAAACCACATCCAGGGAGTAAGCTGAAGAGGCATCCAGTGGTAAGCATGAGTCAGGGCTGGCAGCAATCTGAAGGCAATGGCAAGCAAGGCTGAGGTCTGATCATGGAGATAGTCAAGAGCATAGTCAAGCAAGGCAGAGGTCTGATCACGGAGATGGTCAAAAGCATAGTCAGGCAAAGCGGAGTTCTGGGTCTGGAAATAGGCAATGTGTAGTTGGACGAAGCAGAGGTCTGGGTCTGGAGATAGGCAATGCGTAGTCGGATGAAGCAGAGGTTTGGGTCTGGAGATAGGCAGTAGTGTAGTCAGGCAAAGCATTAAAGGCAGTCTTCCAAATGTCATCGGGACGGATCCATACCAAATTATACGCTCCATGTAAGTCCAATTTCGTGAAGATAGATGCTCCCTGCAGAAGATCGAATAATTCTGAGATCAGTGGCAGAGGATACTTGTCTTTGCGGTTGATGGAGTTTAGGCCATGGTTGTCAATACACGGCCTGAGCGACCCATCTTTCTTGGTCACAAAAAAGAATCCCACCCCAGCAAGAGAAGTTGAAGGGCAGATGAATCCCTTCGCAAGGTTCTCTTGGATGCACTCAGTCATAGCCTTTGTCTCTGGCAGAGACAGAGGGTAGGTGCATCCTCGGGGAGGTGTGGTCCCAGGAAGGAGGTCAATGGAACAAATGAACCTCTGAAGAGGCGGAAGAAGGTCTGCTTTTTGCTTGAAAAACACATCTTCAAAATCTGCCTAAGGAGCTGGTATACCTGAAGAGGTGGCAGCCAAAGAAAGCACGGATGGTGGTACCACTTTCTGAAGACAGGACCGGTGGCAGCCAGGACCCCATTCTACCAGTTGCAATGAACCCCAATTAAATTGGGGAGAGTGCCATTGAAGCAGGGGAGTCCGAGGACTACCAGATGGATGATTTCTCCAATACTCACAGTTCAAGTTCTTCTGTATGCAGGATGCCAGTGCACAGCTGAATTGGCTCTGTGGTAAGGAAGATTTGACCACGTAATGGTTCTCCATAAATAGATGCTATACACAAGGAGGTCTCTAGCAGACGGGTCTTTATACCCAGGAGCTGGACTAAATCCTTGAGAATAAAATTATCTCCTGCTCCGGAATCCACCAGAGCAAGAACTGGAAAGGATTGGGAATCCCAGATCAAGTTGACCAGTATAGATTGTTGAGGGGCCAGGGAAGTTGCACCCAAGTTCAGGACCCCTACTGAACTTAGGCTGTGAAGTCCCGGACGGACAGGACAGGTCTGTAGATGGTGGCCAGGTGCTCCGCAATACAGACACAGACCGGTTTGTCTCCGCCGAAGGTGCTCTTCCGGGGTCAGCCGCCCCCAACCCAACTGCATGGTCTCTTCCGTCTTAGCCACAGTAGTGACCCTGCTCGGGGCAAGGCTGGTGGTTGGTGGTGAATGGGATCGAATCCAAGAGGGCTTCTTGGGCATCTGACTCTCCCAGTGACACTCTTGGAGATGGTGGTCGATTTGGCTTGTCAAGTCTATAAGGTCCTTGAGAGAGGAAGGCAGCTCCCTTGCAGCCAGCTCATCCTTCAGCTATGAGTAAAGTTCATCCAGGTAGATAGCTCATAGGCAGTCCTCCTGCCAGGTGAGCTCAGAAGCCAAAGGCCGAAACTCAATGGTATAGTCGAAGAGACTTCTTTGACCTTGATGAAGATGTAATAATCTCGTGCTTGCCACGGGATGCCACCCATGATCATCAAAGGTTCATCGAAACACAGCCACAAACTGAGATAACTCCCTTAGGAGAGAGTCCGACTGTCCCATAGGGGGGAAGCCCAAGCCAGTGCCTTCCCTTCAAGACGAGATAGGATGAAGGTGACTTTGGTCAATTCGTCCTGGAAGACGGAGGCTGCAGAGCGAATTGCATATAGCATTGGTTCATAAAACCTCTGCAGAGTTTAGAGTCACCGTTGAAGCGTGGGGGCGCTAGTAGGGCCAGCAAGGCTCGAGGCATCGATGGTGATGGCTGTGGAGGAGGAGGAGCCGGCGTAAAAACCGGATCGCTGGTGCAGTCATTATGCCAGGTGTGGAGACGCCCAATGGAGGAGGCCAATGCCTCAAGGAATTGCTGCTGTTCTTGTACCTTGGATGCCAGGTCAGATATGGCCTGGAAGGCACGTGGCTCTGCTGAGTCCATGGCCTTTGCAACCTGTTGAGTCGGAGGTGGACGCTTGGGCAACCCATAGATAAGGACCTATATGTCCCCACCATCGGCAGGCGGAGTGAGCTGATAGATAGAGGCCACTGGAGCTTCACCTATACTAGCCCTCATTCCCCGCGGGTTGAGCCTTTGGGTGCCGGGGCCAGCAGGACCTAGGTGGGCCTCTGTATGTAGTTGCAATAGGAGTTCGTTCAGCCCAGAGACAGCAGGTGAGAGATGGTACAGTCTTACTCTGGCTGGGTAATGTCCTGGAAACTCAGGCACCAATGGAACAAAGACAGACAGGGGGCGCTTGAGCAAAAGCAGGCCAAAGCCTGAAGAAACCACGTCCAGAGAGTAAGATGAAGAAGTGTCCAGTGGTAGGCTTGAGACAGGGCTGGCGGCAATCCGAAGGCAGTGGAAAACAAGGCTGAGGCCGGATAACGGAGATAGTCAAGAGCGTGGTCAAGCAAGGCAGAGGTCTGATCATGGAGATAGTCAAGAGCGTAGTCAAGCAAGGCAGAGGTCTGATCATGGAGATGGTCAAAAGTGTAGTTAGGCAAAGCGGATTTCTGGGTCTGGAGATAGGCAGTGCATAGTGGGATGAAGCAGAGGTCTGGGTCTAGAAATAGGCAATGCGTAGTCGGATGAAGCAGAGGTCTGGGTCTGGAGATAGGCAGTAGCATAGTCAGGCGAAGCAGAGGTCTGGGTCTGGAGATAGGCGGTAGTGTAGTCAAGCGAACCGGTGATCTGGGTCTGGAGATGATCAATGGCAAAGTCAGGGAAAGCAAAGTCAAAGTCCATGTAGTCAATCCAAAGCATGAAGCAGGGTAGGAACAAAGAGACAGGAACCAGGAATAATGAGAAACAGGAATGCAGGGATGAGACGAATCTCAGGAAGCAACGAGTACTCGACCAGCGAGGAGACCTGTTGCAAAAGCAATGCTAGGGAGCGGAGCCTGAACTTAAATACTGTAGTTAGTTTGATTTCATCATCTGGGGCCGTGGCTAAGTTTCTGCCGCAGTCCCTACTTAAGGATCAATGGTGCACACGCGCATGCCTTAGGGAAGGGCACAGTGCAAATAGCAGCGTCTCTCCGCGGGCCATGCAGAGAGGCCCGACGAGAAGTGGTAGCAGGACCGAGAATGCCAGGGACTGTGGCAGAGCTGGAGGCACCGGGGGAGGCCCGATGATGGCGATGATGGCCCACTGCTGCCAGCGAGGAGGAACCAGAGGCTGGAGGCACTGTAGAAAGGTGAGAGGGCCATGCTGTGGTTTTGCCGCGGACGGCACGCGTAACAATTTTGTCACTCAGCATGGTTTGTTTTTTTTAGGCCTCTGACATTTTTACTTATTTAAAAGTTAATCATTCATACTATTGCATTTAAATGGCATGAATACACAATTATTTGGCTATTTTCCATTTTATAAAATCTCACATCAAGGAATCATTTGAAAAACATATATTAGGACCTGTGTCATGCTGTGCAGACATGCCTTATGGTATGGTTCAGGCTCCTTCTTGTTATGGCTTACAATTTAATTATGCTGGAGTGTTGCAGAAGAAAGGAAATGCCAGATTGGCTGTATCATGTACAGTCAAGGAATAGTCTTGCCTTCTACAAGTAAAAGAACATTGACAAAGGGAATTTATGACAGGAGATTTCAGGATTAAAATCATTTATGAATATAAAAGCACTATGAACAACCATAACATTCAATGCTATTGCTGTTATAATGCTACATCATTTAACTTGGAATAGTGATTTTTGGAGGAATTTATTTTTATAACTGTTATATCTATTGGTGAATTAATGGAAATTCCTTCTAACTCCAAAATCTGAATTTTATCATAGGAATTATGAAATACCATAAATTTAGTAAAAACTGTGTAAATTGGTGTCGTCCATTTCAAAAACAATAGATTAATAAGATTATGTGTTTTTCTAAGAATTAATGAAAAGTATGCTGAAGATAATGTTATGCTCAGGCTTGTGAACCCTTGGGCCGACTGGAGGGTGGTATACCTTAGGAGGAAGATCCGTAGGTTTTCCCATCGGGTGGCGAGGCAGGAACAGAAGACGTGACCAGCTGACCCTCGGCACTGGACACTGAGGTGACTGTGGAGGCAGACGAAGGGTCGTGACGTCGAGGAAAGGAACTGTGTCTTTGCCACTGGAAGCCTGCGGTCCCCCCAGGAGGAGCCCGTAGGGACCTGGACCACTGGGACTTAGGTAGACCTTTGAGAGGTCAAGGAGACGAGCGTTCGGTGCAAGGGCTAACTGGAGCTTCACCCCTGAAAGCCTGCGGTCCCCCCAGGAGGAGCCCAAAGGGACCCGGGCTGCTGGGACTTAGGTGGGCCCTTGGAAAAGGTTGGTCAAGAATAAGTCCAAGGTCAAGTGCCAGAGGGTCATTGCTTACCAGTCCGAGATCACACACCAAGGGATCATCGCTTGCCAGTCCGAAGTCACACACCAGGAATCACCACTTGCCAGTCCGAAGTCACACACCAGGAATCATTGCTAGCCAATCTGAAGTCAGGAACCAGGAACACCAAGACGAGACAGGAACCAGGAACAAGGATCCAAAGCACAAGAAGACTCACCGAAGCAAGCAGACTTAAACAGCGCAACAAGAAACGTTGCCAAGTCAAGGAATGGTCAGAGGAAGTCTCATTTTATACTTCCTCTGGCCCAGTGGATTGGAATCAGCTATAGACAATTAAAGGGACGAGGTCCCTTTAATTCTGGTAAGGAGGTGCGGCCTCGCTCCTAAGATGGCGGCCATCTTGGATCTCGGGCCGCGGAGGAGAGCTGCTAGCTGCCGCGAGGGAGGAGCAGGGACGGCTCTCAACCCAGTGACTAACCCAGAGTCCCGCACCGACGCGCCCCCCGCGCGTCGGTGCGGGCACATGAGTAGGACAACCTCCCCTGATGCTGCTGTGGCGGCCCGCCATCGGAGCTCAGGTAGGGAGCCGCGGCCGTGGATGGCCACGGAACACAATAGTACCCCCCTATTTAGGGTGCCTCCCCGGAGGCCTGTGCTTGGACGGATGGTCTCTGTGGAATTGCTCAAGCAAGCCCCAGTCTAAGATGTTAGCCAACGGCTCCCAGGTGTTTTTTTCAGGGCCGAACCCCTCCCATGCTAACAGGTACTCCCATTTCTTCCTATGCTTCCTCACGTCCAAGACCTCTCAGACTTGATAGGTGAGGACATCTTCGGAGGTGATAGGTTGGGGAGTCAGAGGTATGCTGGAAGGCCATGATAACACCAGAGGCTTCAAGAGAGAAACATGGAACATGTTGTGTATCTTGAGAGAAGGCGGCAGACGAAGCTGATACGATACGGCACCTACCTGTCGAATGATGGGAAATGGCCCAATAAATCGCGGGGCCAGTTGCACTGTTGGCAGTTTCAGGTGGATGAACTGTGTGCTCAGCCATACCTTTTGGCCTGGCCTGAGAGGCGGGTATGGTCTTCTTTGCTGATCGGCATACCTTTTTGCCGCCTGACTGGCTTTGATCAGTGCGTGCCATGTGGAGATCCATAGGCGGTGTACGTCATCTGCAGAGAGTTGGGCTACTGGGGATGTAACTGGAATGGGAACTGGCAGCGGAGGGCATGGCTGCTTCCCATACACTATCTGAAATGGCGAGGATCCGGTAGCCATGAAGAGATGAGAATTGAGTGCAAATTCTGCCCAGGGTAACAGGCTAGCCCAGTCATCCTATTTCTCGTTGACGTAAATACGGAGGAACTGCTTTAACGTTTGGTTCGTTCTCTCCGCAAGACCATTGCTCTGCGGGTGGTAAGCAGACGTATAGTCCAGGGTATTGTCAAAATTTTGGAAGAGGGCCCTCCAAAACCTGGCAGTAAATTGAGGCCCTCGATCCGATAGGATACTTCTTGGTAGGCCATGTAGTCTGAAGATGTGCTGGACGAACAGCTGGGCAAGCTGTGGTGTGGACGGCAATCCTGGGAGTGGCACGAAGTGTGCCATTTTACTAAACCGGTCGACGAGCACCCATATGACTGTGTTGCCACTGGATAAAGGCAGATTGACGACGAAATCGGTCGCCAAATGGATCCATGGTTCCGAGGGTGCAGGTAAAGGCTGAAGCAAGCCTGGAGTCGAACCGGGGATCCTCTTGTGGTGAGCACATGACTGGCAGGACTCTACGTAATCCCGGACATCTTTGTTGACCTTTGGCCACCAGTAGTATCGGCGCAGGGTCTGTAAGGTCCGGGATTGTCCTGGATGACCAGAGCAACGGGAGTCGTGAGCCCACACCAGGACTTGTTTCCACAGGTGTGGTGGAACCACAGTTTTCCCAGGAGGGATGGTCATGGTTGCGGCCAGTAGGACCCGTGATGGCTCGATGATAAACTGAGGGTCATCAGGGTTCTCGGTGATCTCGAAGACTCGTGACAAGGCATCCGCCTTGAGATTCTTCCCGGCAGGGCGATATCGCAGGACAAAGTTAAAACAGGTGAAAAATAGCTTCTAATGTGCCTGTCGAGGATTGAGTCGCTGCGCCCGGTGCAGGTACTCAAGGTTTTTATGGTCTGTATAGACCGTAAACTGGTGTTGTGCCCCCTCTAGCCAAGGGTGCCACTCTTCTAAGGCTACCTTTATAGCCAAGAGTTCCTTGTCGCCTATGGCATAGTTCCACTCTGCTGGAGAGAATTGGCAGGAGACGAAAGCACATGGGCGTAACTTATGACTTTCAGAATTCTGGCTCAAAACGGCCCCTACGCCTTCTGAGGACGCATCCACTTCGATGACAAATGGCTGCTGTGGATCCAGATGCCAAAGGCACGGTTGTTGTAGAAACGCCTCCTTGAGGCGACGAAAGGCGACCTCCACTCCCGGATGCCAGTTCTTGGGATCCGCGCCTTTCTGGGTCAGGGCTGTCGTCATCGGGGCAACGATGGACGCATAGTGAGGTATGAATGATCGGTAATAATTAGCGAAACCCAAGAACCGCTGAAGTGCCTTTAATCCGGATGACTGTGGCCATTCTTAAATGGCCTTCAGCTTCTGGGGGTCCATATTGAAACCCTCGCTGGAGACGATGTACCCCAGGAAGGGAAGTGACTCCTGCTCAAACAGGCACTTTTCAAGCTTCACATATAGTCTTTTTTCTTGGAGTCGTTACAATACTTGGACAACGTGCTGACGATGAGTAGCCAGAGAGTCCGAGAATATTAAAATGTCATCCAGGTACACTACCACGCACTGATATAGAGATCGCGGAGTATCTCATTCATGGTGTCCTGGAACACCACTGGAGCATTACAAAGCCCGAACGGCATCACTAAAGACTCATAGTGGCCGTCTTGGGTGTTGAAGGCCGTCTTCCATTCATCACCCTCTTTGATACGGATCAGGTTGTAAGCCCCTCGGAGATCCAACTTGGAGAAGATTCTTGCACCTTGCAGTTGGTCGAAGAGCTCGGAGATGAGGGGCAAGAGGTAACGGTCCTTGACCGTTATAGCATTCAGGCCCCAGTAATCAATGCAAGGGGGAAGGCTTCCATCCTTCTTTCCGATGAAGAAGAACCCAGCCCCTGCTGGGGACTTCGATTTCCGAATGAAGCCCCTCTCCAGGTTTTCTTTGATGTACTCTGTCATGGCCTGCATCTCCGCAGGAGAGAGGGCATAAGTGCGCCCCCGAGGAGGATCAGCGCCAGGGAGGAGGTTGATGGCGCAATTGAACACTCGATGAGGAGGAAGTATCTCGGCCTTTTGCTTTGAAAAAACGTCCGCGTACGAGGCATAAGGGGTCGGCAGACCCTGAAGATTGGTGGAGGCAATGGAACAGGAGACTGGAGTCATGGATTGGAGGCAATTATCATGACAATTCGGCCCCCAGCAAGATAGCTGCAAAGTTTTCCAGTTGAACTGGGGAGCGTGCTCCTGGAGCCAGGGAAGGCCCAGGAAGACCGGATGTATGGAATATAAGACATAGAATGGCATCTGCTCTTGATGAAGGACCCCAGCCCTCAGCTGGATGGGAACCGTGGTGTGAGTCACATGTTCTGGACGAGGTTTCCCTTGGATCAAGGTGATGACCAAAGGAACTGAAAGACGAACTTGTGGGATCTTTAAGTGTTCCACCAGGCTTTTCATAATGAAATTGCTGCCGGTGCTGGAGTCCACCAGGGCTAACGTGTGGAACTCCCCGTCCGCAGAGGTTAACGCCACTGGCAGTGTCAGTGGAGGTGTAGGTGAAGTACGGCCCAGGAAGAGACCTCCTTCAGGTCCTAGGCCCGGGAGTTTCCCGACCACATCGGGCATGTAGTAAAAACAAAGTTCTTCCTTCATTCGCCGCCGGCACTCTTGTGGAGAGACTCTCCCACGGCCCAAATCCAAGGGCTCCTCGGCGCGTGTTCGAAGGGCTCCTGATGTGCCCTTGGGGGAAGGCAAGGACCTTCTCGCTGCCTTTACTTCTGGAAGGCGAAACTGCATACGATGATCGACTCGATTGGCTAATTCTATCATGCCATTGAGGTCGTCCGGAAGTTCCTTCGCTGCTAATTCATTCTGCAGGCGCGAGGCTAGCCCTTCCAAGAAGATCCCGTGGAGTAAATCCTCTCTCCAATTTAGCTCTGCGACTAGGGTGCGGAATTCTGTTGCGTATTCGGCCACTGTCAGAGTACTCTGTCGCAACCGGAGCAATTCCGAGACAGCAGTGGGTTTACAGACAGGCTCATCAAATATCTGTCGGAAAGCAGACAGAAACTGATTCAGGTTTCCAAACACTGGGTCTCCTCTTTCCCATAGGTGAGAGGCCCAGATCAAGGGCTTTCCATCGAGCAGAGACATAATGTAACTGGTTTTGACCAGGTCGCTAGGAAACTGAACGGGCAACAAGGAAAAGCGAACTGGCACTGACTAAGAAATCCCCGACACAACTTCGTGTCTCCGGCATATAGAGAGGGCGCCGGGAGTTGCGTGGGAGTTGCTTGTCCAAGACCACCCACAGTGGCCTGCACGGAGCCCTGAGGGGTAGAGCGACCCCCTGTAGCCACAGGCGGGTCGTCAGAGTGGGGTTCATGGGCCCTAATGCTTCAATGCGTTGGTTCAGGTCCTCCACTGCAGAGACAAGGGCATCCAGGGTTTTTTGCTGGTCCATCAGGCGCTGGGCCATTCCAGGAATGGCCTGGTGGGCAGATACCTCCGCCGGGTCCATGGACTTGGCAATCTGTTATGCTCAGCCTTGTAAACCCTTGGGCCGATGGGAGGGTGGTATACCTTAGGAGGAAGATCCGTAGGTTCTCCCGTCGGGTGGCGAGGCAGGAACAGAAGACGTGCCAGCTGACCCTCGGCACTGGAGACTGAGGCAACTGTGGAGGCAGACGAAGGGTCGTGATATCGAGGAAAGGAGCTGTGTCTTCACCACTGGAAGCCCGCGGTCCCCCTAGGAGGAGCCCGTAGGGGCCCGGACCACTGGGACTTAGATGGACCTTTGAGAGGTCAAGGAGATGAGTGTTTGGTGCAAGGGCTAACTGGAGCTTCACCCCTGGAAGCCCGCGGTCCCCCTGGGAGGAGCCTGTAGGGACCTGGGCCGCTGGGACTTAGTTGGGCCCTTGGAGACAATGGTCAAGATGAAGTCCAAGGTCAAGTGCCAGAGGGTCATCGCTTACCAGTCCGAGGTCACACACCAAGGGATCGTCGCTTGCCAGTCCGAAGTCACACACCAGGAATCACCGCTTGCCAGTCCGAAGTCACACACCAGGAATCACCGCTAGCCAGTCCGGTCAGGAACCAGGAACACCAAGACGAGACAGGAACCAGGAACAAGGATCCAAAGCACAAGAAGACTCACCGAAGCAAGCAGACTTAAACAGCGCTACAAGAGACGTTGCCAAGTCAAGGAATGGTCAGTGGAAGTCTCCTTTTATACTTCCTCTGGCCCAGTGGATTGGAATCAGCTGTAGACAATTAAAGGGACGAGATCCCTTTAATTCTGGTGAGGAGGTGCGGCCTCACGCCTAAGATGGCGGCGGCCATCTTGGATCTCGGGCCACAGAGGCACATGAGTAGTCAACCTCCCCCGACGGCCACGGAACACAACAGATAAAGCACAGACCTAAATATTTTACGTGTTAAAGTCTATAATCTGGCATATAAAGGATAGACATAGACATTGTCTATGTGCAGGGTAATTACATTTTACCAAATAGTAACTAGTTTTGGCAGATAAACCTGTATAAAATTCCATAGGAGAGTTTAAAGGGGACTGAAGATGGACTAGAGGTAAGAGAGAGAGAGGGGACATCAGCTGAACTCTATTGATGCCAATCCCAATAAAGTCACCTGACAAGGAAAGAAGAGCAGGGAGTGCCTGGGTTTGCTGCCTAAGATCCTTGTCCTTGCTGGCAGCCATGGGGGTGAGACCTTTGCAGTCAAGGAAGCTCTGCGATTCTGGGCCAGTAGATTCTGGGCCTAAGAGAGGCCTGTTGGAGAGGCTAAGCAGAAATGTGGCAAACAGTCTTATCTGTGAGGCTAGGGAGTGACTGTGAGCCACATTGAGACTGCCACAGGGATGGAGGATGGGCTTTCTGTGGCAGAACAGAAGCAGCAATGAGGGGCCCACAGCAGTGGTTGTCAGCCGTGTTGAAGGAGGAACAGGTGTCAGGATCCCCATGTCTAGAGGCAGCATCAATGCAAAGGACAACAGGAGGAGTCAGCTGAAAGGGGAGGAGCAGTATGGTGTTAGGAGGCTGGTGCTGCCAGTTTCCCCTTCACTGCTAAAGTTCCTGGTCCCAACAGTAAGTCTGATTAAAAAAAAGAAAAGTGCCACCATGGATTAAATCAGAACTGGAACAATTCTGTTCCAGGAGCACTGGGAAGCCTCTGGTGCAAAAAAAGATACCAGCCACAGTCCCACTGTTGTCATTGATAATGTCAGCAACAGTGGCAATCTCAGCCCAGAGGAAATTATTAAAAATCAATAAAAATAAGCACATGGAGTCAAGTAAGGAGACCCCAGGGACACTAAGGGCACTCCTGATATGTCCCAAATGGCTATTTTAAATTTGAAAATTACCCTGTTGGAGCCAACAGGTTTCTGAGGTCAAAAACCCCTAAAAACACTAAAAAAAACCATGGTATTCTAGTTGGGAGCATCAGAGAAGGGAATGAGGACCCTTGGACAATTGTTGTTTGAAGTATGAAAATAATAGCTTTTAAATGGTGAATATCTTTAAATGAAGCACATCTCTAGAAATTACCGTATTTTTCACTCCATAAGACACACCTGACCATAAAACGTACCTAGGATTCAGAGGGGGAAAATTAAAAAAAAAAAAATGGTGTTCTAAACCGACTCTGTTCCCAGGCGTCTGTGCATGTTATGGAGCAAATTAGGGGTGTGCATACAATTTTTTTTGTCCCCATTTCGTTTTCGGGTCTGGGGAGGGCCATTTCGGTCCACTCCCTGGATCAGAAAACTTTTATTGTTCTCTTTGTCTGTGAAAAAAAAACAAAACCCACCCCAACCCACAGAATAACAAAAACATTGTGGGAATTTTTAAAAGTTACTAGGTAACAGCAGTGACAAACTGTGAAGGAGTTCATGGAAGTTTATCTAGTAGCACTACTAACAATGGCACCAGTAGCACCTGTGACATAGTAAGGGCAAAGGGCCACTGGCACCATTTTTATTCCTGGCAGCCGACGGCCCAAGAACAGAAGATCACTCCCGGACCCCCGCTGGACCACCAGGGACTTTTGGCAATTTCTAGAGATGTGCTTCATTTAAAGATATCGGGTCGGGCTTTGGATCTGCCGCTCCACGAAAAATTTCGTTTTCGCACGGTTCGGTTTTTTTTTTCGGAAATTTCCACTGAAGTGCGTTAGTGCACACTAACGAGCCTTAATGCACATTAACAACCAGTTAGTGCGCACTATCTCAGCATTAGTGCACAGTACATCGAACGAGATAGTGCGCACTAGTTAGATGTTAATGCGCATTAAGGCTCATTATTGCGCATTAACAGGTAAGTTGGTGCGCACTAACAGGTTAGTTAGTGCGCCCTAATAGAACTTACAGTGTACTAAGTATGTGTTAGTGCGCTGTAACTAATGTTAGTGCGCACTAAAAAATGCAACTTAAAAAGTAAAATGTATTAATTTAGAGGAGTTTGTTAGCTAGAAAAGCAGTGTGCACTAATCGGTATTACTGCACACTAACAGATATTTAGTGTGCAGTAACTCCCTTACTGCGCACTATCACGAAATACGAATTTTGCCGAAATTTCAGCAAATATTTCGGCACATCCGATCCATTACGATTTAGACAATATCGTTGACATTGGCTAATTTATAAAAAATGAATGCACATCCCTATTAATTTCAGGATGCTAGAAACTGGGTGACAGTTTACAATTAAAGAAGGTAAGCCAGTGCTTTTCAAACAGAGAAGGAAGGCTTCATTTGACCCCTCTCAAAAGAGAAAAAAGTACAGTAAAATATTGTTAATCAACAAGGACAATGTTAGAACATAGAGTGAATGTATGTGTGAGAGTTATAGATCAATTTTTAACTAAAGTATCCTATCAAGGTAAAATGAGGCATAGTAGTAGATATTTGTAAATTCAGCTGACCCACTGTATCCAACTGGATACAGTGTGACTGAAACAGAGTTGACAGAGAGAAAAAGTGAAAACATTTACTGACAAATAAAAAAACAAAACAGTAAAATCTTTTAAGGTCTAAAATGTGCAGTGGATATACCACCTTAAGACAAAAAAATAAATTAAAGAAAAAAGTAACTGCCCTGTTACAAAGACTTTACTTGACCAGCATATTAAGAACTTCCTGCAGAAAAAGGAGGAGCCCATGTTCTATTCTTGAGTTATAAGAACATTGCAAGACTCTAGTCAGAAAGTGAAAAATAGAGCAATCCAAAGAAAGTAAGTCACCTGAGCAAAGGCATTATAGTGGTTACAACAACTATAACACTTCAGCAATAGAGACTCTTAACAAATTGACATAATAATGAGTGAGAGAATCTCAAGGTGTATATTGTCCTTGTTATGGATTAGGGCGAACCTACTTATTGTTTGTTTTTATTAGTGTTACAGTACCACCAAACCATTGGAGACATCTTACACTAGGGAACACGCATACTAGCTGGTGGAAAATTTACAGGGATAGGCCGATTTCGGAGCGGCCTCGGTGGGAATGGGCAGCGCGCGCAGGGCTCAGCACGCGCAAGTTGCACAAATGTGCACCCCTTTGCGCGCGCCGACCCTGGATTTTATAAGATACGCGCGGCTACGCGCGTATCTTATAAAATCCAGTGTACTTTTGTTCGCGCCTGGTGCGTGAACAAAAGTACGCGCGCGCGTAAATTTATAAAATCTACCCCATAATTTTTTCTTTTATTGTCTGTAGGGTTAGGGTTTTGGGTGGATGCTGACTCTATGACTGAGGGTTTTATAGATTTACAAGAATTGTAATTTTGTGGTTTTAGAATAACTTTATCATTTTACAATGCCTTGATATTTATTTATGTGAAATATATAGTCAAATTAGAGACTAGAGATAAATGATAGGAGAAGAAGACCATCTGGCCCATCCAATCTGGCTCAGTTATCTTGACCACCCTAACAGGTGTATTTTCAAAGGCATTACACATGTAAAATGTAATATACTATCTCAGCATTTTTCAAAAGCAGTTTACCCATGTTAAGTGCACTTACCATAGTTAAAACCTATTAACAATTCAATGACAAATATTATAGCCATCTTCAAAAGCCTACTTACATAGATAAAGTGCATTTACATATCTAAACCACAGTTTTAAGCATGTAAATGCTTTTGAAATTCAGGCCTTAGGATACAACCCTTCCTAAAGATATATATAGAATTGAGGCAGTCCAGAGAAAAGTTGTGGTTACTACCTTTAACAGAAAGTATGGAAATTACTACCCTTAACCAATAAGCTTTGATGCATCTGCAACATTGCTCTCTGCTTCAACAGCAGGGGGAAAAAGGGAACTTGATTCAGACAACCAACAAGGGCCCCAACTTTTATGGTCTAAGGAACTGATAAGCATGGGGATAACCTGCATGGAGCGGCAGTTACTACCCTTAACATAAAGCATGGGATTACTGTCCTTAACCAATAAGCCTTGATTCCTTAGACGCAACTACAGATACTATCATGGGAAGCTTGCTGGACAAGCTGGATGGACCATTTTGGTCATTTTCTGTCGTCATTACTATGTTACTGTATTACTATGGTGCTCTTTGAGAATTTGCTTTCAACAATGACAGACAAAATAATCATGTAGGAGGGAATTCCTTCTAAATAATTTCACAGGCACTAAATGGCCAGTTAAATGAGCAGTTTCAAGACAAAGTTTTTCTTTCGTCAGTAGGCAGATAAACTGTGGAATCAGCTGCCGCCAAATGTAGTTACAGCAAGCAGCAAGGGCTCAATAGGATTCTGGATGACTTTCTGGAAGAGGAGGACATAAACAGATATTAGAGACTAGGTGAAGGCTAAGTGGCTTCTTACTTTCTTAGATCTACTGGGAGCAGTTAGTTCAACTTTGGTTTTAATCTGGTAAATCTGGGGTCACTGTTGGAGACAGGATGCTGGACTAGATGGATCATTGGTCTGACTCAGCATGACATGTTCTTAGGACTTCTGAGATGGCAGTTTGGGAATATTGCCTATGCTATGCATGTATGCATAGCACCAAAAAGACAGAGGAAGATTAAGGAAGTTGTGCACATACAATCAGCATATATATGCATAGGTAGCTTATACTCATGCTTATTTTTGGTTTCACATGCACATTTAGCTGCGCAAAAAAAGGATGGTCTAGGGGGTTTCAAGACAGGTGAAGAGGAATGCATGTAAGTTGCTATTTTATAAGAAATTGACGTGACTACATTAGGAAATTTATTCACACAATTTTATACCTGCTAATTTTCTAGCACAATTGATATAAGACTCATTTGTTGTCTGCTATTGTTGGATGTGAGGTCTAGGAGAACTGGGGAGGTTCAGGTTGAAGTACTATGAGGGTCTCAATGAATTGGAGACAGACTGGGTGCATTGATGAAGGTATTGACAAACTGGCGATTTCAGAAGTAAAATATATACAGGTATGTTCATAAAATAGGAAGAAAAAATAGCAATATGCAGACTCAGAAGTAGGATCTGAGACTTTCTGTAGTGGAGATTCTGTCGGAAGAAGTAAAATCTTTCCTAAGAGGTGAAAGGATCTTTCTCAGGATATTAGGTAAGTCTTGCCTCACAAATCTACATTTTTTTGAAGAGATGAATAAATATGTGGACAAAGGTGAACCGGTAGATGTGGTGTATTTGGATTTTCAGAAGGCGTTCAAAGTACCTCATGAGAGGCTTCTAAGTAAACTAAAATATCATGGGATAGGAGGTGATATCCTTTTGTGAATTGCAAACTGGTTAAAAGACAGGAAACAGAGAGTAGGATTAAATGGTCTGTTTTCATAGTGGAAAATGGTAAACAGTGGAGTGCCTTAGGGATCTGTACTTTGACCAGTGCTTTTCAATATATTTATAAATGATCTGGAAAGGGATATGATGAATGAGGTGATCAAATTTGCGGATGACACAAAATTATGCAGTGTAGTTAATCTCAAGTGGATTGTGATACATTACAGGAGGACCTTGTGAAACTGGAACATTGAGCTTCCAAATGGCAGAAAACATTTAATGTGGACAAGTGCAAGGTGATGCATATAGGGAAAAATAACCCTTGCTGTAGTTACACAATGTTAGATTCTATCTTAGGAGTTACCACCCAGGAAAGAGAACTAGTCATCATTGAGGATAATACATTGAAATTGTCAGCTCAGTGTACTATGGTGTTAGGATTTGTAAGTTTGTGAACCCATTGACCAAGGCGAGAGGAGGAACCACCCAGGGGGAGGAGCCCCACTAAGCCTTACCGTCAGGTAGAATGAGAGAGAGAGTAACCCCCTGGAGGCGGGCCATGGAGTGGCAGCGCAGCTCCTGACGTCAGACTCAGCTCGGAAACTGGAGTAGACAAATAGTAATGGCACTACCCGAGGAGCAGGGGTGCTGGTAGAAGAACAGTCACTAAAGTACACTGGGTCCATAGAGATAGTATATGGGAGGGTCCCTCAGTGGGAGCTCACAGTAGTGGTCCACAGAGTAGGGTACGCCAGTGAGCGTTCTTCTTCAGATGTTACGGCAATGGTCCGCAGAGCGGGGTACACCGGAGAGAGTTCCAATGGAGAGAATAACACAGGAACCGCCTTGAGCGCCGAAATCGCACGGGCATTCATTCGCTGTCGCCGGAGGCCGCTTTCGCCGCCGGCTCCCTCTGCCTGGATGAATGCACGCCCACCCGGCCGCCTTGAGCGCCGAAATCGGGAGGAGAGGAGAAGGGAGAAGGGACTATCGTAGCAGGCCCGAGCCTTGCTACTTTTTCGGTTTTTTTTTTTTTTTTTTGCTTCGGGAGGAGGAGACAGGACTGGGGCTGCACCGGAGACCGGACGGGGCCAGGGCAGGTGAGCTGGGGCTGGGGGATAGTTTGCCGAGCATCGGGGAACATAACTGTCCACTTCCTGGTACCTGTCATTTCAAATGTCATTTGAAATGACATTTGAAATGACAGATACCAGCGCGGCCGTGAAGCGTTAGGCCCGTGAACCCAGGATACTGTATAGGCGCTCTATACAGTAAAATGGGTTGCGCGGGCCTAACGCTTGCCTAAGGCTTCGCAGCCGCAGCATGCATTTGCATACAATTAGAAGAGAGTATAGAGCGGTAGGTGAAGAGAACTGTGCGTGCGGGGAACGAGGGTGCGCCTGACACTGCCGCACTGTTTCTACCGCGGCCTTAGAGTATCGACCTGTGTATCTTTTGAAGCCTCTAGTGCCCCAGCCAAATTCATAGTACTCTCAGGCTGCAAAATTCTCTCCTGATTGGTTGTTCTAGATTTTTTAGGTAAATAATATACTTTTGCAAAGGCTGGTAAAGCTTGCTGTGGCATGTTCAGTACATGTTGCAAATACTCTTTAAACATATCTATTGCAGGTATTGGTTTCTGAACCGGAAAATTCAGAACCCTCAAATTTACATATTTCAACGAATTCGCAATGAATTCTAATTTCTTTTCATTTCCTTTAATCATTTTTTGAACAACTTCCACCTTTTCTAATCGTTTCTCACATTTTTCCAAATTATTTTTACCCATTAATACAGAACTCTCCAAATTAAGAACTTTATGTTGAGAACCTGTGATGTTTTGAGACATATTTATATTTGCTAACTCTAGAGATTTAATTGCTGACCACAATAAATCCATCGCAATCTCTGTAGGCTTCTGAGGTAAAATTATCTCCAGCTCCGGTCTTGAAATCCCTTCTTCCCCCCACAGCTATGTCTCCACTCCTTGTTCCTTCTTTAGGTAAATTGGTTATATCACCGGGGCCATCCTCTATTACAGGGGGATCTATGGGATTCATAAGATTTGTACGTGGTGGGGAGGGAGTTTTAGGAGCTCCGGGGCTTAATGATATTCCTTCAGCCAAAGTGACCCCTGCAGCGGCCATGTCCTCCGGTATTTCATCAGCTGCTATCCCAAAGAAGGAGGATATTTGCGGCTGAGATGTTATCGGCAAGGGGGATGAGGTCAACACCTCCCTCAACTGTGCCTTCCTCTTAGTATGAGGCATCACAATTTATAAGTATTCAAACTAGGCAATATAGCAGAACTCCTTCTTGGTGTTATTTCTCTGTCCACACTTTAATTAGCTCTCCTGGGGTGGAGGCATACGAGGAGGTAATCCAAAATACAGAGGCTTAAGGAGGAGTGAAAACAATATCAAATTTTGACTTACTTGCAATCCAAAGTGTTCCTTGAAATTTTTCTTTGAGATTATACATTTCTTAAGGATTAAACAAAGCTGCGCACCCCTTAGGCATGCACGGCTTGGGTAGCGTGCCAGCGGCAGCTGCACGCCGTGGGAGGTGCTGGTTTTAAAACCCTGCCGGTCCCTCCCAGGTGACATCACCAGCCAGAAGCTGCGATTCTGCACCATCGGGGCCTGTCTCCTCCTCACCCCCGGGTCTGCAAGCGGCGAAAACAGGAGAAATGGTAGCAGGTAAAATTATTTTTCTCCCCTTGCCTCCTCTTCTTTCTTCTTTTCTTCTTCAGCTGACACCATTAGCTGGGTCATGCCAGAGTTAATTAATTCTAGCGCATTCATACCAGCAAAAGATGCCATTTTGATGTACGGCATTGCACATTTTCATTTTTTTGGTCCATTTTCCGGGGGGGGGGGGGGGGGGGGGGGGGATTATGTTTTTTTTCACATGAATGAAAAGAATCAAACATTCCAGAAATCGAAATTTGTAGGGAAAAAACTCCTGAAAAAGGAATCGAAAAAAGAAAGCTATTTTTTTCCCTACACACCTCTACAGGATAGACAGATAAATTTACCTCTTACTTTCACTGCCTTTTGTTTTCCTACATTTTCCTGTATCAAAGAAAATTGTCTTCTATGGGGCAGGACTCTGCTGTCTATATTTGGGGACTTTATTTTCCCTAAGAGTATATAGAATAACATTTTTGTTTAAAAATAATTTTTCAGCTCTAAATTTGCTTGTAAGCAAGTTCATAGATCCATCTGTTATTACCTTTAAAGGGAGAAGTGCTGCATGAAAAAGAAGAAAGTGGTGAAATTTTCCCATTTTAAAGCATCATGGTGGTTTATTAAAAAAAAAAAATAGAAAAAGGGAGGTTTGAAAATGCAGCCAAAAAGGATACAAACTTTGGGCCTCATTTTCTAAAGTATCGCAGGCCTACGATACTTTAGAAGATGAGGGGCGGGGGGGTTGAAACGGGGGGGCGGGCCTGCGCTAGCCAGCAGCGATCACACCGTAGCAGTGCGATCGCTGCCGGTTTCACACCCAATAGCGCCACCATAGGAGGTGTAGCTATTGGGAGCGAAATAGGCAGCGAAAAGTCAGCTACCTTTTTGCTGTCTGCGGAGTCGGCGCCGGTGACGCCCTGACTCCTCCTCTTCCGGGGCCGACTGCGCCCCCATCCTGGTATCGCACGCGATAAAGGACTTTTCGCGTGTGAAAGGTCCCTTATCGCGTGCGAGCGGCTTGGAAAATGAGGCCCTTTGTCTCATTTATTTAATCAAATACTTCTTAGAGTAAAAATATATGTAGACATAGAGATTCCACACAATTTTCTCCACAGGGAACAAGCCTGTTTTTTGCCATTTTCACATTTGTTGCAAATATTTTTGTACATCTTTAGCAATTTATTTGCTTTTGTCTGCTGTTTTTATAAATAAAAATCATCAAACAAGGTGATACAATTTTCCTCCTTTCACCCAGAATCCCTTGTGGCATTCTGCCTTAAGGAGGACTGGGTTAGAAACCTGAACCAGGTTCCTTAAGGTAGAATGAGGGAATTCTCAGTACACTCTGTCACAAGGTCAATGCAATAGCACAGCTCTTGAAGGTTAATCAAAAATGCATTTAGTCTGATAAAAAAAATAGTACCTTCCTGTTCCAGTTCAGTTGCTCAAATGTTGTGCATTGGCATACAAAAGACCTGAGTTTGATTCCTAAGTTGGTCTTCTGCTCCTTGGACCACAGAAACTCCTAGTGGCTAGGCATAGGCTCCTTGTTTGCTGGGTTTCAGATGCAGCCATGGTTTGGGACTCCTAGCCGAGGACTGTCATGGTGATGGCTAGGCTGAGTTGGGCGAAGGATATTAAGATAGCAGACAAAATCCTCAGATAGTACCTCCTTTGAGACACTATGGCCCAAAAGAAACTGGTTCCAGTTGAGCTGAAAGCCCAAATGAGCAGGAAGATATTGCAGGCCCAAACCCAACACATATCACCTAGAAGTGAATTAGCATAATTTAAGATATTTAAACCACACCCGTGCTATTTGAAAAGAGTGAATGAAGCTTAAATACCTTTTGCAACTATAGTTTTGCTAGGTCAGTGTTTTCCAGTCCTCTCCTGGAGGCACACGCAATCAGTCAGGTTTTCAGGATATCCATAATGAATTTGCATGAGATAGATTTGCATAAATTGGAGACCCAGGGTATGCAAATCTATCTCATGCATAGTCATTGTGGCAATCTAGAAAATCCAACTGGTTAGCTTTGCCTCCAGATGACTGGGAAGCACTGTGCTAAAATACGACTGGAGTCAAAATTCTGCCTATGCTTTAGAAGGAGCAGTGTGATTCATTCACGCAGAAAAACAACTGCTGCTTCAGTCTGAGGCTTGAAATCAGATAGTAATAACAAGGGCTACAGTTTAAGTCCTTTTCAGTAGTGAAAGATGATCCCATGCCCCCAGGGCCAGTGCAAGGGTATTAGGCACCTTAGGCGAACCTTCTACCTTGGACTCACCCCCCCCCCTCCCCCTCGGTCCCAGCCCGGTTCGGCCCCGACCCCAGTCCTAGCCCAGGCTCCAACCTCCTTCACTGAGATGCTACTCGCAGCAGTGCCTATCCTGCTCGCAGCTTTTCTGGGCTGCGAGCAGGATAGGCACTGCTTGAGCCAACCGAGTCCCTACTCCTCTCTGCTCTTCAGTGCCCCCTAATGGTTGGTGCCCTAAGTGACCGCCTAGTTCGCCTAATGGGATGCACCGACCCTGCATGCCCCTTTCCAGAAGATACTGTATTCATCCTATTTGCTCCCCTTACAGGGATTTACATTGAGGCCTGTACAAATAATGTCACCAGTCGCATAATGCCAGAGTAAATAGGCAATTGGTTCAGATGTGATTGGATATTTTGCATGCGATTTAATTTATAAAAATCTAGGTACCCAAATAATAAATAATAATAATAATGAAAGCCATGTTAACCTTCCAGAGATGCAATCAAAAACAACAACAAAATAATTGGGTACAGATGATATCTTTATAAGATGATACATTTACAGGAAATTCAAACTTTATAATGTTCCGAAATGCAAGCTTTTAGGGAGCACACTATGTCCTTTCCTTTTGTAATTGATAAATATAATTTAGTCAAATATTAACATTCTTCCCACCACCATGTTTTATAAAACCAAATAAGTTATGGAGTATAACTAAAAATAGCCTCTTTGCAAATGGAAATATTTAGCCTATTATTATGTAGCACTTGATTGATTAATTTTGCTTCTATAAGATGTTCACAACCATTGGAAAAACTGAACTAGCTCACTGAGCAGGAAAGCTGCTCCAAAGAACTCAGAGGTCTTTGAGTACATTTATACCCACATGCTCTCTCCTGTGATAATTGTTTCTCTCTCTTGCAGCACCTGCTTCCATATTGAAGTGGCATCTGCTACCATCACATGATACAGGTACAGACCTCATCCAGGGAAAGGATGTTCCTATCACATCATCTGGCCTGGCATTTCTTTCTCCTGCTGTGACCCGCAATATGATACCGGGCTGACATAAAGCAGCACACAGAGTGCCCGGAGAGAACCTTTGTTCTCCTGAGGCTCCCCTGCTGCTCCTCTGACTCCAAATGGGTCATTGATTCCCCCTCCCCCCATCTTTCCTAACCTCTTTCAAGCCAAATGGCCTGGTCACATCACAAGCTAACAGGTGCTGCTCAGCTCAACATGTGCACCTTCCAATCTAAACACACCCCCTTTTACCAGCCCTTAAAAATCCATCAGGAAGACTTATCAGTTTGTGGTGGGCTTTGATGTTTGCCTGGGGTTTGTTGATCTGTGGTCATCTCCTAGCATGGGGAGTTGTCCTGACATTTTAGAGTATGTGCCAATTATCAGCAAGAAGGTCCTGGCTCTGATAAGGTCAAAGAGGGGGATAAAAAACAAAAACAAGGAGACATATGTTTAGTGTCTGATTTTGTCTTAGTCATTAGGATGTGGTAGAGGCTGCTGCACACAGAAAATCCTTCCTATGGCAGTAATCACAAAAACTCGGTCTGTTAAGGCTCTTCCACAAGTCTTTGCACTATACTCTAAAGTGTTCAGTTATTCCCCAGTAACTCAAGCAGTTATGCTCAGTGGAGAGGTTAATGGAAAATCTTCTGAGCTAAGGTATTCTTTTTCTGATGCTTTCATCAGTGATGTGCTACCAAGAACTTATTAAGGAGCCTTCGCCAGATCTGCTCCTCAGAGTGAGATTCTCTATCATAAAATAATTTAACAAGGGGCTGCCAGGACCCGTCTCTAGCATATCAATTTGTTTTTCATTATAACATTAGTGTTGAACTATATATACAGTAAGTACTTCAAAGGTTTCCATGCAGTGAAATCACTTATATGTCCTGTAATTCTGAGATTAATTACCTCCCACACATACCTGCCTGCTGTGGATTGAACGGTTATAACAATCGGGCTGATACAGTAAAAGTCGCGGGAGAGCGGGCCAACGCCCGCTCTCCCGGTGCACACAGGCCAGTGGCCTGTGCGTGCAATAGAGTAAATAAAAATATTTAAATTAGGGTCTGCGGTAAAAAGAGGCACTCAATTTTGCCAGCGTCGGTTCTCAAACCCGCTGACAGCCATGGGTACGGAAACCGGACGCCGGCAAAATTGAGCATCCGGTTTTCAACCCGCGAGCCGCGGGCCGATTTCAAATTTTTTTTTTTTAACTTTTTTTAACTTTTGGGACCTCCAACTTAATATTGCCATGATATTAAGTCGGAGGGTGCACAGAAAAACAGTTTTTACTGCTTTTCTGTGCACTTTCCCTGTGCCCGGAGAAATTAACGCCTACCTTTGGGTAGGCGCTAATTTCTGAAAGTAAAATGTGCAGCTTGGCTGCACATTTTGCTTTCTGAATCGCGCGGGAATTCCTAATAGGGCCATCATCATGCATTTGCATGTTGCAGGCACAATTAGGTTCAGGGGGGTTGGACGCGCATTTTCAACGCGCTATTACCCCTTACTGAATAAGGGGTAAAGCTAGCACGTCGAAAACGCACGTCCAATCGTGGGTTAACATTGTGCTCCGCCGGAGCGCACTGTACTGTATCGACCTGTATGTTAGGAAAGCTATACTTAAAGACATTTATTTAATAAAATGCATGATTGTTCTTCGGCCTTCTATTTAGTATACCAACACTTTGTAATAGTTTAAGCAAATACAAATAATTGTCTGAGCATAGCTTTTCTTCCCTGCAATTAGATTATTTTATGTGACCATTTTCATTTGAAGCCTTCCCAAAATTGAAAAGGCACTTTTATGGTCCAGTGGCTCAATGGCAGCTCTGCATATTACCATGGAGAGAAACCATGGTTCAGTTCTGGCATTGAGCTAGTCATAGCCCTGATCAGCCAGGGCTGGGGATGGTGTAGAAGCAGTGTTCATTGCTGGGGGAGGGGGGGGGGGGTGTTCATGGATATCATTAAGTGTGACATCTGGTGGAACTCATGGTACATGATTCCAGAAGGAGCCATGGGCATGCTTCCCAGTCTCAGAACCATTGCTGCAATGACCAGACTAGGAATAGTGAAAGGGTCGATCTTAAATGGAGGGGAAAAGCTCAAAGCACCAGAAACCTAGCACTGCTTCTGATTGAACTGGAAGAAAAAAAAAAGAGAGAGAAACTACCACCCCCCACAAAAAAAAGTAGTGCTTTATAAATTGATCTGAAATCTATTGTGTTAGATTAGAATATAATCTGAGTGTTGCGCTATTCAGATAACTATATTGGTGTAACCCTCCTTTCCATGGGAGCCACCTTCGGAGGGCGAGTGACACTAATGCAGCTCCGAAAACCTCCAAAAGGGGTCTCAGAATCTAAAATAGAGGAGAAAAAAAAACAATGAACGTGAGTTACAATCAGTTAGTCTTTATGCTCAGACTCCTTCACTCCAAGGAGTTACAGATCAGTTGCAAAATCTTTTCTTCTGCCAAGGTCCCAAACCTATATCATCCTAGCAAAATGCCATAACTAAGTCTTTAACAGCTCCACTGTGGGCCACCCCACCCCAGGTAGAACAGTTCCTCTTTTCTTTGAAGAAGGCTGAACTTCTGGATGATACAAAAGTGGTCTAGAAATACTTTTAATTTCCATCAGAATCATCTCTCATTAGGCATCCTGTACTAGTAGCCCAACACCTCTCTTCTCTTTCTCCTTAGCTCGTCTTCTATTCACGTGCCTGTGGAAGCACCTTTTATGCCCTTTCCTCAAAACTATCCCCTCTGAGGGAATGGCATTTCCTACTATCACTTAACACTAGCTTCAAGACTTTAGTAATCCCTTCTAAAACTTCTCCTACACAGGGCAGATTTTGCCCTTTGCAGAGCACTGTTGACCCCTCCAGAGAGCAGGCTCGGTGCGCGCAGGGGCAGAGGGGTAGATTTTCTAAGGGTTACGTGCGTAACCCCCGAAAACCTACCCCTGCGTGCACCGACTGCCAAGGCAAGGAAGTGCAGGCCGGGCGGTCCGCACGCGTGCGCCTAGGGGCTGGGCCGATGCCACGGAGGACGCCGAGCCCCGCCGTGAGGCCTGGGGCACTGAGGAAGGCCTGGCGATCACCGCCGAGGCCTGGAGGAGCTTGCAGCAGCTGCCGGGGAGGCCCAACCCGGGACCTGCAGTGGAGTTGGAAAAGTGAGCAGGCCCATGCGCGGGCCAAGTGCGGATGGGGCGCCCAACAGTTTTATATTTCTTTTTTTTTTTTTTTTTTTTTTGTTTGAAATATTTTATTGCTCAATGTTGCATCCATACAAAATATATAATATGTTGACATCGCATATTGTATGTAAATAACATCATTTAACACCGGTATGTGATTTTATGATTTAATGTTTTATGAAGAATGGTACTATCTCTGTTTTTCCATTGCTGCTCTGCATGTAGAGGATGGCTTGTTGTGGGTTCCAGTTCAGTTCTTCTCAGCACGTTTCTATTGATACTTTCTCATCTCTTTATTCTGTATTTGGTCAGGGTCTCTCTGTGATCTGCACATGTGACCGAGGTGAGGTATTTTCCCGGCATGTAATTTTTGTGTAGGGATCTATAACAGCCTGGTTTCCTAATAAGAGTTTTATTGGTGTTCTAGGGCCTGGTGTAATATGTGCAGTGCTGCCTTTTCATAGATAAGATTGTTAGAGTTATTTTGGTAGGGGAGGTTTACTATATTGTAATGGTAATTTTGTTTGTTCATGGCTTTCTGAGGGCCAAGCCCACACCCAGCACTCATTAAAAAAAAGTCTAATTTCATAGGAGATCCAAGTGTCTTTTTTGCAGCGTTTTCTGGTTGGCACCACAGAAGTGCATGTAAATTTGTAAGTGATATTTTTGCTTCAGAAGACTGTACTTTTGAATGCTCTTTTTCATGTAAAATGTGTTATATATGCATAATTTAATTGTCTATATCTGTAAAGGATATGTGAGTGTTTGTGTGTGTGTGTGGATGTGGATGGGGGACGTATGTGCAAGGTTCTAAGGTTTGCCTAAGGTACCTAATTAATTGTTATTAATGTTAAATGTATTTGACAAAGGTAACTTTTTTCCTGCATCTCCTGTTTTAATGTAAACCGGTATGATTTGTATATTATACAAGAATGTCGGTATATAAAAATTAAAAATTAAAAATAAATAAATAAATACATAAATAGATAAATACATAGATACTACCCTTCCCTATCCATAGGTTCGGGGGAAGGGGGGGGGGGAGAGGAGCATGTCAGTTTTGAAAAATATAGATTGCAGGACGGAGCTGGGCTTTATTTGATGGGCCCAGTACAGGCACTGAATGAATTGGGTGGGGGTGGGGGCAAGGCAGCACTGTACTTTTTCTCACAGGGCAGCAAAAACGTTAACACCGGCCTTGAAGGGACATGAGATCAACAAGAAAAATACCTCTACCAGAATACTGCAGTGTAAACCACTTTTACTGCTAGAAAATCGTATAGAAATTTAAGAAATAAAGAAATCCTCTAGGATCTGCTGACATGTCCTGAAAATTTGGTTTGAATAGGATATCAAACATAAAAGGCTGGAGGGATAAAGGCTGGAGGCGGAAATTAAGAAATGGGTGCATGGGGCTAACCTGCTCAATGGCGATGACCACCCTTAACAGTATGCATGGGGATAACTCCCCTTAACTAATAAGCCTCGATGCTTTAACACAACTGTGCCTGTGTCTTTGCTTTGACAATGGAAGGGGGGTGGGGGGGGGGGGATTGGATTCAGACAACAACCCTGAATTTTACCGCATGGGCTACTGATACACAGACATAAGCACTGGACTGCTTCTACAGCCAATTCCAAAAGCAAAGCATGTCAAGCAGCATTTTCAAGAAGGCTCCTCACCCAGTAAAAATGTTGCTGTGTTAATATATAAGGCCTGGGGGAAACCTGCATGGAGTGGCATTTACCACCCTTAACAGAAACATGAGGGCAACCTGCACAGATCAGTGGTTACTACCATACGACCGATACAGTACAGTACCCTCGATTGGACGCGCGTTTTCGACGCGCTAGCGTTACCCCTTATTCAGTAAGGGGCCGAAAACGCGCGTCCAACCCCCCCCCCCCCCCCGAACCTAATAGCGCCCACAACATGCAAATGCATGTTGATGGCCCTATTAGGTATTCCCGCACGATTCAGAAAGGAAAATGTGCAGCCAAGCCGCACATTTTACTTTCAGAAATTAGCAGTAAAAACTGCTTGTCTGTGCATCCTGCGACTTAATATCATGGAGATATTAAGTTGGAGGTCCCGAAAGTTACCAAAAGTAAAAAAAAAAAAAAAATTTGAAGTCGTCTCACGGCTCGTGGGTCGAAAACAGGAATCTCAATTTTGCCAAAATCCGGTTTCCGAACCCATGGCTGTCAGCGGGCTCGAGAACCCACGCCGGCAAAATTGAGCGTCAGCTGTCAAACCCTCTGACAGCCGCCGCTCCGGTCCAAAAGGAGGCGCTAGGGACACACTAGTGTCCCTAGCGCCTCCTTTTACCTGTTTTTACCGCTGGGCCTAATTTGCATACTGAATCGCGCGTACAGGAGAGTGGCCGGTGTGCGCGCCGTGAGAGTGGGTGTTTGCCCGCTCTCCTGCGGACTTTACTGTATCGGCCCGATAAGAAACTCGCTAGGCAAACTGGATGGACCATTTGTTTTTTTTCTGCTGTCGATACTATGTTACTATGTTACTATGCAAACACCTGCAGATAGACAGGCACACACACACACACACACACACATAGGCACACACATGCAGGCAGATACATAACATAGGCAGAGACACACACACAGGCACACATACACTCGCACAGGCTCCTCCAAACATGCGCAGACACACACTCACACAGTCAGGCAATGCACCTACACATACACTTAGGCAGGTGCCCCCAATACATAATTACACATAGACAGAGGCACCCATATTCAAAGATACATACACACAGGTTGTTATTGAACAGACAAAACAAGAACGCTGGGTAATGTTCACTAATATGCTTTGTCTTCAAAACATTATCTCTCATGCCCCCAGACACAGGCACACATACATAAGCTCACACAAGCATGCACAAGCTTCACAAATGCGTGTACAAGCACACACAACCATGCACACAAGCTCATTCAAGTGTGCCTAAAGCACACTGGAATGCACAGTGCACAGAAGCACGCACAAGCTCTTAAAAGCACTCGCAGGCTCCTACACGTGCACAGGCTTGCCCATGCATATGCACATACGCACACGCACACACACACACACACACACACAAACACAAGCTGATAAATACCAACACACAGGTATAGGCTCCCATAAACACAGGCTGAGACCCCACACAGACTCACATGGGTACAGGCACCCACATATACACAAGCACACACACACACACACACCTCAGCAATGCCAGGCATAATATATCATTTATAAAATGTTTCAATAACCTTGCAAAGAAAATGGGAATAACATAACTCTGTACCACAAATATGTACTTTTGTAATCATCCACCAAGAAAGCATATTTTCTACTAACTTGTCATTGTCATACAGATAGGACATGAGAAATCTCTTTAAAATCCACATTGCTAGCTCCAAAATGGGATTAAACCTGCTTGCAAAAATGCCTTCTACTGACAGGGTCTCACTCACTTGCCCTCTTTTCAGCCAGTAGGCTTCAAAAATGTGCTTAACAGTCAAAGAGCAGGAAAACCTCTAAGCCAGGAGACTGATTTAATTAACTGTCCCAGTGTAAACAGACAAGATAAGTTTGTAAAAAAAAATGTTAAAAATTGGTAGCCTTTTCTGCAATTCCACTTTACAATAAGCAAAGTATATCTGGGAAAGGTAAAGAGGCTTAGGAAAAAAAATCATTACATGGTTGATAACACAGACCATACAGAACAGTCCCTGCTATCCTTGCACCCTTGGACTGATAGACTGAATTTCCCTGTGAGGGTATATGTCTTGGTTGCTAGGAGGGAAGAATGCTTGAAGATTTTGAACACGTCTAAAATCAATGACACTTATATTGGAAAATACCAATTAAAATTATGCATTTATAACAGATTTAACATAAAAAAACCCACATCCACGCATGCATGTGCGGATGGCCAGCGACTCACGCTTGTAGAGGGGGGGGGGATTTTCGAAAGTACGTGCTGCAACGCGATTGCCCAGTACCCTCCCAATTAGAGATGTGAATCGTGTCCTCGATCGTCTTAACAATCGATTTCGGCTGGGAGGGGGAGGGAATCGTATTGTTGCCGTTTGGGTGTTTAAAGTATCGTGAAAATCGTGAAAATCGTGAGCCGGCACACTAAAACCCCCTAAAACCCACCCCCGACCCTTTAAATTAAATCCCCCACCCTCCTGAACCCCCCCCCCAAATGCCTTAAATTACTTGGGGGTCCAGCGGCGGTCGGGAACGGCAGCGGACCGGAACGGCCTCCTGCAATTGAATCGTGTTGTCTTCAGCTGGCGCCATTTTTCAAAATGGTGGCGCAAAATGGCGGCGGCCATAGACCAACACGATTCGACTGCAGGAGGTCATTCCGGACCCCCGCTGGACTTTTGGCAAGTCTTGTGGGGGTCAGGAGGCCCCCCCAAGCTGGCCAAAAGTCACTGGGGGTCCAGCGGGGGTCCGGAAAATGATCTCCTGCCGCGAATCGTTTTCCGTACGGAAAATGGCGCCGGCAGATCGACTGCAGGAGGTCGTTCAGCGGCGGTCCGGAACCCCCGCTGAACGACCTCCTGCAGTCGATCTCCTGTTGGCGCCATTTTCCGTACGGAAAACGATTCGCGGCAGAAGATCGTTTTCCGGACCCCCGCTGGACCCCCAGGGACTTTTGGCCAGCTTGGGGGGGCCTCCTGACCCCCACAAGACTTGCCAAAAGTCCAGCGGGGGTCCGGAACGACCTCCTGCAGTCGAATCGTGTTGGTCTATGGCCACCGCCATTTTGCGCCGCCATTTTGAAAAATGGCGCCGGCTGAAGACAACACGATTCAATTGCAGGAGGCCGTTCCGGACCGCTGCCGTTCTGGACCGCCGCTGGACCCCCAGGTAATTTAAGGCATTTGGGGGGGGTTCGGGAGGGTGGGGGATTTAATTTAAAGGGTCGTGGGTGGGTTTTAGGGGGTTTTAGTGTGCCGGTTTTCCTGCCCTCCCCCTTCCCCCGATTTATGATTTTTTGACGATAAATCGGGGGAATTGGTATTGTATCGTGGCCCTAACGATTTTTGACGATTTAAAATATATCGGACGATATTTTAAATCGTCAAAAAACGATTCACATCCCTACTCCCAATACACTTCAATTAAGGAGTGGATTGGGAGGGTACTTTCCTTTAGCCCGACCTACCTTTCCTCCCTTTTCCCCTCTCGTCCCTGAACGCTAAACTAAACCTACCTATCCCCTTTTTTAAAAATGCTCATACTTACTGCTCCTCGGGAGCAGAAGTAAACTCTACGTGTTATCGGGCTGCCAGCACCCGCTTCCCCAGGACAGCAGCTAATGGCGCTATCCCGGTCTGCCCCTCCTCACCCAGACCACGCCCACTAGCCTTCCCCTTTTGCAGGGTCAGGCACTTCTGAGTGTAACAGGGGTTACACGAGTGGCCGGCCAATTCTAAAATGCATGCGACATGCGCAAGACCCAGCCATGCACATAACCTCTGTTTTTTACACTCTTGGCCCTTTTAAAATCGGACCTTAAGCATTCCCCCAAGACTTAGTGGTAACAACTGGAGGATCTGTTAATATATGAAAAGGCAACACTGCAAATATTACACCAGGCCCTAAAACACCAATACACCTCCTATTAGGAAAACAGAACAAATCAGGCTGCTATACATCTCTACACAGAAACTAAATACTAGCAGAATACCTCATTTCAGTCTCATATACAGAACATAGATATACCCTCACCAAACACAGAATAAAGAGACCATAATAAACAGAAACCTGTAGACAAAAACTGAACTGCAAACCACAAGCCAGACTGACTCTGTATCCTTTCCTCATAAAGCATTAAAAAATAAAATCAAGAAATATAAAATTTCAAACATAAACAGTAAAACTATACTAATCAAAAGAATAAATACTTCAAAACAGATGAAGAATGGAATAATATCCAATTGTTGAAAATTCATAATTTTTAATAATTAACAAAACCCCAATAAAATATGTCGAGCTAGCAGCTACATAAAAAAACAGGCCATAATTAAAACAATTAAGGACAAAAAATTGCCCACTATCCATACCTGTGAACTTTTGATTTCCAGTCACCCTGTGATTGTTGTGGATTTGTAGAGGAGGGGAAGTGCAGGGAAAGGCACACAAACTGTTTCTCTGTCACACACAAATATCCACACATGTTCGCACACTGACACACACACACAAGCACTCACCCATGTTCTCACAGAAAGACACACACGCACTCACAGAAACACACACAGAAACACCTAACTATGCTCTCACAGACACAGACACCCAAACACACATACACACCCATGCTCTTACAGACACACACATACCTGTTCTCTTTGTACACATATACACATATACACATACACACATGATCTCACAGATGTATAAACTCCCACTCATGCTCTCACAGACACATTTCACACACACAAACACCAGCTTGTGCTCTCACAGACACATACACACACCCATGCTCTCTCTCAGACAGACATGCACACACACACCAATGCTCCACCAGACACATTCACACACATTCATACACAAACACACAACTGTGCTCTCACAGTCATGCAAACCCACCAGTACTTTCACAGATACACACACACAAATACCAGTGCTGTCACAGACACACAAACACATGTATTCTCACATAAACACCCAAACAAACACACACCCTCACATCCAAACACACCCAAACATGCTCTCACAGACACTCACAAATGCAAACACCTACCTGTGCTTTCACAAACACTCACACACATACAAATGCCAACCTGTGCTCTCTCAGACATACACAGACACAAAAATGGACCTTCTTGTTCTCTCACTGACACAAGGACACACACAAACACCCACCTGTGCTCTCATAGTCAAACACATACACACTCTCTCAAACATCCATTTGTGCTCCCACACATACACACACACACACACACACACATACGCGGCTCACTCTCTCTCATACAAACAACCATGCTTTCACACAAATCCCTCTCTCATACACATACGTTCTATATTCCTCACATACATATGCATGCACATGCACACAGTGTCTCACAAGATGGGATCCACCATGGCCCCACAGGCCTTTGTTTGGGGTGCAGTAGGATGAGCTCCACTGAGGCCCTGCTGAGCCTCTCTTCTGGTCATGGCAGGATGGGCTGTACCACGGCCCCCACCTAGTGGAGATTGTAAAGCTGAATAGTTTGAGTGATGGGCACACTAGATAGGCTGTCTAGATTTTTCCTCACGTCATTTTTCAACAAGTCAGTCCTCCCTATTGCATGCTTGGAGAAATCAGGCTTATGAGTAAGGAAATGAGGCAGTTAATGCATTTTTCAGATCAAAGAAGGATGAGCCCAAAAATGCTTCATTATATGCCCATTTCCATCTATTTGCCCCATTCAGCTTTCTTAACAGCCTTTACTCCCACACTAAATAGAAAATATTTTCATTCTGCAGTCTGTCTAGATAGCTGTTTACCTCCCCTTCTTTTACAGCCTTAAAACAGGAAAGCACCCACTATAGGAATTGTCAGCAATCTCAGAAAACAGATAAAAGTGGTTTGAAACTAGTTTGACTATACTGAAGAAGAAGTAAAATGAGAATTCTTCTATAACTTGCTTCTGTCTCAGTGTTTCATGGCAAAATCCTCAGCTCCTAAAAGGTGAAGTGAGGCCAGCAGAGAAACAGATGTCATGAAGGACCTGGGTGGGGAACTTATGTGCCTGTTAGACCTCCATAGATGTGTGGCCTTTCTCTGAATGAGGCATAGAAAAACTAACACCAGTGGGATACAGTTCATTTACAGGTATTAGAATGCTTTGAGGAAATAAAACATTTCTCAGCCTCTGAGCACATTTTTGTGGAAGTGTGTATTTTGGAATCGGACAGCGTGCTTTCACCCAGTTCAGATTTGGACATGTTTGAATCCTGATTTTATTAGCCAGATTGCCTGAGTTCCCTTCTCTTCCCTTCCCTGTACAGGCCATGTCTTGAGATCTGTGTTTGTATGTGCTCTGTTCTGTTATAAATTATTATAGAGGCATTTATATATAATCCAGAATTAATTTGATTTTGATGTAAGCTTCAACTATAGAAGGGTTTTATGACTCCATGTGCCTGAGCAGCATTTTAGATGCAGAGAGGTTGCTTCATATGTGCAAATTAAAGGTCAGACTTTGTGTCCCATCCACCCTGCTTCCTGTTTTTCTTATATGGACTATCTGAGAGAGGAGACTTTGCTAGTTAAGTATTTCCTTTCCTCAAATAAATCATTTATTAATCAAATTAAGAGGTTTGTGTTAAAACTGTGTGTCTTGACTAGACTGTAAATCCCATGGTGCAGAGGCTGTCTCTTTAAGTGGTTGTGTACAGCAATGAGTTTGTCTGATAGTGCTATATATATATGACAAAACCTAATAGTAATGAAAGAGGTTACCATGAATCAACAAGCAGACTCCACTGCTGCCATAGTCACAAACTATACTAGGAATTCCTCAAATATGCTAAATCCATAAATCTGAATTGAATCAGGTATGAAAGTGTTTATTCCCTACATGCCAAGCACAATAGGCTGTGAAAACAGGATGTGATCCCATTTACTCGGCTGTACTGTGCACACTTCAAAGTATCCACTTGCCTCTTTTATGGATTTTGTTCATCTCAGTTCTGCCCTGATTTTCATTTTCTTTCTCTAGCAAATGATACTAAATTCCTAGCTGTTTAACATTTTGGGGAGCTGGGCACTTTGATTGTAATGTTTAGGGGATAGTAGTGAAAGTTTTCATTGATGAATGATACAGCCAGACATTCTGCTTGGCTTAAATCCATGAATGTTCAAATATGTAGTAAACATATCTCAAGAATTATTCAAAAATCAGAAACTAGCAGTGACATTCAAATTTTTTAAATCTAAGTGCTCCGACCTATTGAATAACTGAAACCTGGGTGCTCTGATTCTCAGAAATTCTTAACCTTGGTTTCAAGTTTGCCAGATCTGTGTGTGTAGCAAAATGACTTTGTGAGCACAAATTAGTATTTTAGATGTACAAATAACCCCAAGTAGTGCCACAAGGAAGGAAACTGTACATCTGATTGTTGATGATCATAGATTCTCTTTTTGGCCTACCACTTCCCTCCTGCTTCTTTGGGTTTCTAGCTCAATCAGAACCAACCTTGGAAGCCAATGCAGTTCATTCTGCACACCATAGTGTGCAGAATGAACTGCATTTAATATTTTTTTACTGGGATTTCTATGCAAGTAAGCCCAGTAGCAAAATCTCACTCATAGTTTTCCTATGAAAAAATTTAGCAACAATTTTAACTGAAACCTAATTGAGGTATGGTTAAATTTTTTGCAAAATCTCATTTGCGAAGAGATTTTTTGCACATGGTTTAACTAATTGTTCATATTAGCCAATGAGCTATTTTGTATAATTTTACACATCCATTCATTATCTACCGTATGAAGTTAAATAAAATTTTGCAAGTTTAAAAACTGCACTTGAAAAATAGACATTTGTAACACAAAGTTAAATTTTATGTGTTAAAAGGATAAATAGTGTATTCTAGCTCAATTAACATGCACAATTTATCCTTTTAGCAGATGAAGTAGCCTTTGTGCAATTCTGTGTACTTTAGTACATCAGGCTGTATATTGTGCTACAGTACCTTGAGTCTTCATTTTCAAGTATCTGATTTTTTTCCAGTATTTTTATATCTCTCCTCCAAGACCCAACAAAGCTCAGTCATTCCAACTACAGTTTTTTGCTGGGGCAAAAATGGTAGCTTCCTCTGGAACCCAAATTATATGGACCTTTAGTCTGGCCACTAGGTGTAGGTGTTGAATGATGGCTGAGACCCTCTTCCCAGAGGTTGTGATTGCAGCTTCTACAGTGTCCCCAGCCCTGGTCAGTCCCATTGGAATAGAATTTGGGTACAAGAATCAAACCCAGGGCTCCTGTTTGACAAAGTATAACACCTGCTATTGAGTCACCAATATGTGCTCATAGAGTTCTACGTGACTTTTCAGCAATTCCTCAATCATTACTGCAAAGCTGCATAGTGCTGTCTGGCTGTCTCAGAATCTAAGCTTATCACAGTGATTAAAGTGAAGTGTGCCGTGAATCATTCAAAATTATAAAACATGACTCAGATGGGCTGGGTATGCCATTTTTTTAGAGTAACCTGTTGTGGCCAATCCTGGCTGGTTGTCATAGTATATTTTCTTTGAAATGAATAAACAAACTTGTTGAGCAAACTCCAGTACAGTAAGAGAACGGGTTGTTTATCTTGATTACTTTACATTATTAAACATTTCCAGATGTTTTCATAAGAACATAAGATTTGCCATAATGGGTCAGACCAAAGGTCCATCAAGCCCAGTATCCTGTTTCCAACAGTGGCAAATCCAGGTCACAAGTTCCTGGCAGGATCCCAAAAGGTCAATAGATTCCATGCTTCTTAACCCAGGGATAAGCAATGGATTTCCCCAAGCCAATCTTAATAATGGTTTATGGATTTTTCTTCCAGGAACTTGTCCAAACCTTTTCTAAACCCAATTATAAAAACATCTTTTACCACATCCTCCAGCAAAGAATTTCTGAGTTTAATTATGCATTGAGTAAAAAAAATATTTTCTTCTATTTGTCTTAAATAAATTACCTAGTAACCTCATTGCATTTCCCCTAAATTTTGTAGTTTTTGAAAGAGTAAACAGCCAATTCACATACTCGTTCCTTTTCACTTATTATTTTATACATCTCTAACATAATTCCCCTCAGTATTCTTTCTAGCCTTTCCTCATAGAGGAATTGTTCCATCCCCTTTATCATTTTGGTTGGCCTTCTTTATACCTTTTCTAGTTCTGCTATACCTTTGTTGAGATGCAGTGACAAGAATTGCAGACAATAGTCAAGGTGTGATTAACTATGGAGGGATACAGAGGCATTAAGATATTCTGTTTTATTCTCCATTCCTTTCCTAATAATTCCTAGCATTCTATTTGCTTTCATGGCCGCCATCACATTTATTTATTTATTTATTTATTTCAAATTTTTATATACCGGCATTTGAGACAGCAGTCACATCATGCTGGTTCACATAAAACAGGGGTGCATAGTAAACATAACTATAACAATGGTGCTGAAAAGGCAGTTACATATAACAGGGTGATAAGAACTTGGCTGAGAAGGAAGAGAAAGGACAGGATTAATTCACACAGGTAAACGATAGAAGATATGGTTAATCAAGATATGGTTAATCAAGATATGGTTAATCACATATTGAACAGAGGATTCCAACATATTTTCCTTGATGATGCCTAGATCCTTTTCCTGTATAGTGATTCCCAATGCAGAGCATTGTATTGTGTAACTATAATTTGGGTTGACCTTCCCTAAGTGCATCACTTTGCATTTGTCCACATAAAATATCATCTGCCATTTGGATGCCCATTCTTGTAAGGTCCTCTTGTAATTTCTCACAATCATCTCGTGATTTAGCAAATATGAATAATTTTGATTCATTAGCAAATCTGATCATCTCTCTCTTTGTTCCCATCTCTAGGTCATTTCTAAATATGTTAAAGCAATGGTCCCAGTACAGATCCCTGGGGTACTGCACTATTCACCTTTCTCCATTGAGAAAATTGAACATTTAGACCTACTTTCTGTCTTCTGTCTTTTTACCAGGTCTCAGTCCACAAGAGAACATTGCTTCCTATCCCATGACTTTCTAATTTCCTCATGAGTCTTTCATGAGGTACTTTGTCGAATGCTTTCTGAAAATCTAGATACACTGAGGGCCAGATCTTAAAATCTATGCGCGGGCGTAGATTTGTTCATGCAACCCAGCTTGAAAAAATCTACGCCCGATATTATAACATGCGTGTGCTGTCACGTGCATGTTATAAAATCCAGGCTCGACGCATGCAAGGGGGCGCACACATGTGCACCTTGCGTGCGCCGAACCCGAGGGGAGCCCCGATGGCTTTCCCTGTGCCCTCCAAGGCCGCTCCGAAATCAGAGCGGCCTAGGAGGGAACTTTTTTCCCGGCCCCCCCCCTACCTTCCCCTCCCTTCCCCTATCTAACCCACCCCCTTCCCTAACTAAATCCCCCCCTACCTTTACTTCAAAAGTTATGCCTGCCCGAGGTAGGTGTAACTTGTGCGTGCCGGCAGGCTGCCGGCGTGCCATGCCCTGGCACAGGCCGCTGTGGTGGAGCACTCGGCCGCGCCCCCGGTTGCCACCACGCCCCCAGCCATGCCCCTGGACTGCTGCCATGCCCCTGACCACACCCCGGCCATGCCCCCAGACCGCCCCTTTTTGCAAGCCCCGGGACATACGCATGTCCCGGGGCTTGTGCGCACCACCGAGTCTATGCAAAATAGGCTCGGCGTATGCAGGTGCAGATTTTCTCGGGCTACGCGCGTATGTTACGTGTATAGCCTTTGAAAATCTGCCCCTATATTAACTGGCTCACTCCACTCAACATGTTTATTCATGCCTTTAAAAAAAAAAGTAGCAAATTGGTGAGACAAGGCTACCCTTAGAAAAATCCATGTTGTCTTTAACCCTTTAAACTATAACTATCTATATGTTCAGTAATTTTATTCTTTAAAATATTTCTTACCCTTTTTCCAGAGACTGGTGTCTCGTTCACTGGTCTCTAGTTCCCTGTATCACCCCTAGAACCCTTTTATAAAAAACTGGCATTCTGTAAGCCATCCTCCAATCTTCAGGTACTGTAGTTGATTTTAATAATAGTTTATAGATTACTAATAGTAACATATAGAAACAGAAATGATGGCAGAAGAAGACCAAATGGCCCATCCAGTCTGCCCAACAAGCTTTCATACTTTTTTTTCTCATACTTATCTGTTACTCTGACTGCTGAGGTCAGGGCCCTTATTGGTAACTTTTTGGTTCTAATTTCTTTCCACCCTTGACACTGATATAGAGAGCAGTGCTGGAGCTGCATCAATGTGAAGTATCAAGCCTAATTGTTTAGGGGTAGTAACCACCGCAATAAACAAGTTACTCCCACCCTTATTTGTTTGCCCAGCCTGTGCAATTTAGTCCTTGTTGGTTGTTGTCTGATTTTAACTCCTTTTTTCTTCATTCCCCCCCTGCTGTTGAAGCAGTGAGCTCAGTGGCGTAGCTAGACAATTTGGCGCCCGGGGCAAGAGACTTCTTCGGCGCCCCCTCCCTCCATCAATGATTTGCATTGAAATCGGTGCTATTTTTCTGCACTTATTTTTATGAGCGCGCGTGCAAATAAGATAATTTCAAAACAGCTGATGAATAGAATTTCCAATAATTAAAGATTAATGCAAATTTTGAAAGCTTTACCAAACACCAATAAAATATTTCAAACAGCAGACACATCACATACTACCCAATAATTAAAATGGTAGTCAATCAAGAAAAATGAACTTAAAAAGCCACCTTTACTTACCCTCTCCAGCAGTTCTCCTCTTAAAATTTAGTAATTTCATCTTTCATCCAACTTTTCAACAAAATCAGCACAAACGTTGAGGTATATGTATTATCACACTTCATTTTTTTAAACTGGCAGATTCCTTTCTCACATACACTCACACACAGAAGCTCCATTCCTTTCTTACATATACATCACATCACATACACATACACACACACACACACACACACACACACAGAAAGAAGATCGGCGCAGCCGGTCTAGCTGATCATGTGGCCGAAGAAAGGAAGATCGGTGCAGCCGGAGACCAGCCGCCGAGACTTAAGGGGCGCCGCGGCAGGCAGCCAGCCCCCGACTCTCCCTGCCTCCCCCCCAGTGCCACCCTCCCGACGCCCCCCCTGGTGGTCCAGCGGAGGGCCCGGGAGCGATCTGCCACTCCCAGGGCCTCGGCTGCCACTAAGCAAAATGGCGCCGGTGGCCTTCAGCCCCTGTCACATGGTAGGGGCTAAAGGTCACCAGCGCCATTTTGCTTAGTGGCAGCGGAAGACCCGGGCGCGGCAGATCGCTCCCGGGACCTCCGCTGGACCACAACGGGGGTGTCGTGAGGGTGACACTGGTGGGGCGGCAGGGCGAGTTGGGAGCTGGCTGCCTGCCGCGGCGCCCCCTAAGTCTCGGCGCCCTAGGCACAGGCCTAGCTCGCCTAGTGGTTCTGCCGGCCCTGATGCAGAGCCAGGCGTTTTGGTGCCCCCTTAGACCCGGCGCCAGGGGCGGCCGCCCACCCCTCGCTACGCCACTGAGTGAGCTGCACTGTATATGTATTCAAAGTGAAGTAACAGGCTTGACTGGTTCAGGGTAGTAACCACGTAACAAGCAAGCTACTCCCACGCTTCTTTGTTTTTCCAGTCTGTGCAATTTAGTCCTTATTGGTTGATTGAATATGAATCCTCTTTTCTTCATTCCTCCCTGCCATTGAAGCAGAGAGCTGCTTGGATATGCATTGAAAGTGAAGTATCAGGCTAATTTGGTTTGGGGTAGTAACCGCTGTAACAAGTAAGCTACTCCCACGCTTATTTGTGAATGCAGATCCTTTTTCCCACATTTCCTCTTGCCATTGAAGCATAGAGCAATGTTGGAGTCACATTAACCGTGTGTATGTTTATTGAATAAGGGTAGTAGCCGTCATTCCCGTAAGCCACCCCCATGCCTCTTCTCTTCATTTCATTCACATCCTCTAGGCTTTATGGATCCACAGTAGTAGGTCTGCAATTTCATTTTTCATTTTATTCAGCACTATGATATATATGCCATCTGTTCTAGGTGATTTGCTACTCTTTAGTTTGTCAGTTTGCCCAACTGTATCTTCTACTGAGATTTGTTTCAGTTCCGATGAATCATCACCTTTAAATATCACTTCTGATATGGGTATTTGTCTTACATCCTCCTCATTAAAGAGCGAAACAAAGAATTCATTTAATCTCTCTGCTATGGCCTTGTCCTCCCTTAATATTCCTATAATCTATTGATCATCTAATGATCCAATCAACTCCCTTACAGGTTTTATGTTTTAAATGTACCTGTTAAAGTTTTTCTTATGAGTTTTTGCTTTCACAGCAAGCTTCTTTTCAAATTCTATCTTTGCATTCTTTATCAATGCTTTGCATCTAACTTGCTAGTGCTTATTCTGTTTCCTGTTTTCTTCATTCAGATCTCTTTCCTATTTTTTGAATGATGTTCTTTTGGCTACATAGCTTCCTTTCACCTTACCTTTTAACCATGCCAGCAGTTATCTGGCCTTTTCTTCTACCATCTTTAATGTATGGAGGGAATATTTCTGATCTGTGTGTTACATTCGGTGGTCTGAGTGCTGTCCCCATGAACCACTGCACTCACCCTCTCAGCTGGGCCTTCTCTGCTGAATCCCAACATGGTGCGGTCCCTCTTGGCCTCTTCACAGTGTGGCAGGGCAGAGCAGATAGGCAGGGCAGACTGATCCAACATGGTGAGATGCTGCCAATTATCCATGAAGTAGGAGACCGCTGACTCCAGTTGGCCCCACTTTCTTAAGGTGCGCGCATGCCCAACGTTGTCCTATTTAAAGGGTCCATGGTGGGAAAAGCCTCCAGATGCCTTCTGATGACCTCACTTTCTCAGGCCAATAAAAAGTCCTTGCTGGCATGCCTTCAGAGTCTCAGCAACAGGTCCACATACTCCAGTAGTAGGGCGCATTGCTTCCATCAACCTTGTCTTCAGTTCTTCAGTTCCAGCATCCTTGTCTTATGTTCTTCAGTTCCAGCTTGTCTTCAGTCCTCATCTTATTTAAGTCTTCATCTTTTCCATGTTGCCCACTTGTTTTTCTCCCAGCCAGTCTGCCCTGCCTATCTGCTCTGCCCTGCCACTTCTCCTCTCAGATAGACTCCTGGCTTGACCCCGGCCTTACTCAGATACACCTGACTGCTGCCTGCCTCTGGCCATCACCTGAACCTTGGACCTACCTGACCTCTGCCTGCATATGACGCAAGCTATCCAAGGACCACCCATCTGCCATCAGCAGAAACACCACCTAAAACTTGCCATCCTGGCACCCAAAGGGTCAACCCAAGGGAAACGGGAGCTGGTGTAAGCAAAGGTCCTGCTGGCTCTCTGCTTTGCCTGGGTCCGCCTGCTAACAGTAGGAGCCTGCAGGACTCCTCCCTGCAGGTTGTGCCAATCCTGCCTTGGCCCATGGGTCCACAAATGCAACACTTGGCTTCCAAGATGTTCTCCCATCATACATATATTTAATGTAAAGGGATAGATTGAGTTGCACTAGTTCAAAGTGATTTGTATGATTTGTGATTAGTTAGATGTTTACTATATGCAGTGATTAAATAAAACAGGATGATAGAATGGAAGACTATGGAGGGCATGAGATGGGGATGGAGACATGTCAATTATGGCCTGTCAGGTAAGGGTGTGCATTCGTTTTCGACGTATTGGCAATCCACAACATATATGTCCCTATTCATTGTATTCGTGGGGTCACGAAACGTATGGTGAATCCCCACGAATACAACGTATCTAATGAATAAATCCCCACACTCCTGACCACTCCAAGACTTATCAAAAGTCCCTGGTGGTCCAGCAAGGGTCCTGGCGCGATCTCCTGCACTCGGGCCGTCGGCTGCCGGTATTCAAAATGGCGCCGATATCCTTTGCCCTTACTATGTCACAGGGGCTACCGGTGCCATTGGTCGGCCCCCGTCGCATGGTAGGAGCACAAGACAATGGACAGCCAGCACCATCTTGTGCACCTACCATGTGACAGGGGCCGACCAATGGCACCAGTAGCTTCTGTGACATAGTAAGGGCAAAGGATATCGGCACCATTTTGAATACCGGCAGCCAACGGCCCGAGTGCAGGAGATCACGCCAGGACCCCCGCTGGACCACCAGGGACTTTTGGTAAGTCTTGGGGGGTCAAAAGAGTGGGGGGTTGTAGTTAATTAAATTTAAAGGGTTGGGATGGGGTTTTTTTTGGGAAACAAATACATACATAACTAATGAATGGATCAGGGTCCCCCAAGAATGGATGCAATGGATTTGGCTCCCCTCAAATACAAATACCGAATGGAACGAATCCATCCCTGCTGCACATCCCTACTGTCAGGATCTGGAGACTGCAATGATCTACCTGGAAAGTTGGGAGGTAGGGGTGGGTATTGGGATGAGAGTATGGAAGAGGAGATTTAAAGGAATGAGAAGATATACTGAAATGGAGAAGAAGGGAAGGAGCATGGGAAAGGGGTGGGATGGAGAGGTGAGAATTGCCGGAATGTTGTAATGATGAGAGGAGAGGCAAGAATGAGTGATAAAAGTCTGGAGAAGAGGAAATAGGGGAGGGGAAGAGATGAGAGGAGAGTTGAGAAAGCAGTGAAAGATTAGAAGAGAGTTGAAAGGGAAAGAGATATCTTTTCAAAAACAGAGTGTAGGAAGAAACAAAAACAAATAAAAATAACTTGCAGACAAAAAAGGATGAAAAGTAAAATAAAAAATCAGAAAAGTAAAAATAATAAATTAAAAAAATAAAAATAAAAATACCAACATGGATATACAGTATTTTATTTTAAATGAACAATTTTTAAAATTGGATAGATTTTCATTAAAGCTGTGCCTTCTTAGTCTATATAGCTATATTCAAATATGCCACAGAATTGCAAAAATGGTGCAAGTGAATTTTCTACACCATGCTGCTAGGTCTACTTCAGAGTGACAACAGAACACTGGGGACCTTGCTTATAGTTCACAGCTCAAATATCTGGAGATTCCCCTTCATCCCCCCTTCTAGAATAGTTTGGGATCACAATCATGCAAAAACCATTAATTGAAATGTATTTGCATTTTTGTAAAAACCTGCACCCAGTTCCAGTATGGAACCACACTATTTCAGATATAAAAAGCAACTGAGGGCTGACCTGGTGAGGAAGGTGCCCAGTTCAATCCCTGAGTTGAGTTTTCTGCTTCCCAGCTGTGTTGCGCATCCCGGCCGCATTGGCACCGTGGTCGGCCCTGCTCACCTCACACTGCCCTCCACCACGTCCGGCCTTGCCGCAGCCACCAGCTCCCGACATCCATGACACTCACCCCAGGCGTCCTCGGCCTCTTCCACGCCATAGGTCTCTCAGTGGAGCTCTGGAAACCCTGCTCGGGCGCGCTTCAATAACATCATACGGCCACAGTATATAAGGCGGGGATCTGTCCCCAGAACCTCACCTTGGCAATCAGGTCAACACCTCGGTGTTTCTAGTTTGCCTGTTCTTTGCTCCTGTGCCTGATCTTGTATTCTTGTCTCCTTGTTCCAGCGTTTCCATGTCCCAGTGTCCCCATGGTCCTCCTCGTCTTCAGCGTCTGTCTTGTTCCTGCTCCACATTCCCTGGTAGTACCCTACGGACTGATTCTTGGTACTGACCTCTGCTTGCCTGACTATGACTGACCGCTGCCTGGACCTGACCTTTGCTGCCTACTGACCATGTTAACTGCTGCCTGGAAATGACCCTCGCTTGCCTTGACTTCACTCAGACACTCTCTTCTTGTCTCCTGTGACTTCCAGACCAACCTACTTGGACTCAGACCGCGGCCTCCATCTGACCAGACCCAAAGACGCTGCCTGTTCCACCCGGAGAGCCTTCCTGAACTGTTACCTCCTGAGGTCTCCGGAATCTCCAGTTCAGGACTGATCTATCCTCTCTGCATCAGCCACACACCCTTACTTGTAGTGGGCACACCTCTCCACTACCTCTCCGGGAGACCCTCTGAGGCCCACCTAAGTCCAGGTGATCTGGGTACCGAAGGGCTCAACCTTTGGAAACCTGGACTGTTATTGGCAAAGCTCCTGCTAGCTTCTGTCTCCTTGTGTGCTCCACCTCCTGGTGGCAGGCACTCTCTGGGTCTGACCAGAGGGCCGTACCAATCCTGCACCAGGCCAAGGGTCCACCTCCAGCGCAACAAGTTGACTGCTGCTGGTGAGGCCGAAGAGAGAGTGTTATTTACAACCCCTGGGAGAAGGGAATTGGGAACCATGGTCATTGCTCAAGGATGATACCTAGTGACAAGATTTGGGTCCATGAATGCAGAGTTCTTGAAGGATCCCTGGTGCATGGCCCTTTGCCCAGGACTATCACTATAATGACCAGACATGATATATTCAGGGAGGGGGGGGGGGGGGAGAGAGAACATACAAAATAATGGAAAAATTCCAGGTAGTTGCAAATGAAGGCTTACAGTGCCAGATCCCACTCCTAGTTCTGTCTGAGCTGGAAGACTAAAGGGGCAAAAGAAAACTGCTGGTCACAAAAATAAAAGAAACTCAACCTTGAAAACTGTATAATTTAATGTAAAAGTATTTATAGCTCACACAATCCAAAGTAATTGGCAGGTTACTACCAACACACAACTTAAAAAAACAATATATTATAATAAATATTGTCAAAACATAAAAAATATCCATTTTATGTAATGATAAAATCACAAATACCAGAACATGTCCCTCCTACTTATGTTAGTTTGTTGTTACACAATATGCCTGCTTAAAATAATACACTTTCACTTGCTTTCTGAAAGTTAGATGGCATTTGATTAATCTGCTATCATCAGGCAAGTTGTTCCAGAGAACAACTTGCCTGTTGGGGCCGCTAGGCAATAGTGATCATAATATGATCAAATTTGAATTAATGACTGGAAGGGGGACAATAAGCAAATCCATGGCTCTCGTGCTAAACTTTCAAAAGGGAAACTTTGATAAAATGAGAAAAATTGTAAGAAAAAACTGGAAGGAGCAGCTACAAAGGTAAAAAGTGTGCAAGAGATGTGGTCATTGTTAAAAAATACCATCCTAGAAGCACAGTCCAGATGTATTCCACACATTTAAAAAGGTGGAAAGAAGGCAAAATGATTACCGGCATGGTTAAAAGGGGAGGTGAAAGAAGCTATTTTAGCCAAAAGATCTTCATTCAAAAATTGGAAGAAGGATCTAACAGAAGTAAACAGGATAATTCGTAAGTGCTGGCAAGTTAAATGTAAGACATTATTAAGACAGGCTAAGAGAGAAATTGAAAAGAAGTTGGCCGTAGAGGCAAAAACTCACAGTAAAAACTTTTAAAAATATATCTGAAGCCGAAAGCCTGTGAGGGAGTCAGTTGGACAGTTAGATGATCGAGGGGTTAGGCACTTAGAGAAGATAAGGCCATCGCGGAAAGATTAAATTATTTCTTTGCTTCAGTGTTTACTAAAGAGTATGTTGGGGAGATACCCGTTCCGTAGAAGGTTTTCATGGGTAATGATTCAGATGGACTGAACCAAATCACGGTGAACCTAGAAGATGTGGTAGGCATGATTGATAAACTGAAGAGTAGTAAATCACCTGTACCGGAAGGTATCCATCCCAGGGTTCTGAAGGAACTAAAAAATGAAATTTCAGACCTATTAGTAAAAATTTGTAACCTATCATTAAAATGATCCATTGTACCTGAAGAATGGAGGATAGCTAATATAACCCCAATATTTAAAAAGGGCTCCAGGGGCGATCTGGGAAATTATAGACCAGTTAGCCTGACTTCAGAGCCAGGAAAAATAGTGGAAAGTGTTCTAAGCATCAAAATCACAGAACATATAGAAAGGCATGGTTTAATGGAACAAAGTCAGCATGGCTTTACCCAAGGCAAGTCTTGCCTCACAAATCTGCTTCACTTTTTTGAAGGAGTTAATAAACATGTGGATAAAGGTGAACCGCTAGATGTAGTGTACTTGGATTTTCAGAAAGCATTTGATAAAGTTCCTCATGAGAGGCTTCTAGGAAAAGTAAAAAGTCATGGGATAGGTGGCAATGTCCTTTCGTGTATTACAAACTGGCTAAAAGTCAGGAAACAGAGAGTAGGATTAAATGGACAATTTTCTCAGTGGAAGGGAATGGGCAGTGGAGTGCCTCAGGGATCTGTATTGGGACCCTTACTTTTCAATATATTTATAAATGATCTGGAAAGAAATACGACGAGTGAGATAATCAAATTTGCAGATGATACAAAATTGTTCAGAGTAGTTAAATCACAAGCAGATTGTGATAAATTGCAGGAAGACCTTGTGAGACTGGAAAATTGGGCTTCAAAATGGCAGATGAAATTTAATGTGGATAAATGCAAGGTGATGCATATAGGGAAAAATAACCCATGCTATAGTTACACAATGTTAGGTTCCATATTAGGTGCTACCACCCAAGAAAGAGATCTAGGAGTTTTAATGCATAACACATTGAAATCATCGGCTCAGTGTGCTGCGGCAGTCAAAAAAGCAAACAGAATGTTGGGAATTATTAGGAAGGGAATGGTGAATAAAATGGAAAATGTCATAATGCCTCTGTATCGCTCCATGATGAGACCCCACCTTGAATACTGGGTACAATTCTGGTCGCCGCAACTCAAAAAGATATAATTGAGATGGAGAAGGTTCAGAGAAGGCGGACAAAATGATAAGGGGAATGGAACAGCTCCCCTATGAGGAAAAACTAAAAAAGGTTAGGACTTTTCAGCTTGAAGAAGAGACAGCTGAGGGGGGATATGATAGAGGTGTTTAAAATCATGAGAGATCTAGAATGGGTAGATGTGAATAGGTTATTTAGTCTTTCAGATAATAGAAAGACTAGGGGGGCACTCCATGAAGTTAGCATGTGGCACATTTAAAACTAATTGGAGAAAGTTCTTCTTCACTCAATGCACAATTAATCTTTGGAATTTGTTGCCAGAGGATGTGGTTAGTTCAGTTAATATAGCTGTGTTTAAAAAAGGATTGGATAAGTTCTTGGAGGAGAAGTCCATTACCTGCTATTAATTAAGTTGACTTAGAAAATAGCCACTGCCCTACTATTACTAGCAGCGGTAACATGGGATAGACTTAGTGTTTGGGTACTTGCCAGGTTCTTAATGCCTGGATTGGTCACTGTTGGAAACAGGATGCTGGGCTTGATGGACCCTTGGTCTAACCCAGTATGGCAATTTCTTATGTTCTTACGAGAAGTGGTCCTGCAACAAAAAATGTTCTCTCTTTGGTTTCTCACAGCCGAGGCAGCTGATCCGAGGCTACATCAAATAGATTATGTCCTATAGACCTTTTGTGTTCTTGGGGGCTTATACTTTTTAATACTGAGCTCACACATACAGATGTTATTGAAATCTGGCAGTGAAGGCCAGCATTTGGTCATACTGTTTATTTCTGTGCTATAGATCCAAATGTTTTTCCTCTCATTGCACAGATATCCCTTGTACTCCTAAATAATTTGGTCCATCTGATAGTAAAAAAATAGAGCCAGAGCAGGCAAGTAGCCCACAGGTTTCAATTTATATTGTATGTGGGCATGCTGCTGCTGAGAAGTTGTGGTTTTGAGCTGGATTATTTTGAAGTTAAGCCATTTGAGTTAAATTAATTTGGGGTTTTAGCTTTCCTTTCTCTTTTCCAAACTGTGAGTGTGACAACGCTGCAATTCAAAAGCCCACCAGCACTCAGTGCAACAAAAAATGCAGTGTCCACTTGTTTTTTAATTGGTTGAATTAGCCACCAACCATTTTCTCCAGAGAATGCTTTACTGTTGAAACAGAAAACGGCAGCCCTCTTATGGAGAAATAAAGTTGCATGTCCGAAAATTGCATAACATTTACAAACTATACATACTTTTATAAGAATAAATCATCTTGGGGCATTTCACTTGAAGTCTAAACATAAAGATCGAGCTGTATCCTAGCAGCTCCCCAACAGTGGTTGCTACTGTGAATGAGGCTTGACCACTCAAAGAAAAAACAAACGGTGCAGTGAAGGGCTGCAGGGAATGTGGATTGCTAACCTGGCAAAAGACAGCAAAACCGTGCATTAAAGACATATCTCTGTATTTCCATTTGTTCAGGCTGTTGCTATTTTTTGTTAATTGAAAGGCAGGCTAGGTTGGAGTTCAGCAGGACTCCTGCATAAAAAGTCACGTATAAGCTTGCTTGCCTTAAGGAAGACGTGCCAGCTCTATTTCCCAGTCTGGGATGTGAACATTCCTCTTTTTTTTTTTTTGCATTTCAGTGCATATTTCTCCAAAGCACAGATCGGCAATCATGGTGAGAGAGAGAGTGAGTGTGAGATAGCCTGCCTTGTCCTTCAGTGCCGAGGGCCTGTGGGTTTGGGCCAGGGACAGGAACTCCCTGTACAGACACTGTGTCTGCTGATGGAGAGACTGCTCCACAGAAGAGCACTTTGTTCATTGCCACCAAGGAAAACTCACACAACAGACACATACAAGCACGGAAAAATGAATAGTTTAGAAGTGTGTTTTTTTCCCTAGAATATAGAGTTCTCTTATTTCTTTACGGGTGCAGTAAAAGTTGACCAAGGATATGTTGCCAAATAAATCTAAGAGCTAGTTAGGAAATTAACGTCAATGCAGTACATTGGCAGGTCATGTACATAAGGTTTTATACAGGAATAAATCGGTATGATAATTATTAAATTAGCATGCTCACTAATGGTGTTTGGTATTTTTCTTACATGATGTTTACTGTATTTATGATTTTTTTCTTTTCGAGATTACATAGACTTTGTAGCAAGCTAAATATTCTCTGAAAGAGAGACAGTAGTGAACATTTGCTTGAGGAGCTGAAAAAAAGGATTGATTCACTGAAATTATGAACTTAGAAGAATATGCAATCAAAAGTTATTCTCTGATTTCAGTGCATAAAAATGGTATCCGAGACAAGTCACATAAATACTCTTTATGTGGGTTATCAGGAATTTTATTTTACACTCCAGTGCAATTCTCACTAACCTATTTACTGGCAAAGTATAAAAGTTTATACATTTGAAAATCAGCCACATACTTTGCCCCATTTCACTATGGATGTGACTAGGTGGGGGGAAGTACAGGCATATATTTCAATATTCAAAATATGCGTTATACTTTTCTCCCCCAGCCAAGATATTCCTCTGGGAATGTCTAGATTTAGAATGGTTAAACATAGCAGCCTAATGAAACTAGGCGATTAACTATATTTAGATGCTTTGCTCAGGGGGAACACTTGTCATCCTGGGGATCTGGTCAGCCAACTACTTCGCTGGCTAGATCTTGTTTTAAAACTGTTTCCACTAGCTTCATTGCAAAATGAATGACTCTCATTATTTATTTTGTATATTATTTCCCCACTAATCCACATATGTCCTATATGAAAACATAAAATACAGCAATGAGTAACAAATGAAAATGGCACAGGAGAAAATGCAAACAAAAATCTGACAAAAAACAACCAGAATCTTACAAGATAGAATCTTAAAGTTAATAGATTGCAGCTTATTTTAAAAGACTGATTAAAATATAATACTTTCCCCAGCTTTCAGAAATGTAAAACATCAGTTTCCAATCAAAGCTCCAGTGGGAGAACATTCCACAATATAGTCCCCATATATGAAAAAAAACATATATAAGTCGATGGGTAACAATATGCCGAAAATGTCCCTTACTAATAGGATATGTGCCCTCGCAGACACTTATCTATGAAGTCTAGGGTCAATGCGTTTTTTTAAATTATATTTGTTGTGTCATGTTGTGGAGTGTTGATATTCTTTGATGTGTTTATTATTTATTTTATTAGACTATATATTTATATTTGTGTGATATGTATTATACAGATTTTATATTATTTTATATACACTACATTGATGTTTTTAATGATGTTGTGGTTATTCAAATATTAAAGTTCATTAAAAAGATCAGAAAGTAGAAGTGCATTGGTGTTTTAGACATTTCCCAATGGGGTGTTATGTAGACTCAGCTTATAGGGAAAGCCTACAAGGCTTTTTGTCTTTTTTTTCTTTATTTTCCTCTCTTTCTCTCTCTCTCTTTTCTCCTTACTTTTAGCTTTACTCTGGAGAAGGTGATTGAGGGTTGTTTGGAGTCCTCAGGCCTTCAAGGAGAGAATGTGAACCTGAAGTCCAAGATGATAAGCATTGAGAGAATCGGAGGTGACAAGTTTTGAGACTGAATTTAGTCTCATACCTTTCTATCCTGGATTATTTTATCTATCCTAAGAAGTGGCTTTCTATGATGAAGTCAGATGCAGTACTGCCAGTCTTGTGACCCTACTACAGTGTTACTAACGAGTGTCAGCAGAAGTTCATCTGTTCTTGTTCAGGAGAGTTCCCCAGTTTTTCTACTGAAGAGAAACATCTGCACAATACTGATCAGATACCTTCACAGAGAAAGACCCAGAGGAGGAGTGTCTGTAAAGAGCACATTGTAAGGATGTTTGGAGAAAACAGACTGAACTTTTGTAGTATTTCATGGAGTCAAAAGGCCCAAATTGGACCCTCTATCACACTGAAAATGAAGTATCCCTTAGTTAGGGTTTCTACCTCACTCCAAGTCCAGTATACAGATTGATCGAGTCTTGGTATTGCCTCATTGCAAGCATGAATTTATAGCTTTGGTTTTATTAGGGAAATCAATGGAAAAATCTGAACTCTAAATATATGTATGTAAGGGGGCAAAAATAGGACTGAATCAAACATTCAACTGACTTGTGGTGAGATAACCATAAGGAATGGGCTTCAGTCTGTAAAGATACTAATGACAGAGAATCAAGGTGCAATCAAAGAAATTAAAAAGGAGGTGATACCCCTTACAACGCAATTCTCTTTATTTCAAAAGAATGATTACACTGGAGAAAAGGACTTGTTTGAAGATATGACACTGATACAGAACAAAGTCAAAATCATTGCTGAAAAGAGACTTCAGAAATGCAAATAAGAATCAGAGAAGCAATTTCTAGAGGGGATGGAAGGTACTGAATTGATCCCCTGAAATTTATAGAGACATTTCTGCTAACTCTACTGGAAATTCAGGTACATAGAATCCCTTTCTTTAAGTAGAAAACAAATATCTACTAGCACCAATAGTAGTTCTTATCTTGAGATACCCTCAGTTATTGAAAATAATTACAAATGTCAAAGTACAGGAAGGAAAACATTTGGATATTCAAGGATCTAAATAAAGTCACAGCACAGAACAGGAGGGCATTAATGACAAGTTGAGAGCAGATGAGAAATATGAAAGCAAGGTTTGGATTGCTCTATTCAGCAAGGATAAAAGTCACTGAATAATAAAACCAAAACACTTATCAATCCCGAGGAGCTGCACAATTACACTGATTCTTTTTCAGAAAATAAAATAGAGACTGATATATGCAGAAGGAGACTGAGAATGCAAGGTTAAGACAATGAGTTTTACGTAGTATTCTTGTAGTTAAGCAACTACTTATTTATTTATTTATTTAACATTTTTATATACCAGGATTCAAACAAGATATTGCATATCGTCTCGGTTTACATTGAAACTGAAAACTGAAAACAAGCATGAGAACATGCTAATTACATAGAACATAAAAATGTTGATAACATAGAATGCTAACTGCTGAATGTTAATTACATGTAATGCTAGTTGCATGGAACTGTGCAAACAAACATAAGAGAATGTTAATGCTAATGCTAAATACATAGTACAGGGTAAGAAGTTTGGGTCTGGGTAAGTTTGAGTCAGAGTAAGTGGGGAGCAAAAATTTGGAACATAATAGAGAGGGAGGAAAGCAAATTTATCTTAATAGGCGTCTGTATTCTAATATAAGAATGGTATGACAGTTTTTATTTAGGCTTTTGATCAGGGTGGTGGTGTTTAGGTATATAATTATCATGACTGGAATGCTTGTTCAAATAGCCATGTTTTTAGACTCTTTTTGAAGTTGATTGGGCATAGTTCTGCCCGGAGTGCTGGTGGGAGTGAGTTCCATTGCGATGGACCTGCTGCGGACATGGCTCGTTTGCTTAGAGAGGTTTTGATGTGTGTTGTTAAAAGAGTATTTCTGTATGCTGTTCTCGTTGGTCTGGTTGGAAGATGTGGTTGAAGTGGTATGTTGAGTTCCAGCGGGATGTGTTTGTGGATGGTTTTGTGAACGATTGTTAGAGCTTTGTATAAGATTCTGTACTTTATAGGGAGCCAATGAAGATTTCTTAAGATGGGGGTGATATGGTCTCTCTTGTTGGTCTTGGTCAGTATCCTGGCTGCGGCGTTTTGCAGCATTTGAAGGGGTTTAAGGGTGTTAGCTGGGATGCCGATTAGCAGCGAATTGCAATAGTCGATTTTAGAGAAAACGATTGCTTGGAGAACTGATCGGTAATCCTGGAAGTGTAAGGGTTAGCATACTGACTATGAAGTCAGTATGCTAACCCTTGGTATTTACTGAGAGCAGCAGTTTAGCTGGGGTCAACTATATTCTATACATTAGCCATTCACTAAATGAGTAAATGTTAATGTATATAATAATGTAGTTAAAAAGAATGAATTGAATGGTTGTTTACAGGGAAGGGAAGAAAAGCAGAAATATGTCTGGAATAATTGAGATGGTAAAAATGGAAAGTGAATGAGAAGAGAAATGAGAGAGGATTCGATTTTTAAACAGCCTACATAATTGCGAACTATATGGATGGTTTTAATGCATGTACTGTACTCTGATTTTCAAACAGAAACCACTGCAGGCACTTTCCCTTTGAAAATGAACATAGAGTAGATGCATTAAAGCTGCTTGCATATGTTACACTTGCTGTTTTGTGCAGACAGCCAAGAGGGGAAAAACAGCACATATTGCTTTTGAAAATGTCATGTGCATGTCCTATTGTCTTCCCCTGATCTGAACATGCCCAAAGAAATGCACCTCTTCAATGCGGTTAAAAGCACATGCATTATGAATCCTACACCCAGGAGGGCAGTTTTCAGCCAGGCCTATTTACCCAGGTACATCACTTGATTCTACTTCGGGTTTAATTTGTGGGCCTGTTTGGAAATGTATTTAGTGTAATAATTTTTGTCTTTCTTTTTGTGACATTTAGTAAGGCAGTGTTTGGTTTTTTATCGATTTCCTTATTGTTATTTACTTATGTAAATAATATATATTTTTAAAAAATCCTCAGACTTTAAATCTATTTCTCAGATATCAGATATTGAATGAGCTTGGTTGCATGTGTTGCATTTCTGGGTGCTGAAAAATACATTTTGTAAGTATATATGACCCAACAGTGGCTTCCATGGAATTCTTTCAAAGTCTTGCAAAGCAGATTTATTTTATTTTTATTTATTTAGATTTATATTCCGCTTTTTTGCACTTCCTTTTCAAGGTAAATAATGCAATATAGCAACATAGTAAATGACGAAAGACAAAGACCAAAAAGGCCCATCTGGTCTGTTAACAGTGATTTTATGCACATTTACCCAAAATATATCAAATTCCCACATGGAACCCAACCCCCAGTCCCGTTGTGTCCCTTTAGGGTTGCAACTGCCGCTCTGTACAGTTTTCCCCATGCCATCTAGGAATCACAATACAACCATAGCATTGCTGCCTTGAGCTACAACTGTCACTCAGGGAAGGTTGCCCAGTGCCTTCATTACCATTTGCTTCTCTGTGTTTATCCCATTCTGTTTTGAAGTCTGCGACTGTCCTTGTAATCACTGCCTTCCTTGAGAGGGCATTCCAGGGATTGAGTACCCTCTCCATGAGAGAAATACCTCCTGACATTGTTTCTGAATCTACACCCCCAGTGGCCACTAATTCAATAGCTTCCGTTCCATTGAAAAAGTTGGGCTTCCTGTGCATTAATACCTTTCAGGTATTTAAATGTCTATACCATCACCCCCCCTATCTTGCCTCTCTTTTAGTGTATACTAGAGATGTGAATCGGAACCAGAATCGGTTCGGATCCGGTTCCGATTCAAATTTTATAATTTTTATTGTCCGGCCCGATTGGATTTTTGTTCATCGGCTGCGCCCGATCCGATAAACAAAAAACCCACCCCGACCCTTTAAACCTGACCCCTTAGCTTCCCCCACCCTCCCAACCCCCCCCAAAATGTTTTAAAATCACCTGGTGGTCCAGTGGGGGCGCGGGGAGCAATCTCCCGCTCTCGGGCCATCAGCTGCGCTAATAAAAATGGCGCTGATGGCCCTTTGCCCTTACCATGTGACAGGGTATCCGTGCCATTGGCCAGCCCCTGTCACATGGTAGGAGCACTGGACGGTCGGCACCATCTTTAAAAATGGCGCGGGCCATCCAGTGGATGGCAGGCGCCATCTTTAAAAATGGCGCCGGCCGTCCAGTGCTCCTTCCATGTGACAGGGGCCAGCCAATGGCACGTATACCCTGTCACATGGTAAGGGCAAAGGGCCATCGGCGCCATTTTAATTAGTGGCAGCCGACGACTCGAGAGCTGGAGATCGTTCCCGGCACCCCCACTGGACCACCAGGTGATTTTAAAACGTTTTGGGGGGCTTTGGGAGGGTGGGGGAGGCTAAGGGGTCAGGTTTAAAGGGTTGCGGTGGGTTTTTTTTTATCGGGCCATCGGCGCCATTTTTATTAGTGGCAGCTGATGGCCCGAGAGTGGGTGATCGGTCCCGGGGCTTCCACTGGACCACCAGGTGATTTTAAGATGTTTTGGGGGGGGGGGGTTTGGGAGGGTGGGGGAGGCTAAGGGGTCAGGTTTAAAGGGTCTGGGTGGGTTTTTTTTTTATTGGGCCATCGGCGCCATTTTTATTAGTGGCAGCCGACGGCCCGAGAGCGGGCGATCGGTCCCGGGGCTTCCACTGGACCACCAGGTGATTTTAAAATGTTTTTTTTTGGGGGGGGGGGTTTGGGAGGGTGGGGGAAGGTAAGGGATTCGTTTTAAAGGGTCGGGGGTGGGGTTAGGGGTTGTTTTGGTGTGCCGGTTTTCCCGCCCTCCCCCCAAATAACTCTCGTTAGTGGACACAAACCCGATTAATGATTTTTCACGATAAATCGGGGGAATTTCTATTGTATCGCACTCTTTAACGATTTTTGATGATTTAAAAAATATCGGACGATATTTTAAATCGTCAAAAAAATGATTCACATCCCTAGTGTATACATGTTATTTTCCTTCAGTCTCATCTCATAGGGTTTCCAGTTCAAACCCTATGCCATCTCTAGCCTATCTATATTAGGGATGTGAATCGTTTTTTGACGATTTAAAATATCGTCCGATATATTTTAAATCGTCAAAAATCGTTAGGGCCACGATACAATACCAATTCCCCCGATTTATCATCAAAAAATCGTAAATCGGGGGAAGGGGGAGGGCAGGAAAACCGGCACACTAAAACCCCCTAAAACCCACCCCCGACCCTTTAAATTAAATCCCCCACCCTCCCGAACCCCCCCCCAATGCCTTAAATTACCTGGGGGTCCAGCGGCGGTCCGGAACGGCCTCCTGCAATTGAATCGTGTTGTCTTCAGCCGGCGCCATTTTGCACCGCCATTTTGCAAAATGGCGGCGCAAAATGGCGACGGCCATAGACCAACACGATTTGACTGCAGGAGGTCATTCTGGTCCCCCGCTGGACTTTTGGAAAGTCTTGTGGGGGTCAGGAGGCCCCCCCAAGCTGGCCAAAAGTCCCTGGGGGTCCAGCGGGGGTCCGGGAGCGATCTCCTGCCGTGAATCGTTTTCCATACGGAAAATGGCGCCGGCAGGAGATCGACTGCAGGAGGTCGTTCAGCGGGGGTTCTGGACCCCTGCAGTCGAATTGGGGGGGGGGGGTTCTGGAGGGTGGGGGATTTAATTTAAAGGGTCGGGGTGGGTTTTAGGGTGTTTTAGTGTGCCGGTTTTCCTGCCCTCCCCCTTCCCTCGATTTAGCTACGGACCGCCGCTGGACCCCCAGGTAATTTAAGGCATTTGGGGGGGGGGTTCGGGAGGGTGGGGGATTTAATTTAAAGGGTCGGGGGTGGGTTTTAGGGTGTTTTAGTGTGCCGGTTTTCCTGCCCTCCCCCTTCCCCCGATTTAGCTACGGACCGCTGCTGGACCCCCAGGTAATTTAAGGCATGTGGGGGGGTTCGGGAGGGTGGGGGATTTAATTTAAAGGGTCGGGGGTGGGTTTTAGGGGGTTTTAGTGTGCTGGTTCATGATTTTAACGATTTTCACGATACTCTAAACACCCAAACGGCGACGATATGATTCCCTCCCCCTCCCAGCCAAAATCGATCGTTAAGACGATCGAGGACACGATTCACATCTCTAATCTATATTCTTTCTGAGATAAGGCCTCCAGAACTGAACATATTACTTCAGATGAGGCTTCACCAGTGATCTGTAAAGGAACATTATTATCTCTCTTTTTCTACTGGATATGCCTCTTCCTATGCATCCAAGCATATTTTTAGCTCTGGCCATCACCTTATAACACTGTTTCCCTAACTTGAGAGCATCTGACTCTATCACACCAAGATCCCTCTCCTGGTCAGTTCTTCACCATCTACTGCATACTGTTGCTATTGATTTCAGCAGCCCAAGTGCATGACCTCACTTTTTGGCATTGAATCTTAACTATCATGTATTAGATCACTCCTTATATAACCCCTTTTTGGTGGGCACTTGGAATGCATGGATTCACAGTGTCCTAGGGCCACTAACTAACTCTTTCAGTCCACAAGCTCCAGGGTGTTGGGGTCCTTTCTGGTAGGGAGTAGGAGAAATCTTCCATGGACCTAGGCCCACAGAAGGGAAACAGTCTTTCCCTCTGACTGGTGTACTCACGGATGACCTGGACTTAAGATCACCTTCTGCACTCGATAAGACATTGGACATTCAGATGAGGTGCTGCAAAATGAAATGTTACTGTAACCAAACATCTTTAAAAAAAAATTTGCAGACAGTTTAAAACTGATCTTCACAAAAAAATGGTCTTTTGGGCTTTAGGCCTGCTCCTCTGAATAATTTCCTTTAGCTGTCAGGCACCAGGTAAAACTCTTTCTTCCAGTGGGTGAAAGGTATGCCCATAGTGGTAGTATTAGGTACTGGCTTCTCCTCATGTCCACTGGTGTTTCCATGGACCTCTCAGGTAGAGTCCAAAAAAACAGAAAAAAAACAAAACATAACAAAGTCCTTCTCAATTGCACTTCCCGAATAGGAAAGATGGCACAAAAAATTCTCCCAACCAAAAATAGGAATAAAATCTTCTCCAAATCCCAGAAAATATCCTCTCCTGCTGGCATTCTGCTTTCCTAATATCTGCGTCACTGACTCTCTTTTGACCCTGACTCCTCCATGCAGAGGCTATAGTTTTCCTCAAGACAGGAACAGAGTGCCTCCACAACAGACTAACAGTAGAAAAAATCCTCATAGATGTAGCCTGCACCCAGGAGGGTGGCCTGTTTGGTAATGCATTCCCTCTCCTATGAATAGACTTTTGAGGTGAACTGTCCCTGTGAATCAGCAAGCACAATTAAATAAACATATTTGTTTATTATTACAGGAAATAACATATATTAAAAGCTGCGCATTATCTGCAATGAATTTGTGGAATATAAATAATGTTAAATAAGTAAATAAAAGCAAAAGGGTTAAACCACAAACACAAATACAAACAATCATAATCAGCAAGAGTAGTTTCAGAATGATAGTCTTCACTTTGAATAACCATGGATTTTATATATCTTTATATTTACGAATATCTAGGCCTGGTATACTTTTCAATTACTAGTGAGCTCACTATTTCCCTCAAAGGGATATCACTACATTAATCACTAGGCCCAGTATTGTTTATGCACAAACAAAACAATTGCCTTTCTTCACCCTTCCATAGGGGTGCACTGCAATACATAATGTTCCTTAATCCATAGGAGTTAGCAGTCAAATGAATTGTTCTTCACTTTCTGAGAGTGCCAGACAATATTGTTGCACAGTGCTGCTGCCATTGAGATTGGCAAAGGAGGTGTCCCTTCACTCCTGGGGTATGATGATGAGGCTAGGGAGTCAAAAGATCAATGTTTAAACAACTATGCAAATGGTTTACTTATAATCCGATGGTTTACAGGTAATGCAGGTAAATAACTTCCATTTAAATGATGCGAGAATGTCACAGTGGGGAGACCAAAGCTCAGAAATTAACACAGAAGCCTAAGCCAGAGGCTATTATTTTGTATCTGAGTCAAAAACCTACTGGCCTATTCCCAAATCTCCACCAACCAGTCCTGGACTCTTTCTATGGCTCTTCTGCTAGAGCTGCAGCAAAACCGCTTCCAGCACAGTTCTCAGAGGCTCAAGGATTCTTTTCTTCAGTTCTATTTACACTGTCTGCACTCAGCAGGAAACTGACTTTCTAGATCCCTGCAGAGATTAACAAAGACAGAGGAGACAGTTTTAAACTGTCTGTTATTCTTTAGTTGCTCACCCAAGGAGGAGACTCTAGGAAACAAATCATTGCTGTCTCTCTGTCTCGCCTCCTCCCAGATGGCCTGGCTGCTTGAAAAATCCTTTCCCTCAGTCCAGTGGCTCCTAAAGTCAGGTGCTTTGAAGTATAGTACAGTCACGAGGTGAAGTGACAGAGCTGGGGAACAGCCATGTTACAGTTGTCTCAGTCTCAACATCAGTAGCCACTGGCAGCCATGTTATGGTTGTTGCCTCTGCATTACCTATTGTGTGCTGGCTATTCCTCCTTGACAGGCATATAGAGCCAGGTAAGAGGGTACTACACAACCATTCCTCCACTCAGACAAGCCCTGCTAGACCATTTGGGTTCTGGGTCTGGAATCTACCTTTGTACCTTGCCCTCCCTGGTATCAGGTTGTAGGGCCTGAAATTGAGTTCCATTCTAACACATTCTTTCTACTCCAAATCCCAAACAAAATGGCCACATCCTCTCCAGGCTCTGCCTGCATTTAAGCAGATTGGATAACCAATCCAAGCAGCCTCACCAGACGTACTTGTCAAGGATGGTCTGCCAGCTCCCACTTTTAAATCCTAACGTAAATCTTAAACTAGGGACAACAAAGAATAGGGACATAGGGACATAGGGACTGAAACCCCCCCCCCCCACACACACACACACACACACAGCTGCCAGCCCAGGAAATTGAAAAGATGGTCAGACCCCTTACTGTGAAAGTACTTAGATGGCCAATGAATAGATTAGTCAGAGAATCAGGTAGGGGATTTGCATGTCACAGCCCCCCTGTACATCTGCTGATAATTTTGTAGGAAATATCACTAAAATATCAAAAGAATTCAAACTCCTACATTTCAGCACTATGACTGGGAAAGGGATTTATGAGAGAAATGTACTGGAAACAGTTCTAGGAAGCAATCAGATTTTCACCCTGACTAGCAAGGGTATTTAGACATGTGGGTACCGAGCTCCCAGACAATAGCAGGGCATGGCTAGGCCAGATGAAGAAGTATGTACATGGCCTTTCTCTGTGGTCCTGCTTGGGTCTTGGCCTTTTGGGTGAGAGGAAAAGACTTATACAGGGTCAGACAACAGATAAAGCAAAATCCAGGCTGAAAGAAAGTGACTTATCCAGGCTGGGTAACAGTACATGATTGACCATAAACTTAGCAGAGCTAAAATCACTGAAATCTGAGACTGTGGAGGGTCAGAACCACTGAATGCTAAAGCAGCCATGAGCCTAGTGGAGCTGTAAAACCAAGCCAAGGAAAACCTTCCTACCAAGGGAAAAGAACTGAAGGACAGCAGCTGGCCGGGAGGTGGAGTGGTCCCCTCCTTAAGAGAGGGGACCCCAGAGGCATATCTGGAGATCAAGCAGTCTCCCTTGAGCAAGGGGACTTCAGCAGCAGTCCAGGAGTTGGAGTCTGGTCCCCCAGGAGGGCATGGACCTAAATGGCAGTCTGGGAGGCAGATCCCCCAGGAGAATAGGGACCCCAGTGGCAGATCGGCTTATGGAGTCAGGTTCCTCTGAGAACGTGGACCCCAGCAGCAGGTGGGAGGTGGAGTCAGGTCCCCCAGGAGAGTATGGACCCCAGCAGTAGTCCAGGAGGCAGAGTCAGCTTCCCCAGGAGGATGTGGATCCCAGTGACAGACCGGGAGGTGGAGACGGGTTCCCCAAGAGGGTGTGGACCCTAGCATTTACACAGACCTTTTAGTGGAGTGGAAGGAGATGGTTTAGATACAGCAGACCTCCCCAGACCAACACTGCTCACCGGCCCAGTTGCATCTTTTCACATGGGGAGACTTGAGATAAAGGGGGGAGGATAATAATAATAATAATTGAGTAAGCAGGAATGCAAGAGGTCCCTTCTATTCTATTTAGTGGTATACTGTGGGGGCCAACAACCCCAAATTTCTACCTTGAGGAAATGTATTTAGTTGTGTAGGCTGAGGCTATTAACCATGAGTGGCTGTTTGACATCCTATTAGCCATGTACATTGTCATTTATTTATTATTTATTTATTGGTTTTTATATACCGGAAGTTCCTGTATACAATACATATCACTCCGGTTCACATTTAACAGAGATAACTATCGCCGGGTAGGCGGTTTACATGGAACATATCAAATATAAAGTCATGTAGAAATGTATATGCTTGTATAGTCTAATAAACCTGTATATATTTGTACATACTGCCAGCCTTGTTCACAGTCCCATTTGTTTTCCTGGTGTAAAAGGAGGGAAATCACACCCACTAACACCTTCTTCCCCAGATGGAAGTACCAAGCACCAAGAACATGAGGACCAACAGAGTCTGCCCTAGGGAGGCTCCCTCCAGGTCGGTCCCGGACCCAGGAATGCCCCACAGGGTAAGCAGTGAAGGGGGCGTTACTTAAATGTTTGGAGGTACCGCTGCGATTTGAACCCAGGATCTCCTGTCAGAACCAAAGGGGTCCCTACATCTAGATCACTTTTCATTCTGTCTAGTGTCTACCACTTTTCATTCTGTTGTATACCGTAGTGTAAGCCTGCATAAAGGCTAACTTTTTCCTCCAACTCCTTTATAATATCATTAACAAAAATGTTGAATAGAACCGGTCCTGAGGCACTCCACTTATCACATTTCTTTCCTCAGAATGAATACCATTTACCATTATCCTCTGTCTTCTATCACTCAACCTGTTTCTAATCCAGGCTACTACTTTAGGACCCAACCTCAGGCTATTCAGTTGATTTTATTATATGGGACAGTATCAATTATCTTGCTGAACTCAAAGTAAACCACATCTGACACATGTCCTTGATCTAATAGTCCCCAGCCAAAGAAATCAATGAGTGATGTGAAATGACCTGCCTGCAATAAAAATCCAGCCTGCCTCAGATCCTGCAATCTATTGGATTGTAGATAGTCCACTATCCTTTCTTTCAGAAAAATCTCCATCAGTTTTCTGACCACTGAGGTAAGAATAACCAGCCTGTAGCTTCCAACCTCTTCTTCCTTACCACTTTTATAAAAAAGGACAGGATCCACCCTTCTCTGGTCCTGTGGGACTATGTCTGACGCCAAAGATCTATTGAGCAGGTCCTTCAGCGGACCCATCAGGACATCCTGAGCTCCTCTAGTATCCTAGATTATGTATCATATGGCCCCTTGGGTTTCTCCACTTTCTGTTTGGCTAATTGCTCACAGGCACTCTCCTCATAAAACGGTGTTGTATCTACTCTGCTTTCATATGTACTTTTGGCAACTATCAACGGTTCTTCTCCTATCCCTTCTTAAGTGAAAACTGAACAGAAGTATTTAATAGCATTTCTGCCTTTTTTAAATCTCTTTTCAAACAATGCTTCTCATTTCCTCTCAGTCTTACAATACCAACTCTGGCCTTCTTTCACTTACATACCTGATGAACGTTTTGTCACCTTGCTTTACTTCCTTTGTCATCTTTTCTTCCATTCATGCTTTGGCCATCCTGATTTCCTTTCCATTTTCTTTCTATATTCTTTCCTGTGTTCTTCTTTTTGGGACCCTTTGTACTTTTTGAATGCTAATCTTTTGGCCTTTACGTTTTCAGCCACCTCTTTGGAAAACCATGCCATTTTCTTTTCTGCTTATTTTTATTAACTTTCCTGACATAAAGATCAGTCACCATTGTTATAGGTCCTTTTAGTTTAACTCACTGTTCTTGCACTTCACCTACCTTCTCTCACCCTGCGAGTGTCTCATTTAGGTACTTCCCCCCAAAATAATATTTTTAAAATTGAGGAATTTTAGCTTTGTATGATTCCTTTGCGCTTTAGTGGTAATACCAAACTGTACTGACTGATGGTCACAAGTACAGAAGTGTGCACCTCCCTGGACCTTAAAGACTCTGTCTCCATTCATAAGTACTTGATCCTACTTGCCCTTTCCCTCGTGGGTTCCATCACCATTTGTTTGAGGCTAATCCTTAGAAGGGAGTCCAGAATCTATAAACTCCAAACAAATCTGCCGGATATCAATAAATTACTAGATTTAGGGGCCTGCTAACTAAAGAGACACACGCTAATCTGTTTTTGTAACATGCATAATTGTAGTGCATTTAGCAAGCTACTCCCTAAAGGGATATGCCGGCAATACGTGTGCAACCCTGGAATACCTACCCCTGCCTCCCCCTGCGCGCACCAAGCCTATCTTGCGTAGGCTCGGCAGCACGCGTAAGCCCTGGGACGTGCGTAAGTCCCAGGGCTTGAAAAAATGGGCATTCTGGGGGCAGGGCCGTGGGCAGCAGTGCACGCATGTTATAAAATCGGGCGTAGATTTGTTTGTGCCAGGTTGCGCGAACAAATCTACACCCACGCATAACTTTAAAAATCTACCCCTAAAGGTGTTAATGTACTGCAGTTACATACGTTAGGAACAAGAGTTTATACATGAAAAGATCGGAGATCAAGTTTGACAAATAAATGCAATAAGTGCTTTTATGTGGTCTGTGAAAAGGCATGTGTTGAGACTGGGATAGGAAAACACTGCACAAACATTTGATTTTCAGGCATGCACATCTTTCAGCTACCTGCACATATTGAAGGTGCAAAGTACATAGGCCCTTTTAGTGTGAGCACTTTATGCTAGCTAATTTTATAATGGGAAACCATCCTTTGAAAATTTGCTACTTATGTGTGTTGAATTTACATAAGTACTTTCCATGTTTGAAGGCTACTCAAAATTGCTCCTTGATGATTCAGATGAGATTTTGCCTGCTATTAAATAGTAGGGATGTGAATCGGGCTTCGGACGATTGGAAATATCGGACGATATTTTCAAAAACGTCAGAAATCGGGGGCTCCCCAAAACGATAGGAAAACCCCACGATATTGATCGTGGGGGTTCTCTTATCGTTTTGGGGGAGGGCGGGAAAAATGGCACACAAAAATAACCCCTAAACCCACCCCGACCCTTTAAAACTAATACTTTAGCTTCCCCCACCCTCCCGACCCCCCCAAAAAACTTTTTACAGGTACCTGGAGGTCCAGTGGGGGTCCCTGGAGCGATCTCCCGCTCCCGGGCTTTCGGCTACCACTAATCAAAATGGCGCCGATGGCCCTTTGCCCTTACCATGTGACAGGGTATCTGTGCCATTGGCCGGACCCTGTCACATGGTAGGAGCACTGGATGGCCGGCACCATCTTGTGCTCCTACCATGTGGCAGAGGCTGACCATTGGCACCGGTAGCCCCTGTGACATAGTAAGGGCAAAGGCTATCGGTGCCATTTTGAATACTGGCAGCCGACGGTCCGAGTGCAGGAGGTTGCTCCCGGACCCCCGCTGGACTTTTGGCAAGTCTTGTGGGGGTCAGGAGGGTCCCCCAAGACTTGCCAAAAGCCCCTGGTGGTCCAGCGGGGGTCCGAGAGCGATCTCCTACACTCGAGCCATCGGCTGCCAGTAATCAAAATGGCGCCGATAGCCTTTGCTCTTATTATGTCACAGGGGCTACCGGTGCCATTGGTCAGCCCCTGTCACATGGTAGGAGCACAAGATGGCGCGGGCCATCCAGTGCTCCTACCATGTGACAGGGTCCGGCCAATGGCACGGATACGCTGTCACATGGTAAGGGCAAAGGGCCATCGGTGCCATTTTGATTCGTGGCAGCCGACGGTCCGGGAGCAGGAGATCGCTCCAGGGACCCCCACTGGACCACCAGGTACCTGTAAAAAGTTTTTTGGGGGGTCGGGAGGGTGGGGGAAGCTAAGGTATTAGTTTTAAAGGGTCGGGTGGGTTTTTTGTTTATCGGCTCGGGCGCAGCCGATAAACAAAACCGCGATCGGCCCGATGAAAAAAACTCCACATGTGAATCGGAACCGGAATCCAAACCGATTCCGATTCCGATTCACATCTCTATTAAATAGGGTACTTTTAAAATGACTCCTAGGGGAATGATTTTAAACTTTGGTACTGGAAGGAATAAATTAAAGAAGCAGGAATGTCATAGTTTGGAAAGAGAAATCAAACAAAGAGAGAACCAACACATCAACAGGATAGGGAGCACCTTATTATTGCAGTTTCCGAATCTCAAACACATTTCTAGTTAACAGGCACATCAATTTACTTGTAGTAACCTAGGTATTATTCAGAGAATAATAAAAATGGACAATTATTTGTGTAAAATCTAAAAGCAAAAAGGAATAGGGAGAGAATTTCAGCTCTATGATCATCATGTGATAAGAACACTTATAAGGATAATGCAGTTGCCCAATAATGTATGGAGCACTGCTCCATTCTGTATTGATCAGACTCTATATGTAACATTGAACATGTTAATGCATTTCTAAATTCATTGTCTCGGCCTCAGTTAAATCTTGGGGAAAAATGAAACTACACTCTATAATTACGGAAAAGGAGATTCAGCAGACTACTAATGAGGTAATCTTCAAAGGGATTTGTAACAGGTAAAACAGTGTTGTATGCACAGACATGGCCTTTTACAAAACTGCCAGCCCAATATGTGAGCAAACTAAAACGTATGTGTCATGTGCACATGTAAGTTTCCCGGAATAAGCCAAAGTGTTTTCCTGGGGTGGAGTAAGAATTTGAGGAGGAGCTTGGATTTATGTGCATGATTTGTACAATCTGACCATACGCACATAGATTTTCAGGAAAACTTTATGCGCACCAAATAGGAGGCATATATTCTGCTGGGTAGATCTGATGGAACAATTTTCAAAGCGAACATACATGCAGATGTTTGCTTTGAAAATTGTATTTTATGCTTATATTTGTGGCATAAGTTAGGTGGGATGTTTGAAAATTACTCTCAAATCCCTAACACTTCGTAACTTGATTGGCGTGGTTGATTTTCTGGTGGAAATTTCTCAAGCCCTTCTCTATTTATTTATAAGCATTTCATATTCTGCCTTCAAAGCCCTGCACCCAGTTCCAGTATGGAACTGCATTCTTCCAGATATAAAAAGCAACTGAAGGCTGACCTGCTGAGGAAGGTACCCAGTCCCAATCCCTGAGTTGAGATTTCTGCTCTCAAGGTTGACTGTGGCTGGTGATGCTGAAGAGAGAGTGTTATTCATAAACCCTGGGAGAAGGGAGCTGCAGCTATGGTCATTGCTCAAGGATGATACTCAGAGACCAGATTTGGGTCCATGACTGCAGGGTTCTTGAAGGATCCTGTTGCGCTTGGGGGTGGACCCTTGTCCTGGAGCAGTGCAGGATGGCTCCCTGGTTGGGCCCAGGAAGCACCTGCTACAAGGAGGCAGAGCACAGGAGGAGACAGAGGCTAGCTGGAGCTTCACCACTGGAAGCCCATGGTCCCCCGGGTGGAGCCCTTGGCGACCCGGGCCACTTGGACTTAGGTGGGCCTCGCAGGTATCCCAGAAAAAGTTCAAAGGTGTGCCCACCAGGATCAAGGGTGCACGGTTGACGTCTAGGCTGGAGGCCTAAGGGATCAAGGAAGGCCAGAAGAGTGTGATGACAAGGCTTGGAGCAAGGCCAGAATCAAGGAGGTGTGGTCAGTGATAGCAGAGGTCAAGTTCCAAAGGTCAGTCTGAGAGTAGTCAGCCAAAGCAGAAGTCAAGTTCCAAAGGTCAGTCCAAGAGTAGTCAGCCAAAGCAGAGGTCAGCTTCCAGAAGTCAGACGTGGTCGAGCAGGCAGGCAGAGGTCAGTATACGGGCAGCAATCAGAGTAGTCAAGAACAGGCAGAGGTCAGTATCCAGGCAGTGATCCCCAGCGTAGTCAAGAACCAGAGAGTCAGTCCAAGAGTCAGTCCAAGAGAGTCCAAGAGTCAGTCCAAAAGATATTACCCGGGGGGACTCATGAACAGACATATGCTGGAACAGAAGGATGCAGGAACAGAAGGACATTGGAATAGGAAGACGCTGGAACAGAAGGACACTGGAACAGGACTGGAACGAGACTGGAACAGGCGATGAGACACGGAGGCAATCTAGTACACATATGGTGTCGAGAGAAACATATAGTTTGGAGGAAAAGGCATGAGAATAGAAATATGGAATGGAAACAAGAGGAAGGTAACAGGGCAACAAATTATATACAAGTCATGATTACAATTATTAGGTAGTAAAATAAATATACGGAAGACATGTTTCTTGGATTTGGGAATGCAAGCTGAGTTGGGAAAGGATTACTATGTACGGAGTTTAAGGGTAGGCTTGCTTAAATAGCCATGTTTTCAGTTTTATTTTGAACTTCTGTCCGCATTGCTCTAGTCTGAGTTCGGGTGGCATGGCGTTCCAAGCATAAGGGCCAGCAATAGTTATGGAATGCTCTTTTGTGGAGTTGAGGTGTATATGTTTCGAAGAGGGAGTGTGGAGAGTACCTTTGTATGATGATCTGGTAGGTCTATTGTATGTGTGGAAGTGTATTGAGTCTTTCAACCAGTGCATGTTCTGGTTATGGAGGGCTTTGTTTATATTAGTGAGAGTTTTATATGTTATACGGTGGTGTATGGGGAGTCAATGAAGATCCTTGAGTATGGGTGTGATGTGGTCGAATTTGCGTGAATTGGTGAGTATTCTGGCAGCGGCATTCTGAAGCAATTGAAGTGGTCTAATCAAGGCTTTGTGTAAACCAAATAGGAGGGAGTTACAATAGACAATTTTTGACAGACATGTGGCTTGCAAGACTGTACGGAAGTCACCAAAGTTGAGGAGAGGTCTTTTTAAAGTGTTGAGTTTATAGTAGCAGTCTTTCATAGTTGAGCAACTGAATTTTTGGAACTTGAGACGATTATCTATTATGATGCCTAGATCTCGTGCTTGGAGTGAGAATGAGATGTTTTGGGTGGGAGAACTGTTGGAGTGATGCAGACTGCAGAGGTGCGATTATGAGGAGTTCAATTTTGGAGGAATTAAGGGCTAGATTTAGGGAGGTGAGGAGGCTATTTATAGAGGATAGTGCGTTTTCCCATCTTTCAAGTGTGGAGGTTAGGGAGTCAGTAATGGGGATGAGAATCTGCACATCATCCATGTAGATGAAGTGGGAGAGGTCAAGGTCAGTGAGGAGTTGGCAGAGGGGAAGTAAATATATATTGAAGAGTGTGGAGGACAGTGAAGATCCTTGTGGAATGCCTCTGTGGAGGTAGATAGGTTTGGATTCATATTCATCAATTTTAACTTTGTAGAGTCTATTGGAGAGGTACGATTTGAACCATAGTAAGGGGGTACCGGTAATACCAATTTCACAGAGATGTTTTAGGAGTCTGTTATGGTTTACAGTATCAAATGCTGAAGCGATGTCGAGAAGTGCCAGTAAGAAAGAATGACCTTTGTCAAAGCCTTTTAGAATGGTGTCTGAGAGGGAGAGTAGGAGAGATTCAGTGTTGTATAGTTTTCAGAATCCGAATTGAGAAGGAAAAAGGATGTTATGTTTTTCAAGATGGTCAGATAGTTGAGTGTTGACTATTTTTTCAAGTACTTTGGATAGGAATGGAAGGTTAGAAATGGGTAGGAAATTAGAGAGGTCATGAGGGTCAAGATTGGGCTTCTTAAGAAGGGGTTTGAAGGTGGCTTGCTTGAGGAGGTCAGGAACAATTCCTGAGGAAAGAGAGGAGTTCATAATGTTGGCAATAGGTTTTCCTATGGTGTTGGGGATAGATAGTAGGGCTTTGGTTGGTATAGTGTCAGATGGGTGTCATGCCGGTTTCATTTTTTTGAGTACAGTTTCTGTTTCTAGTGAAGAGGCAAGTTCGAAGGAGTTAAAGGGTATGTGGGAGATAGTGGAGAGAGAAGTGAGGGGTAGGATAGTGGATGGAAAGCGTTGAATGAGTTTTGCGATTTTGTCACTGAAGTGGAGGGCAAGTTTATCACATTTAGATTGTGTGTCCGATTCTGACGGGGTAGGAATGGGGGATTTAGTGAGCTCAGAGACGTAAGTGAAAAAGGCCTTCGAATTAAATTGTAGGTCATGCATTCTGCTAGCATAAAAGTATTTTTTTGTTTTAAGGATGGCAGTGCGGTATTCATGTAGGGCAAATTTGTAGTTAGCTAAAAGTGATGGAGAGGGGTCTTGGCACCATTTTTTTCTAGGAGTCTCAGGGCGTGTTTGAGATTCTTAAGTTCAGTTGTGTACCAAGGTTTTTTATTATTTCTGGTTGAGTTTATACTTTTTGTGGTGAGGGGGATAAGGAGTTGGCAATATTGGAAGTGATCTCATTCCAGGATGAGATAGCTGTTTCAGTGTCTGTGCAGTCCAGTTTATCAAGGCTTTTGGAGAGGGTGGTGATAAGGTCATCTCTACTCCAAGGTTTCCTAATTTGAAGTTTTTTTAGAGAGGGGATCTGGGTGATTGCAGGTTATTGAGACTGAAGTTGTTATTAGAGCATGGTCGACCAGGGAATGGAAATACAGGAAGGGGTGGAGTTGGAGTGGATGTGTGAGTTGATGAATATTAGGTCGAGGGTTTGGCCTGCTTTGTGGGTAGGAGTGTTAATTATTTGGGTGACTCCCATAGCCTTGAGTTTGGAGAGGAAGGCGATGCAAGATGGTGTGCAGGGGATGGCATCAACATGGAGGTTGAAGTCCCCGAGAATAATGGCAGGTTTATCCAGATCAATGTTTTGCATTATAAATTCAGTGAGAGGTGAAGGGTTGTTCTCAAGGATGGCGGGGGGGGGGGGGGTATGTTTGCTTTGAAAATTGTATTTTATGCTTATATTTGTGGCATAAGTTAGGTGAGGTGTTTGAAAATTACCCTCAAATCCCTAACACTTCATAAATTGTAGGACTGGTTGGTCTTCTGGTGGAAATGTTATTAAGCTCTTCTCTATTTATTTATAAGCGTTAGATATTCTGCCTTCAAATAAAAGTAGGCCCAAGGTGGATTATAAAAAGTAACATATCAAGCTTCCACATCAGAAGCTCTTGCTCTTCATATTCATTGTACAAAGTTTCTTTTCAGGGGAAACAAGAGGGGCTAAATTATTTTGGCGTCATCAACCATAATGATTTAGAGAAGACAGTTTTGATTAATCTGGGAAAAGCTGAGAACTTCATATTAAGTAAACTAGGGAGCAGGAAAGTTATCTGGGTATAACTTATCAGGATAATTTTTCTCTGCTATTCAACAGGAACAACAGGTTCCACATTCTGCTGAATATACTCGGCCAAAGTGAAAGTTGCCAGTTATACTTTAGGGATTACAGTTACAATTATACTTTAGGGATTTACATCTTTCTAAAAGAAATGAAAAAAGCAAGACTATTTTATTATGAATTTTGTTTGTAATTAAAAAAGTGCTGCAAAAAAACCCCTTTTGTTTCATTTTTATTTCATTTATTGACATTTAAGTCTATGGAGAAGGCATTCATATATATATCTATATATCTATATATCTATATGGCAAGGAGCAGGACCAATCAATCACTTGCAAACAGTTTTTAAACTGCTTATCCTAGCTTAGCTACTAATTATTATTATTATTATTTTTAACTTAAATTGAAATAGAAAGCTAAGCTGTAATAGACTTACTTGTGGGTCACTTGTGTGATTGATTTCAGAGAATCAACACATAGGCTGTGAAGCTCCTTGCTTTTCAGAGTTTCAGGAAAAGTTTATAGGAAAAAAATTGAGAAAATGTGTGCTGTCAGTCTACCACTGCTTCAGAGCCCTACTGTGCTGCTTCTTAATACTGGGTACTGTACTGTGCAAGTAACTCCCTTTACATTTTGTCCAGCTAGAGATTACTAAAAGCTGTAAGTGTACTTTAGAATGATATAGTATTTCAGCAGGACTGAGAGCAGACACTGTCAGACTACTGTAGTGTGTCTGTAGGAAAAAATACACCAACAGAGAATGTGTTTTCAGTGTGTGCTGTGCATAGTTACAGCTTGCCCTCTTTCTTTGTGCAAAAGGTGACAGTGCAACGTACAGAACAGCAGAAAACAGAGTCTGAGCTAATCCATATATTGTAGGCAGAGCGCCTCAGTTGCTGAAAGTGATGACCAGGTGTACATTGTAACACTATAAAACCCCTTACTCTGGAGATTTCTTTATTTAAAAGAAGTTCATCACATCCTTGGTATTAGGAGGCAGATGTGGGAATGGGAATGGACAGAAACCTGTTCAAAGGAAGGCCGTGCCAGCAAGAGCTGTGGTCAGTACTAGCAGCAATGGTGATGACAGCCAGCCACAGAATCAGCAGTATCCCAGCCAAGAACAAACATGACTTTTTAAAGAGGGATTAACCAGCTAGAGATGCAGAGTTGGGACAACAATCACCTTCTCCCATCTCCAGTGCTGGTGCAGAAGCAGAATGAGAGGAGAGTGACTGCAGTGAGGGGCAGGGGGTGGGGAAGGGTGACTTGGAGAGCATTGGCTCAAGCAAGTGCAGTTTTCCCTGTTTCATTCTGACCAGTGCCTACAGTATCCCACTGATTCAGATGAATCATGTTTTGGATTTGAATTTTTAGAAGAAGGGGATATTGAAAGTCTGGTAACTGAGGAGGGTTTGAAGAACTAGTAAGTTATTGTGAACAATTGCAGATGGATAGCATAACGATAGATGCAGTAACTGATAGGGATGTGAATCGTTTTCCATATCGTCTTAACGATAGAAATCGTGTGGCAGGGCAAGAAAATCGTCTTAGGCACGATTTTTTAGTTAAAAAATCGTTAAAAATCGTTTTTTCCGATTAGTGCGCACTAACTTGAGTTAGTGCGCACTAACGGGAGTTAGTGCGCACTAACTCCCGTTAGTGCGCACTAACTGGGAGTTAGTGCGCACTAACTGAAAATGATACAATTTGACACTTTTCAGGTCAGTTAAGGTCAGTTTAGGAATGAATATGTATTCCTATTGGCTGCCCTCTTATTTATTCATGTTACCAAGTTTCCTACTGACAGTATATGGGGGATGGGAAATGGAAACAGTTGGTAGCTTGACAAAACAAGTAATGTGATCAGTCAATGTGACTAGAACTTGTGCCCTAACCCTGATACCAGGGGTATTGTGATCTTCCTGCACACAGTGCCCTATCCCTATTAATACCAGGAGTGTTGTGATCATCCTGCACACAGTGCCCTATCCCTAATACCAGGGGTGTTGTGATCTTCCTGCACACAGTGCCCTATCCCTAATACCAGGGGTGTTGTGATCTTCCTGCACACAGTGCCCTATTCCTGATACCGGGGGTGTTGTGATCTTCTTGCACACATCCCGATATCAGGGATAGGGCACTGCGTGCAGGAAGATCACAACACTCCTGGTATTAATAGGGATAGGGCACTGCATGCAGGAAGATCACAACACTCCTGGTATTAATAGGGATAGAGCACTGCATGCAGGAAGATCACAACACCCCTGGTATCAGGGATAGGGCACTGTGTGCAGGAAGATCACAATACCCCGGAGGAGTGAGGGTCAGGCAGCTCCCCCCTGTCTGTGAAGCCAGCCTCTCACTAGTAATGCAGGGAGGGAGCTGTCTCAGACTTCACCATCCTCCCCCCCCCCCTTACCCACACACCATTCACTAGCTGGGACATGGGGGAAGTCAGGAGTGAGGGTCAGGCAGCTCCCCCCTGTCTGTGAAGCCAGCCTCTCACTAGTAATGCAGGGAGGGAGCTGTCAGACTTCACCATCCACCCCCCCCCCCCTCACCCACACACCATTCACTAGCTGGGACATGGGGGAAGTCAGGAGTGAGGGACAGGCAGCTCCCCCCTGTCTGTGAAGCCAGCCTCTCACTAGTAATGCAGGGAGGGAGCTGTCTCAGACTTCACCATCCTCCCCCCCCCCTCCCCCACACACCATTCACTAGCTGGGACATGGGGGAAGTCAGGAGTGAGGGTCAGGCAGCTCCCCCCTGTCTGTGAAGCCAGCCTCTCACTAGTAATGCAGGGAGGGAGCTGTCTCAGACTTCACCATCCTCCCCCCCCCCCCTCACCCACACACCATTCACTAGCTGGGACATGGGGGAAGTCAGGAGTGAGGGTCAGGCAGCTCCCCCCTGTCTGCGAAGCCAGCCTCTCACTAGTAATGCAGGGAGGGAGCTGTCTCAGACTTCACCATCCTCCCCCCCCCTCACCCACACACCATTCACTAGCTGGGACATGGGGGAAGTCAGGAGTGAGGGTCAGGCAGCTCCCCCCTGTCTGTGAAGCCAGCCTCTCACTAGTAATGCAGGGAGGGAGCTGTCTCAGACTTCACCATCCACCCCCCCACCATTCACTAGCTGGGACATGGGGGAAGTCAGGAGTGAGGGACAGGCAGCTCCCCCCTGTCTGTGAAGCCAGCCTCTCACTAGTAATGCAGGGAGGGAGCTGTCTCAGACTTCACCATCCTCCCCCCCCCCCCCTCACCCACACACCATTCACTAGCTGGGACATGGGGGAAGTCAGGAGTGAGGGTCAGGCAGCTCCCCCCTGTCTGTGAAGCCAGCCTCTCACTAGTAATGCAGGGAGGGAGCTGTCTCAGACTTCACCATCCTCCCCCCCCCTAACCCACACACCATTCACTAGCTGGGACATGGGGGAAGTCAGGAATGAGGGTCAGGCAGCTCCCCCCTGTCTGCGAAGCCAGCCTCTCACTAGTAATGCAGGGAGGGAGCTGTCTCAGACTTCACCATCCTCCCCCCCCCCCCTCACCCACACACCATTCACTAGCTGGGACATGGGGGAAGTCAGGAGTGAGGGTCAGGCAGCTCCCCCCTGTCTGTGAAGCCAGCCTCTCACTAGTAATGCAGGGAGGGAGCTGTCTCAGACTTCACCATCCACCCCCCCCACCATTCACTAGCTGGGACATGGGGGAAGTCAGGAGTGAGGGACAGGCAGCTCCCCCCTGTCTGTGAAGCCAGCCTCTCACTAGTAATGCAGGGAGGGAGCTGTCTCAGACTTCACCATCCTCCCCCCCCCCCCCTCACCCACACACCATTCACTAGCTGGGACATGGGGGAAGTCAGGAGTGAGGGTCAGGCAGCTCCCCCCTGTCTGTGAAGCCAGCCTCTCACTAGTAATGCAGGGAGGGAGCTGTCTCAGACTTCACCATCCTCCCCCCCCCCTAACCCACACACCATTCACTAGCTGGGACATGGGGGAAGTCAGGAATGAGGGTCAGGCAGCTCCCCCCTGTCTGCGAAGCCAGCCTCTCACTAGTAATGCAGGGAGGGAGCTGTCTCAGACTTCACCATCCTCCCCCCCCCCCCCACCCACACACCATTCACTAGCTGGGACATGGGGGAAGTCAGGAGTGAGGGTCAGGCAGCTCCCCCCTGTCTGTGAAGCCAGCCTCTCACTAGTAATGCAGGGAGGGAGCTGTCTCAGACTTCACCATCCTCCCCCCCCCCCCCCTCACCCACACACCATTCACTAGCTGGGACATGGGGGAAGTCAGGAGTGAGGGTCAGGCAGCTCCCCCCTGTCTGTGAAGCCAGCCTCTCACTAGTAATGCAGGGAGGGAGCTGTCAGACTTCACCATCCTCCCCCCCCCCCCTCACCCACACACCATTCACTAGCTGGGACATGGGGGAAGTCAGGAGTGAGGGTCAGGCAGCTCCCCCCTGTCTGTGAAGCCAGCCTCTCACTAGTAATGCAGGGAGGGAGCTGTCTCAGACTTCACCATCCTCCCCCCCCCCTCACCCACACACCATTCACTAGCTGGGACATGGGGGAAGTCAGGAGTGAGGGTCAGGCAGCTCCCCCCTGTCTGTGAAGCCAGCCTCTCACTAGTAATGCAGGGAGGGAGCTGTCTCAGACTGGTATCAGGGTTAGGGCACTGTGTGCAGGAAGATCACAACACTCCTGGTATTAATAGGGATAGGGCACTGTAAGAGATGACTGTAGTAGATTGAATAAAGATCTGATGTTTCTGCTCTCCTCACACCAAACAAAAACAACACACAAGCAGAGAAGCCCTTCTTACAAAGCTGAGCTAGTGAGTTAAGTAGGAGGAAAAGTAAACATACTGGTGCCAGTGTGGCTACTTAAAAAATACACTTACCAACAATCAATTACATATATTTGAACTGTGTACAGTTCCAGCCAGGACCACCTTTCTAAAATGCACAGTGATTGGCAAATTCAACATGCACTAGCATTTCAGGTGCCTGCTAACAAAAATAATAAACAAACAAGTTCTAGTCACGTGAGTGCTGATCATTACATTACTTTTTTGTCAAGCTTCCAACTGTTTCCATTTCACATCCCCCCCCAACCATATTGGTAACATCAATAGATAAGAGCACAGCCAGCCAATAGGAATACATACATACATATTCATTCCTAAGTGACCTTTACTGACCTGGGAAGTGTGAACACTTTGTTTCATTTTCTGTTGGTGTTCGTTAGTTTCCAGTTCCATTTCCCATCCCCCCAACCATCACCTCAGTGGTAACCTTGGTAACATCAATAGATAAGAGGGCAGCCAGCCAATAGGAACACATATTCATTCCTAACTGACCTTCAGTGACCTGGAAAGTGTTTATTTGTATCATTTTCAGTTAGTGCGCACTAAATCGAGTTAGTGCGCACTAACGGGGAGTTAGTGCACACTAACTCGAGTTAGTGCGCACTAACACGATTTAACGATTTTTAACGATAAATCGTTAGAATTTCTATTGTATCGTGTTCTATAACGATTTAAGACGATATAAACATTATCGGACGATAATTTTAATCGTTGAAAAACGATTCACATCCCTAGTAACTGATACTTCTGGGGCCAATAGCGCACTCCAGGAACAGGAGGTGGTTGAGAGCATGAGACACCTCTGGCCTTTAACCTCCTGGTCCAACTTCAAACCCAGCCTTAGCAGCAGTACACAAGGATCCAGAAAGGGAATCTAGCAAGAAATCACAGGTGCATTATGGACCACCGACATTTTGCTAAATGTCTTCACTGTCAGAAGGTCCTTAGTAGAGGAAAAATACTTGGCTATCTTTCAAACAGTGCTATTCACCACTGAGGTCACAGGTCAACAACCTCTAACCCCTGTGTTAGCAGCAAGCCCTCAAGGAGCAGATGCTATGGGGCTCCACATCAGTGTCCCGAGGCAAGAGGCAGCCAACATTGAAGGTGGTGACATGCATAAAACCTAATTCAATAGCATATATTCTGGCTTTTTTTTTAATTACTGTAATTTATGCTATTGTATTGTGAATAGTTTTTATCTGTGTTAAGTGCACTTAATGTGGGTAAATCAACTCTTGAAAACTGCTACGACAAGATGTTGCTTTAACCCCATCCCTAGGCATGGACTGCTACCTGATAAGGCCAGAAAATAATTTGTTTTTCTTTGGGGCTGGAACCACACACCAGCTGGCTCTCTCACAAGTTCTTACTTATAGGGCCAGATCCTTTATAGGCGGGGGGGAAAGATATACATTCAGGGCCCATTGTGGCAAGGGTGTCTGTTATGTATACTCATTTCACTTTCCTTTCTGTTCCCTTGGGAGAGGGGACTTGTCCTCATGGTGGGTACAGTGAGTGCAAAAGAAATACTCTGTAATCACTGAGCTAGTGTCCAAAATTAAAGTTTTTACTGTTCCAACAATGATGATGATGAATGGCACAATAACTTAAAATGCAGCACAACAGAATCCTCTTGTTTCTTCTCTTACAGTCTCTTTCCCTCTATCTATGCAGGGCTCATATACCAGGCCAGGGAAACATCCACTCTCCAGGGCTTGGTTAAGTGGAGTTCCCAGGTGGGCAGAGTTTCTTTAGCCTTGTCAGAAACCCCTTCCAATCTATTAACAATGATAAAGAGTCTATGACACGGAGAGTAAATCATCTCTCTCTCTCTCCCTCCCCAGGGTAATGAAATACTGGATGGGTGTCCAGTGATCTTTGATTTCCTTTACTCAGGGTTAGCAGATGTTATGGATCTCTTTGGTTCTTACACAGTCTCTTTATTTTTTTCTTTCTAGATCCCTGATGGGAGGGATCCTTCTGAAGCAATGCAGCTCTCTGTGCAACAAATGGGAAGGAAGGGCAGCCAAAACGTCCTCCTGGATCTTGAACTTTAAGACTCTTTCTCTTCAATGTAAACTAAAACCAGACTTCTTCCTGGCAGCAGGTGACTGACACCTCCTTCCTTGTAGAGGGTGTGGAGAGCAGGTCTTCCCTAACCTGCAAAGCCCCAGACTCAGGGTTCCCTATGCCCTGGAACCAGGCAGTATACAAGCTCTCACAAGGCTCCTACTACTTAAAACCTTAAACCCAAAAAATATACCTAGAGGGAAAATCCTATCCATCCAGGGATTAGACAGGGAAAGGAAACATCTCCTGACCCTCGTCAGTCTCCCCTGGCTGCTCTGACTGGACCTGAAAATCAACTTAAGCAAAACTCTCTACCACCTCCTAACTCTTAGCAAACCATAGGGGACTAGAGATGTGTATTGGATGGCCCGATAGTTTCGGGCTTCATTATCAGGAAACACAGGAAATTTTGAATTTTCCGCGGTTCGTTTTTTTTTTCTCGGCCGATCCAAATTTTGGCTTACATTGAAATGTTAGCGTGTGCTAATGGGAAGTTAGCGCACACTAACACAAAAAAACTAAATTTCCCGAAATTTCAGGAAAATGTCTTTCGCTTTTCGGGGTGGCTGAAACAGGATGAATTAGACAATTTTGTTGAAATTGTCTAATTCGTCCTAGGCGAATGTACATCCCTATAGGGGACTGCCTCCCGAGCTCTCTGTAGAGAGTTCCTCCATAGACTCTCAAAGGGATGGTCATTCCAAACTCTTCAATGGAAGGGGGCTGCAGTTGAATGGTAACTTCCCTCTTACACTAACCTGCACTCTCATCAACTGAAATAAAGGTTCAGCCAGGCCTTAATGGTGATTGACAAAAGGGTCTGTTACATTACATTCACATTTTTCTTTGAAAATTACCCTGATAACTTTTTTCTCATAGACACAAAGAGGGCCATATTCAGAGGCATTTAGCCAGATAACTCACTAGTTGTCTAGCTAAATAAATATTTAGGAACTTATCCAGCTAAGGTTTTGCTGGATATCTTATTATCCGGCTAAGATTTAGCAAGATAACTTAGGAGCATTCTGAGGGTGTTTTGGGGATAACTTATACGACTAAGTGAGGTTATGCCAAAGAGCTATCCTAAACTTAATTGGCTAACCCCTAGATTTATCATTTTGCTATAAAATTGTGCTTTGTTGCATTTTGGGCTAGAGAGAGAGAGAGAGAGAGAAAGAGACACTTTATAAGGCTCTCATATAAGTAAACTATTTATACCACTGTAAGAGGGGCAGGAAGAAAGGTGTAGTTATTTACAATGTTAAATCCCATGAGAGCGTGCGTTAAGCACCCCTCATTTCCATTTACTCCTCCCACTTGACTACATTTTATAAATTTGCATACACATCTCATGATGCGTTATTTATCACATGCGGCATTAGGGCCCTAACACCCACGATAAGGCCCTAACACAATTTTAAAAATGACCCTCTTACTATCTGGTTTTCGCCCATTTGGGAATATATACTCCCAAATGGGCGAAAACCTTTAGAAAATAGGCCCAATATTTGCAGATTGCACTTATGTGGAGTTGCTGAGGGACTGAAAAAAAATGTGAGAAAAGAACTGGAAAATTGATATGTGTTGTACAATTTGGTAGTAGCATCCTCTCAAATGTGTTAATGTTATCTTTACTAATTGTATGTAAAGTTTCTTGTAAATTCAATTAAAATATACGAACACAAAAAGCATGTGAAACACTGTAGTTCCCTGAGTGCCGCAATCACATAATTCCAAAACTTACACCCCTTATCCAAACTCTCCATGATGAAATCAGCATTTGGGATATGTTCAGTAATATCTCTCTGCATGATGCAATCAGAGAGACCAGGGCTTGCTCAAAGCTTCCAAATAGCGGTGGTAAAATTGAATCTTCCCACTCCTCTCGCATTCTGTGAGCTAGAGCACAATATTCTTCCTTCCTGTGGGATCCCAGTGCCAAAGTTTCCAGCCATGCGCTGGCCTCTTAGCGCAACCAAGGTGCCTGCAGTGCTGCTGCAGACATTCGGAGTTGGATATTACTGCCCCTGCTGCACATGCTGCTACCCATCTCAGCATATTGTTTAATTGTTCTAGGCATGTACTATACATTTGTATGTATTTTTAGCATTTGCCTAGTATAGGCTCTGAACGGAAGGTATGTGCAGTACAGGATAATGAAGAGAGAAGAGCTTTAAACGAGGGCATAATAGATTCCGAGGCAGAGAGGTAGGAGCAGAGCTTGGATGTTGCCCAAACCCCAGTTACAAGAAAGTGCTGAGATCCACATCAACCTGTGGTCCTATTTTTACACTAGGAATGTAAATAGTTTTATTCACACCAGCATATTATTATCTCAGCAAATATTTTTTGAGCTGCGACAAAATAATATGGTCAAAATCGAGACCATACAGAAGCAAAATTACAGAAATAAAAAATAAATAAATAAATAAATAAATAGACTGGTAACTAGAGAGATACAAGATGGCCTTTACTTTACTTCATTAATCTAATATTTATTTTCAAAAGCCATGTAACCCAGAAAAATAACTTCAGGTTTATGGCAAGAATGAGAAACAAGATGTTTGATTTTATGTCAGGCCAGTGTGAATTTCTGCAGTGATTTATCTTTTTTGACCTGGCACTTTCCTCCTATTCCTGTGTACTTCCACCTCAATTGGATCCAGGGCTGATTTTGTTGCCATGAGCCTTCATTAGCAACTAATCTGGGATTTTTTTCCCCCTCTTTTATGTTTTACCTCTTTGCCCGCCCCCCTATATACCCAATCTGGTCATTGCAGTGATGATCCTAGGCCCAGGGCACCTTCAGGAATCCTGCCATTATAGGCCCTGAATCCAGCCACTAGATGTCACCCTTGAGCAATGACCATGACATCCTCCTTCCTGGGTGCCCTGGCAAATGGAAGACCTGATTCAGGGATTGAACCAAGGATCTTCCTCATAGCAGCACACAGCACTGGTCATGGGGGCTACCAGGCTGGCCTAAAGTGTCATTCTTCATTATAATTTAATTCCTCCCTCCCAACAACAGTCAAAACAAGCATTCATATTTCTGCAGAAGTGTTTGGAGATATTCCTTTTTTTTTTTTTTTTGGTAAGCACAATTATTACAAGATGTCCCTTCATTTTCTGCATTGCAACAGGTGCTTTTAACGAGTGTATTAACTTAAGACGTTCCATTATTTCAAATTGAAATACAATGTTTTGATGTCTTCCATTAATTTTTTCTTTCTAGATCATTGACTAGATTAGATTTATTCTTTGTATTGCTGGAATTTTGGACGTGATTGAAGGAGAAGAGCAGAAACACATTTTTATTAATGTATATAGCAGAGTTTGAAGTATCATGGCCTCAAGGAACAAGGAGCTGAAATTCAATCCAAACTTCTGCATAGGTACTAATAATGCCAGGATATTAAGGTTAAAAGCAAAGGCTGGCTTTCTAGCTGTAAAACTGCAGCAATCACAAAGAAAAAAAGCAACTGGAATAGATACTTCCTATATAGAAATACTGTGGTTTTATAATTTCCTGTGGGGTCTTTCCATTAAATGATACTTTTTTAAGCTAATGTTGAGAGAACATTTTCAAAACTGCTTTGAAATATATTTGAATTAAACTTGAAATGCTCAACATATGAACACTAAAAGTGAGTGTCATATTTTACCTTTCTGATAATCTCTAAGGCAGAAGTTCTCAAACCTGTCCAGGGGGACCCCCAACCAGTCAGGTTTTCAGGATACCCACAATGAATATACATGAAATAAATTTGCATGCACTGCCTCCATAGCATGCAAATTTTATCTCATGCATATTCATTGTGGATATCCTGAAAACTTGACTGGCTGGGTGACCTCCAGGGCAGGTTTGGGAATCACTGCTCTAAGGCATAAAAAGTTAAGAGATGGAAATGGAGTTATTGTAAAAGTTTGAACTCTAGGGGATCATTGGTCTTAGCTGGCTTATTTGACATTTAGGTTCATGTAAAGAGAGCAGAATATCTACACCTTTCTTGACAGGTATAATAATAATTTTATTGTAGCAGCAAAAATTATACAATGGTTTTATATACTCTAGATATGTTTTTAAGTTTGTGGTTTAACAGGGTAAATCACTCTTGTTACAATAGGTTATAAAAGCACCTCAAACACATTGCTAATTAACTACCCCACTTCATTTAGTAATTTAGCCTGTTAATGTTACACAGATCAGAAATGCATAAAAATGTCTCAGGTCATTCCTCTCAAAGGGTTTGCTCAGAGTCCTGTCTTAACACAGGCAATCAACTGCCAACTGGGCCTCCAGCAGGCAAATGACAGGTCAACATCACAGTCCCAGGGTGGCAGACCCAACGTTTACAGAAGCCTCTATAATTTGTGCAGGTAGGGGCCAGGCGTGAAGATTAACTTAACCTGCAAAGGCTTTGGACAGAATAAGATTGGCAAGTATTCCAAAGTTAATAGAGCAGGGTTGGGCTGAATGGAGCTCATTCTAAAAGCTTAGGCTTTAAATTTAGTAGATTTAACATAGTAATAAATGTATTACATATAACATAGTAATATAGTAATGCCCAGTAAGTTTCTTATGATAGTATCTGTCATGCTGTGTAAGTTAACCCCAAGTTTCTCTTTTGCTGGATTATGAGCCTTCTTGAAAATTCAGACAGGGCTGCTTGACATGCATTACATAGACTTGGCTGTTGAAGCAGTCCTGTGCTTTTTCCCTTATGTCTGTGTATCAATACCATTAAAAATCTCTTGAAAAGTCTCAGGGTATGAGATGCTGTAGAGGTAGTGTAGAGTCCACGTAAGTCCAAAGTCTTTATCTTAATCAGGACTTAATGCATATGCATAGCATTCAAAAGTTGATATTTATTGGAGATTACTACAATCCACTGGCATAGGAATAGCAGGTTTCCGATATGACTTCTTAGGTGGTATGTGTATGCAGATTCTCACATGGATGATAATGTGGGCTGGAAGACAGCTCGTGAAAAGTGTTTTGCCTCATGACTGGATGCAAAGTTTGACAAGGCCACAAGCTCAGCAATTTTGTGTCTGCCGGTACCAGCTAAATTGTAGACTGAAGACAGATTGCTCAATATGGAGAACAATAGCAGCTTCTACTCCTCTGTACAGTTCATTACAATTGCAAGGGCCATCATGTGGCTGCATTCAATCTTGTGTTACTCAGGCCCGCACACAGTTTGGTTCAGCTGAGTAACTGTCATATCCTTCCAGAATACTGTATAGATTTTTCAGTGCATTTTGACAGTTCTTGGACAAACAGCGACAGAATGTATTATTTCATCTAGAATGCCTTGAAAAGACAGGACAAAGAATGAAATAACTAACTTTATCAAGTGGAATTTACAAATGTGCTATTTATAATTATTAGATGTAGACACACAGATCACAGTTCTAGTTTACAGTATTAAACAGAGTGGGATGCCTCTTTATATATCTCCTTGGTGGTCCGGTAAGAATAGAAAACCTTGCATTCACATACAACTGCACAAAAATACTGACCAAGTTATATTGTATATCCTTTGTAATAATTTGTGCTACTTATAAAATTATCAAGATTAACTATTTGGGTACAGACAATCTTTCAGTAGCATCATGCACTTCTAAGTCTGATAGATGCATTATTTTTTTTATGAGGATCAATGATTGTTCAACACTATTTATTGATTAGATATATATCCTACTATTTTACATTTACATTCAGGTACAGTAGGTATTTTCCTATCTCCAGAGGACTCACAATCTAGGTTTGTACCTGAGGCAACAGAGAGTAAAGTGACTTGACTAAGGTTATAAGGAGCAGCAGTGGGATATGAACGCTGCTTTCTAGCCTAAGCACCAGGTTACTCCACCGCTCTGCTGTTATCACAGCACATAATGATCTACACATTTCAAGCTTTCCTAAAATGTACTATTATATTTTTCAGCTATAACAGTTTCATATTTGTACATTGAAACAAACTATAGTCCACCTAATCTGAATTTCTAGGCAGGAACTAACCTTTCAGTTATTAAGCATCTTAAGATGATGAGTATGCAAGTTACACATTTAATTTCTGATTTTTTTTAACCGCTACGCTGCTCCTCTACTTCACTACAATGGCATTAAATGATCAATTACAGGTGTACAGTAAGGGGCAGATTGCAGGAAATGCTGCTTTTCCTGCAGCACTTGCTTTAACAGCTCCCAAAAGCATGGCAAGCTTATCTTTGAGAGATACCTCATGTGACCTGGAACCTGGCAGAATTGAGCCAAAAAAAATCTTCAACATAAATTTCACATTTTTTCTAAATAACTAAGTTCTAAAGCACACCATAGATCAGGGGAGAGCAAATTGATCTGCAGTCACCCTTCCATCCATGCAATCAATTGGACCTCCATAAGTTTGGTTACATTTCTCATGTATATATGCTGGATTTCTGGCAGTGCTGGTGCAAGGGTCTGCAGCTGCCCTAAGTGGCAATGAAGTAATGGCATCATGTGATCTCTCTCTCTCTCTCTGTCTCTCCCCACCCCTCCCACCCCAAACCAAAACCCACAGATCGCACACCAAGAATCTCCAAAGCTCCGTTCACACACTGTGACCTTTCCCAGCTCCTTGCCTTTCCACACTCATTCTCTGCTTTAAAAAATTTCTCCTCATGTCCGACTACAGCGCCCGGCCCACTTCCGGTGACCTAGGCGGCCACCCAGTCCACCTAATGCTCCTGCTGATCATGATTCTTGGCCTGGTGTTAAAGTAAGTCTCTTGCCAACCAATCAGCTTTTGAATCAGTTGTCAAATCACACTGCCAGCCATTGTTAGGCACATACACACACACACACACACAAACTCTCTCTCTCAGACACAAAGAAACACATACACTCTCTCTCCATGACACAAAGACACATACATACTTTCTTGCTCTCAGTGTATGGGTGCATCTATGTCTGAGAGCAAGAGAGAGTGTCTATGTGTTCTGTGTCAGAAAGACTTACCCCACACACACTCTCTGACACAAAGGGCCTTATTTTCCAAGGCTATCGCAGGCTTGTGCTAACAGCGCAAGCCTGCGATAGCTTGCGAAGGTAGCGCACGCCTGCGCTACCTAAATCGGGGCGAAGTCGGCCCCGGAAGAGGAGGAGTTGGGGCGTCACTGGGGCCGACTCCGTGAAGGCGCCGCGGACAGCGAAAAGGTAAGGGCCTTTTTGCATCCTATTTCACGCCCAATAGCTACACTTTCTATGGTGGCGCTACTGGGTGCGAAACTGGCACAGCGGCGGTGCGATCGCTGCTGGCTAGCGCAGGACCGCCCCCCCCCCCCCCGGGTCGACACCCCCCCACCCCCTATGAGCGTGATTTTCTAAAGTATCGCAGGCCTGCGATACTTTAGAAAATGACGCCCAAAGTGTTTGTGTTGGTGCAGACAGCGACTAACCCAAAGCAGCAGAATTTCAGATAGAATCCTGCTTTCCCATGTGGAGCCACTTCAGCTAGTTTTAGTTCAAGAGTAGGCACTATAGGTGAACCTGACAGTCTTGCACTACCACTGGCCCTGCCCTCTCCCACACAATTACATGTATTTGTAATAACAGGTTTCATATAGAAACATAGAAATGATAGCAGAAAAAGACCAATCGGCCCATCCAGTCTGCCCAGCAAGCTCCCACACTTATTTTCCCATACTTATCTGTTTCACCGACCATGAAAATCAGGGTCCTTATTGGTAACTGTTTGATTCAAATTTCCTGCCACCCCCTGCATAAGGCTTAATGGTTAAGGGTAGTAACCGCCGCATCAAATGCTTGTTTACCCAGCCTGCGCAGATCAATGCCTTGTTGGATGTTGTCTGAATGTAAATCCTCTTTTCCACAATTCCCCCTGCTGTTGAAGCAGAGAGCAACGCTGGATATGCATTCAAAGTGACATATCAGGCTTAATTGATTTAGGGTAGTAACCGCCGCAACAAGCAAGTTACTCCCATGCTTATTTGTTTACCCAGACTGTACAGTTCAGTCCTTGTTGGTTGTTGTCTGAATACAAATCTTCTTTTCCACATTTCCCCTTGCTGTTGAAGCAGAGATCAATGTTGGAGTATATTAACTGTGTGAAGGCTTATTGAGTAAGGGTATTAATTCTAGCAAGTCACCCCCATGCCTCTCTTTATTCCCATCCTCTAGCCTTTATGGATCCACAGTGTTTATCCCATGCCCCTTTGAAAAAAAATATGAAAAAGAATATTCAAAATATAGTCCTCTAAGGGAAAAATATCACTTGCAACAACATATACATTATTTTTACAATCACTGGTCTAGTGCCAATCATAAAAACTTGCTAAAAAAAAAAAAAAGACACTTGGAACCCATTTCGTTCCACAGTAAACTAAAACGCCATGGGATATGAGGCATTAGTAGTGTGGCTTGGTAAGTGGTTAAAAGACAGGTCAGTTTTCCCAGCAGATAAAAGGAAAATAGTGGAGTGCCCCAAAGATCTTTCCTAGGACTTGTGCTATTCAACTTATTCATTAATGATCTAGAAAGGGAGTGATGAATGCAGATGATACTAAAATATTCAGTAGTTAAAACACAAACAGATTGTGAGGAACTACAGAAAGACCTTGCAAGACTTGAGAGCTGAGCATTTAAATGGCAGATGAAATTTAATATGGACAAATGCAAAGTGATGCACAAAGGAAAAAATTACCTTAAGAACATAAGAAGTTGCCATATTGGGTCAGAACGAGGATCCATCAAGCCCAGCATCTTGTTTCCAAGAGTTGCCAATCCAGGTTACAAGTATTTGGCAAATACCCAAACATTAAATAGAACCCATGACACTAATGCTGGTAATAAACAGTGGCTATTCCCTAAGTTTATAGACTTCTCCTCCAGGAACTTATCCAAACCTTTTTTAATCCCAGAGTTTAATTGTGTATTGAGTGAAATTAATTTTCTCTGATTTGTCTTAAATGTGCTACTCACTAAATTCATTGTGTGCCCCTTATTCCTTCTATTATCTTAAAGAGTAAATAACTGATTCACATTTACCCGTTCAAGTCCTTTCATGATTTTATAGACCTCTGTCATATCCCCCTCAGCTGTTTCTTTTGCAAGCTGAACAGCCTTAACCTATTTAGCCTTTCCTCACAGGTCACCCTTCTCTGTACCTTCTCCAGTGCAACTATATATTTTCTGAGATATGGCAACCAGAATTGCACATAGTAGTCAAGGTGCGGTCTAACCATTGAGCAATATAAAGTCATTATGACATCCTCTTGTCCAGACTTCCTCTCCAGAATCCAAGACTCCAGAAGAACCAATGCAGCTCCGTTTGAATCAAGCTCTGACCAGAGGAGAAACTTCAAAGAAGACAGTTGGGCTTATGTCTGTACTATGCGGGTTGTGGGCATATGCCATCCCAGTGTCCGGAGAAATCAGGAAGCTCTCATGCCTAGGGTTGACCAGGGAGGCAACCCTATATTGGATATTCTCCTTCCCTCAACTATGGGTTCCCATCACAGTCTTCACCAAATATGGCCAGTGTGAGACAGACTCGGCATTCCTGGATTTGGAAGCAGGCTGGAACTTTATTGATCAATCCCTGATCCAACAGTTTCAGATCCCTTCCATCATCCTGAACATCCGGTAACTATTTCCTCATCCTATGCGGAAGTTCTTCTGTCCCAACTCATTAACATAATAGTTCCTCTCTCTCTCTTTTCACTGGCTTTCTTCATTAAGAAACCAAACCAGTGCTTTTCATGTAATCCCTCGAGCCATGAATCCAGTTATTTTAGGCCTGCCCTGACTTCAATGACATCAGCCAGTGATTGATTGGAACTAGTTGGGATTGGCACAATGGGGCTCTACCTGTTTCACTTCTTTCCTCACCGATCTTCCCATGCCACTCCGTCTGATGTTGGCTGCCACTTTCCTGGGACTACCTCCATAGTATGCTGACTTCTCCGACGTATTTTCTAAGCAGCGGGTTAAAAGTTTGCCCCCACATAGCTATTACAAATGTAGTATAGAACTTTTCTCAGACAAAGTGCCCCCATGGGTAAGGTGTACCTGTTATCCATCCCAAAGACTGACACCATGAGTCAGTATATCAAGGAGAACTTGGCAAGGTAGTATGTGTGAATTCTCAGATGTGAGTATGCCACACTTTATCACCAGTCATTTGCTTGCCAAAACTCAGATGCTAGTGAAGTGACCAGTGGCTAACTGAACTGATTTCCTGGCATTAGGAAATAAAGAGATAATAAAAAATACCCTTTCTTAGGGGAACAGCATTCACTCAGTCTCACAACCTCCCATCTTCCCTCTAACTAAATGTTTGCTAGGAATGTAAATAAAGTGAAGAAGAAAAAGATATTGTTATGGTTTTCTAATTGTAACCCCATCTCTGGGTGCAAATTGCTTCCCGAGGAGGCCATAAAAGTATTTGTTGTTGTCATGGGGACAGGAAGCTTCTCAGGCTAGCTTGATCCATGACTCTTCCTTCCAGGGTCTGGATTCTTGGTTGAATGGGTGGCAAGGATATTTTGTTGCAATCTTCAAAGAGAGATAAACTCTCTCTCCCCACGGTTTGGAAGCATCAGATAGGCAACTTCCAGATGTTAGTCTTTGCTTTTACTCACAGTTTGTTGGATTAGTCTTAGTGACTGTTTCAGTCCTTGTCCTTTCCTTCAGGTTCCTGATGGGAGTGACCCCTTTAAGCAGGATTTTTAAGCAGGAGGGAAGGGCAGCCATAACTTCCTCCTGGATCCTGGAATTAGGTTTACCAAACTCAGAAAAACACTGGGGTTGCTCACCGCAGGTCACTGATACCCCCTTCCTCACTGAGACTAAAGGGGGGGCAGGTCTTCCTTAACCTGCCCAGGTCCAGACCCAGGGTTCCCTGTTTCCTGAGCCAAAAGCTGAACATGCTCCAGTAAGGCCCTTATTCTTAAAAGGTAAAAGTTCCAAAAAAATGACTCAGAGGGGAATAACCCAAAGCAGTCACTGAGTGGACTGGAAAGGAAAACCTCCTCCCGACCCTGGCTGGGGCCACCAAGCAGGGCTTGGTTGGCAAAAACCAGCTAGGCTTGTAACATAACAAAAATCGAACTCCTCTCTATCTTTGTACTCAGTACTAAACCCAAAGGACTGCCTTCTCAGCTGTTGCTGTTATATTGTATTACCAGTGAGCAGGCCATGGAAAACCCCGCAGATGGAGGGGCTGCATCTGTATGGACCTCCCAAATCCATCCTACTCTGACCAGCTGACGCTGTCACTAAATACCCAGGGCTTACTGGTAACCCAAGAAGTGCCCAGGTTACACCCCGCCCCCTCCAACTTACTCAAATCTGGATAAGGGGCGGAGACTCTTGCACAGATTCCACAAGTGTGTGCATAATTAAACAAACATCTCACATCATTGCATTGCAATTACCTTAATATAACCACAGTGGTTCAGAATGCAAAACCTTTCAGGAGAGCAAGACAGTCAGTCTATCTGGGCTGGGCCGAAAACCCAAGCAGGCTATACACATGGGGGGTAATTTTCAAAGGAGTTACGTGCATAAATGTAACTACTATTGTAGCAATTTTCAAAAGCCATTTACTCACGTAAAGTGCACTTATGTGAATAAATCCTATGGACGATTCAATGGCATATATTGTAGCAATTTTCAAAAGCCCACTTACTCGAGTAAAGTGCATTTACATGCGTAAAACCCAGTTTTACGCATGTAAATGCCTTTTAAAATCAGACCCATGATGTAGGCAGCAATATACAAGGCCTGCAGACTCTATCCTGTAAATTAGAAAAGTTAGGCAGATACATAATAACTATCCACCAGAGTAAAGTGAATAATAAATTAATAATAGAATATGTGAATATGACAGCCCTGCCACTACTGCCAATGGGTGCTGCCACCACGCTTTACATGCTGCAGGATGCTCTCTGCTCTCACCACCCCATATAAATACCACACTATATTGCACTTTATGCTGAAATTCCCACCTTCAGGGAGAAGGTGACTAACTGGGTTCTCCAGGCTGGAAAACAAATGACTCACGCCATGGGAGAAAACTGAACCAGGTTTCTCAGGATCCTGAGGAAAGAAAACAATGTTAAATTGCTGTAGGTGCTGCTGAATGGTAACTGCTTTGGGACTTCTTGCTGGAACCAATAAGATAGTGCACCAGAAGGGCAGTTGGCATCCAATTTACATAAGAAATGAGTGCTTTAATGGATATAGAGAAATAAATCCAGGGACACCAAGTTACACAAAATGTTTTCCATTTTTATAGTAAGGATTTTTTCAATTTTTCTTTATGCAAACCAATGCATAATTGACAGTCAACAAAAATAAGAACACTTCTAACAGAAGTACAAACAAGGCAATCAAAATATCAACTGATAAATCAATTGAAAATCCTTCTCATGAGGGATAAGGAACATGAAATAATAATGCTTAAATGTCCACTCAGTATCCAGCAAGGCAGGTGTTCTTGCCTTGTAGGCCTCTTGACAGGTCAGATCATCTGGTTGATGGAATGAATATAACTCAAATGGGACAAAGTCCAAATAAAAATAGCTTTCCACCTTGGAGGAAAACCTTTAGTTCTTTTGAACAACCACCATTCTTCCCACAACCCCCAAACAAGGCCAGAGCACAATATTTCATTAATACCTTCCAAGGCCTGGGGGTAAGCAAACCTTCTCTTCCAAACAGAACTTTTTTTTTTTTAACATCACACAGTGAACATTTTTTTTATTATTCAGCATGACATTAATTGGAACTGGGAGATGGCTCACTGTAAGGCTCTTAGTAAGACGGATGAGGCTTATTGATAATCACCCCACAGGACAGGTGGCACTCTATAGAATGCTCTGAAGGGGAGCCAGACACATGTTGAAAAACCACCACATGCTTGTGTATGTTGTGGCCCAAGCGCATCTCATGCATTCACCTGGCCAACTCTCAGGGGTAATCTGGATGGGCTCTCCTGAACCCAGGATCAGAGGAGTTCTTACGGTCCTATGATCAGCCTCCTCCCACAGCCACTCCTTGTAGTTGTTCTCCACAAATTCCATTATGTGCATGGGCACATAGGGATAGTGAAGTCCGAATTTGGCCAACACTCTCCAGCAAACAAGCCTCTCCACCTGGGAGGATCTCAGGAGATCCTTTGGATTCTTGCAGGTACTGAGGGCAATCCGTGACTGGTTTCAGACATCCAGGTGCATGGCCTGATCAAATAGCTTGCTGGGGATGGTGACTCTGATGGCAGCCGCTGGATAGTAGGCCTTGCTGGGGACTGGAGACTCTGACATAGATGAATATGGCAGCTCCACACCAGGGTTGCTGATACCAGTCTGGGAGACATTGTCTGATGCAATTACGGAACTGATAACCACCAGGCACCCTCTCATAGTGATGGTGCAGTTCTCCTGGTAGGTTTAAGGTGCTCAGGCAAACAAATTGACTCAGGTGTTACTATTACAAATCTTTCTCAAGCAGGCACTGATGGCCATGTTCCATTCAATTGCTCCCTTGCATCTGACTATTGATTTACTGTGAAGGCCTCCAGAGGATCTGGAGCTGGAGGACCAGGTATTTGAGGACCGGCTTCTGCCACAACCTGAATCCAGGGGTCACAATGTTGAAAGGCTTTAGCCAGTCCCATGTTTTTGGGGTTAGGTTAAAGGCCTCCTGTGGGCAGGCCTACCTCATTCTATGTTTTCCTCTTCTTCTGCCTCCTCCTCTTGAGCATGGAAGGCTTCTTCTAAAACATCCCCCAAATGTCCACCCAAATTTATGATATGATGGTAAAGGCAGCCACTTCTATGGTAACACCTCTCCCAGGGTTTTGGTGTCACCACTCACTGTTGGAGTGAGGGATCCCTGCTGTCCTTCGGCCAGGGTTACCCGGCAGGCGGCATTGTCATCACTTCCCTTGGATGTTGCTGAGAGGGAGGTAGAGCTTCCCTTGAGAGCAGCTTGTTTGAGCTCGGAGGCTGCAGGCAACCCGGATAAATCCATAACTGCACGCAAACTGGGAAAATGGTACTCAATGTAGACATTGGCAGCACTGGAGCTGCATGTTACGACTGTCGCTGCCCGACGTTTCCACTCCGCCCTTCTTACCTCTCTGGCAACTGACGTTTGGCTGCTGTTGCGTCTGCCTGCCATCTTCTCTGGCGTCCCTGGACCGGCTTGGGCGCTGCCTCTCGCCATGCTGTTCAGTTGTCTTAGGGCGCGCGTGCGCCGCGTGGCCCTGCTTCAAGTACCTTCAGTGGCGCAAACTTCAGGGGCGTCCTCCTGTGATGACGTCATGCATCCAGGATACAAAAGGCCTACGTGATTGCTAGCTAATCGAGTTAGCAAAGGTTTCCTAACGGTTGGGGTACCCGCTCCTCGGGGGCCTCTCTCTCTTTCTTATCTTTCAGGTCGCAGTCTGGAACCAGTACTCGCTCCTCGAGGGCCCATGTTCCTGGACTCGCTACTTGGACTCCACTTCTGCCAGGAAGACACCGCTGCCTATAACCTCTGTGAGTTACCATCTCTATCTCTCAGAACTATTCCCTGGAACCAGGTACTCGCTCCTCGAGGGTCTGCATTTACTCCAGCTCCTGTGCTCCACACTGAGAGACCACTGCGTGAGTACATTACCAACGAGGCTCTATTCCTGAACTCTGCATATCCTGCTATTACTCACAATATCAGTTCTCTCTATTACAGCACAGCCATTATGGGATTGCTGTTCTAGAGCCTGAGGGACTACAAGCCTAAACGGGCTACTTTCCAGCTCACTACTGCGACCTCTGGTGGTTCACCAATCCTGTAAAATAAAAGAACGTGTGTGTGTGTGTGTCTCCTATGCTGAGCCTGACCTGTAGCCCCTGACGGGACTTCCCCCCATGGGAGTGGTCTTCTGACACAGGTCCAGGGATCCACCCAAAACCCTTACAAATAATAACACTGCAACAGCTGCACTGGCTGGATTGTGCAGCAATTGGCATATTCCATGGCACCAATAGATCTGCCTGCTTTTAAAGTAATTTTCACCCTCCTGCAAGGGATGAAGAATGTAGGAGTTTCTCCTGCTTCCTTAGTGGTCCCAGCTGCTGCCTTGGCAGTAAAAATGAAGTTCTACTCCAGTGATCCGGTGCTGTTCCCCGTTCTGGGATGGACACTTATTCCCTCTTCTTAGCTGCAAACTGATCTATTGATGCCACTGCTGCTGAATTGCATCAAATTAGCCATCAACATTTGTGTTCGAGGTAATGTGTCACTGGTTTTTGAGACTGCTCCTACCTTTTGGGCTGCGTCACCACCCAGCTCCAGCCATCTGTGCCTCGTGCTTTGTGGTCGATGTGATGATGTCGCTCATGTGTCCCAATGCTAGTTCGTTTGATGTCAACAGGTACCAACGTACGTCTCGCTTCCCCCTTTTCCTTTGTCATACTTTGTTTTGGGGTTTACAATTTCAGCGAGAGTGGATTTGGCACAATCACAGCAATCTTAGTGAAGGTCGCATTTTTCTTTATAGCGTTTGACAACAATTAGCAGTTGCAATGCAGCAATTACTAAGTCCACTTCGACATGATGGGCACCCCGCACTCATTCGAGCCCCATATTGGACCCCATTTCATGTAACTCCAACTCTGGGTGCAGACTGCTATCCGATGAGGCCATAAAAGAATTTGTTTTCATGGGGACAGGAACCTTGCCAGGATGGAATCAGTCCATAGGGTGACTCCTAAAATGGTAAGTGGTCTTTGTTCTAAAGCAAATGGGGATAGACAAAGATCTAAACATGTATACCCTAGAGCAGTGATGGTGATCTCTAGTCCTCAAGTGCCACAGGATCCCCACAATGAATATGAATGAGATAGATTTGCATACAATGGACGCAGTGCATGCAAATCTTTCTCATGCATATTCATTGAGTTATCCTGAAAACCTGGTCTGTTGTGGCACTCAAGGACTGGAGTTTGCCATCACTGCCCTAGCAGAAAAGTGAGATAGGGGATATATAATTGAGGCATTCAAATATCTCAAAGGTTTCCATGCACAGGAGGTAAACCTTTTTCAATGGAAAGGAGGCTTTAGAATGAGGGGCATTAGATGAGGTTGAAAGGGTATAGATTCAGGAGTAATCATAGGTAATATTTCTTTATAGAGTGTGGTGGATGTGTGGAACAGCCTCCCAGTGGAAGAGGTAGAGACAAAAAATGTATCTGAATTCAAGAAAGCATGGGATAAATACAGAGGATCTCTAAGCAAGTGATGCTAATTATAATGCTAAATTAATTGGATGGATGGGCAGACTGGATGAGTCATACAATCTTTTTCTGCCATCATGTTTCTATGTTTGTTTTTTTAATTAAGAAGAGGGGAAATAAAAACATGTTCCTGTTAAATTCCTATAATTAACTGTTTTGTCCCCTTACATTAACACTAGTCACAGGAGTCACTTGGAATTAAATTCATTTTTTTTCTTTTTTTCTTCTTTCATTCCTCTCAGTCACACAGTAACATGGGGATTACTAGTTCCTGTGGATGTTCCCTCTTTGCTGCAGGCTGTTCACCAAGATTTTTTTCAAAGACTAACAGAGCTGGTGAACAGTGGCTCTGCTTTCGTTCAATAACTCCTGCCTTTCTGCCCAAGTTTCCAAGTGAAAGCTCTTTTCCCTTAGGTCCTGATTTTAAAAAGCATTTACTCGAGCAAGTGGACTTTTGAAAATTGTTACAATACATGCCATTGAATTGTCCATAGGATTTGCTCACTTAAGTGCACTTTGCTCAAGTAAAAAGCTTTTGAAAATTGCTACAATAGTAGTTACATTTACACGCGTAACTCCTTTTGAAAATTGCTCCAATAGAGCAGATCCTTACTCTGCTGACATCATAACAAGTGGAACCACTTTTAAAAGATTGTCATGTACCTGGTTTCTGCATCTCTACACCTGTTCCATACCATGACCCAGGTGCCAGCCACCTCTATTTAATATTTTTCTGAATAGATACAGTCTCCCAAATAATCCCAGGGGCGTGGTTACTTTACACTGCTGGTGTCGTTATGCTGGGCATCTCACCTGCATTAGCTACAAGGCTAGCTCTTGTGCTTTTGGATTTGCTGCAAGAGTTACAGAGTGAGCTGCAAGGTAGAGCCAAGCATGGATTCTTGCAAAAACTTTAGTTATGGTACAGGGACTTTCCCTGGCCACAAAAACATGCCTGACCACCCTGGCATATGTGCTGTGGGCTAGTATTGGACATCCTATTATCAATCCTGCCAATTAAGTTAATTTTAAATAGGGGCTACTTGGACAGGTTGCCTCCGGTTTCCCCCCACACCTCCTGTTAATAGGAGTAGCAGCAGGGGCTTTCCCATGACCCTTTGCTGCTTCCTAATCCTCCTTATGTGCCTCAGTGCAGGCTGGTGGTGATGGAAATCCTTATTTTCATAGCAGGGGTTTGCTAGGGAGGACTCTGCCACCTGTTGTTCCCCCTTTGTCATTTTTTTCATCTCTTGCCCACATACCACAACTCAATAGAAAGCAAATGGGACAAAGTAAAGTGAAATAGAAAATATAATTGTATTATTTTTGGTGCAATAAAATCTTTCATATTTATTAGTGATGTGCAGGAGAAAAAAAAATTGTTTTCATTTTCAGTTCAAATTTTGGAGGTATTTTTTCATGAATTTTATTTCATGGATTGTTTGATTCATTTTCATTCGTGAGAAAATGAAGCAAACAATTAAAAAAAACCCCTAAAAAACAGCCAAAGAACAAAAGCGATGCCTCCCAGGTCCTCCCATCTGCCTGCCCAAAAAAATACCTGGGTTGGGATTCCCCAGCCCATACTTACCCTGTCCAGTGGGGATCCAGTGGCTTTGCCTAGGCCCAGGTCGAAGCCTCGGCCTTGTGTAGGCCAAGGTTACTGTAGGTTGCCGTGACCTAGGCCTACTCAGGTCGGTAAATGAACTGAACTGGAAAAATAATTAAACAAATAAAAACAACCCCAAATTAAAAAACAAACTGATACAGAAATGTGGGGGCTGCACATCTCTACCTCAAAGAAACCCTAGATGCTCTGGACCTTGTTCATGATGAAAATTCTGAACAACTGGTATGGTCTTAGTAAGGCAGGCTAACCACATCAATGACAACGTTTATCAACATTTGCCATCAAAAAGGATCCAGGGGTTGTGCATTCATTTGAAACAAAAATTAAAAACATGAAAATGAGCCTATTTTTGTTTCAAAGCAGTTTTTTTTACCGCTTATTTGAAAAATGAGTGCTTTTTTTATTTTTTGACAATAGTGCACCCCATTCACAAACATTAACAAAATGGGCCAATGGCAGGACCAGGCCTTGACCTAGTCTTTCACTAGAGCCTGGCCTGAAGCTGATTCCCAATACCATGGCATGGTTGAGGATGTGTCCCATTGCCAAGCCCCAGGCTTAGAACCAGATCCATGGCCTAGGCTCATGCCCAAACCCATGGCCAAGGCCCATGCCAAAATATGAGGCTGGGTCCTGTCACCAAGGACCAGGCCTGATGCCAGATCCTAAATAAATAAGGAATTGTTTTTGAAGTGATGAATTGTGTGCTGGAGTCTCATCTCTGGCTTCTTCCTTTCTTTCTCTTTCTCTCTTTCTGCCTCATGCTCTCCTTCTCATATATGTCTCCTCTGTCATCTATTCTGCATCTTTATCTCCTCTTATTTGACTTCCTAATGCATAGTTTTGTTTGAACTCTTAAACAAACTTATGAGATAAAAAAGTTAACACCTGTTCCAAAGCAGATGTTAAAATCTGGGAATCAGTATGTACACGCTAAACAGGAGAAAAGGAGGAGGAGGAGAGTTTACCATGCTATTTGCCGCTCACTCATTAAAACCAAATTTGAATCTGCAAATTTGAATGGTTGTAACCATGTATTGGGGTAGTAGCTAGCTATCAACTGTACTATAAAATAATTTATAGTTCATGGGGCTGGATCCACTTTACTAGCTCTCAGACAAGTCTCTTTCCCCAGGGCTTAGGTTCTCTACTGGTGGGGGGAAGGAATTCCTCCTTCAAGGTCCTGAGTGGCGAGGTGACACTGTATCTCTTTTCCCTGGGAGACGTATAAATCTTTCACCAGTTATAAGTGCTGTAGGTGCCAATAACAAGCAGGAGACTCGGATTTTGAGTGTCCAAAATTAACTTCACTGAAAGTGAATCAGATAAGTAAACGACACAGTTCAAACACTTCTTAACACACAGATTAAACTTTGTAGTTTACATTCCTTCCTCTACCTATGCAAGTGCCTCTTAGTACTAGGGAAGGGGAAACTCTCACCCTCCAGGTTCTCAAGTGGACAGGATATCCTTGTGTGGCCAGGAAAACCCCTTCCAAAGCTCATAAAAATTGGTAAAACAGTCTATGCACAGAGAATCCCATTTTCCTCTCTCCTCAGAGGTGAAGGCTCCAAGTGGGGGTCCTCAGATTTAGTTTTAGTTTGATCCTACTCACAGTTCTCCAGATGTCTCAGTCTCTCTCTCTTCACCTCAGATCCCTAGATGGAGGAGATCCACTCAGGAACACACAGCTCTCGATGTTCCTTCTAGCTGAGTAGAAAGGGGGTAGCAAAACTCTTCTTCCTGGTTCCTCTAACCAAAATGTTTCTCAAAAACCTATTTCAAAACACCAGAAGCATCTTGCAGCAGATCACCTCCAAACCTCTGTCCTCCAGGAGGTTAAAGAAGGGCAAGTCTTCCTTATCCTGGGCCCCCAGGGAAAGGTGACCCCTAGACCTCGCTCCAGGTGACACTCAGGGGTTTCACAAGGCCTCTTCCCAAGAGAAATGCAAAACTCCAAAACAACCCTGGAAACAAACCCAGCCAGCCAGTGAGTGGCCTGGAAGGGCAGCTTCCCAACCTTTTTCTGGGACCCAGGCAGGGTTTGCCTGAATCCTCAAGTAGGCTCAAAATACAACAAAGGAAAACTCTCCTGCACTTCCTTCTAACTCTACAACTCAAAAGCATTGCCTCCAAAACTCTCAGCAGAGAGCCACTTCTATTTCCTCACAAGGGGGATGGCCATCCCAGTACCCTCAAAGCGAGGGGCTATACCAATGGTGCCTCCCCAAAATCTCCACCTCTCTTTCCTTTGCAAAAAGAGGATAAACTAAGGGCACTTTTGTGCATACATGAACATTTTAGCATGGGCACGCTAGTATCTTTTCAGATTTGTTTAGCATTCATGCTAAGTTTTAGTGCATAGGCTACTAAATGTAGAATGTCACCAAATTATATTCTGATTAAAATTTAAGATTAGCAAAACATATACTCATAAAACAGGAAGGTCACTCGCTTTACATTTGGGACATCTCAGTCTCAATGCCATGGTTCCTGGTTGTTGGAGAAATGCTCAGGAGGGTATTGCATGTCAAGTGGGCATCACAATTATCAGTACAGCCAGACTATCATGTTGTTTTACAGATCCTTTAAAACAGAAAAAAAAATCATATTGCTTCATAGATATATAGCCTGAATTTCAAAGAACTCATAGAAAATATTCAAAGGGCACATTGTGACATTTTTCAAGAGGCTGATGAAGATTTTCCACAGGGTGTACACATTGGGGAAAAGAAGCAATAACAACTTCAGACTTTCTACCTTGACCTTTTGCCTTCTGTGCCTCTTAGGCAATCACATGGGTGCAGTTAAATCCTAATGAGAAAGGCTATGAATTGCCAGAAAAGAAAACCTTGATCTCACTCATGAAGTGGTTTCAGGAAGAAGAAATGAGATTTCAGCAAAATATACTTGACTTCTCAAGGCCCACACTAAATAAGTGATAGTAATCAGGTGCAAATTATTTCTAAAATTTAAACAAGAAAAAACATTATTGCTGAAGTTTTATTCTTATTTTAAAGTATAGATTTGTGGTAAAAAGAGGTATTCCCCCATTTGACAAACAAGACTTTGTCTCTGTTATATTTTTTTGCTGGTTGTAATGTAAACCGAAGTGATAATTAATCTTGTTAATTGAACCTCTGTATATAAAAGTTATAAATAAATAAATAAATTTGAGAAAGGCAGTTTTCCAGAAGTCTAGGACTCTCGCCTTGAAATGAACCTTTATTTCTTGCATCCTATTTATTTATTTGTTTACAGTAAGTTATATTCCACCTAATGCCAAAGCCTGTTCTAGGTGGATGCCAGTGAAATCAAATTAAAAAACACAACAAAATGATACAGCGTATAAAACAAAGTCATTCGAATAAAATAAATCAAACAGTTATGCATCATCATTAAATATTGTACTAAGCTATATAAAATAATTTGCAGAATCACTCATAGGAATTTCAATAACTTTGCACAAATACCACCTGAAATAAATGTGTTTTTAGGAACTTCCTGAATGTCTTATAATCCTATACCTTACGAATGAATTTAGGGAAGTTATTCCAGAGACTAGGAGCCACAAATGTGAAAGCACTTCTGCATGTCTCCTTTAGTTGTGTATACTTATGCTGGGTTCAACCAGTAAGTATGAATTCTCTGACTACAATGCTCTGGGTGAAGTACCATTTCAGTAGTTTTGTTAAGTATGTTGGACAATCACACAAAAAAAGTCCCAATCCAATGCAGATGTATCCAATAAGAATTCAAAGAAAAAACATTTGATTACAAATTTATAGACTTTTAAATCAGTTGACGTTTTTACTTCTTTCCATGGGACCTTCATAACACCCAGTGGATACTCTGTTATTTTAACATTCCCACTGCTTTCTGGTCAAATGTAATCATCAGTCTATGAGTGTTTGCTTTTTATAATTCCAGAAAGTGGATGTTGGTGTCATGAAAAGAAGCCCTTGATTCAGCATCTTCGAAACATGGTGCTATGTTGGGCTAACAGTAAATCATGAGTATGATTCATGGGAAATAACTGTTTCTCTTATATTTTAGACAGAACAAAAAATTCTTAAATAATCCATAATTTTGGGACCAATGATTACATATGACCAGAAAGCAGTAGAAATGTAAAAATAACAGAGTATCCTCTATGTATGTTGGGCATCCGTTACAGAGAATTCTGAATGTTAATAGAAGGATTTTAAATGTTATCCTTGCTCTATGGGGAGCCAATGCAGGGATTTCAAATTAGGCTTAATGTGATCCCATATAGAGCCACCTAAGAATAATTATGCTGCAGAATTCTATAGCAGCTTTAAAGCAACCAAATGTTTCTTAATGAGACCTAAGTAAATAGCGTTGCAGACATCAAGTAGCGATAGAACAAATGCCGGGACAATGGATCTATCATTGTGTTCCAGGATATACTAAAGGCGATGCAGTTTTCCAAGCTTAAAGAGACTACTGCCTGCAGTTGGGATTGAAATTTAAAAGAAGTAGCAAATAAAAGCCCCAAGTTACATGCTGTAGTCAGGAGCGGTTTTGAAATTCTATCCATTGTTAATTGGAGGTCTAAAGCATCCGTTTCTGCTGGAGAAGTTATTAAAGCTTCAGTTTTGCCTATGTTCAACAAAAGACAATTATTCCTCATTTATTGACTAATGGCTTTCAAGGATTGATATATGTCAGATCATAAGTGTCTGATATGACTTTTGAAACTGGAAATAATTTCTGTAAATCATCAGCATACATTCTGAAGGGAAGCCCCCGTCTCTTGTAACATTATACATAGAGGATGCATGTATATATATATATTAAATAATGATGCTGAGAGACAGGACCCTTGAGGAGCCCCAGACAAATTAGGGTGCCATCTGGAGAATTTTTGGTTGACATAAATCTGTTGAGAATGATTTCAGAGAAATAAAAGCAACCAATCTAGGACCACTCTTCCTATTCCAATTTTGATTAGGTGCTGGGGCATATTGGCATGTATTACTTTTTTGATAAAATGTTTGTTAAACGAAGCTCAAAAGAGATACCAAAAGGTTTCTCTGCTATCACCTGCTCGAAAGCCACACTGGGCCCCATGCAAGATATCATTTTGTTCAAAAAAGAGTCAAGCTGATACAAAACCATTTTTTCTGTTAATTTTCCTAATGAAGTGAGAACTGAGATGAGTCTGTAGCTAGCTGAGTCATCTAATGAGAGGCCTGATTCTTTACAACTAGACAAACTTTAGCCTCCTTAAAGCAGGATGGAAAGACTCCTTCTGTCAAAGACTAGTTTATTCAATATATCCATGAGGGAATCTTTCAGTCTGTATATTAGCCAAAAGGGGCATGGATCTAAGAGATAATATGAAGAATTACATTTGGAATGGACCGGCTCAATCTCTGTTTTAGCGACATAATCATAATTAGTCCATTTCTCTCCCTCTTAAGAACTGAATACTATGACCCCATTGTGATAATCAAAGTATGAATCCATTCAATAAATATCCTCACCTGCCCATTCCAGATGATGCAGTCAAACGAGAAACCAGTTGGAACAGTTATTTAATATTTTTTATTTATTTAAAATCTTATATTCCACAAAATCAAAAATATATTTTTCAATGTGGATTATAACATTATGTGCATAAAATATATAACACCATAAAACACTTCATATAAAAAACAATATCAATAAAATAATGATTAAAACTAGTCACAAAAAGCTTCTTTAAACAGTATTGTCTTAATCTGATGCCTGAATTCCTCGCTATTCTTTTCTTTTCTCAGCTGCTCAAGCAACAAATTCCACATAGTTGGTGCTCCACAGAGTCAGTGCAACAAAAGAGAAATCCCTGGACCAGGTCTGGTTCAAACAAATAACATTGTGAATTCAGCACGTTTAATAAATTCTCTCCTGACGAACGAAACCGTCTTCCTGGCTTATACCAGCTCAAACTTCTTTTCAACTAAAAACCCTCATTTGAATTTAGCATTTTGTGGATAATCACCATGAGGGAAGATTGCAAACATGGGGTGAAATAAGATTTCCTAGCATTTTGGGTGTGCCACATTATATTTGTCTATAGCGTCATTGGTAGCATTTTTCCTCCAATATCCCTCAGTCCATCTCATTTCTCTTTTCTTGTCAATCAAGGATGAATTATACCAGGGCACATGAGGGCAAAGTAGAGGGAAAGCTATGGTCCTTAAAGGAGCTACCCCATCAATGGACGAAGCTAGAGAAGTGTACAGGCAGTCAGCAAGTGAAGAAACTGTATCAAATGATATACCCTCAGCTAAATGTATCCACATGGCTGTAAATTTGTCCAAATATATTTCCCCTTGAGATTGGCACTAATACCATGTACTTTGATCATTAATTTGGACAATGGAATGGGATGGAAACTGAAAGTGATAAAAAAAAATGATCAGACCATCTACTTCTTCCACATGCAAATTAGTAACAACTGTTAAAATCTGGATTAGCTGGTATAAATAACAAATCGAGGGTATGCTTCTACGATGTGTTGGAAACTTAAGTAACTGAGATAGACCAATAAAATGAATTGTGTCTTTTAAAAAGTCTCCAACCTTCTTCTCTTTGCTACAGTCAACCCTTATATTAAAATCCCCTATAATCAACAGTTTTGCATAGCGCAAAGCTAGAGAGGAAATAAAGTCAAGAAGGACTTCAACTGAACTTTTATCTCATCCTGGTAGGTGGTATATCAACACAAACACCCAGTTTCCTAACAGAACTACTAAGCTTTCACTTCTTTGACCAGCTTTACTTTGAGTACACTGTAATGGGAAAACATCTCAGTAAATTAAAATAACCCCTCCCCTTTTGTGAGCACAATGAGCATGATGTAAGAAAGCTTACCCAGGGGGACATAATTGATTTAAAATAATCAAATCAGCTTTGGAGTGCCAAGTCTGATTTAGTAACCATAAGAAATGTGAACACTAGATCAGTTTTGTTCCTGACAGAGCAGGCATTGATATATATATATATATATATATATATATATATATATATATATACACATCTAGGGTCTTACATAAAGGCAGTGCCTTTGTGAAATAGACTAAAGTAAGATTAAATATGTTGCATCCCCTTGGTCACCATGCCACTCCCCTTCAACTAGAGAATTGATTATATTTTCCTTGGCCAGTAATGTGACAGGGGCCAACCAATGGCACCGGTAGCTCCTGTGACCTATTAAGTGCAAAGGTTATTGGCGCCATTTTGAATACTGGCAGCTGATGGCCCGAGTGCAGGAGATTGCTCCAGGACCCTGGCTGGACCACCAGGGACTTTTGGTAAGTCTTGAGGGGGACTCCTGGATATGGCTCCAGGACCCCCTCTGGACCACCGGGGACTTTTGGCAAATCTTGGGGGGGGGGGGTCAGATGGTAGGAGCACAAGATGGCGCTGGCCGTCCATTGCTCCTACTATGTGACAGGGGCCGACCAATGGCACCAGTAGCCCCTGTGACATAGTAAGGGCAAAGGCTATCGGTGCTATTTTGAATACCGGCAGCTGACAGCCCGAGTGTAGGAGATCGCTCCAGGACCTCCGCTGGACCACCAGGGACTTTTGGCAAGTCTTGGGGGAGTCAGGAGGGTGGGGGGTTGTAGTTAATTAAATTTAAAGGGTTGGGATGGGGTTTTTTTTAGGAAATGAATACATATGTAACTAATGAACGGATCGGGGTTCCCCAAGAACGGATGCAATGGATTTGGGTCCCAACGAATACGAATACCGAATGGGACGAATCCATCCCTGCTACACATCCCTATAGTTTAGCACATTGGATGAAGTATTTTCCCTCAGTGAACCTCATTCCTGTAAAAGAAGTTTTTATATTGTGCTCTGCTTTGGAGCATTTGTGGATCAGGAATATAATACATTTAATAAAAAAATTAAGATTACAGCAATTTAATATATAGGCCTCATACTGTCTAGGGATTTGGAAATCTAGTATTCAGAGCTAAGGCTTTACTTTGATTGAAAAGGCCTAATGTAGTTATTTTATTTATAGATTTGATATTTCATCTCTACCAAATTATTTATTTATTTAAAATTATTCTATACTGCCTAGTCATAGTTCAAAGTGATTTTCAATAAAAGATAATCAGAAAAGCATATAACATTTAAACTAAATAAAACAAACAAGACATTACATTGTTAATCTTAAAGTAGATTAAAAACAAATGTAAATTCTTAATGCAATAGTGCAAAATTGATAATTAAATAGGGAACACAAAGGACGAATGTAAAGATAAGAGTGAAGTACAGGAAGATTAATTTGATCATTTAGGGTAGTAGAAGGTAGAGATGTGCATTTGTTTTAACTGAATTTGAAAACACAATGAATAAGGGCCAATATGTTTCATTTGAGGGGCCTCCAGAATTAAACAAATCCTATTTGTTACTTTTGGTAAAATAAATCTCCCATCAGGCCTACGTCCAGGGCCTAGGGAATAGGCTGAGGCCCAAAGAAGGGGCCAAGGCCCACACCCAAGCATGACACTGGCACCTTGACCTAAGCCTTGGCCTGAAGCCAGAGCCTCAGCTGAGACCTGAGCAAAGGTCAGTTCCCCTGAAAAATTGACCAGGGTCAGGAAATTTCCCAACCTCCACTTATTGATCCATCATGGATTTGACGCCATGGCCAGGCTAGGTCTCAGTCTGGAGGCCACTTACTGAAACCTAGCCCTTAGTAAAATAGGGGGTCATTTTCAAAGGAGTTACGCATGTAAATGTGTCATACTATCGTAGCAATTTTCAAAAGCTATTTACTCGAGTAAAGTGCACTTACTTGAGTAAATCCTATGGACAATTCAATGGCATATATTGTAGCAATTTTGAAAAGCCCACTTACTTGAGTAAAGTGTATTTACTCGAGCAAAAACCAGTTTTGCTCGAGTAAATGCTTTTTAAAATCTACCCCATAGTGTACAGCAAAACGGCACCTCTGCTGAGAGGATGCATGGAGTTCATTTACTCTGGTGCAGCCCCAGTGGATGGTGTTATTTGAAAAAGAAAGATAGAAGACTATGAAGCTGGGGCTTGAACCTCTGGCATCTGGCTTCGGGTCCCAGCCTCCTGACAAGGTTCTGGCATTGGGGCATGGGCCTGGGCCTGGGCTCATGTCTAGGCTGAGGCATCAGGACCAGGCCTCCAAGCCTCAGCCTTTTGTAGAACCTTGGCCCAAGGTCACAGTGACCTAATGTGGCCTAGGCCTATGCACGTTTTTGGCTTCAGCCTAGGCCAAAGCCTCACTAGTAAATCACCACCAGACTGGATAAGTGGGAGCCAGGGTGTATCCTGACCCTGGCATTTTTCTAGATGGGAGAGATTGCTGTGGAGATAGGAGGCCACATTTTTTATTTTTTTGTTTTTTGTTTTCTTTTTCTATGGTTGATTCATTTTTTTTAAACAAAAGAAATGTCTTAAACGTTAAACAAAACAAAATTTGTGGGAGGAAAGTCCCCTGGAAATGAAATACAAAATGAATTTTTTACTGTTGCACCCCTTTAGTAGAAGGAGGGGTATATAGGGGAGTCAGGGTAAAGAACCTGGTTTCATGGGAGATAGGGATTCACAGTTTCTGATACTTGCGATTTAAGTAGAGCATCACCAATCACATGTTTCCCACTACTTGACTGGCAAACAACTGTTTCCAGCAATTTTGTCTGCCTTGTCCACTACTCCTCTCCTTCTATAATTGAATAGGGCCTTATTGATATCTTATTTGCATGCTTCTTTTTTTCTCATGGATCCAGTCTTTTTTTTCTTTTTAGCTATTAAATTTGTTTGACATCATTTTTAACAATTTCATCCAGCAACATTAAATTTATCCTAAGTATCAGTTTTTCCATTGCAAAAGATCAAGCAGACGATTTGTATTCCACCTGCACTTTGTAAACGAAAGATGTCATTACATCATGTTGTGCGATTGAACAAACGTCAAGCAAAACAGCCATGCACAGTGCATGCATAAAAAATTTTGACACTTCCCATAAATGTGCTAATCACTAGTATGGGCTTGCATGCCTATCCACCTCATACTGAGAGTAATACAGTATCTATTCAGTGTGGAACAGAAAGTAGTAATTAAAGGTACTGGCACAAGTTAGGTAGGTAGTTTGAAAAGCTTTTCCATTTGTAGCAACAGCTGCCTTTTGCTTGCAGACTGTTTTTGTTGTTGTTGTTGTTTTTCTTTTTTTGCATTAGTAGAAGATTCATATTACCCTGAATTATTATAAGGAAAGCAATGTTGTCAGCTACACCTGAAATGACATAGGAACTAGGGTTCTAAGTTTAGAATTTGTCTGTGCAGCATTAATTCTACTCTGAATGTTTATATTCAATCTAAAACAGTACCTGCAACTGCAAAGAGTTATCTAACAGTTTAACTCAATAATGTAAAAGATAGGTAGATAACTGAATACTTTGTAACAGTTTTTAATTGTGCAAATAATTAGTTTTCCTGTTAGGAAACTTTTTTCTACTTTTAATCTTTCTGTTGCAAATAATACTCTATACATTTCTATAATCTTTTTTGTAAAAGTTAAAAAAAATAACATTGAAATTTTTCATGATACTGATATATACTCAGAATTTTTCTTAATTATAATTTTGCTTTCTCTTAAATCAGTAGCTGTGTTATACCCACTATTATTTTTTTCTGATCACTTTACTGCTGCTGCACAAATTATATAGGATTAAGTCCCAGATAAACTCCCTAGGTGATGCTTCTGTACTGTGCTACTTAATAATTAACCTTTTATAAAATATATATGAAATCTAATTCTTTCTTTTTGACCAGAGAACTGCACTAATGGATTGCCTGCTGCCATCTGTTTGACTATCCTAATAGGTTTTCTGAGGAGTCAGATTATTTGATATAGTTCTACCATGAAATAAGTCAGGAGTGTTGCATCTGCCTCTCTGTTTCAAGAAATCTCTAAACTTGAAAAGCTACAGCTAAGTATGCAAAGTCAATCCCAATTTCATTATCCATCAGTGCTTTACATATCTCAGAGATCAGTATTCTATTTTAATGCATGAGAATTCTGAGTCTATTCTGCAAAGAACTATAAATCATTCTTTGAGTACAGGGATATACTCATTACCCAGTAAGCTTCTGTCCTCCTCGCTTAAAATGAAAGAAAAAAATAGTTCTGTTGCCTCCCTCATCCAGAACACAGTGGAAACAGAAGAAAGCATATTGAAAGCCTGTACTAACTTTTTCATGGAGCTGCATGCTAATAGACTGAAGGAGCATTAGAAAACATAGCCAAACTATCTGAAAATTTTAGATCTTCCCACCTTATTGGAAGAAGATCTATCTTCTGGCAAAATATATCTTTTCATGAGGAAGAATGGTTATCCTAATACAAGCAGAGTCCAAGAAATTCTAAATAAATAAATAATTTGAACATAAAACTAGGATTGTCAACATTAATTCTACTCTGAATGCTTATGGTTATCTAACAGTTTAACTCGATAATGTAAAAGAGAAGTAGATTACTGAATACTTTGCAACAGTTTTTAATTGAGCAACTGATTAGTTTTCCTGCTAGAAAAAAATGTTTCTGGATAGGTTGTTCCAGTTCTGGTTTTCCCTATTTGTACATTTTGCAGTTCTGATTTTCCTATTGATTTCCCTAAGAAAGGAAAGATTTACATGTTCATGTATGCAGAGGAGTAATACCAGGACTGGATCAACTTGTTCCAAAATATAAATTTAAAAAGGTGGAGCACATATCGAGTTCCAGGTTCAGTGGGTTCCCTTTCAATTTGTATGCACTTTTGGAAGGGAAAGAAGGCTATTGAGATTGCTGTCTATGTGTATGCATGTGTCTCTAATAATTTTTATATTTGATGTCCTATCCACACCAAATTTTCAGGATACATCTGGGAGGAGATGACAAAAGGTTTATGTGGATTCATCATATCCATGATCTGTGGACATGTTCATACACGAGTCCCAGGCACAGAGTGTAAACACCTGCAAGATTTCTCCTAATCCAGGGCAGTATTTTTTGTCTTTTGCCATTTTGGGTAGAAGAGCTCTCAAGATTCTCTCATAGCTCCCTCCAGCCCTCACCCTTTCCATGTCTAACCACAAGGCTCTGCAATACTCTAAAGAACTAAACACACGGTATGTTACCACGAGGACTTTTAACATTGCATTCTCCCCTCTTTGGGGGCCTTCTTTGGCAGCTCCAACACCTATTGTTGAATCAGGTAAGTACAGTGCTTTAAATACTTGAATACATATCTCTAGCTCATGCTTTCTGCTCTTTCCACTTTTAGCAACTAAGGATCCTCTGTGATTATCTCATGCACTCTTAAACTACATTACAGTTTTAGCTGCCAGCAGCCACTCTATGAGGGAAATCCACTACCCTTTCTATGAAAAAATATTTCCAGATGTTTTTCCTCATTCTACTCCCTTATAGCCTAATATTGGGGTACATTTTTTAAAAAACGCGAGCGCGTACTTTTGTTCGCGCACTAGGCGCAAACAAACGTACGCCGGATTTCAATAGATACGCGTGTAGCCGCGCGTAGCTTTTAAAATCCGGGGTCGGCGTGCGAAAGGGGGTGCATATTTGGGCACCTTGCGCACCGAGCTCTGCGCACACTGCCCATTCCCTCCACCTCCCCCCACCTTCCCCTCCCCTCCCTTCCCCTACCTAACCCAACCCCCCAGCCCTATCTAAACCCCCCTACCTTTATCGCAAAAGTTACGCCTGCTCAAGGCAGGCGTAACTCGCGTGCGCTGGTGGCCTGCTGGCGTGTCATCACCCGACCCGGGGGCTGGTCCGGAAGCCTCGGCCATGCCCCCGGAACACCCCCGGGCCGGCACCATGCCCCCCAGAACCCCCCGAATGTCACACCGCCCCCCGACACATCGCCCCCAACACGCCCCCCCCCTAGCAAAGCCCCAGGACTTACTCGCGTCCCGGGGCTTGCGTGTGCTGCCGAGCCTATGCAAAATAGGCTTGGCGCGCACAGGGGAGTTTTTTAAGAGTTAGGCACGTAACTTTTGCACGTAACCCTTTTAAAATCCGGCCCATTATGACTACTTGTTGTAGGACATACTTTCCCTTGAAATAGGTTTGCTTCTTTTGCATTATTAGTGCCTTTCAGTGATGTCTCTATCATCTCTCTCCTGCCTCTCCACTCTTCTGGGGCAACGGTGCCCTAGGATCATATTGGATCTTTGAAACTACTCAGATGTCCGAGGAGTTTGTTGTGTGGGGAAGGGGGGGGGGGAAGAGATCCCCCGAGTTGGAGTTGGAGGGTGGGGATATTTATTTATTTATTTGTTTATTTAAGATTTTTATATACCGGCATTCGTGATACAATCACATCATGCCGGTTTACATAAAACAAGGGGTGTACAATGAACAATTGAGTAACTTATTGGTGAGGAAGTAAGCAGTTACAAATAACAGGGGAGATAAAACTGGGAGAAGAGAAAAAAAGGATAGGATAACATTAGATAACAATAAAGATATTTACATTCGCTAAACATTAGCAATAGATATATATCTGTCTGTCTGTTTCGATGATTTGAAATGCTGGGAAAAGGAAAGGTGGGACAGAAGGCAGGGATCCCAGGAGGGAGGCAATAAGAGTGTCAGAAATAATATTTCTAGATTTGTCAGAAGCTGAAAACTCTGTCACACCCCTGAGATCCCTGCTTCTCTCTCCCCTCTCTCCCTCCCCTTCACTCTTCTTCCCACCCCCTCCTCCCTTGGCTCACACTGACCCATCTCTCTATCCCCTCACTCCCAACACCTCCTTTGGCTCACACTCATAATTCTTTCTCTCCCCCTCTTCTTTCCCACACCCTCCTCCCCCACCTCCCCCGACTCTCACTCCCCACACTTAATCTTCAGCTGAGAGGGCCTGGCCTCCCCAACAGCGGCTGCATTCAGTGGCACGGGTTCGCCAGTTCCTCTTCTGCTAGCGTGTCACCATCACCACGTGTCATTTTCTGAATCTGCTGGCAGGGTCTAGGAAACTCCACGAGCCTTTCATTTAGCGAAGTTGGAGGGTCTAGGAAACACCATGAGCCTTTTTGCCGCCACTAACACCAACCAGTAAAAGAAAACCCTTCCTCTGTGGTCCAAATCCTGCAGCAGGAAGGCAAAGGACCACAGGCTGGAAAAATGAGTTTCCTGGGCCAGGTCCAGCCCACAGACCATAGTTTGGGTACCTCTGCTCTAGAGTCCACATATTTAGATGTCTAAGTTTCACCTCATAAGGCTTTGTTGCAGATTGTACACCATTTTAGTAACCCTTCTTGGAACCACTTCAATTCTATCTGTATTTTTCTGAAGGGCTTGACAAATGGTGGATAATCAAATATGCTGGTAATCAAAATTTCACCAATACTTTACACAAGTTATTGCACATTACAAAAAAAAAGTATATTACAAAGCGAGAACAGTAGAATATATGGGTATTTACCAGTTAAGTGTGTTAATATTTTCTTGAAGGATTCGCACACAATTTAAAACATTCTTGGGATCTTGAGTTTCTTGAACTTTCTAGGAGTCTACATCTTGAATCCAATTGAAAACACTGGAAGCTTTCTTGTATCAGTCACAGATATCAACTTGCTTCATTGATTCTTGCCTTTTTTGCATAACGACCACAAATTGCAGCTGCATTAGTAGATTTGGGAAAACCTGCACTTATCCCTGGACTAGATCAGTTATTGGGGATCTGCCAAGTACTTGTGACCCAGACTGGCCACTGTCGGAGACAGAATGCTGGGCTCAATGGATCTTGGTCTGACCCAGCATGGAACTTCTTATATCACTTTTCTACCAATTTACTTGTCTCGGAACTTACATACATGTTTTTCTGCCCCTTGATGTCATTGATGGTGGAGGAGCCAATGTTTTATTCCTCCTTCATCAAAATATTCCAGTTCCCTCCCTTTTCAAGTATCTTGCAGATGTCAGTCTTATCTTTTATTGTCAACACCACTCTCTTCAATTTTTCACCTTGATGGTTTATATGATTTCATAAAAGGGATGCAATGATATTTCTTGATAAACACAGAGGGGTAGATTTTAAGACCTGCGCGTGGGCATACATGTGTGCGCGCTACCCAGTGCGCACACATGTACGCCCGTTTTTATCACATGCGCACACAGGCGTGCGCATGTGATAAAATCAGGGGTCAGTGGTCACAAGGGGGTGCACAATTATGCACCTTGTGCGTGCTGAGCCCGCGCAGAGCCGCACTACTTTCCCCCATTCCCCCTTACCTAAGCTTCCCACCCCTTCCCCTAACTTTCCCCCCATAGCCCTACTCTAACCCCCCCAAATCCTCATCATACCTTTTGCTCCTGCCTGGAGGCAGCGATCATCCAACACAGTGGCAAATGGCCGCTGTGTCTGAAGCCTCTGGCCCCGCCCCCGGACCACCCCTTTAGTAAAGCCCCGGGACTTAGATGCATCCCGGGGCTTTACGCACGTCGCCAGGCCGTTATAAAATAGGGACTGCGCGCGTAAGGCACCCTACACACGCAAACACTGGATTTACGCATGTAGAGCTTTTAAAATCCAGCCCAGAGCACATTGGGGAAGGGCTTTTGAGCAACTGCATCCTGCAAGCACATGATATGATCAGGTTGCACCTAAAAAGCTTAGCCAAACTGAGCCTGCATAATTCCCATTCAGTATAGACACTGCACAGGTGTTTGTGCAGCTCAGTCACTTAACAGCGACCCTTTCCCCATCAGAGATGGGCCCAAGAATCTGCCATAGTCTTCACTAGCGGTATGGAGATTTCTAAAATGCCAGTTATTAGAGCCTGCATAATTGTAAAATGCCAAATGATAAAACTTTCACTGTAACTTGAATAAGAGTAATATTTGCTCTCTGCCCTCTGTCTCAAATCTGTGCAGTCTAGTTCTCACACCCATCATGATAGATTTCCCTTTTCAAATTTGGCACAGTAATGTAAAGACTTACAACATAAGGACTAGATATTAGAGTCTTGCTTGCTAGTTTCATACTTGTCACTGAGTCTATCATAATCTGAGCTCACATCAATTAGTGTAAAAGCAGACTATATAGTTTGTTTCTTTGACAATCAAGCATGCCATTGCTTACTGCAACCCCAAACTGACCAGATTCCTTCATGGATTCCTCCCTGGAGATTCTGTATCTTAGCTTAAACTATTTATAAATAATTTTCATTGCATTAATTACACATAGAAATTAAAATCTGGTGGGGTATTTGTGCAGGAATTTAGGAGTTCTTAGCCCATACTGGTCCAAGTTCTGATGAATATCCCGAAGGTCTCTGTCAGCATAAAAGAGACATCCAGTGCAAAATTATGCAAATATTATACCTTTCACCAATGTCCCTGTTTTCCCAATGTCTGGTTGCAGTCCTGCCTCTTGGAAAGGCTGGCTAATATTAGTCAACTGTTTTTGAAACATTTCTCCTCATTGGAGTTTTCTGGTAATTAGAGTTTATTTATTTATTTATTTATTTAAAAGGCTTTTCTATGCCGACATTCGTAAAGCACATCATGCCGGCTTACAATGAACTGATAAGAGGAAATACAGAGAACAAAAAACCAAATCGTAGATAAAACAAAGAAGTAATTCAAATGGTAAATAAATGCAGAGAACAAAACCAAATCGTAGATAACAAAACAAAGAATTAATTCAAAAAAGGGAAATAAATACAAAAGGGCATTTTGCAACAGATATTTGAAGGGCTAGGAGGGCAAAAGGCAGAGAAATGGGGGGGGGGGGGGGAATCTTTGTACAGGCGATACACTGATATCTTAACTAGGAAGTCGTGGAGTACCAAACTGGATTCAGGGAGGGAAAGTAGCGTACCAGGGAAACAGGGAAAAGGTAAAGGTGGGGAGACACAGGGGAGGAGGTATGAAGGCTGGCTGTGTAGGATCAGTAAAGAACTGTTATACTAAAAGGTCTACGTTATGTTTGTGTCGGGGTAGGCTTGCTTGAAGAGCCACGTTTTGACTCCTTTTTTGAATTTGGTGAGAGACGGCTCTATACGGAGGGGGGCGGGGAGGGAGTTCCAGAGGGACTGGATAGATAAACTAATATTAAACCTAAGTCATTGCTTCGCCTTTTCAGTGGCAAGTTAAATGATGTGAAACTTCACAAAGAAAAAGGAAAAATTGTTACACTACATCCAGTTTTCTTATAGGAGAACCACAATTCAATATGGGGAAACCCTGCTTTATTCTATTGCTGACTGGTGACATGATGCTCATGTTGTTAAGCATGCAGAGTTATAAGCCTATATAAATAAATTTAAGTGTTGTAAATGTAGATAACTTTACTATCCTTCGATGGGTTCTCTGTACTTAGGTTGGTGTCAATGATTCCTTTTTCTCTTTCTCTCACTTATCTTCTTTTCTCTTCCCTATAGGCGCAGACTCCATCCTCCCTTAACCAACACATTATTGTTTGGTTATAATGATACTGTCCAATTCTATGGTATATGAATCTTTGCCTTCTTTCTGCTGATAACCCATATTTTCAAGGTATTATCTCCTTTTAATTGAAAACTCATTGATGCTGTACTGATTGTTTCTTGGAAAATTCAAGAGGTTCTAAGCATAAGAACATCAACCTAATAAATGAAGGTTGACCTACGTGCCGCAAATGCGCAGTAGAGAGCAGCTCTACTGCGCATGTGCGGGCGAGCACGTTGGTCTCAGCCAGCGTCAGAAAAAAAAAACAACATGGCGGCGTTGAGCGGCAGCAGCAGCGTCAGGTGGCAGCGGCGGCGGCGGCATCGGGTGGCAGCGGCGGCGGTGTCGGGTGGCAGCGGGCGGCGGCAGCTGGCGGCGGCAGCGAGCGGCGGCAGTGGCAGCCAGTAGCGAGGGAGGGAGGAGAGAGAGAGGGAGGGAGGAGAGAGAGAGAGGGAGGGACGGGACTGAGTGAGAGGGAGGGAGGGTAGTGGAGGGACGGAGGGAGGGAGGGAGGGAGTGGGAGGGAGTGACTGGTGTGAGAGGGAGGGACTGAATGGGAGGGAGGGAGGGACTGAATGAGAGGGAGGGAGGGATTGAGTGAGGGGGAGGGACTGAGTGGGAGGGAGGGACTGAGGGAGGGGGAGGGAGGGACTGAGTGAGAGTGAGGGAGGGGAGGGACTGAGTAGTGAGAGGGAGGGAGGAGTGGGGTGAGTGTGTGGGAGGGAGGTAGGGGTGGGGAAGAGTGAGGGGAGGGAGGGAGAATGAGGGAGACGGTGAGAGACAGGGATGTGAGTAAGTGGAAGGGGGAGAGGGAGAATGAGGGAGAGGTGAGAGACAGGGATGTGAGTAAGTGGAAGGGTAAGAAGTTGTGGAGCAGAGAAAAAGGAGTGGAGGAGGGCTGAGGGGGAGGGGATGGGATTGAGAGAGGGTGGGGAGTGACTGAGGGAAGGGGAGAGAGGTGGGAGTGACTGAGGGAAGGGGAGGGAGGTGAGAGTGAGGGGAAGGAGGCAGTGGGAGACAGAGGGTGAGTAAGACTGAGTGGAGGGAAGGGGAGGAGTGAACGAGGGGAAGGGGGAGAGAGGGAGAAAAAGTGTAGAAGGGTGCTGTGTTAGAAAATGGACTGAAAAAAAAATGTAATGTAGCCCGTTTTAACGGGCTTAACAGCTTGTAAGAACATAAGAAATTGCCATGCTGGGTCAGACCAAGGGTCCATCAAGCCCAGCATCCTGTTTCCAACAGAGGCCAAGCCAGGCGACAAGAACCTGGCAATTACCCAGACACTAAGAAGATCCCATGCTACTGATGCAATTAATAACAGTGGCTATTTCCTAAGTAAACTTGATTAATAGCCGTTAATGGACTTCTCCAGGAACTTATCCAAACCTGTTTTGAACCCAGCTACACTACATGCACTAACCACATCCTCTGGCAACAAATTCCAGAGCTTTATTGTGCGTTGAGTGAAAAAGAATTTTCTCTGATTAGTCTTAAATGTGCTACTTGCTAACTTCATGGAATGCCCACAAGTCCTTCTATTATTCAGAAGTTTAAATAACTGATTCACATCTACTCGTTCAAGACCTCTCATGATCCTAAAGACCTCTATTATATCCCCCCTCAGCCGTCTCTTCTCCAAGCTGAACAGCCCTAACCTCTTCAGCCTTTCCTCATAGGGGAGCTGTTCCATCCCCTTTATCATTTTGGTTGTGGTTGCCCTTCTCTGTACCTTCTCCATCTCAACTATATCCTTTTTGAGATGCGGCAACCAGAACCGTACACAATCTGCAGCCCCGCTGTGAACAGTCTATCAGCGGGGCTGCAGATTGTTTTTCAACATCGCGCAACGCAATTTGAAACGCTTGTCACAGTGACATAAGAGCACCATACAAAATCCCTGTACCGGCAAGAACCACATCCGACTCCCTGAAGAAGGAGGTTTCTCCGAAACACCAAGTGTCGGACATTGTCGGATATTTCCACACAGCCGGTTTCTGCATTTGGTGCGTGGACTTCATCTATGGACTTTACCAGCAAAAATTGAACTGGAAGGTTCACAACATACTGCACAAGATAAGTGTACCTCCTTGTTAGCTCCAGACACGGGAGCAACCCATGAAATATCTCTTAGGGACCGATGATTAAAAAGACTCCTGCTGCTGAAAGCTCATTTTGAGCCTGTAGCTTTCGTAGCCTGTGTCTGTGTAGGCACGATGTACGAGGTCACGTAGAGAAACATTGTAAAATTTTCAACCCACTACATATATACTGAGGATCTGTATACAGTTTCAATGTCAGCAGCACTGAGAAGTTGTACCAGACTGAGTTGTGTTGATGGCTCTGTAGTATCAGCTGGCAGTGCCAGTAGATGGAGACATGTGCCACAGTGGGCATGGTAGACTACAAGGCCACACTGATATCAGGTTAGTACATTGTCAGAATTCCAGTAATGTATTGATGGTGACAGGACCACATCTCTATTTGTGTGAGTGGCAGATTTGTGTTGCAGGGTATAACTGTGGCCTGCAAAGGACACATCAAACTATCAGGCACCATTGACAGGGTTGTCCTCTGCCAGAATATTTTCAGCTACCACATAGGCAACAGATCAATGCAAGTGTGGTGGAAAATCTATGGGAGTGTTGAAAAAACAGAGTGCATCATGACAGATTGTCCAGAGGACTGGACTGCCACAGGCCATGGGATGATGCGAACCAAAGACATCATATGCCTCAATGTCAGCTCAGCGCATGTTGTCCAAAATTTGTAATACTATTAGAGGGCAATTTTCAAACTGCCCATATTGCTGCAATGAACACGGTACTATTTACCCATGGTCTTTGCAGCAACTCTCATGTATTTACTTCGAAAATTGTCTAAGGAAAAAATCCTTTTCAGTAAGGAAGCAAGTGGACATGTTAGCCAGATAATTTGTCCAGGATATTCAATGGGATAAACATCCCTCTGAATAAACTTGCCTAAAGTTATCTTACTTCATGCAGTTAGGTACCTTTAAAAACTAATTGAATATTTTTAATATACTGTAATTAGGTTTTAACATATCCAGTCTTGTGTAGCTAGATAATTTGAGATGGAGCCAGCTGTATTCAAAAGAACATTGTCAGTTAAATGGCAATGTTTTGTTAAAAATAAAATACATGCAGGGTGGGCCTGTGGTCCAGTTTCCTTCCTTCACCCCCAAATATTTAACAAATGGCCCTGCCGGGCCAAACTCCCAAATCTTCCAAAAGTACATTAAAAAAAATGTACAGGGATCTGCAGGTCATCCTCAACCCTCATCCCTGCCTCCTCCATAGTTCTACTGACAATGGCCCTATGTGACCCTCCTCTCCCTCCCGCTATTTCTCCATCTTAATCCTATTCCTCCCACCTACCCTATACCTTGAGAAACGCAGCGCCTTCAGTCTGCAACACGCTGCTTAGACGCAATCGCTATCACGTTCAGCATTGTTTGATTTTTGGTTCATTACAACTGAACCAAAAATTGTGTCCATCCAAAATATCCAAAAAATATTTAGATCTGTCCACTTTGTCAAATAGTGTGCACTAGTCACCAAAATATTTATTTTAAAACATGCCTCCCAACTTCCTCCAGGCCCACCTATATTTCCCCTGGCCTCCCTTACTCCTTCTGTGGGGTCTTCATAGCAAAAAGGGTCAGAAGTGATCCCCAGTGACTCCTGCCCCATGGCTACTAGTTGAAAAATGGTGTTGGCCAGCAATGAGATCAGCACCATTTGGTTTTACAGTCATATATGGCCACAAAACATTTTGGCACCAGTCTCAGAAACAGCTGGCACCATTTTTCAAATCCACAGAGCAGGAATGAGCGGGTGGGGGGGAGGGATTGGTATTGCCCCTTTTTGCTACAGAGACCCCCATAGAAGAGATAAGCAAAGGCTTCAGGGTGTTGTGTCCATCGGTCTTAGACGGCTTCGCCCAACATGCCTCACCTCTATTTCAGCCTTCTCCATCAGCCTTGGAAGAATGGCGTCCATAGCGTCTCCTTGCTGCACCCTCCGGCTTCCCCGGAACGGCTCTGGCGCGGCATCCTGCCATGTTGACCTGAGGGCTCCTAGGGCGCGCGCATGCCTCTCGTCTTGTAGCAGTGTTGGCGCGAACCTGGGGGCGTCACTGCTTCCTCCTTCATAAGGTTGCCCATTTGCTGACTCTCGCTGAGTTAGCAACAGATTGGATTCGCTCCGGTCTGAAGCTGCTCTTTTGCTTCTACTCTGCTGGAAGCCACCTTCACCCTCCGGGGTTCTACTAACCTGGGTACCCGCTCCTCGGGGGCCCTTTGCTTATTTCCAGGTGCCTATCCTGATACAGGTACTCGCTCCTCGAGGGCCTGTGTGTCTATCCTGGTGCCTGCTCCATATTCTTCAACCTACTGGAACACCACCTACAGCTACAGAGAGTGAGTACAACTTCTCCCAGTCTGTCCATCTTCAGCTGCTCACTGTTCATCTGCATAGGGCCCTACACCACCATTGTGGAATGGGTCTCCTCTGCCGAGGACTTCAGACTGTTGATACCTATCCTCTCTCTACTGCTCACTGGGAACTCTATCTACTCAGCTACAAGGAGTGTGTTTAACATCTGCCAGTCTGTCTCTCCTACAGTGCCGTACTGGACATCTGCATCGGGGCCTTATACCACCATTGCGGGACGGGTCTCCTACGCCAAGGATCACAGACTATTGCTATCTATCTACTCTCTACTGGCACCTCTGGTGGACCACACTAGCTGTATAATAAAAGATACATTCTCTGTGTTTGTGCATCTGAGTCTAGCCCGGTGCTTCAGTTCCCTACGGGGCTACTCCCCGTAGGAAATAACATCACTGTTGCCCCTGAGAATCCACCAAAAACCTTAATATCATAACACAGGGGATGCAGAGGGAAAGACATTTCTTGGGGTTTTTTTCTAAATATTTTCATTGAATGTTTATTTCGGTTCTACAAATGAATCAAACTAAAATCAATATTAAACAAACTGAAAATTTGAATTAAAAAAGTAGAAAAACAAACCACAACAAAAATTCTCCTTTTGCACATTCCTATTCTTTCTCTAAGCCACTATCATAAAGAATGTCTGGTAACATTTAACACTGTAGCTGCTATAACTCATAGCTTTGCTGCTAGTTAAAATATAGATTCAGCATGGCTCTAAAAATGTATTTGACTGCTAGATGTTCTTCCATTACATACCTATAAAAATTAGCAAAAATAATCTTCTAGAAATGGCTTGGGCAAGTAATATCCCTGATTGTCTTTTTTCCATAGCATGGTACAGATGGAAATCATGTCCATTTTGAACAAATAAGAATAAAGGGGTAGATTTTCACAGGGGGCGCAAGCCCCGGGACGCGCATAAGTCCCGGGGCTTGCATGGAGAGGCGTGCTGGGGGGCGTGGCGGTCGTGACGCGGCATTTCAGTTGTGACGCCGGATTTACGTCTGCCTCTGGCAGGCGTAAATCCGGCGATAAAGGTAGGGAGGGTTTAGATAGGGCCGGGGGGGGGGGGGGGGTGGGTTAGGTAGGGGAAGGGAGGGGAAGGTGAGGGGAGGGCGAAAGAAAGTTCCCTCCGAGGCCGCTCCGAAATCGGAGCGGCCTCGGAGGGAACGGAGGCAGGCTGTGTGGCTCGGCGCGCGCAGGCTGCCCAAAATCGGTAGCCTTGCGCGCACCGATCCCGGATTTTAATGGCTATGCGCTTATCTATTGAAATCCCGCGTACTCTTGTTCGCGCCTGGTGTGCAAACAAAAGTACGCACTCGCACAAAATTATAAAATCTACCCCAAAGAATCTACATACTAAAGGCATTTTTTTCTAGTCTGTGTCTATGAAAAAAAAATGCTTCTAAATATGGACTTAGATGGGGCAAGAGAAGAGCAGTTTTTAGTGACACTGTTTGCAAGCTTGATAATTTTCTTCATAAATGTTGTATAATAGCACTGTTATGCACAAAAAAAAAAACAAAATCAAAAACAGAATATCACATTGCTTCAACAGTTTTTAATCTATGTTGAACCTGCTTCTGTAAGGGGCCTTCCCCCTCTTCAATCACTCCTATCTGATCTCTAGCTAGCTAATTATTAACATTCGATGCTCCAAGAATGCTCAAAAACCACTGAGACATTTCATTCTCGTTTATGAGACCACTAGATCTATTGTCTCATACAGCTGACTAGAGTTCACTCTTTAGATTGGGGAATGAACAAATATTTTAAGACTGCCTTATTAGAATAATTAAATTGGAACTCAGTCATGCTATATTCAAATGATTATGCAGCTTGCTTCCAAATTCCACCACCCCCCATTATGACTCTCCCTATCCCTCACTCACATACTAAGCGTGTTGTCTCTCTTTCAGCCACTTTTCCTGCAATGCTTTGTTAAATTCCACCAGGCATAGTTTTCAGTGGAAAAAGGTACTTTAGGGAGTGCGGAGACAAGTAGCAGAAAACAGGACAATGCTTCTCATTATACTGCCTAGTAATCACTATATTTAAGATGTATATCATCAGATTATGCGGATGTGCGCATGACTCACCATCCCCTCCCTGTCTCCAAAAGAATCAAGCTCTCCTTCTCCAAGCAGGCTGCCACGCGCCTAATGCACCTGATTGTCTCATCGGCACATTCCAGCGAATAAAAGAGGACGAGCTCGGGCAAAACCTGGGACATTGATACACTTGTTCTATCCCCCACAGGTGTAGAAGCTTTCTGTTTTGTAAGCTTCTGGGTGTAGGCGTGAAGAAAGCTGCATTCTTTCTTTAATTGGTACCTACTGTCTACTTTTTTTTTTGTCCCAGCAGGTTTCTTTTGCTGCTTTGGGTTTCCAATTCAATCAGAACTGGGGCTGGAACCTTCGTTTGCAGCTACCAGGGGGATTTTCTTTTCCCCTGTTTTATATCCCCTCCCAACTCACGAGGTGCGGTCATCGCAGCCACGGTCTTCGGCCGGGGGTCATACCACAGACCTCCTTCCAGAACCCTGCAATCATGAACTCTCTGTCTGGTCCTTAGGTGTCACCATTTCTCGGTGATAGTTGTGGGTCCTCCCCCCCACCCCCTGCTCCCCCCTCCCCGGGGCCGTGAATACCGACTCCACAGAATCTCCAGCCCCGGACAACCTGGGGAACAGACGGACTGGCCTGTTAATCAAACGCAGGTCTTCTGCGTGGCGATGTGCAGTCACTGGGCTGGATCCTTTGACTGTCTTTAAAAAGCAAACACTGATCTACAGACAACATTAAGATCAAAGAAAAAGGGGGGAAAAAAAAGGGTGCAAACACCCTGTAACTCAGATCATTGCAGTACAGTAAGCCCACTTCAGCAGGAGCATAGAGTGATAGAAGAAACTGAGAAATAGAGATCAGAAGCAAGATGAACTTCTGATTGGATCCATACATAAATTAGAAACGCTGTGACTGGCCTTCACTCACCCCACACACTGTCTCCAGCCATAGGATTCTGCCATTGACTGTGGCCTCTCACAGGCATGCATGTGCTCACCTGACGCATTGAAGAAGGCTCCGCGGTGGGAAGCTTCCCGCACCACCACTGGATGATGTCACCGTGACCTGAGCACAGGTTCTCCTGTGAGAGCTGCTGCTGCTTGCTACCTAGTTCCTATCTTGCCCCTTGCCTTGTTCCAGGTCCTTGCCTCATCCTGCCTTGTTCCATTGCCTTGTCTTACTCCAATCCTTAACTCTCTCCTACTTCTTCTTGTCCTGCCTTCTCCTTCCTTCCTGCCATCCTGGTCCCTTTATCTCTTCCTCCCAGTTTCCTGTGCTCATGTTCCCCTTGACTGATCTGTGCCCGTCTTGAACCTTTGCCCAGATACTGACACTGCTGGATCTCCACCTGGCTCGACCCATTGCCTGTATATCGACTCTGTCGGACAGCTACCTGCCCTGACCCGTGGACCACTCTTCCGGCTGTGAACATTTGTCTAAGTCCTGACAGCCCCAGCACCCAAGGGCTCTACCTGCGGGGAAAGGGACTGGTAAAGGTGAAGCCTCTCTGCCTCAGCCAGTAGCGTGTCTGCTTGCTGCCGATGTACGCCCAGCCTGTTTCCAACTGTGCCACAGCCCAAACACTCACACTCCATGACATCACCCCAAGGAATGCTATAACAAATGACATAATACTAAAGTATACAAGAACATAAGAACATGCCATACTGGGTCAGACCAAGGGTCCATCAAGCCCAGCATCCTGTCTCCAATCCAGGCCATAAGAAGTTCCCAAAAAAGTATTTCCTTAAATTTGCCAGAACATACTACCTGTAAAGGTAGTACCTCAAGTGAGGTTAAAAGAGGAGTGCTGATGGCAGATGGCATCAAACCATAAAGCTATATTTGCTAAATCATTATTGTCCCTACAAAACCAAGATATTGAGGACAGTGGTTCAAACAAGAGAAACACACTTAACATGTAGCAATGTGAGAGGTAGTTGGGATCTCAGACACCACATGTATAGGAAAAGACTTTCTATGTAACAAGCATCATTATTTTAAGAAATGAACTCATATTAAACAAACTAAAATTTGTGTAGTGTACGCTAGACAGTCATGTTCTGCTGTAACATACGGTGCTTAGAACAAACACATTTGTTGGGTCTCAGTCTATTTATCATAAAGGACCATTATTTTATACAATCACTATTTCAATATTGATGAATTTTATTCAACTACATTACAATGCTCCTTTAAGATCCTTCTGATTTATGAAATAACTGAACTTAGGACTGTATAAATTCTATGCTCCCAGCAGACAATGGAAAGGTCTGGGGAGGAGAAGTCCGGGTGTGCGTGGGGGGGGGGGGGGGGGGGGATCTTCGAAAAGATCGCGGGGGGGCAGAGGGTGGGAAAGGGGGACAGGAAGGAGGCAGATTTAAAAAACAATGCCGGGAAAAGAGAAGGGGAGGCCCAACCTGTGGCTCTGCAACACTGATTTTAGGTACATCTGAGGGGTTCGAGGTGGTGGCAGGGGGAATCTGGCTCTCAACCCATACTTCACTTTTTTTTTTTGAATTGTCACTTAACCAAATACCTTTTGAAAATGTCCAATTAAGGGGGTCATTTTCAAAAGCAATCGCAGACTCCTCTTCCGGGGCAGAGTCGGCCCCGGAAGAGGAGGAGTCGAGGCGGCGCAGAGGATGCGGTGACATCGCTGGCGGAAAAAGTTAAGGACCCTTATCGGCGCCAGTTTCGCGCCAAATAACTACACCTTTTATGGTGTAGTTATTCGGTGCGAAAACCAGCAGCCAGCGCACCACAGTGGTGCGATGACTGCGGACTTTCACAGGCCCGCCCCCCGCTTTGCCCCTCCGCCCCCCGTTACCACTGGATTTTCTAAGGTCTGCGACCTTAGAAAATCCAAATAATTTATTGGAGTTACTCGGATAAGTAACCCATCTATCTCATCCCTGCTCCAGAACACCTCCAGAATGCCAATGGAAGAGTTAAAAGTTTGGACAGCCAATATAATAGAAAGGTAGAGGAAAATGTGTCATGAGCAGAGCAATGAAACAATGTAAGCTAATCAGAGAATCGAGGGATCTGATGTGAGTATTTATTATCATAGAAAAATCCTTTAAAGAGAAAGCTGGAAGAATCCTCAAAAAAGGTAATGTAGTCCACCCTGTACATCCACCCTGTACATCTAGGCACAATTACTAAACTCATATAAATGTTTATCTAATTTGCTTTAAGAACCTCCAATGACAGAGTCTACCACCTCCTTACATAATATATTCCAATTCTGAACTACCCCTTACACATACAACTTTACAAAACCTATCTGCAAATTAATTTGATGTATCTGTAAGAATTTTTGCATGTTCACTAAATCTTTTTCTTTTTGTAAAAATCCAGTGCTGATTTCTGCAGGTCAACACATCCACTAATTTTAAGTGAATTTTCTGATTTGTGGAAATTCACATCAAGCAGACCCAATGCTGATTTCAGTAGAAATTGTAAAAAAAAAAAAAAAAAGCAGCAGATTTTAACAAATATTCTCATTGTTTTTTTCAGATTGTCGAGGGAGACTGACAGCATTCTGACAAATTCAAAATCAAGTTGAAATCCACTAGATTGGACTTTGACCTTGAACTATTTGCACATCTCTGTTTGCATTTAGAAGGTTGCTCCTAACATAACTTAATTCTTCCCTGCTAAAATTTAAGCTTATTTTACATTCTGTCCCCAGGGCAGATGGAAAAATATTGATTGCCATCTTTTTTTCAAGGATGATTTGAAAGTAAAGTTAATGCTAGGGATGTGCAGAGCAAAATTTTATGTTCATATTTTTTATGTCCGAAAGGGGGTCCCACTTGCGGCCAATATGGACATAAAAAAAATCCAATGAGTTGGGTATATGTACATATGTGCAAAAAAAAAAATTAAACCCCCTCACCCTCCTTAATCCCCCCCCCCCCAGACTTACCACAACTCCCTGGTGATCGAGCGAGGAGTGAGGACGTCATTTCTGCAATCCTTGGCGAGAAGCATGTGACGTCGGTGGCACGTCGAGTGACGCGGCGTCACGTGATTCCCGGCTCGTTCGGCCCAAAAAGACCCCCCCAAGCTGGCCAAAAGTTCTTTTTGGCCGAACGAGCCGTCCGGCGCGAACGAGCCGGGAATCACGTGACGCCGGCGTCACTCGACGTGCCGCCGACGTCACATGCTTCTCGTCAAGGATTGCAGAAATGGCGTCCTCACTCCTCGCTCCATCACCAGGGAGTTGTGGTAAGTCGGGGGGGGGGGGGGTTTAAGGAGGGTGAGGGGGTTTATATTTTTATTTTGGCTCAACAATCGCGATTTCCCACATATCAAACATATCTATGTTCGATATGTGGGAAATCCGATCGTTTATGTCGAATCAATTTTTTAAGTAAAAAAAAAATATGAGTTGCGTTTTACTAATGCGGTCAATCCGAATGCACACCCCTAGTTAATGCATAGGTAAGAAAGAAGCTGATTTCAGATTATTAAGGATAATAAAAAATGAATGTAGTGAAAGAATACAGACAAAAGAACAAAGCATCAGCAAGGAGGAGAGAGGAGTCATGTGATGCAGGTCATAGGGGCCAAATGGAAAAAAGCAGAGAGGAAGGGTGCTAGAGAAAGCTGAGAGTGTGGTGTTAAGAAATTTTTCTGAAATGCACTTAAAATGTAGTAAAAATTACAAGTTGCATGACAGGTCCTCTATAAAATCAGATTCCATTCCTTTGATCAGTAAATGCACATAGTATTTATATGCACATCACTATCGTTGATCAGGACAAGCAGAGGCATGTAGCAAAAGATTATGCAATGATAGCCTGGTCTGAGTCATGAGCTCCATGAACAAAATATTAGTGAGATTAAATCAATTTTAGGAAGATGTATTTATTTACTTATTTACATTTGATATACCACCTGTAAACAATATATTCAAGTGTTTTACAATAAAAGCAGTCACAATAAAAAGAGACACAATACAAGTAACAAAGTTAACATGTCAGATTAAAAGTAGATGGAAAAATCTGGCTAACCAAAAGTAACTAAAACAGCAGTTCTAAGTCTAAGAGAAAAGCCATGAGTTTCTAAATGTCAAAATGTTTGATTCAGTACATATGTCAATGCAGAGAGTGTTCCAAAGGGCTGATGCCCAATAAATAAAAACGGATTCTCAATTCTAGTCTAATTGCTGTAGGGCATGGGTGGCCAATTACAGTCCTCAAGTCCTCAGGTCTGGTTTTCAGGATATTCACAATGAATATGTATGAATATGCATGAGGTATTTTTTAATATCATGGAGGCAGTGATTGCAAGCTTTTTTCATGCATATTCATTATGGATATTCTGAAACCAGGCCTGTTTGTATCAGAGGTCTAGAACAGGTAGATATGAATCGATTATTTACTCTTTCAGATAATAGAAAGTCTAGGGGGCACTCCATGAAGTTAGCATGGGGCACATTTAAAACTAATTGGAGAAAGTTCTTTTTTACTCAACACACAATTAAACTCTGGAATTTGTTGCCAGAGGATGTGGTTGGTGCAATTAGTGTAGCTGTGTTTAAAAAAGGATTGGATAAGTTCTTGGAGGAGAAGTCCATTTCCTGCTATTAAGTTGACTTAGAAAATAGCCACTGCTATTACTAGCAAGAGTAACATGGAATAGACTTAGTTTTTGGGTACTTGCCAGGTTCTTATGGCCTGGATTGGCCACTGTTGGAAACAGGATGCTGGGCTTGATGGACCCTTGGACTGACACAGTATGGCATGTTCTTATGTTCTTAAGCAATTAAGAAAAACCGAATACCCCAACTCAAATACATTAGATCTAATTTCAAGAAAAGCCTTTTTTCTTGTTTTGTGTGTGGTCCTAGTTACATCAGTAAACATTTACACTACTAAATTAGGGAACAAAACATTACAATGCCTTTGTCTGACTCCAGGATAAAGTTTGTGTTAAGAATGGAACTTGATATCACTCTCTCTTTAAATCTTTCTAATGCAACAAATATATCCAGTCTATCAAAAGAAACTCTTCAGGCCTTCCATCCTCTCTGTCTTTCCTTTTAGATGAAGGCAAATAATAAACTTTGGAGGTCAGGGGCAATGTTTCAGAAGACAATTTCATCATTTCATTTAAATACCACTAAAACATATCTGCTGCAGGCACAGACCAGACTTAAAGATAACTGGTAAAAGGTAAGTTCCTTCTCCTTACCACTTTCTCCAAACATTCAGTTTTGCTATAAAGAATTTACACTCTCTTAACAAAGCATGACTCACTGTCCTGGAACTTCTCCATCTTCTGCTGAAGATCAACAACACAGTCCTTATGATCCTGTGTATCTTGATCTTGAAGAATAAACTTGGCATCAGAATTCCTTACCTGCATTGCTAAATCTAAAATTTCCCAAGAGACGGGCTTTTCCATAGTAACAACTGCCTGCCACATGTCTTCTAAACTAATGGATTTCAGATTCGCAGGAACTGACTTGGGAGATTCCAGGGATGGCTGTTCTCTCAAAGCTCTCAGTCACCACTGTTGTCAACCACAAAATCACTGATCTGCAGTGCTGTTCTCAGTCCTCCAGACACCGCAGATACTCTGGTTCTTGAATGCAGCTGCCCTAGCACGCTGAGTTAAATTTTGTAGCAGCCTTGCCTCAATAGCTGCTCCCACAAAGCTTGCAGTGTCTCCCTTTGACCTATTCTAGAATTAGGGATAGCAACAGCAATGTCTGGGACATGGATAATGCCAAAATTGTTCCATCCAATGGGACCCCCCAAGGACACTCCTTGGGATAAACTCCCAACCTGTACCACTTAGACAACATACTCATACATGAACCAAGACATAGCTAAGCTTACAGCACAGAGGGAAATATCCTGTTTTGCTTCTTCCTCTTAATCATTATAAGGTAAAAATTACATTAAAAAGGTGCAAAAAATAGAGGAAAATAAAGAGCTTCCAGATCCAGGATTCAGAGCAGCCTCTGCATATAGCTATTTGGACACCATCTTGGGCCCTTAACATACTTAACCAGCTAACTCATCTCCTCCCAGTATGCCTCTGAATTTCCCCTAACATATCCAGCTAAATTCTAGCCATTTAACTTATTAGCCAACTAGAATGTAGCCGGAAAAAGGCTACATATAGCTGGGTAAGGCATGTAGATGCATAACTATTACACTATCCATCTAAATGGGTTTGGAATATGAATCTGTTGCGCCCGTCGGTCGCAGGCGACTGCAACCTATGCTGCTCACCTCCTTTCTCTACACAGCTCCAAGTCTGGGCAGAATGGCAGCCTCCACTTCCATACACTGGCCCTCATGACATGCCCTGGATGGTGTGGGCGCTCCTGGCAGCCATCTTTCATCCGGGGTTACTTAGGCACGCGCGCGCGCCATCCTTTTAACTACGTCATGGTGGAAATCTCAGGGACATCCCCACTGCATGACATCACCTGCTCACGATACTTAAACCCAGCTGACCATCTGAGCTACGAGTTAGCAAGGAATCTCTTCCTGCTAGTTCCGCTACCTTGGGACTTCCTTGCTGACTACTGGGTGACCTAGGTACCCGCTCCTCGGGGGCCTTACCACACTCAGGGCTATCCGCTCCTCGGAGAGCCATCTCTATCTCTTCTCATTTCAGTGACCCTCCACACTGCGGAGTTCTACGGGACTGATCAGCTGATACCAACCTCATCTGCTTGCTCTACAAGATTGTTGCTGTACAATAAATGTTGTATCTCTGCTGAGACCTTGCCTGTCAGGGAAAGGGCCCACAGGGCTCCTCCCTGTTGGTGGAGTCTTCACTCGCCTCGACCCAAGGGCCCACTATTTAGTTCAAGACACACTGAACATAACAGAACCTCTTAATTTTTATAAGATCAAAGCACATATTCTAGGGCAGGAGTTGAACATTTATGACTGCTAACTAAGCGAGTTCCCACTCCACTCCTTCTCTCATCCATTCATGGTGAACCCTTGCCCGGAGAGGTTACGACCACCACTCAGCTTGTCTGCCTCCGCATGGGATCCTTACATACTGAAACCATCACTTTCCTGGTTCTCGAAAAAGCCATCCAACCTTTTGTGCTAGGCATAACCTGGCTACAAGAACACTCTCCTCAATTTGATTGGTCTACTATGGAGCTTTCTCAATGGGGCTCTGACTGCCATAACAGATGTTTAAAAAAAAATAACACCACTGTCATGTATGGCCACTACATCCGCTCCTCCTGGTCTATCACCACAGTATGCTTCCTTTCAAGATATATTTTCTAAGCAGACTGCTGACGTGCTTCCACCACACAGATCCTATGACTGTGAAATCAATTTAAAGCCTAATTCCGAACCACCTAGGGAAAGAGTATATCCACTCTCCCTAGTTGAAATGGAGGCTATGATCCCCATAAAATGAGAAGCATACAAGTCTGGCCTCAACTGTCTGGTATCAAGGCCTTATGCCACTTTCTTGGCTTTACTAATTATTATCGTTCTTTTATCAAGGACTACTCTACCTTGACAGCTCCTCTCACAGCCATGACAAAGAAAGGAGCTAACCCCTCTGAATGGCCTCCAGAGGCCATTTCATTGTTCCAACTACTAAAGAAGGCCTTCCTTCAGAAACCATGCTTATGCCACCCTGATCCTCACAAGCCATTCATCATTGAGGTAGATACCTCAGACATCGGCATAGGGGCTGTACTTAGCCAGCACAGTGATTCACTCATTCTACACTCCTGCTCCTTCTTCTCAAGATGCTTCACACCAGCGGAGAAGAACTACGGCATCAGCAATAAGGAACTGCTTGCTATCAAGCTAGCATTTGAAGAGTGGCGCCCCTGGTTAGAAGGTGCCCAACACCAGATAACAGTGTTCATTGACCACAAGAATTTGGAATATCTTAGGCATGCTCAAAGGCTCAATCATTGCCAAGCTAGATGATCTCGGTTTTCAACAGATTCAACTTCTTGCTCAAATATCGCCCTGCTGAGAAAAATGTTTGGGCAGATGCCCTCTCCTGGTCCTTCACTCCGGATGATGTCCCTGATGAGCCACGTCACATCATTGACCCTGAGAAGTTAATGCTGGCCGCTACCCATTCGGTTCTGCAGGGAATACAGTGGTTCTCCTGTCTCTAAGGAGGAAGCTTTTGAATTGGGCTCATGACTCAAAGTTAGCAGGCCACCCTGGACAATCCTGTACCCTTGCTACCCTACGGCGATACTATTGGTGGCTGTCTATGAGGAAAGACATGCAAATGTACATAGAGTCCTGCACCTCCTGCGCCAGGCAAAAACCTCCTGCTGGTCGTCCTTGGGGCCTGCTCCAAACTTTGCCCATTCCAGATGAGCTGTGGATACATATTGCAACTGATTTTGTAGTTGACCTGCCCCTTTCTAATGGTAACAATTCGATATGGGTTACTGTGGACTGGTTCTCAAAGATAGCGCACTTTGTTGCTCTTCTGGGACTGCCATCTGCTCTGGAGTTAGCCAAGCTCTTCATTCGACACATTTTTCGTTTACATGGGATGCCGAAGCATATAGTATCTGACAGAGGAGTGCAGTTCACTGCCATGTTCTGGAGGGCACTGTGTCGGAAATTCGATATCCAATGAACAGTACTCTTAAGTAGAGATGGGAATCGGGTGCCGGAATCAGTTCTGGTTTCGGTATCGTGGACTAGCGGGAAATTTAGTTTCCCGCGGTCCAGACAGTGTATTTTTTCGGCTGGCCCGAGCCAAAAAACCCCCCAACAACCCTGACCCTTTAGATCTAATTATTTACAATCCCCCACCCTCATGACACCCCTAAAACTTGCCTAAAGTCCCTGGTGGTCCAGCTGGGATCCCGGGAGCAATCTCCCACTCTCGGACCATCAGCTGCCAGAATACAAAATGGCGCCAGTGGCCCTTTGCCATTACCATATGACAGGGGCTATCGGTGCCATTGGCCGGCCCCTATCTCATAGTAGGAGCAATGGATGGCCGGCGTCACCTTAAAAAATGTCATGGACCATCCATTGCTCCTACCATGTGACAGGGGCTGGCCAATGGCACTGATAACCCCTGTCACATGGTAAGGGCAAAGGGCCATCAGCGCCATTTTGATTAGTGGCAGCCAATGGCCTGAGAGGGGGACAATGCTCCTGGGACCCCTGCTGGACCACCAGGGACTTTAGAAAAGTTTTGGGGGTTGTCAGGAGGGTGGGGGATTGTAAATAATTAGATCTAAAGGGTCGGGGTGGGTTTAAGTTTTTTTTTCTGTGTGCCCTTTCTCCCCCCCCCCCCCCCCCCCCCCCCCCCCCCCCCCCCCAAAAAACGATAAGAAAACCACACAAAAATTTCGTGGGATTTGCCTATCATTTTCAGGGACCCCTGATACATGACGGATTAGAAAATATCATACGATATTTTCATCCATCAAAAAATCGATGCACATCCCATCTCTTAAGCAATTCATTTGCACCTATGTCAACTCGAGGCAAAATGATTGGGCAGAGATACTACCCTGGGCTGAATTCTCCTTGAATTCACATCTGGCATCTGCCACAGGATCCTCACCATTTCAGATTGTGTATGGTTGTCAACCACTTCCACCACTTCCATTACCATTGACTGGTACATCTCCTGCAGTACAAGCTACGGCTAACAAAATTCATCAACTCTGGATGCAGACCAAGGAGCTTCTTCATAAAGCTGGACAACGAGCAAAGAAATTCTATGATCTCCATCATCAAGCAGCTCCCCAATTTAAGCCAGGAGATAAGGTATGGCTCAGTACCAGGTATATTTGACTCAAGCTACCCTCAGTTCGTTTAGCTCTGCGATACATTGGACCCTTCACCGTCCTCCAACATTTGGGACCTTTGACTTACAGCTTGAGGTTACCACCCTTGAAAATACGTAATGCCTTTCACGTTTCACTTTTGAAACCACTTATCCTATCCAAGTTTTCTCAGAAGACTCCTGATCCTCAACCTCTCGATGCCGAAGATGACATTGCCTACATGGTAGATGATATCCTGGATGTGTGTAAAAAAGGGAAACAATGAGAGTACCTCATCTCATGGGAGGGGTACGGACCAGAGGAGAACAGCTGGGAGCCTGCTGCCAACATACTAGACAAAGAGATGTTACATCGCTTCTACCTGGCTCATCCCAGGAAGCTGAAACCCCTTGGGAAGGGCCCTAAGAAGGGGGGTACTGTTGCGCCCATCAGTTGCAGGCAGCTGCGACCTATGCTGCTCACCTCCTTTCTCTACACAGCTCCAAGTCTGGGCAGAATGGCAGCCTCTGCTTCCATGCGCCGGCCCTCATGGCATACCTGGGACGGTGTGGGTGATCCCGGCAGCCATCAGTCATTTGGGGTTACTTAGGCACGTGCGCGCGTGCCTGCCATTCTTTTAACTACATCATGGCGGGAAACTCGGGGGCGTCCCCACCGCATAACGCCACTCGCTCACAATACTTAAACACAGCTGACCATCTGAGCTACGAGTTAGCAAGTAATCTCGTCCTGCTAGTTTCGCTATCTTGGGACTTCCTCACTGACTACTAGAGATGTGTATCATTTTTTCGCCCGAATTAGGAAATTGCACGAAATTTCCTAATTCGTTGCGGTTTCGGAGGTCCCGAAACCCGAAATGAAATTTCCCCGAATTTCGGGGAAATTTCGTTTTTCGGGTTTGCCTGCGGAGAGGGGCACATTTTTTTTAAATTAAAAAAACCACCCCAAACCACCCCAAACATTTAAATCAGGAGGGGGCTCTTGACCTCCCCAAGGCTTGCCAATAATCCCTGGGGGTCCAGCGGGGGTCCGAAAGCGATTTTGTTGTCTGCTGCCAGTAATCAAAATGGTGCCGATAGCCTTTGCCCATACTATGTCACAGAGGCTTTCGGCGCCATTGGTCAGCTCCAGTCACATGATAGGAGCACAAGATGGCGCCGATGGCCATTGACAGGGGCTGACCAATAGCGCCGAAAGCCCCTGTGACATGGTAGTTCAGGCTATTCGGCACCATTTTGAGGCGCACGGCTGCAGTAGGGCACGGAGGGCAAATGGAACCCGGGACCCCGCAGGACCACCAGGGATCTTCGTAAGTCTTGGGGAGGGATCGGGATGGGGGGGGTTGTAAAATGCTTCTAAATGTTTTTAAATGCTTGGGGTGGGTTTTTTTAAGCTTCGTTTACCGATTCGTTTTTCGGCCCGGTTTCGGGTTTCCTCGTTTCGTTTTTCGAAAAAACGAAACGAGAAAACCTGAATTGTACCACGAAGTATCCGAACCGAAAAACTACCCGGTAGGAAAAAACGAAGCACATCTCTACACTGGGTGACCTAGGTACCCGCTCCTCGGGGGCCTTGTCGCACTCAGGGCTATCCGCTCCTCAGAGAGCCATCTCTCTCTCTTCTCATTTCAGTGAGTTCCTGCATTGTTCTCATCTACTTCTGATGAGCCTGCTCCAGTCACCCTCGGGGCTTTGCCACCTCTGCCTCAACCTTCTCAGTGTGAGTACTCTACCTTTGTGGCACGGATTCTCGGGTTATCCCGCTTGCGGACCACTACCGGATCCATCATGTCTTGTGCATTCTACCAGCGGCTTCTGGCCTACCCCGCACTGCGGACCACTACTGGGACAGCCAACACAAGCCAGCCTAGATAAGATAGTCACTGGGACCCTCCACGCTGTGGAGTTCTACGGGACTGATCAGCTGATACCAGCCTCATCTGCTTGCTCTACAAGATTGTTGCTGTATAATAAACTTGTCTCTCTGTTGTATTTCTGCTGAGACCTTGCCTGTTGGGGAAAGGGCCCACAGGGCTCCTCCCTGTTGGCGGAGTTCACTCACCTCGACCCAAGGGCCCACTATTTAGTTCATGACACACTGAACATAACAGAACCTCTTAATTTTTATAAGATCAAAACACATATTCTGGTCATCTGTGGCTACAACCAAGTCTGTTTTTTAGGATGAAGAAGCTCTACTAATTAGCCTTGTTATGTTAATCACAGATAACATGAAAACTAGACTAGAACTGTTTCTAGACTTCTCAGAGAACCTTGATTAACTGTCATGCAATACAATTGAGAAAAGTTCCTATATCCATTGGGTTAATATAAACTATAAACATAAAGCAATTGATATGGAAGGTGATTAAAAAATAGGGGATGATTGCTTTATTATTAAGTATTGCAGTAGAATTTGTAAAATAATTGAATAATTGCATCTACTAGTTTTCCTTGATGAAACAGAGTTCTGACTACAAAATATATGGAAACCTAAAGCCAAGTATAATAGGAACAGAGACTGTGAGAAAAATGTTTAATCACCCTAGTCCTTAGCGAGGTCTTTTCTTGCGTGCAGGATATATTGCTTACTGTTATGGTAAATATATGATTTCCATTACATTGCTTGTAAAAAATTGTTTGTATCAGGTTTTTCTTCAATAGTGATTATGATCAGTGATAAGTGGTATATCTTCAGCATTCTTATGTTTTGTGCATGTCAGCCCCTCACCTGCTACTGCTATTATTATTAGAAAGTACTTACTTGGGTTTCTGCAAATGAAATGCTACAGGTAACATATTCATGATGTTAGCAAAAGGTTTCTTACTTCCAGCAAAAAATAATTATATTTTCATTGTCAGATTGATTGAAAAAGGTTATCTACCAAATTCAATGTATTTACTTTCTTCTAAATACCCAGAAGTCCACATTTAAAGGGGTTTATTCAGGTAACTTTTAATCCCTGAGATTTAAATTTCTTGTCCCTCTAATTTAAATTTTATTCAGATTAAATTTTTTCTAGGAAAGTTATTGCCTAGATATAATTTACCAAATAAATTAGGGGCATTCCAAGGATGTTCCAGGGAGGGCTAAACTATCAGGATAAGTTATCCCAATAACTCTAATATCACTGGTTTATAACCAAAAAGCTTCCAAAATGAATGTAGCCAAACTTTACAAAATCTGGGTCACTAAGAATGAAAATGATACTTAAAATTGTTGATTGGCTTTTGTTTTCAAGATATCCTACTGGATCAGTATATACGACCTTTGACTTGGGAATTGAGGATAAGTGCGTTAAGAAGGGAAATAATCTCAAATTAAACCAGACATTACTAATATACATCTTTGAATCAAAGAAGATTTTACCACCTTTACACATCAAGCTAGGTCTGATGAAGAACTTTGTCAAGGCCATGGACAAAACTAAAGCAGCCTTCAAGTACCTCAGTGGTAAAGTTCCAAGGTTAAATGAAGTTAAGTTATAGGAAGGTGTCTTTGTTGGCCTTTAGATTCATGAACTTCTTTGAGATGATGCATTTAACCCTGCTCTGTGTGGCAAGGAAAAGATAGCATGCAAAGTCTCTTAGTGGTAACAAATTTTCTCAGAAACAAAGTAGACAACATCAAGGAGCTGGTAGAAATCTCCTCAAGACATACAAAAGCCTTGGCCGTAATGTGTAATTAAAGATACATTTTTGTACTCTCATCTAGAATTACTAAACTGCAGAGAAGTGAGCAATGAGAATGGGGAATGATTTCACCATGATATTGCACCAATGAAAAGAGATGCTCCATTTAATGAATACAAGAGACAAGCCAGGAAGAGCCAGGTAGCCATTAAATAAGGGCTAATCTATGCATAAGAGTTTTTGGTCTTTAGTAGTTTCATAGTAAATTTTATTTCTATAATCCTTTTGCTGGTTTAATATTTAAAGTGTTACATATATAGTACATGTGACATATGCAACTATAAATACACCAAAAGTCCTAAGTTAACAATTTATGATTAAAACTCTACTATCTATGCAATAGACATAGACTTAAAATTTAAAAACTTAAGTATCATGGAAACAGTAGCCAATCAACTAGTTTAATTGTCATATTTGAATTCAGCACGACTAATTGTCATATTTGAATTCAGCATGACATGACAACAGACGACTTCTAAAAATGTTCATACCAGTATGTTCAGAATTATCTGGATAAGTTATCCAGATAAGTGTGATCATAGGACATAGCAGTCCTTTAAGCTTAACCAGTTATATTTAGAATATAGCTAGTATTCTTAAAAAAAAAAAAAAAAAAAAAAAAATCCACTCATTTGAGTAAGCAGTTCTGATTCCCTCCTGCCCCCAAGCAATCAGGGCATAATGCCCAATCTACTCACACACACACACACACACTTTACCATAGTTAAGAAAACAAAGTCCTGGACATAGCGAACCAAGGTGACCCCCCCCCCCCTCCCCATTATTAAAATTAAAGTTCTGATTTCAGGGCCACTCCGCACTCATCTAGAACTTCCCGCACTACCCGTATCCCCAGCAAACCACCAAGGCCTTCTGGAACAGTAGAGTTGTACTGTTTCAGCAGTGACTAACATAACACTAACAGCAATACTGATAGCTTATGCTACCAACATTGCTGTCAGATACTGTCAGAGGAATAGTGGCTCTCACTGGAGTGGTATGACTCCACCCTTCCATTTGACCTTGATGGCTTGGGGGGGGGGGGGGGGGTTCCAGGTGGAGTGGAAGGGTGCAATTAGGGAGTTCTAGATTGATAGGGAGGATGGGGTGAGGAGAAGATGGGGCCCAGAGCCAGAACTTTAATTATAATATCAGGAGAGGAGGGACATTTGAGAAGTTATGGAGATGGAGAGGGAGTAATGAAGCTCTACGCTTAGACTATGTTTTAGTTTTTATGTGGGCTAGGATTGTGCCTGTTGGCTTAAAAGGGGTTTATTTCTTAATTGTGTTGTTTTTCTTTTCTTGTTATATTCTGAATATAAGTTTAAAGTTATCCAGGTAACTTTTCCAAGATATCTCTAGCCAAATAAATTCAGAAGGAGACTTCACCCACTCAGAAAAGGTAATTGGAATATATCCTCAAGTCAGTACTTAATTATAATCTTAAGAAATCTGAATACAAAATAATGCTATTAACCTCTACTACTTCATCCAACTTAATTTTAAAATATTTATTGATATAAAAAGATGAATTAGCACGTTTGTGTCTGTTAACATATGTACAATATAGTAATATATTTTTCCTGTGCAAAATAATTATTATAGGGATTAACACTGTCTCTGTTTGCAATATATTCTATAGCTTGCCCATTTTAAGCATAAAGAAACATTTCCTTTGAAAGAGCTTTTAACACCTTCCCACTCATCTTAATGTGTGGCCCTTGTTTTAAATCTAGTTGCAGTGTAAATAAATTCCCTACTAGATCCTGATACAACCAATTTTTATGGTTGTATTAGAGATACAATCTCCTTGAATCTCCATTTTCAAAGGGTCTTTCCTTATAGGATCCATTTCTAGTACTTTTTTTTTCAGAAAAATATTCATTGAAACAGAGAGACTTACTGAAAGTCAAGTCAATACAAACAATATTAAAAAATATTTTTTTTCACTCATCTGCCAATACAAAAGTCATCTTAAATGTACAGTGCTGAAGCCTACTAGGCTTCACCATAGACTAACATTTGGAAATTCCCAGCTGGAAATATGTATGGGGATTTAATCCAGTGTGATTCTGAAGTTTGTTCATCAGTCCCAGTTCATGATGAGCCAAGACCATTTTCCTCACATGGTGGTGGCTCTTGCAGAGTATGCCCAGAGCTAAAGGAGGAATCAGTACCTCTGGGATAAGAATTTGGTCTACTCTAGTGTTTGAAGATGAACTGCCTCTCTGTTGATTAATGTAGTGATGCCCAGTGTATCCATAAGTGGTCTGGGCCTTATATGACAGAGGTCCAGTAATCTCAATGATCAAGCAGGGACCCACTTTGATCCATTCCAATAACCTTTAACAAACACAGAGTTTTGTAGTCTAAATGAGAGCAAGGTAGATGACCCCAGAGAGGAGTATAACTCCCATTTCTACTTGAGTTTTTGGGGCTAGATTCTTCCCATTGAGCTCAGGATTGAGCTGGTCTAAGTATTTCTTCAGGTGGCATCCCATAAGCAGTCCTGCCACATATCTGGATAAGATATAATATGTTGCAATATGAGGAATCAGGCAAACAAAGTAGGTCAGTCTCCTTCAATGGCTTTCTTTAATGCATCTTCTTTTGACTATCTGCCAGGACAATTTACCTGAGGTCAGCAAGGTGCAGTGGTGACAGCCCTAATGAGGTTTCTTTGAAGAAAGTCTTTGAAATCATCAGATGTGAAAGCAGACCCATTGTCTGACACAATCATGTCTGGTAGCCATGGGTTACAAATAGCTGTCAAAGAACTATAATTGTTGCAGGTATTTGTGAGGATACTACAATCACCTTGAGCAATCTTGACTAAGAATCTATCAAAACAAGGAAGTTATTCCCTTGAAATTGACCTGCATAGCAAATGTGTATCCTTCATAATGATTTCTTGGTCATTACCGAAGAGAAAGTAGAGACTTTTGTTGGGCTGTATCTAGACATCTGGCATGTGTCACATTCCTTGACAATCATTTCTATGTCAGCATTTATCTAAGATCATGAGACATAGCTCCTGGCTAGTGGGTTCATAACCATAACTCCAGGATGTACAGCATGTAGCATAGCTAGAATGACTGATAACCTTTCTCTGGAAATCGCTTATGAACTGATAGTTAATACAGCATGCTTGAAAATGGTTTGAACTTCACAGTTTACCACTTGATATCCTCTCCCACCAAACTGAGAACACTGACCAGGCAGGGACCTTTACAGTCAGCCTAGCTATCTGGGTAGCCTGGAGAAGAACATCAGGAAGAATTTCTAGCAACAAGATTTCAGCCAGAGAAGGCATAACAAAGTCTGATATTTATAGCAACAGGTGACTCAAAGCATCAGCATGGGCAATTGTTTTGCCAGGCATGTACATAAATGTAGCCCCTGCTACTATTTTCCCCTTTTTTTTATTCAGCATCATAGGGTTTTTGCATTTCTGGGGCTTCCCCTTGTTTTTTTATGGGATGTGTCTCAGAGATATACATTTTCACCTGAGTATGTGCAAAGGGTCTTTCATCTGTCGAGTCTATCCTAGCGTACTGATCAGGGTCTTTCTGTTCTCCTGGTTGATTGACCCAAGAGTATGAGGAATAGGAGTAGTGAAAGAAAAATAATTTTGAGGAGATTTTGAGAAATGAAGAATTTGGTTATTGCTATCCATGGACTAGTTACTGATAGAAGGGCATCTCTGGAAGAACTGGGATTTGTGGGGTTTTCTTCTTTGTGCTCAATTAACAGCAATGGAGAAGACCAAGAGATCTATGATTGAGGAAACTCACCCAAAGATGAGATTTGTGCAATGTTCTCTCAACCTAACATGATGGACTCGCTACATGGGTAACATCAATCTAGGTTGAGAGAACATTGCACAAATCTCATCTTTGGGTAATTTTCCTCACTCCAAAGGTCTTCATATCTTCACAAGAGTGCAATGTTCTGTTCGTAGGTCGCACTCTGAATGTCAAAGTGGCCCCTAACCCCTACACTAATACCTAAACCTCACCTCGAGTAGCTTGGTGGGCCTCATATAGAGGTATAAATACCTACCTAGTATGATCATCTTATAGCTAGTCTGTCTCTCTCTCTCTCTCTCTCTCTCTCTCTCTCTCTCTCTCTCTCTCTCTCTCTCTCTCTCTCTCTCTCTCTCTCTCTCTCCCCAGTTGAAAAAAAATACATCATTCTTAAAAGCAGGGTCAGCCTTTGTGAGTACCCACTGACTCGTGTGTTGGTGGAAATCCAGCTGCTATGTAATTTGCACTAGAGAGAGAAAGATAAGCCCTGGGGATTGTATAATACCAATTCAGGCCCAGAGAGAACTGCTACACAAATATACAGCCATGGACACTCAGCATTATATAATCCAGTGCTGCATCTATGGCACCAAAACAAGGGAATACATTTATCTTTGGAAAAAATGCCCAGAAGAGGCTTGTGGTTAGATTTCAAAAGCCCAACCATAAATGTAGTTATAGAGCTTTTATAGCTACCAATGTGAGCACCTTTCTATCTATCAATCATAGCATAATTCCATTCAGATGATGACAAAGTTTGAGAATAATAAACTACCTAAGACATTTCCGGTTCTGTGACAAGTCATATTTATTTCAGGAAGGAGATAATGCTGAAATGCTTCCTTCTGGACCCCGCAAACTAGATGGTCATGAAGCATGCTGTTCAAAGATTCAACAAACTTGCAGTGCTCCATGATTCTATACAACTCAGCCATATAGGTGGCAATGCTCTCAATATAACCCTGATTCTGTTTGTGAAACTGAAATCTTGGCACTATGATAGAAGGAATAGGTGAGTGGGCCTTCCTCCATCTCACCTGTAATCAGAAATCAAATCCTTTCCTTTGTACCCTTGTGTGACTATGCCCCCTTGTATACAAACCCAGCAATTACGTCATTCCCCACCTAGTCATGTTTTTCTTTATAGTTTTGCTCTTGTTTAACATTTCTCATGTTAAGAATTTTCCCTTCCGGTTTCACTGTCTATCTAGTCTGACTTCTGTGTGCCCCCGGCCCCATTAACTATTTCCCTGTTACTTGTAATTTCAAGCATTTTGTTGTAATGTAAACCAGTATGATGTCCACACGAATGCCGGTATATAAAAAGTTTTAAATAAATAAAATAAATAAATATCTTAATGTTTGGTAAGGCTGGTGAGACCAGTGAATTGTGATGGCATATGTTTTTTCCCATTCATAGTCAAGAAAACAGCCTATTTCTATTCAAGTAACTCAATCTTATTTGCTTCCAAATAGAACGACAGTTTCTCTGAATTAAAATCCCTGATATTGGGCTGTCCGACATCAAATGCCTGAATGTGATTTGCCATAGATCCAGATTAATGTGCTGCTTTGATATCTAAGCATGGCCCTGCCCTCTGAGTGCTGGCTGATCATGCTGGTCTTACTGATCAAAAACTGCACTCTCCTGATCCCCGTTCACATGAACAGTAGCAGAATCTCATCCTTACTGCCAGAAAATGGATGCAGAATATTAGATGGAAAATAAGAAGGCCAAGAGGAAAGATATAAACTATACAAAGGATGTCAATTCTCATCAATTATCTAAATTTGAAGGACCCTTGTATGAAGAATAAGATAATTCCACTGGAGACTTGTATTTAATCATTGGGCACCTTACTGAAGCTTGCATACCACCATTTTGTTTTAGAGAAATGTATATATATGGTTTTTTTTTGCAGATACCTACTTACCTTCATATCTATGAATCACATATAAAGAGTAATCTACAATTGGCTCGACTTTCACACATGATACAAATTGTGATAGAATTAAAGTTTCACCCATAGAGAAATAAACTTTATGATTGTTTATATATGATATTTAAACTCACAATTGTCCTACCTTTCTTATATTAATTTTTTTAAGTTGTTTACCACATAGAGCTGCCCTGATGCTGCAGATACAAAACACAGGCCATGTCAAGCATTTCAGTTTTCTCCCTTGATATTAAGGAGTGGAATACCTGGGATTTGCCATGAATAAGAAAATAAGTAGATATGAAATTGATTAAACTATAGGCATATACATATGGAATAAAGAATTCTTTAGGACATTTAATGAGATGTGCCTTCAACTTTTATCTGCAAAAACTTTTTTTCCTAAGGAAAAATAAAGCTGTATGCAAACTTCAACAATGTGACCAATGATTTCAGGCAAGCCTCTGGTGAAATTATCTTATTCTGCTTATTAAGTGGAGCCAGCACATATTAACCAGCTGTTATTATCAACATCAGCAGCCACCTAAGTAAGAGATGCACAGCCAGAAAGACAGGAGCAAGAATCAAGAGAATGTCAAGCAGAGACCCTGAACATTCCATACAAGTAGAGTGCCCCCTGTAGCATTCATAACAAATAACTGTGATCCCCTAGTTCAGGGGTTGTCAACTTTGGTCCTTAAGAGCCACAAACAGGCCTTGTTTTCAGGATATCTGCAATGAATATGCATGAGATAGATTTGCATGCACTGCCTTCATTATATACAAATCTATCTCACACATATTTATTGTGGATATCCTGAAAATCAGACCTGTTCTGGATTTCGAGGATTGGAGTTGGCCACCCTAGCCCTAGACCTTACAACACTGAGGTGTCCCCTGCTAGGACGGACAGGTAATAGATACTTCAAAATAAACAAATACATAAAATCCTTTCTGGGTCTGCAGTCAGTTTTTCCCTCCTCTGAAGGTGGCCCATTGCTTTCTGTAGGGAGTGCTCTCAGAAATATATCAGCTATTTAATTGTTATATAGTTTACCTAAAAGATGCAGTGTTATCTTATATACTCAGTTTGCTACTATAAGTAGTCATCAACGGTTCTGTCTGCACATGCTGCGTAACATAACCCATTGCATTTGTTCTGCAAGTTTAGACAGTGTGGTTAAATTAACAGCCTGAACATTTTTAAAAAAAGAGAGATTAGGGTAACATTAATGCCAAGATTTTAGAATTTGGAATGCTTGATAGGTAGGGCTATTCTTTGGGAGGCTAGGTGAGAGCATATATCACCAGCTCACAACAGGTTTTAGCAGTGTTGCTTGCATTATGCACTGTAGCATTTTAACTGTGAGCTTCTTCTAATACTTTCTTAATAAACTTTAGCCAAAAAAAATCCCCTTTCTCATCAACAGTAAAAATAAAAAGTTCTGTTTGGTCAAGATAATTTCTTTGATTCACAATATCATATTTAACTGTATTGGTATGATGTTTTATTCTATATTTATCATTTTTATTTATGTACATATTTTTGATCTACTAATTTTCTTCTGCATCTTTCAGTTTCCAGCTGAGTTGGAGCTGGAAACAGTGCTGTGAATATGACACTGTGAGTCTTCATTGTCAACTACCCAGGGTTTATTTCCTCTTATTAAAACCCCACCCCCTTCTATTAAACCCAACCATTGCAGTGACAACCCTTCATAATCCTTGACCAGATGAGATGGGCCTAGTGGTCCTTATCTGGTATCATAGTTTTTCAGCCTGGGCAACAGCTCTCTCCACAACTCAGTATGCATGCTCCGTGAGTCTGACCATTGGATGTTACCATTGTGCAAAGGCTGAAAATCTTTCCCCCCACTGCCACTCCTCATCAGGTCTGTGAATGCTGCCACTGCATTAGTCCCCATCTCTGGCCAGCCTGAGGATCTCCAACATGTCAGCATGCAGCACTACAACTGAGACAACAGGCCAGCCCAAAGACTGTTTAAATTAAATACATGCATAGTCATTACTAAATTCATATCCTGGTTTGGCAGATATGCATAAGTTCTCTGGTCTGCAATATACAACAATATCTCTTTAACCAGGCAAACATTAAAGAATGTTCTTTTTTTTTTTTCCTTAATTTCATGAAGAGCATATAAATAGTATGCCACTCTCCTTCTGCCATATTCCATACTACAGTTCTAAAATTAAATAGGTTTGAAAGTATTTATAATCTCAGTTTTCGTCAAATTTTTTGGGTTAAAATTTCTTAACAGAATTAATGGCGCAGAGTCTGAACAAGCTGCCCTTTTTGAGTCAAGCTATCCTGTCCAGAGGAATTAAATGTAATGATAGGCAAAGACAGATATGAACTAATAGAAAGGGTCATTCATCAATTTGCGATAGGCCATTATCGCGCGGGTTAACGGCGGTATCGCACGCAATATTACCGAGACGCACGCTAAAACGTGCTATCACAAATTACATATGCAAATGCAAAAATTGATATTCAAGTGGGAGGTGTAGGGGCGGGATAAATATAAAGTAGGGGGTGGTAGAGTCGCGTGCGATAGCTATCACACATTATCGTGGGTCAGTAACGCGGGTAATACTTACACCTTTTTTCTTGGCTGTACGGTCCGAAAAGTTTTTATTGTGGGTGGTATCGCGGACCATGCTATTGTTGCAGCACATATTGCGTGTGATAAAAACACAAAACATTGCTGACACACCTACCAAGCATTCCTAGACCAATAAAAACGCCTGTTTTTACCAGGTCTACCTTCCTAAAAGCATTTTGTACATGATAAGTGTACTTGTACAGGCATACTTGATGCCACGTCAGGCTCGCCGCAGATGACAACACATGGAAGAAGAACAACCTGAACAAGAACCAAGGTCACTTCCAAAACATCCAAGGGAAGTACCAGCAGTGCAGGTAGAGGCTCCGCTGCTGTAGGCTTATGCCCCAACCCAGCAGCTGGCAAGCGGGCAGTCACAGCGCAGGAAATCCAGGGAGCATATCCCTCCTCTACAAACATCCTTGCTGGGCATGCCTGATGACTTTGTGGTTAGCAGGTATCTCCTCAGCTCTCATGCAATCCTGGAATTATATGAAGACATCTGAGGGGATCTGGATTCGGTCACTCAAAGGTCCCACGCCATCCCTGTCCTCACTAATCTCTTGGCCACCATCCATTTTACAGCTCCTTCCAAACCACAGTAGGGCTCATGGGGGGAATGTCCCAAACCACATTCTTATGCTGCCTGGACCAAGTCATCGAAGCAGTCACTGACCGCATTAATTGATACATTACATTTCCTCGTGACAGGCAGGGCTTGATGGACTTGAAGAGAGGTTTCTATGCTTTTGCACACTTTCCCAATTTTGTCGGAGCTATCGAGTACACTCATGTGGCCATTATTCCACCCCTTGAGATGGAGGAGACATACTGCAACAGAAAGCTGGCAAGCGGGCAGCCATGGCGCAGGAAATCCAGGCAGCATATCCCTCCTCCACAAACATCTTCCACTCGATCAACATGCAAATGGTCTTTGATGTGGTGGCCAGATAGCCGGGAGCCGATCATGATTCCTTTATACTTAGACAAACGGGCCTGTTTGGCTCGTAGGTAAGACAGACTTTTCTTTCTCAATTCCATCTCTGCCTATGGGTATGTGGCCAATGGCACCCAAATGGGGGGGGGGGGGGGGGGGAGGATACAATTGGTGGCATGACAATTGCCTTCTGCGGTTGTGTATGCAGGTCATTGACCAAGACCATGCCTTTTTCTGCCCATGTTTCAGAGGCCTGACCAAGTAGTGCGGGCAAACAACACACGGAACCTAAAGGTCGCTGAGTGAGGAGCCACTATACACGAGGCACGTCTTTATTACCTTAAAGGCCCCGTTCCTATCCTTCCCTTGAGAGCTGTTCAATGTTTCAAGTGAATCCGAGGTTTGCACTGTCCACACTGCTGGCACAGCACCGTCACGTGTGTGCCATTACTGAGGTGTCAGGAAGATAATTGCATACAGTTTCTGAACAGCCTCACACACCTGTACCATGAGCAGTCTGGAATGCATGTTGCTGGCCTGACTTATTCCCTGTGTGTGGGCTCACTAATGGGTTCTATGGAAGACAGACTGCACAGCTGTCATGGACATTCGCCTGCACAGCATAAGGTATAGCATTTACTGCTAGCACAGGTGTGTCACCTCTAACGTATGTCTTCAAGGTTAGCAGGCAGCTACACACCAGTAGCCTTTGCTGGGTTGCGAGGGCCTGTCATGCAATACTTCCAATACCTGAATCAGATGCAGTAGTCATGAACAGATGAGCTCTTTTTGGCAACAGCTCGCCTGCACATATATTGACCAACAGCAATGTTAAACGCTGTTAGGCAATGCTAATCAGGCTTTAAAGCTCAGCAAAGGTACAGGCTAACTTATACAGTTTTACTGGATGCTGTGGTTAGCCACTCACATCTGCAAGTGAAAATGCTATCATTCATGCCTTTCTTCTGTCATTGCCGCAGGAGACTCAGGGTACAGTTAAAGGCCCTGGTTTCTCTCTCCCATACACATGCCAAACACACCAGCAGAGATGAGATACAACAAGGCCTTATGTGCTACCTGCTGTGTCATAGAATGCACCTTCAGCCTTCTGAAAAGTCGCTTCACTATTTGGAAAAGATTGGTAGAACTTTAATGTATGCCCCACCTAAAGTTATAAAGATTGTGCTCCTGTGCTACTTATTCCATAATGTGGCTGAAGGTCATGGACTAGCAATGGACCTACATACCGATCTCCCACGGGATCCCCCATGTCTCCCTGCACGAGCCCAGGAGACCACGCTGAGTGGCAGCCAGATTTGGCAAAACCTTATACAAACACACTTTGCCTGCTAGGCCTCATGTACCTCTTCCCCTTCCAGGGGAGGTCTGCCTCAAGCCTGTTAGCTGTTAGCTCTGCTTGCTATCCCTTTTCTTTCTCTCACTTGGCTGTGTACCATGAAACACATTTGGCTGCACGGGATTTGTCTGCGCAAAGCACCATTACAGTGTACTTGAAATAAAGTTTTCACAGTAAACTTTACATGATAGACATGTCGCTGCCACCATGTGTTCTGCCTGATAGTGACAGTAGTCGAGGCACATGTGGTGTAACACTTGTTGGCCTACCTAGCACACTGTGGTTTGCGAGTCCTCAGCAGCGGACCTCTTGCCTTGCTCACATGTGGATGATATAGTGGCATAAGTGTGCTGTTGCCCCCACAAGGTCCTTGACCCTGGAGAGCTACAGCTATACAAATGCTGTCAATCTCAAATAGCACTGAAGGTGTAACATACATGGCAAACTAACAAGGACACACTTAAATGTTGGCCTGGCAGACAGCAAATATTAGTCACTCATTCGGAAGTGCTTAAAGGTGTGTAGGTGAAGTAATACCTCTGTAATGGGTGTGCTTACAGGCACAAGGTCATTCCAAGACCAACGTCACACCAGTGCCTGAGCACTTAAAGAGTCAGTGTTCACTAGGATTTACAACTGCATACCGCTTTGCAGCCTATGTACATCTAGTCATCATCTAGCTACCATGCCTGCAGGTATAGAGAGTCTTGGTTTGCTTCCATTACATTTAGGGAGAAGTTATGAAATGGCAGAATGTACATACTTCAAATTCAGTGCAGGTGGCCACAATACCGCACCTATCACACTGCTTTGGGATCACATCTTTCATTACAGCCTGGCTGAAAGCAACTGTGCTCCCTGGTGCAGTTTTTAGTATGCGCACAAAGGTAGCATTCTGTATTCTCAATGCATGCACCCCATACACGCATGCACCCTACTACAGCAAGCTAGAACATTTATCACGATTTATGTGCAAAAGGTGAGAGCCTTGCCTGTCAGGATGTCATGTAGGTGGCGTCACCTTCTTTCCAAACCTATGGGAGGATACACGTGAAGGTGGGTGAAGGTAGGGTTGGGAATCTGCTATTATCCTGCCTTCACTTGTAATTTCCTCTGATTTCTGACATGTCACCCTGACGATATAGTTTATAATCACTCTTAGCACAGTCACATCCATCCTCATCAAACATTCACATCATACAGGCCAAGGGTTTACCTGTCTTAAACTGCCTGGTCACATATAGGCTCACTCTCATCTGGAGACGGCTGGTTGCCGTCATAGTATGTTATGAGTGGTGCAGCAGTATGCACATATGTTTGTACCCTCATCACTCCTGTCCAAATCACTTTCGGGTAGATTTTAAATGCCCGGTGTGCGTAAATCCCAGGGGTTACGTGTATGACCGGGCCCTATATGCGCGTAAGCCCTGTTATGTGCCGCAGTGCTGAGCCCAGAGAAAGGGGCGGTCCGGGGGCGGTGAGTGGCAGGGCTGGAGGCAGCCGGTACAGCGGTCATTTGCCACTGTGCCGGGGAAGCGTGCGTAGTAAGCAACAAAATAAAAAAAAAAAAGAAAAGGTAGGAGACAGGGTTTAGGGGGTGGGGAGGAGAGGGGATGAGGAAGGGAGTATGGGTACGTGGGTAGGGAAGTTCCCTCCCAGTCTGCTTCTTAATTGGAGCGGACTGGGAGGAAACTTGGGGAAGTCTGATTGTGTCGCCATGCGTAATCTTATAAAATAGCCCCCCCCCCCCCATGCGCGCACAGATTATAAAATCCCACACGCATGTGCGCACGGCCATGGTATTTTATAACATGCATGCGCCGGTGTTCGCGTGTTATAAAATCAGTGCATCCATGTGTGTTCATCGGGAAGCTCGTGCACATGGACGCGCGTGAGCACCTTTTAAAATCTACCTCAATGCATATAGTACCGTAACCAACATCATTGCACACATTTCCATGCTTTTGTGGTTGCATGCTGTTGGTGATGCACATGCATGTGACCACGTCTGTGAACTGCTGACCACCTGCTATGCTGTAGGGTTGGCAGTAAGTAGTATTACACACTTCAACTGATTTGTGAGGTGGCCGGCTCTGGTCCTAAACAGTCCATGTAGTGCTCTGGGTATTGGAATTCGGGGTTGAACAGATTATGAGCGCACGGGCTGACTCCATAGTAACTCCCACATTATGTTCATTGTATAGGCCTACTGCACTCATAGAAGTCATGTGGTTGCCATGATTGAGGATAAGAACATAACAAAAGAACATAAGATATGCTATACTGGGTTAGGTCAAGGGTCCATCAAGCTCAGTATCCTGTTTCCAACAGTGGCCAATCCAAGTCACAAGAACCTGGCGAACACTCAAACATGAGATAAATCACAAGCTACTATTTCTTATTATTTACTGTAATAGCAGTTTATGGATTTTTGCTCTAGGAACCTATCTAAACCTATTTTAAACCCAGTTATACTAACTGCTGCAACCACATCTCTGGCAATGAATTCCAGAGCTTAACTATGCGTTGAGTGAAAAAGAATTTTCTTTGATTTGTTTTAAATGAGCTATTTGCTAACTTCATGGAGTGCCCCCTTGGTCCTTCTATTATGTGAGAAAGTAAATAATTGATTTACATTTACTTGTTCATGTCTTTTCATTATTTTGTAGACTTTTATCATATTCCCCCTCAATCGTTTCTTCTCCAAACTGAACAGCCCTAACTTCTTTAGCCTTTCCTCATAGGGCAGTCATTCCATGCCCCTTATCATTTTGGTCAGCTTTCTCTGCACTTTCTCCAGTGCAGCGATATCCTTTTTGGGATGCGGTGACCAGAATTGCACACAGTATTCAAGATGTGGTCTCACCATGGAGCGATACAAACCCATTATGACATTCTCCATTATATTTGTCATTCCCTTCCTAAATATTCCTAACATTCTGTTTGCGTTTTTGATCATCACAGCACACTGAGGCAATGATTTCAATGTATTATCCACTATGACACCTAGATCTCTTTCCTGGGTGGTAACTCCTAAGATAGAATCTAACATTGTGTAACTACAACAAGGGTTTTTTTCCCTAGATGCATCACTTTGCACTTCTCCATGTTAAATTTCATCTGCCATTTGGAAGTCCAATCTCCCAGTCTCACAAGGTCCTCCAGCAATTCATCACAATCTGCTTGAGATTTAACTACATAATTTTGTGTCACCCACAAATTTGATCATCTCTCTCATCGTACCCCTTTTGAGATCATTTATAATTATATTAAAAAAGTACCTGTCCAAGTACAGATTCCTGAGGCACTTCACTGTTTACCTTTTTCAACTGTGAAAATTGACCATTTAATCCTACTCTCTGTTTCCTGTCTTTTAACCAATTTGTAATCCACAAAAGGACATCATCTCCAATCCCATGACATTTTAGTTTTCTTAGAAGTCTCTCATGTGGGATTTTGTAGAATGCCTTTTGAAAATCCAAATACACCACCTTTGTCCATATGTTTATTCACCTCTTCAAAAAATGTAGGGGATTTGTGAGGCAAGACTTCCCTTCGGTAAATCCATGTTCACTGCTGTGTCCCATCAAACTACGTCTATCTAAATGTTTTGTGATTTTATTCTTTATAACAGTTTCCACGATTTTTCCTGGCACTGAAGTCAAGCTCACCAGTCTATAGTTTTCTGGATCACTCCCTTTTTAAATATAGGGGTTAAATTGGCCATCTTCCAATCCTCAGGTACATCAGATGATTTTAATGATAATTTACAAATTAATTGAAATAGGTCTGAATTTTCATGTTTTAGTTCCTTCAGAACCCTGGGGTGTATACCATTTGGTCCAGGTGATTACTACTCTTCAGTTTGTCAATCAAACCACATCTTCCAGGTTCACAGTTGACCTGAATCATCACCCATGAAAACCTTCTCTGGAAGGTTAGCACCAGCAGCCTGGTTCTACCCTGGTTAAGGGGGAGCCCATCCCTTTGGAAAAGACTCCCCTTTCCCCAAAAGGTTCCCCAGTTCCTTACAAAACTCTTCTTTGCACCATCGTCTCATCCATGCAGCGAGTCTCCAGAGCTCTACCTGCCTCTAGGGACCTGCACATGGAACAGGGAGCATTTCAGAGAATGCTACCCTGGAGGTTCTGGAGTTCAGCTTTCTACCTAAGAGCCTACATTTGGTTTCCAGAACCTCCCTCTCACATTTTACTTTGTCGTTGGTGCCCACAAGTACCACGGCATCTGGTACTTCCCCAGCACTGTGTAAAATACTATCTAGGTGATGCATGAGGTCCACCATCTTTGCACCAGGTAGGCCTCACGCCCCTCACAACCATCAGCCACCCAGTTGTCTATATTCCTAATAATTGAATCACCAACTATTATGGCCAACCTAACCTTTCCCTCTTGGGCAGAAGCCCTGGGAGACACATCCTCGGTGCGAAAGGACAATGCACCAACTGGAGAACAGGTCCTTGCTACAGGATCCTTTCCTGCTGCACCTGGTTGATGGTCTCCAATCATGAGACCTTCCTCCTCCAAGGCAGCACCAGGACTGCCACATTGGAGTTGGGACTTGGCTACTATGGACTTTATGTGTTGCCATCTTGACAAACAGGCATTTTGTGGCACCTAAGCCCTTCAGGGGCCCATGTCAGCTAAAGATGTTTGTCAAGAAAGGAGTCACACAGACTCATTAGCTGCTACAGCAAGCTGCCACACACCTCTTTTTTGTTTAATAGCAAAAATTGCTGGAACAAAGGCCTTGCACATGTATACATGCAGGAATTGTAGCATGTAGTCCCTACTGCTAACATAAGTGAGTGTGTGACTCGGTGACTGACATGCTGTGTGTGGCTTCCTCACTCAGTGTGTGAGGGTGGTATTGCTTTCGAAGGATGGCATTGATTTTGGAGGTTGCTCTGCATGTACAGATAAACCTGGTGCATGGGTTTCTGTGTGTGTGTGTGTGGGGGGGGGGAGGGGGGTGGGGTGTGGTAGCTGGTGCTTGGCTTCCCACATCACACTGGTGTTGGGAACATCCTATTACAGTCCCATTTTTGTGTCACTGTTGTCTGTTGGCACCTCTCCGTTTTTCATATCATGCATAGTTGACATGTTTTTTCACTTCCTCTGTGCTGTCTATCATTCAGAGGTGTACTAAGGAGGGGGTAAGGGGGGGCAGTCCATCTCGGGTGGCAACATGGGGAGGGGTGACATTGCCACCAGCAGGAAGGTCCTGCAGTGGCATGGAACAGTGACGTGGCAAGGAAACCCCACCAGAAAAAGCAAGGACCTGCAGTAGCAGACGCCAACAGCACCGCCAGCATTTTCTGGAGCCTGCGCGATTGTAAAGAACAGGCCCAGCATTGCCGCTGGCAGCAGAAGAACAATCCTAGCATTGCCATCAGCACTCCAGGAATCAGAGGCAGAAGAGGCCCTATGGTGCTGTTGGCTGCTGAAGAAGAGCGAGACTGGCCCTGTGAGAATAAGTGCCAGTGTTTTGGGGAGGTTGGGGGGGGGGGGTGTATGAGGGTCTGTGTGTGTGTATGTGTGAGTATGTGTGGTTGTGTGTATGAGGGTGTGTGAGTGTGTCTGAGGGTGTGTGTGTGTGTGTATGACAGGGTGCCTGTGTGTGTATGAGATGGTGAGTGTATAGAAGAGTGAGTGTGTGTGTGCCTGTTGGTGCATATGTGTGAGAAGGTGACTGTGTGTGTGTATGAATGGATGCCTGTGTGTGTGTGTGTAAGAGAGGGTGCCTGGTGCGGGGGTGGAGGTGGAGGTGAGGTGAGCGAGAGGAAGCATGTGTGTGTGAGTTGGTGAGACATGAATCATGTATGAGAGATACAAAGGAAGCATGTATGTGTGAGTGAGAGACGGAGAAAACATGTGTGTCTGTCTCTTTCACATACACACACAGCTCCCTCTGTCTCTCACCAAGCGTGTATGTGTGTGAGAGACAGAGGGAGCATATTTTGTTTGTTTCTGTGTGTGTGTGTGTGTATGTGTATACCCCTAATTCACAACAATGGAGAGTGGGGGATTTTTAAAATCCTTATTAGTTTTAATTACTGGATGTTATTTGATGTTTGCTGTTTTGAAATATTTTATCGATGTTTAGGACATTTTTAAAAATTTGTACAGGAGCTTCTAATTATTGAATATTATTCTATTCATCAGCTGTTTTGAAATGTATATTTTTTAGTATGGTTTTACTATTCTGATTGATTTATATTCTTGATTGTATTGTTTTGAGGAAAAGTGATTTTCTGTTTTTTCCATTATTGCACTGCATACAGAATCTAGCTTGTGGTTTCCAGTTCAGTTTTTGTCTGCATGTGTGCTTGTGAGAGAGAAAGAGAGAGAGAGAGAGAGGAAACATTGTGTGTGTGTGTGTGTTAGCGTGTGAGAGAGATACAGAGGAAGCATGTGTGTGTTTGTGTGTGTGTGAGAGAGATGGAGAAATCATGTCTATGAGTGAGAGAGACCCAGAGGAATTGTGGATGTGTGAGAGATACAGAGAAAGTGTGTGTGTGTGTGTATGTGTGTATCTCACACACACACTCTCACCAAGCATGTATATGTGTATATGAGAGAGAGAGAGAACATATTATGTATGTGTGTGTGTGCATGCGTGCCCCCAGTCTACGACAATCTTAGGATGACAGATATGGAAAGCAGGGGATTTTTTTAAATCCTTAGTTTTAATTACTGGGTATTATTAGATGTGTCTTCTGTTTTTAAATATTTTATGGATGATTAAGAAATTTTTAAAAATGTGTACAACAGCTTCTTATTACTGAATATTATTCTACTCATCAGCTGTTTTGAAATGTATATTTTTTAGTATGATTTTACTATTCTGATTGATTTATATTTCTTGATTGTATTGTTTTGAGGAATAGTGATTTTCTGCTTTTCCATTTTTGTACTGCATACAAAATCTGGCTTGTGGTTTCCAGTTCAGTTTTTGTCTGCGTGTGTGTGTGTGTGTGTGTGTACATGTGTGCTCACAGTCTACAATAATCTTACGATGACAGATATGGAGAGCTGGAGATTTTTTAAATCGTTATTAGTTTTAATTATTGGGTGTTATTTGATATGTCTACTGTTTTGAAATATTTTATTGATGTTTAGGAAATTTTAAAATTATATATTGGGGAGGGAGGTGCCAAAGAAGTATCCACCCAGGTGCCAAATACTCTAGGTACGTCTCTGCTACCAACTTTCTCACATATGAACAACAAAACCTTTTCTGTGCAATATAAATATGGTGCACCTATATATGCCTACAAAGGGAAGGACCGTTTCCCAACACTGTAGGAGCTTCACTTGTACAGTGATCAAATGATCAGTTCCACTATGCTGTATACTTGGTGACTCTTCCAACACAGTGTCAGCTGCTGTGGGACAAGTAGGGAGGAGGAGCGAGTGAGTATTGTGTGGTACAGAATCTGCACAGGTGCGGAGCACAGGATGTAGAGGGTTGCTACTGGTGCTGTGGACCAGGCAGAGTTTTACAGACTGGCTGCCATGCCTGTAGTGGCCTGCCTTTGGGATCTGGATGCTACCTGTAAGGTCAGTCTTACCTTACAGTTATTATACAGATACCCAAGTCATGCCTGTACAGGGGGGTAGCCACAGTGTAGAAGGCAGCCTGGTTTCCACCATTAGCAACACCCTTCTAGGCCATCTGGTGGTTGCCCATGGACATTGTACAGCAGATGGTGTTCCCTCACTCATCATCCCTACTTGTGAGCCAGAAGCTCAAAAGAACATAAGAACATAAGAAATTGCTATACTAGGTCAGACCAAGGATCCATCAAGCCTAGCATCCTGTTTCCAACAGTGGCCAAACTAGCCTACAAAAACCTGGCAAGTACCCAAACACTAAGAAGATCCCATGCTACTGATGCCAGTAGTAGCAGAGGCTATTCCTTAAGTCAAATTGATTATTAGCAGTTAATGGACTTCTCCTCCAAGAACTTATCCAAACCTTTTTTAAACCCAGCTACACTAACTGCACTAACCACATCCTCTGGAGGACCCCATGCTATTTGGTCTTTTGGTAGCCACTTTGGAACCAGGTACTGGCAAATCATACTGTATTCTGAATGACTGGAGCAATGAGGCGCACCAGTTGGTTGTTTGATATGGTGATCCATTGAATCATTCCGGCGGTGATTGTTAAAGATTTTCTAACTTTGCATTTGAAGTGTCATATGGACCATCTTGTATGTTCTGTGATTTAAGAATGCATCAGAGAAGAATTACGTTTGGTGGTATATTGGATATATCGTTCAACATATTTTAAGGAAGACCTGCCTGAGGAACCCTCATTGTGGATTTTTCTTTGGCATCACTGCTATTTACAGTTTATCATTTAAATCATTTTGGATTCATGTTGAATGGACATATATTTATATTTCCCCTGAAGAAGCCCTGTCAAGGGTAAGACAAGGATCCTTGTAGGGTCACTACATTGGAAAGGTTATTATATGAAAAGGACATTATAACAGGGTTAATATATATTACAACATATTGTAAAAATCTCATGAGTGATACATAAGAAGGATATTGCATTGTATTGTAAAAGGTGATGGTGATGTTTTAAGTAATTTATTTATTTTATTTATTTAAAATTTTTATATACCGGCATTCATGTTGCAAACACATCATGCCGGTTTACATATAACAGGGGTGTACAGTGAACAATTCAATAACCTATTAGTGTAGAAGGAAGCAGTTACAAATAACAAGGTAATAGAACTGGGAGGAGAGAAGAAAAGGGAGAGAATAACATTAGGTATAGGTATTTACATTAGTAATAACATTTTTACATGTGGAAGTGGTAGAATCTGGCTGAATAGAATTATTAATTAAAGTAATGTATGAGTATATGGGTATGTGTGTGTTGGTTTGATGAATGGATGGATTTTATAATGAAATGTGGTGATATATAATATACAGTATTTTATTATTTGGGGTGCACCTCAGAAAGTTTATACTGATTTTGTATTTTGTTGAATAATAAATGTAGCAAAGATAACAAATGTGATTGTAATAGTTATTTGAACTATTGTTGTGGGAATATATGTACATTATAAATTAGTCCTCTGTTTATGTATATTATTGCTGTTGATTTCAGAGTGAAACATACTCCTTATAATTATCTGACTGGGCAATATTTCTCCATATCTGCCCCTTCGATACCTTGGAAGTCTTGGTCACTCAGTTGCCAAACAGATAATTCTGGAGGACCCCTGCAATGATCAGGTCATTCTCCTCTGTGCTGAACTTAATGGCCCTGATAAGAGCACGTGGTGCTGCCTGAAGTGGGGGCAACTTCCTCTTCTGGAGAGGTGTCTTCCCTTTCTTCGATCTCCATCCCACTCCCCTCTCCCCTCCCTTCCAGCCCCCCCCCCCCCCCATCCTGCCCCTGTACTACTGACTCCCTTCCCTGCTGCCCTCTCTTTCTATCCCTAGCCTGTCCTACTCCTCCCCCCGAACTCGCCTGACTAGCCCCTTCCCCCTTCACGCCCCCTCCTATCCCTCCCTGCTGCCTCTCTCTACTCTTACGCCTATCCCTACTCCTACTCCTTCCCCTCCTACCCTCCTCCTCCCTCCTCCCCCTCCTCTCCTATTGCCTCTCCTCTCCTCTTTCCTCTCATGGTCCATCCTCTCCACAAGCTCCTTCACACACACCTACACACAGGCCTACACACACATACACACAGGCCTCTTCTATGCACACACACCTCCTTTATGCACACACACACACACCTTATCACCAACTCCACTCCACCTCCGCTCCTCCACTCCTCAACACTACCTCCACACCACCTCCACTCCTCCATACCACTTCCATACTACCTCTTCTCCTCCACACCACCTCTGCTCCACACACAAAAACAGACAAACAGGACAAAGTGACAAAAACTTGCACTCCAACAAAGATCACAAAAGACTAAGGGAAAGGGAAAGAGATGAGAAACAAGCCAAAGGACCCCTAATGCAGCACTCACTAAATATAAACTCCCAACTATCACCAACTCACCTACTCTCCTCTCCACTCTCCAAATGCCTGCCATACCCTCAAACAGGCACATGCAGAAAGTCAGATTTTATTAGGGATGTGCATCATTTTTCTGACGGAAGAAAATATCGTATGATATTTTCTAATCCGTCAAGTATCGGGGGGGTCCCTGAAAGCGATAGTAAAACCCCATGACATTTTCGTGTGGGTTTCTTATCATCTTGGGGGGGGGGAGGGGGGAGAAAGGGCACACAGAAAAAAACCTCCCAAACCCACCCCAACCATTTAAATCTAATTATTTAGAATCCTCCACCCTCCCGGTCCCCCAAAACTTTCCTAAAGTACCTGATGGTCTAGCAGGGGTCCCGGGAGTGATCTCCTGCTCTCGGGCCATCGGCTGCCACTAGTCAAAATGGTGCCGATGGCCCTTTGCCCTTACCATGTGACAGGGGCTATCAGTGCCATTGGCCGGCCCCTGTCACATGGAAGGAGCAATGGATGGTCCGTGCCATTTTTAAAGATGGCACCGATTCACATCTCTAGATTTTATAGTGGGAAAAATTATCGTGCACCATGATGACGCCCCGTGGCGTGCGTTATTTAGCAATGCAATGTGGCAGGCCGGCAATGCGCCCCTTTTGTTTATTACACGCATTATCCGCGTGATAAACAAAGTATTTTGATGAATCTAGGGATCAGTGAGATAGATCTGTAAAGGTTGACTGTAATGTATCCTGCAAAAATGAATAGTGTTATATGAATGACTATTCAAGGAATAAAATAAGGATATTCATATAGTGGTTGTACAAACTAAAATTTCCCCTAGAGGCCTAGTAAAAGTTTAATGATATTCTGTTTGTCTTCATATATTGTAAGGCACTACTAGATGGCATCATTTAGATGCAGTGGTATAATTAGCAGAAAGACTCACCATTCCCTTCTGTCATCAAACACTGAGAGTTCCTCCAGAATATAAATTCATTTTCTAGGGAAGTGTTGTGGGGGGGAGGGCGGGGAAGGGGGAATAATGATTTGTTGAACCCTTGATAAATGATAGGGCTTATAAATTGTATCAGACGGGGATTTGTGGGGTTATGTTTAGGTGTCCAATGGGCTTTTTGGTTGGATCAGGTAGGCCACTCAAGGGACTTTGATTGTGGATCAGAGCACAGGGAACCAATGATTTGTCCATTTTTATTAGATCAGAGGCAAGAGGGGGATTTATGGTCCACAGAAAGGACACATTTTTTCAGTGGGAACAGTCCCCCCTCTATGTTAAATGTTAGGATGCTGGCACTGCTGGAATACTAACATTAAACACTAACTCCCTAGATTGGGGATGGTGAACTCCAATCCTCAAGTACAACAAATAGGCCAGGTTTACAAGATATCTGCAATGAATATGCATGAGAATGCAAATTTATATCATGCATGTTCGTTGTGGATATTCTGAAAACTGGGCTTGTTTGTGACACTCGAGGATTGGAGTTTGTCATCCCTGCCTAGACGGTGCTACATGTGCCAGGCTCAATATCTTTTTTTTTTCTTTTGTAAATCTGTTTGGTAAAGGTATTGGGCTTATGTAAAAAGTGATAAGAACTAATGAGCTCATTTTCAGCCTATCTACATAACTAGCATGCAAGTTCAAGTTAATTTTTAGTATAATATGTATGCCTGATTCAACAGATTTTCACTCATGATAAATATTTAGTGGTTAGATCACAATTTAATTCATATGCTAAAAGGTTTAAGGGTGCATGCTAAGTGTTAACAACCTTTAATGAATCAGTCCCATGGTCTGCTGATAAAATGACTAGATAGGCTGGGAAAAGTTACATAGTATAATCTTTATGGAATTTACAACTATTCCAGGGAGAAAATATTGCTGTTGCATTTCCAACTGATTGGATATCATGTTACCATAAATGCAATGGCAACATGCTAATAATTGATTGCATCACAATGTAATTATAGATATTTAACTTTAGAGAAAAGTTATAATTGTATAAAGACCATTCTCAAATGAATGTGGGATTTTTAAAGTTTAAATTGCTTTTTAATTTTACTTTTCTGTGCTAAAGAACCATTATCATTTCACTGTCATACAAGTGTGCAGCTCATTGTTAATTAGCTACTAACTGCTTTTTGTTTTCAACTCCAAAGCATTTTCTGTAAAATGCAGTGAAGTCAATGCTATAATTCAGAGTCATGGTTGAAATGAGCTGCCAAAAAGCCATTTTTCCTGGCTATGTCTCCAAAATTGGATTCCCCACAAAGAGTTTCCCACACAGTTCCATGTGTCTAAGGAAAAATGCCTGCTATGATGTTGGCTCCTTGAGGATACTGGCAATGAGAGGCATCCCATGGATTTTCTTTGGGATGCCATAGTATACTCATGATTCCACTGAAGTGAAGAGAACTACAATGGGGTTCCACAGCCATCTGTGGACCACCATGAAATACTGGCACTCTGCCACTGTACACAAGGTTAATGGAATCTCAACAAGTCACAAATATATACCCTATTAATGAGACAGAGAAGAGAAACAGTTATGAAAATAATAAAAACATATTTTGCTTCATGAAGAATGCAGGATATTTATTTATTTAGTGACGTGTATTAATTGCCTATCCCGTACTCCAGCTAATGTTCAAAACATCAATAAAATACTAAACAAATAAAAATGCTATAACAAACTCAAAAGAAATACAACACAACTTCATAAAACAACCTTTTAAAAACAAGGCCATCTGTATCAAGCCTAACTACCCAAATATTCTAACAGGAAATAAATGGATACATGGCTCATGCTTCTGTTTATGTGAAAGAGAAGATAAGGGACAGGTAAAGGAGCCATTCAGCCAAGTGAATTAGGAAGAGAGGAAATGGAGTCTTTTTAACAAGGCAATAAGAACAATGTGACAGATGATTTCATGCTTAGGGTTGATGGATGCATGGCAGAACCAGGAGTAAATTAACAATGAAATTCAAATAGGCACGTAAAGAAGAGAACATCTTTAGCAATGGAAAAGCAAAACTACAACCAGACATCAAGAAGGGGCTGTGGTTTTGCAGGAGGTAGGGAAAATGGGCAATAAAAGGCAAATGTACTATCCTGTGGTATTTTTCATGGATTAGCAGCCATTATGCATGGGGTTTTGCTCTAGAGTCTTATGATCTCTCAGTTCATTAGAATCTGTAGCAAAATTGCATGAGAAAATTGTGTGGATTGCCATGACCAGGAACTTTGCAGATAACTGACCATGGTAAAATACAAAACTTAACCAGGAAACAATGACTCATATGAACTGCCATGTGAATTTAAAGGGGCCTTGCTGCCCATGTGAGTTTCCCCCTCTCAGAGATCCTACATGTTTAGATCTTTAAGTCTGTCCCCATATGCTTTATGATGAAGACTGCTACCATTTCTGAAGATGCCTTCTGGGCCGACTCTATTCAATGTATATCCTTTGGAAAGTCTTAGCTTCCTGACTCTACCCTCTCCCACACTCTACCATGTCTACTCTGTTGCAGATGTTGGTATCATCCACAAGAAGGTAATTGTTTTCTGATAACTGTTCTGCACTACTACTTACAAAATATAGAACAGAACTGGACCGGAGACCAATGCCTGTGGCACACCACCGGTAGCTCCCCCCATTTCCCCCAGTGTGAACTCTGTTTACTTCTACCCTTTCTTGCCTACCATTGAACCAGTTTCTAAACCGGTCAATCATATTAGGGTCCAACCTCGGTTTAATTATAAGTTGTTATGTGAAATCATGTCAATGGCCTTGCTGAAATACAAGTATACTACATCTAGTGCTCTCCCCTGTTCTAACTGGTTACCCAATCAAATAAATTGATTAGATTCATCTTACAAGACCTACCTCTGATTAAACCATGCTGCCATGGATCTGTATTCTACTGGTTTCCAGAAACAGCACTATCCTCTTTTTTTTATTTTTAGCAACAATTCCATTAATTTACTCACCGCTGAAGCCGCACTAAGCCTATAGCTCTCTGATGCCTCTTTATTGAACTTTTGTGAAGAGGAATTGCATCTGCCTCTCTCTGGTCCTTTAGAACCATTACTGACTCTACAGAATAGAGATGTGAATTGTGTGCCAGATCGTCTTAACGATCAGGTTCGGCGGGGGGGGGGGGGGGGGAGAATCTGATCGTTAAGATATGTGAATTGGAATCATTTCCGATTCCAATTCACATCGCTAATTTTTTTTTAGGGAGGCCCGTGCCGCTAAAAAAAAACCCAACCCGACCCTTTAAATCGACCCCCCCTTAGCCTCCCCCACACTCCTGACCCCCCCAAAACCTTTTAACATTACCTGGTGGTCTAGGGGGGCCTCGGGGGACGATTTCCCATTCCCAGGCATCAGCTGCGTTAAAATAAAATGGCTCCGATGCCCCTTTGCCCTTACCATGTGACAGGGTATCCGTGCCATTGGCCAGCCCCTGTCACATGGTAGGAGCACTGGATGGCCGGCGCCATCTTTAAAGATGGCGCCGGCCATCTTTACTCATCATTCCCTATTATACTATACTCTATAATAGGGGCCATCTTTACTCATCATTCCCTATTATACTATACTCTATAATAGGGGCTGATGAGTAAAGATGGCGCCAGCCATCCAGTGCTCCTACCATGTGACAGGGGCCGGCCAATGGGAACAAATGTGCACCCCCTTGCACGCACCGACCCCGGATTTTATAAGATACCCGCGGCTACACGCGTATCTTATAAAATCCAGCATACTTTTGTTCGCGCCTGGTGCGTGAACAAAAGTACGCATTCGCGCAAGTATTTAAAATCTACCCCACTATGTGGAGCAGAATTGCCTGCAAGGTGCAATGGATCCCCAAAACATAATCCACACAAAACTTTGTGTGCCAATCAATAAGTAGTTTTTTTCAAAAAGAAAAACTGTCCAAGATGCAGGGAAAGCAGATTCCACAAAAATAGTTCACAGTTCAAAAAGCCTTGTACAAGGTTATTGAGAAATGCGGATTAAAAATGTTTTAAATTAAGAAAATAAGAAACAGCTTCTCTGAGAGACCAAAAGTTCAAAACAGTTACTCAATTTCTCATGAGACTTGAGTACAGTGTCCAATAAGGCTTTTCCCTTCCTTTAGAACCCACTGAAAAAGAATAGGAAACATCTCTTTTTTCACACAACTCACTGACTTCAGACTTTCCAGAAATCAATGGTGTTTCCTGGATTAAGGGTTCTACTCCTTCCAATAAATCTTTAGATCTTACCAAGGAGAGACACTTCCACTGTCCCCAGCAGTTCAAATATCGATATACCCTAGCCCTGAACTCCTCAGGACCAGATTCAGAACACTTCAGAAATCATCCTAAGAACTACTCCTTATGTCTCATGGAGCCATCTTACATACCACCTCCAAACCCATCACCTTTGGAGGAAGGACCCACCTATCACTCTCTTTTTGGCTCTGTGGGCTTTCTGAGAATTGTCCAGTCATAAACCAAATACAAGCAATTAAATCACTAACAGGCCGATTCAGTAAAGTCCACGGGAGAGCGGATGAACGCCCGCTCTCCCGGCGCGCGCACAGGCCACTCGCCTGTGCGTGTGATTCTCTATTTAAATGAGGCCCGGCGGGTAGAAACGGGCAAAAGGAGGTGCTAGGGACACTAGCGCGTCCCTAGCGCCTCCTTTTAGCCTGGAGCGACGGCTGTCAGCGGGTTTGACAGCGAACGCTCAATTTTGCCGGCGTCGGTTCTCAAGCCCGCTGACAGCCACGGGCTCGGAAACCGGACGCCGGCAAAATTGAGCGTCCGGTTTTCGACCCGACAGCCGCCGGCCCATTTAAAAAAATTTTTCTTTTTTCTTTTTCTTTTTTTTACCCTTCGGGACCTCCAACTTAATATCGCCATGATATTAAGTTGGAGGGTGCACAGAAAAGCAGTTTTTACTGCTTTTCTGTGCACTTTCCCGGTGCCGGCAGAAACTAGTGCCTACCTTTGGATAGGCGCTAATTTCTTAAAGTAAAATGTGCAGCTTGGCTACACATTTTACTTTCTGTATCGCACGGAAATACCTAATAGGGCCATCAACATGCATTTGCATGTTGAGGGCGCTATTAGGTTCCACTGGTTCGACGCGTGTTTTCCGCCCCTAACTGAATAAGGGGTAAGGGAAAACGCGCGTCCAAGGGCAGGTTAACAGTGCGCTCCATCGGAGCGCACTGTACTGAATCGGCCCGTTAGAGATCAATATTCATCAGCATGATGAGCAGACAATTTATCCAGCTAAAGTCAGTCAGATAAATTATTATAAATATTCAGTGGGGCACTGCCGATTAGACATATCACTGAATATAACTGAATACATAGACATAGTAACATAGTATTGATGGCAGAAAAAGACCAAAATGGTACATCTAGTCTGCCCTGAAAGCTTCCCAAGGAAGTAACTGCCACTCCATGCAGGTTAACCCCATGTTTCTCTTCAGAGTAGTAACTGCCACTCTGTGAGGTTACCCCCATGTTTCCCTTAAGGGTAGTAACTGCCGTTCCATGCTGGTTTAGCTTTTTTATTTATTCCCATCATCTAGCCTTTTAGGGATCCACAGTATTTATCCCATGCCCCTTTGAAATCCTTTACAGTTTTAGTCTTCACCACTTCCTCCAGAAGGGAATTTCAGGCATCCACCATCCTCTCAGTGAAGAAATATATCCTGCCATTGGTTCTAAGTCTTCCTCCTTGGAGTTTCAAATCATGACCCCTAGTTCTACTAAATTGTTTCCAATGGAAAAGGTTTGTTGACGACCATGGATCATTAAAACTTTTCAAGTATCTGAAGGTATGTATCATATCACCCCTGCTCCTCCTCTCCTCCAGGGTATACATATTCAGGTTCCTCAATTCTCTTCATAAGTCATTCGATGGAGACCACCCACCATTTTGGTTGCTCTGTGAACCGCCTGTATCCTGTCTCTGTCTTCTTTCAGATACAGTCTCCAGAACTGAACACAGTACTCCAGGTGAGGCCTCACCAAGGACCTGTACAAGGGGATTATCACTTCCCTTTTCTTACTAGATATTCCTCTTTCTATGCAGCCCAGCATTCTTCTGGCTTTGGCTATCGCCATGTCACACTGCTTCGTCGACTTCAGGTCATTAGACACTATCGCCCCAAGGTCTCTTTCCTGCTCTGTGCACATCAGACCTTCACCCTCCAATGCAAAAAGTTCTTTTGGATTATCATGCCCCAGATGCATGAATCTGCATTTCATGGCATTGAACCCCAGTTGCCATATGTTCGACCACTCTTCCAGCTTCCTTAAATCCCATCTCATTCTCTATACTCCTTCCGGCATGTCCACTCTGTTGTAGATCTTAGTATCATCCACAAATAGACAAACTTTACCTTCTAACCCTTCCGCAATGTCGCTCACGAAGATGTTGAACAGGACCGGTCCCAATACTGATCCTTGTGGCATTCCACGTAACACCATTCTCTCTTCAGAGCAGAACATAAGAACATAAGAAGAACATAAGAAAATGCCATACTGGGTCAGACCAAGGGTCCATCAAGCCCAGCATCCTGTTTCCAACAGTGGCCAATCCAGGCCACAAAAACCTGGCAAGTACCCAAAAACTAAGTCTATTCCATGTAACCATTGCTAATGGCAGTGGCTATTCTCTAAGTGAACTTAATAGCAGGTAATGGACTTCTCCTCCAAGAACTTATCCAATCCTTTTTTAAACACAGCTATACTAACTGCACGAACCACATTCTCTGGCAACAAATTCCAGAGTTTAATTGTGCGTTGAGTAAAAAAGAACTTTCTCCGATTAGTTTTAAATGTGCCCCATGCTAACTTCATGGAGTGCCCCCTAGTCTTTCTACTATCCGAAAGAGTAAATAACCGATTCACATCTACCCGTTCTAGACCTCTCATGATTTTAAACACCTCAGCAGGTTCCATTTACCATCACCAATTGTCTTCTATCCATCAACCTGTTTGTAATCCATGCCAACACTTTGGAGCTGACTTCCAAGCTTCTCATTTTGTTGATGAGTCTTCTGTGTGGGACCGTATCAAAGGCTTTACAAAATCCAAGTAAATTACATCGAGCACTCTTTCCTGATCTAGCTCTCTAGTCACCCCATCAAAGAAATCAATTAGATTCATCTGACAGAGCCTTCCCCTGGTGAATCCATGCTGCTTCTGATCGAGCAACCCACCGGATTGTAAATAGTTCACTATCCTTTCTTTCAGTAGAGTCTCCATTAATTTCCTCACCACCGAGGTGATGCTAACCGGCTTGTAGTTTCTAGCCTCTTCTCTGCTCCCATTCTTGTGAAGCGGGACCACCACCGCTCTTCTCCAGTCACTAGGCACTACACCCTTTTCTAAAGATCTATTGAACAGGTCACACAGTGGACCTGCCAGCACATCTCTGAGTTCCCTCAGCATTCTGGGGTGAACCTCATCAGGCCCCATGGCTTTGTCCACTTTCAGTTTTCTTAGCTCTTCCCATACATTCTCTTCCGTAAATGGAGTTTTGTCTACTCCATCCCTTCTACAGTCTTGATAACAAGTGACGGTCCTTCTCCAGGGTCTTCTTTTGTGAACACTGAACAGAAGTATTTGTTTAATATTTCTGCTAATTCATCATCTCTCTCCACCCACTGATCCTTATCCCCTTTCAATTTCACTATACCACTATGTATCTATCTCTTTTCTCTGATGTATCTGAAAAATGTTTTGTCACCTCACTTTATCTCATTGGCAATCCTTTCCTCTGCCTGACTTTTTGCTTTCTTGATTATTTTTCATCTCCCTCAGGTTCAACAGATAATTCTCCTTGTGTTCCACTTTTTGGGATTCTTTATATTTCTTAAAAGCTGCTTTTTTTGCTTTTATTAAATCAGCCACCTCCTTTGTGAACCAGATTGGATTCTTATTTCTCTTACTTTTGTTTACTTTTCTAACATACAAATTTGTTGCTTTTGTAATTGCTCCTTTTAGTTAACTGGGTAAAGCTATCCAGCTAACTTTAGGACTGATTTCTGGCACAACCAAATGTATTTTCTAAGGCACATTAGGCTTTTTTTTTTTTTTTTTTTTTTTTACCTTGTAGTAAACTCTATACTACATGAAAAAGGGCATAATGCAGGAATAATGTGAATTATTTCAAATACCTTACATTATTTAGTTCCTGGGAATGCATGCAAATGCATACTAATCAGCTCATCCATACCCTAAATCATGCAAATCAAATACCAAGGTTTGCCTGAAAAATCACAAGCTGCATTATTTGAATGGAAGTTGGATACAACTAAAGAGTTGTAGTTAAATTCCTCTGGGAGCATTGGGATGTTAATGCATGTCCCAATGCTCCCTGGGCCCTGTCTTAAAGGGTCAGACAGCCCCGAGTAAACTCCTTCCAAAAGTAATTAAAATATCCCAGGAGTCTCCACCACCCATGGAAGTGGCCATTGTTCAAAAATTAAAAAAAAAAAGTTTTAACGTCAGCATCAGGCCTTGTCCCCCAACCACCCCAACCCTTATCCACTAAAAATCCAAAGGCTGTGAGCCCCACACTCTGCAACCTTTCCTTATTCACAAATGAGTAGTCGAGTAGGGGCTGAGAGTAACCTCCCCCAGGCTCTGGGCCTGGCAGAGGCCATTTTTCGAATGGCACTGGCTGCCCCTGTTATGTGAAGGGGCAGAGGACTGACTGGAGCCATTTTGAAAAATGGTCACTGCTAGGCCCGGAGCCTAGAGGACCCCACTGGACCATAAGGGACTCTGGGACCCCACTGGACCATCAGGGACTCATTTGTGAGTAAAGGAGTTTCAAAAGGGTGTGGGTCTCAGCCTCCAGCAGCCAAAATTGTAATTAAAGGGAAAGGGTTGAGTGCTGGGGTGGGGCCTGGTACTGAAACATTTATTTTAATTTTGAACTTCAGCTGCCTCCAGGGGTGGCAGTGAGGGGTGGTGGGGTGGAGGCAGGGGGTCTGTGGAGACCCCTGGGTATGTTTTTGACTTTCGGGAGGATGAGGGCGATATGGGGCCAAGTGGCCTCTTTAAGCGATGGTGGCCGCACAGTCCCGGGGCCACCATTCTGTGTTCTATTGGACCATTTACAGCTTTAATATTTTAGTTCATGATATTTTACTGCAAGGAAAAATACCACAGGAGTCACAAAGCATCAGGTTATTTACTGTGCTTTAGTGAATGAGACCCTTAGCTAGATAAGTTATTCAGCTAACTGAAAATCAGTAAACAAACTTATGCTTCTGAAATGCCCCCAATTTCTCTTGTTAGGTTTTATCCAGCTAAAAATATATCAGATAGCTTGGAACATGTCAGTGTGGCAGAAATTGTAAAACCTAAGTCCCCAACCTAGCCAGATGAACTTTTTGAATATGGGCCTCTAACTTTTTTCATAAAGTCAAGTGGTTTGCTGTTTCAGTCCATCAGAAAGAATAATTTTTAGGTTCCTGCTTTTACATATTATTTCTATAAGTACATTTTACTGGGGCAAGACAAAGATTTCTGTGCATAGCCCTTATTACAGGTTTTCCTAATCATTCACAAACTGAAAAAAACAAACAAACTGCTAATACACTTATGGAATGCTACAACAGAAGAAAGAAAAGGCTTTCTGATGCAACAAACAAGACAAAGAATGCATGGAAAGTAAAAACAAAAAATAATAATACAAAAAAAAAGAAAGGTAAAACCAGTCTGCATATTCAGAAATTTAGTGGGAATTAAATTCGAGTGAAGGGGCTACCAATCTCTTCATCAGCCTGTCACTGCCCGCTGGTGAAACATTAGCCTCCTTTGGATCTGGAAACCGTTCTGTCCTCGGTAATTTGTGGCTTTCTGTGTACCCCCTACACCTCCTACCTGAGTAAATATCCCTCCCTGAGACACACAGATCCTAGTTTACTTTTGCCTCCCTCATGCCCCTGTTATGTGGCTTGAGTGCAGCTGGCACAGGCTTTTCCTGCTTTAAGGACTTTTGCAGGTTGAAGGAAATTTGAGTAAACGTGTAAAATGTCCACCCCCCCCCCCCCCCAACCCCCCTTTTAACCTGAGGTGTGCTTGGGCTAGCTGATTAGCTCTGGCGAAATGCAGAGTGGTAAATAATTTCAAAGCGTTTCCATTACAGTCTGCAAGTAAGAAAATTACATAACCATGGGGGGGGGAAGCTAACCGAAACCTTCTCAAAGTTTGAAGCCCTCCTTTATATAAAATACCCTGCTGTACCCGAGCTACCAGTGAAAAGCCACGAGCTGAATGCAAGGAAACAAGTAATCCGCTTTGAAGTGCCTGAAAGCCAGAGTATAAATCAAATAAAGAAATAAAGCAAGTCACTAAATAATATAACTGACGTGCAATATTTTCATGCTAAGAGACAAATAACATAGTAGAAGATGGCTTGGGGGGGAGTCATGTGCTACCGACTTCATTCTGCACACTTTCGATGCTGAGCAGGATGCCCAAATGCTTATTTAAAATGAATGCATATGTGTGTGTGTGTGTGTGTGTGTGTGAAGCTTGTTCGTTATTACTTTAATAATATTCTGACCGCTTTGAAAACTGCCACTGAGAATACGGCATCCCTCCCTGACTGAGCAGCAGGCGCGTGCTGAGGAGCTCTCAGAGACGGTCACTAACCTCAGTGCTATCCACTGCAGGTAAGAGGGGAACAGCAAGCGGCTGACAGCCAAGGGAAAACATAGCCTGCCTCTTCTGTGCAAAATAATGAATGAGGTCCTGCAGCAGATATCAGCAGTGCGTTTAGCAAAGGATGCCGGTGGCACCAGAAAACAAGGCTATTTTGTTTTTCTTTTTGTATTGCTACCGATGCTCTGAAAATAAAGTCCTTCATGGAATGTACCTGTTGTTTTTTTTTCCTTCTATTAGCTACATGCGTATGAAATGTAATTCATTAAAAGTTTTCTAAACCCAAGGATGGGAAACAAAGCTGTGCCAGTTGGGTTGACACATCCAGGTTTGAAGTACTATTTCAATCTTGCCAGTCAGTCATCTGTATCTCAATATAACCTTTTGGATACAAAAACAATTTACAGTAAACAATGTTCTTACCATAGAAACGATCAGGATAAAATACATGCAATAGGAAAATCTCGCCTCCCTGGCGATTCTCTGACTCCCACCATTATTTCTTAAACATTAACAAAACAGTTCCATCATGAGTTTCTCAATGATAGCGACATGCAGTGGTTAGAGGTCAACTGAAAACATAAGACTAGGAAGACATGACAAATTATGCTGGTAATGAAATTATATTCCATTAAATATTTTATCTCCCAAACATTGATAATGGAATTTAAACTGTTTGTATACCATAGCTGACTTTTCACGATAATATGAAATAATGTCTAAAGTGATATTTACAAATAAAAAGAGAAATGCTTTAACTGACTCAGCAGAAGTCAATGAATTTCTGTTGCTACTGGAAAAATCATATTTCAAAGCCATACCATGATGTGGTTTCAGTACATTCAATGAAGCTTCTGAATGTACCACCGATGGCTAATGCTCAATATGGCTAAGTGAAGGAATACAAGGTTACCCATAAAACATTATCCATGCTGTATCTGCTGTCACTGCTTTCAGTCTATAAGTAGGGCAAGAGTCAATTGATATATATGGATACAGTATTAGTTGTACATTCCATTTATAGCATGATCAAAATACTTGTGTTACGAAAGTAATATAATGCAAAAGTGAAATTGTAAGCAAAGATAACAAGGATAGTCACAAGTATAGTAAAGGACCAATTACAAGTTTGAACTTCCTCTGGAACATGTCATACATTTAATGGTGGCCCTAATAGCAGAGTAAACCAATGATTGCAAGCCTTCTGGGAATGGGGAAATATCTACAGTACCTGAATGTAATCTGCTTTGGGGTGCCGAAAAGTCCAATACAAATAAATAAATAAATAAATGTCCTTTCAGAAGGAGGAGATTTGGCTCCGCCATATGGTTCCGGTTACTCCCCTATTTTACTAGCTGTATCCCTTTTTAATTTGCAATTAGCTGAAAGGGATATTCCTACTGGCTGGACTGCCCAGCTTTCTCCCTTATGAAATAGGGTAACATGCCAGTTCACGGAATGCTCCTATTCTGGTGTATGTTCAGGTGGTGATCGTACATCACTAGTGCATTAAAAAGTGCAAAGAGCCATGCTTCTCAACTCCAGACATCAGTAGAAAAAGTAGATATATACCAATATGGAGGTCACAATAGCAGTTCTAGTGTACTCTAAACTTGGTTTTGCTTTTTCTCTGTATACATTGAGGCCCTCAAGAAGAAGGCCCAGGAGCTGTGACAGAATCATCAGCAGTGGTTGGACCAACTCCATGCCAGGTGGGATGGGGCGGACATAAGTTCATGATGTGGCTATCAGAAAGAATTTCACATGGTCTGTCTATGTCCTGTTTCCATCCACATCCACACTATTGGCCTACCACTCAACAAGATCCTGTCTCTGCCTTGAACTTTAACAAACCCTCATGCTAAACTGCTTGACCTTAGCATTTCTCTGGGTCATTGGAAGAACTGTCATGAAGCATAACTTGTAATGCACCCTCAGGCCCACTTAGAAACTCTTCAGGGTGTTAGTACCCACTCCTAAATTTATTACAACTGAAAATGTATGCCTCCTACCCTGGAAAAACCCATACACTGTGGGGCGGATTTTCAGAGCCCTGCTCGCCTAAATCCGCCCAAAACCGGGCGGATTTAGGCGAGCAGGGCCCTGCGCGCCGGTGAGCCTATTTTACATAGGCCTACCGGCGCGCGCAGAGCCCCGGGACTCGCGTAAGTCCTGGGGTTCTCCGAGGGGGGCGTGTCGGGGGCGTGCCGGGGGGCGGGCCCGGTCGTCGCGGCGTTTCGGGGGCGTGTCGGCAGCGTTTCGGGGGCGGGTACGGGGGCGTGGCTATGGCCCGGGGCGGTCCCGGGGGCGTGGCCGCGCCCTCCGTACCCGCCCCCATGTCGCGGCCCGGCGCGCAGGAGGCCCGCTCGTGTGCGGGGATTTACTTCTCCCTCCGGGAGGCGTAAATCCCCAGAGAAAGGTAAGGGGGGGGTGTAGACAGGGCCGGGCGGGTGGGTTAGGTAGAGGAAGGGAGGGGAAGGTGAGGGGAGGACGTTAGAGGATTCCCTCCAAGGCCGCTCTGATTTCGGAGCGGCCTTGGAGGGAACAGGGGTAGGCTGCGCGGCTCGGCGCGCGCTGGCTATACAAAATCGATAGCCTTGTGCGCGCCGATCCAGGTTTTTAGCAGATACGCGCGGCTCCGCGCGTATCTGCTAAAATCCAGCGTACTTTTGTTTGCGCCTGGAGCGCAAACAAAAGTAGGCCTATTCGCGGAGTCTGAAAATCCGCCCCTATGTCTGCATTATAGCTCTTGATGCCTTGCTATATAGACCACAACACAACACTAACCATTCCTGTGACATCACCTACTTCTGAGCCAATATCACTATCATGGGACCATCTAGTAAAATACTCCTGAATTGAAGTTTCCTTATCACAAGTAACCATTATATGGCTTTGCCACCACTTACGGTATATTATGTTGGTGTTCGAAGCTAGTAGCATGTCCCTTTACCTACACCTCTCCAGAAAAGGAATGCCCTCAAACAGCCTGACTGATCATGCACATCATACTATTGATGCTATGAGCACACAAAATAACACACATTTTAGGTTTTCTTCACAGATGACACCACTTCCTCATGTCAAAGGAGGAGGCAGGGTCTCAGGATTGGGCGAACCAGCAGTGGCAGTCCAGCTCCTCCTCCCCTTCCCAGGAGGCCCCAAGTTAGCTGAAGCTGACATCCCTCTCCCAATCATGGTAGGGCCTCTTCCCCTTTCTTCCCCAGGATTTAGGAATACAGGGACTCAGGATGGCCAGCCATTTCTGGCTGAGGGAGCCCTAAACTCCTCGTGACCTCTCCTGCCATCATCTGCTGAACTGCCACTAGCTCCTGAGTCTAGCTCAATGGCTGGTGTACCTGCTCTAGGCCAGGAGCCAGTGTCTCAGGAGGCATTTAGCCATGGCATGTAGATGATGGTGGAGAGGACCTCAGGAGTCTGGTCGCAGTAGTGGAGGGACCTGTTAAGACTTAGAGCACCTCATGGTAGCTCTTGAGCTCATTGGCATGAGGCCACCACCACAGAAAACAGACTCTTAGGTTTAAAGACCTGACATCCCTAAGTCCCTGGGCCTTTTTATTGTTATGTATATAGTTTGATCCATAGAATATCCCAACCCTGTCCTATAAGTGCCATCTGAGTATTGAGAACTAAAGTGATTTTTACCATCAATTTTTTCAACAAACCCAACCAGTAAAGTTTATTTTTGGACACTCCCACTGAGTCTCTAGTGTTGATTGTGGTAATTCATATCCACTAAGAGGAAAGAGAAGTCTTACTTCTTACAGAAAAAGCAACAGTGTAACTCAGTATCTTGGAAGAGTATTTCCTCTCACTTGCCAGTAAAAGATCCAAGCCCTGGAGCAAAAAGACTGAATAAGAGAGATCAGAGTTAGCCTTGGCCCCAAAAGATATAAATAATTGTATGTCCCCATTGATAGTGAGCAGCTCCCTGAAAACAGAGTTACACATAGTTTAAAATAATATTTTAAAATTTTACTATTTTTATAAAAGTTTAAATCATTTATATTCAATTTGGGTGTGTGTCTCCATTAATTGTTACATCCTATGGTTAAGAGCATAAAACTTGCCATATTGGGTCAGACCAAGGATCCATCAACAGTACAACAGTAAAGTCCCTTTAAGGACATTCTTTAGCCATAATTCTCTGACCTACAAATAGTCCTGCATTTAGCTTGCCATTCAGGTCTGCATTTAGCATTCTGTTCAGGTCTGTCCATTATTAGTTATCCTCCTCTTATCTACCTTTACATCAGCATTTTGATTTGGTTTAGTTGTGTTAACTAGGGATGTGAATCGGGTGCCCGATCATTTCCACTATCGGGATTGTCTGGCCGTGGGAAAAAATCATTTTCCCGCGTTTCCTCGGTTTTTTTTTTTAGTGAAAAATTGTTTTTCGGGTTAGTGCGCACTAACGGGAGTTAGTACGCACTAACAAAAATAGCAAAAAATAACAAAAAGTTACAAAAATAAATGTTTTTTTGTTAGTGCGCACTAATATGAGTTAGTGCGCGTAACCCGAAAAATTATTTTTACGAAAAATTGGGGGTAAAATTGATTGTTTCCTTCTTTTAACCGATTTTTAACGAATTTAGAAATATCATACGATATTTCAATTTGTTAGAAAAACAATTCACATCCCTAGTGTTAACCTTGCACCCCTAAAAATGCTCTCAGCAAGGGAGACCAGAAATCAAAGGTACCTTCCCATAGCCCACCAGATGTGAATGCAGTGATGCCACAAGCAGGAATTTAAAGTATAAAGTTACAATTATGTTATGAATTCCTTTAAATAAAATCATAGCAAAGGGAGATAAGGTACACACTTGATGTGGCCCTTTCTGAATCAGTACATTTTACAACAGAGAAAAGGTGTCATATAGGGATCTATTTTCAGCTGCTGTGCAGCTTGGATAGTTAGCCATATAAATATATCTGGCTAACTAGCATGGTATTTGCAGCGGCACAATAGCACTGCTGAATATACCCGGCTATCTTAAAGTCTAACCGACTAAGTTTAGAACAGCCCTATGGCTCAGAGTTAGCCACATAGGTTTCAGTTAACAGTCTAAATGGATTTTGAATATTGACCTCATAGATATTTCTGGTAGGAACTATATTTACCTGAAACAGGTTGCTGCTTAAAGATCTACTAAGTAACCTCGATGTCCCATAGGCTTCAGATGTCACAGAAAATGAATGCTATATTTCTTATACTTCAGAGATTGAATGCCTATACAGGTGTCTGGTAAATGCCTACCCCCCTCTCCATGCTCACATGCAGGTAAGGCCATGCTATTTTTCTGAAGGTACCCAGCTCCCATCTGCCAATCTTGTCAAAGACTTAATCACACTTAGGTCTAGATTTACTAAGCTATGATATGGCAATTATGTACGTTAAATAGCATATAACATTTAAGAAAAGCTGTATATTGCACAATATTGTGCAACATTCACGTGATGTTGTTATGTTCGCTGTGGTTGCCATGTTAGTCCAATAAGAAGGTATAGTTTTCTGTTTATTGACTTTTAATTTCAGGTAAAACATGGCGACAATGTTTTATTTAAATTTCCCACAGGCTGGACTTTTGTCAGTACTTTACTGCCAGTTTTATAATATTTTAATCCCTAGTAGGATAAAATGAGGGAGATTAAGGACTATAATATACAGTAATTCTTTGCAGTTTGCAGCAGCTTTTATTATTCATTACAGTTTTTATACTTCTATTCCAAGCACAATCTCAGAATATTTAGCTATCAGTTCTTAAAAATCATGCATCCTATGGGCAGGAACCTGTCTCAGCCCAAACCAGCTCTTTTAGTTCAAGGTAAAAGGATCATTATTCCTTATACTTTAGAAAGGATAATAATTAAACTTCAAAATACCAAAAGATTCTGTGGATTTAGATCAAGGCACTTTGCAAGCCCTCAAGAATGCATGTTTCTTATGTTCTCTGTTGTCATCAGTGAATGTTTTTTTTCTTTTGCTTTGTCATTTTTATAAACCTTTTGCAATTCATTTGGACAGTAATTTGAATCAACCCTTCTCTAGGATTATGTCTGTTGTATACACAGGGATGGCATTAATGAAAGTTCTTTTGAAAGTAAAATGCTGATTTATCTGTGGAAATTGACTTTGATTATTGCCCACACTCTACACAGATAAAATTACTCATGCATATTAGTACTGTGGGTAATTTTATCCACATATCTTTGGAGGGGTGAAGAGGAGTTGGATTAGGGAGCAGAGTAACTCTTCTCTGCTCTGTTTTGTCTGCTCCAGTCTCACTCCCTTCCCTCCTGACATCTGCAGGCTGCTGCTTGGAAGTAGAGAGGCTGTACTAACTAAGCAGGAAGCAGAAGGTTGTTCTTTGCAGGGCACGAGTCCTGTATGTCATAACCAGGAAAAATACAGAACAGAACCTGGTAATTGTCCATACCATTAACCATTCTGTACCCTGTAATTTTAATTAGTTATTAGCACTATTATATATATTTTTCTCATTTTAACCACTTTATGTATTCCTTTGGCACAAATTTCGAGTCACAAAAGTTCCTGAATCTACATCTGAGAAAAGCATCAGTGGTATCCCTTTCTCTTTCCACTACATTTCCCCATTGGTACTTGGCAGAGGAGGCACAGTTGATACAAATGCTGCTCCCTTATGCCTCTTACCAGCAGGAGGGAGAAAAGGAAGGGGGGAAAGATCATACCATAACTGGGAGGGAGCAGGAGGGAGCTGGACACTAGATGGCTGGCTGCACTGATTTCCCTCCATTCCTCAAGTATGGCCATACATTTGAGTACTGTTACTTTTTTTTCTAAAAAAAAACCCCAAAAACATTTGATATAGGTATTGCAAAGTGTAGTAACAGCTTCTTTATATTGAATATTAGAACTGAGAAATTTTAGATTGGACTGGGCATAGGATGAAGTTGCGGGCTGAAGAGTGAGATGTAACTATATTATTGTATAAATAATTGTCTTATGATATTGTTTATTTAGGAACCTTTGCTTTCAGTTTTTATTTTTCCCTGGAATTTATCAGTGTTTGTTTATTATAATGAACAAAAATGGGAGAAAGTCAGTGGAAAAAAATTAGTAATTTTTTCCCACTAATTTAGCTTGCATTTTTGTTCATTATAAAATACACATAAATTTCCAAGAAAAATAAATAAAAATTGAAAAAAAAGATCCCTATGTATATAGCAGCCAGATTATGGTACTTGTGTTTTTGTTGTAAATCACTACAAGCATTGGTAAATACAATAAATAAATGTAAAGAAATAAAGCAAAAAATAGAATCTACCTTTGAGGTCAGATTCACTAAGACTTTTCTCCTATGCCAATGAGAAAAAGTTTAGCAAAAGGTAACTAAGGGGGTTATTTTGTAAGCCTATCGCAAGCGAAAAGGGACTTTTTGCGTGCGATACCTTGCTAGGGGCGGAGTCGGGACCGGAAGGCGAGGAGTGCGGGGCGGCGAGGAGGCAGACGCGGTGGTAACTTCACTGGTGGCGATAAGGTAAGACCCGTTATCGTCGCCAGTAGCATACCCAATAGCACCACCTTTCATGGTGGGGCTATTGGGTGCGAAAGCCAGTAGCAATGACACCGCGGTGGTGCGATCGCTGCCAGCTTTCGCTGGCCTGTCCCCCCTTCGCACCCCCGCCCCCTGTTACCGCTGTGCGACATAGGAAAATCCAGGCCTAAGACAGTCTCACTGTGTGCTCTGATCATAGCATAATGTCAGAAATAGGGATCTGTCAATTTCATATCCAAGAATAAGGAAAGGAAATGAAGGTTAACTATGAGGGGATGGGCGGCTCCTCATTTCCTGCCTACAAACAGCTCGATCCAGTAAAGTCCGCGGGAGAGCGGACGAACGCCCGCTCTCCCGGCGCGCGCACCGGCCCCTCGCCGGTGCGCGCTATCCAGTATTTAAATGAGGCGACGCGGTGCAAACGGGGAAAAGGAGGCGCTAGGGACACTAGCGCGTCCCTAGCGCCTCCTTTTTGTCAGGAGCGGCGGCTGTCAGCGGGTTTGACAGCCGACGCTCAATTTTGCCGGCGTCGGTTCTCGAGCCCGCTGACAGCCACGGGCTCGGAAACCGGACGCCGGCAAAATTGAGCATCCGGTTTTCGGCCCGACAGCCGCGGGCTGAATTCAAAATTTTTTTTTATTTTTTTTTTACTTTTTTTTACTTTTGGGGACCTCCGACTTAATATCGCTATGATATTAAGTCGGAGGGTGCACAGAAAAGCAGTTTTTACTGCTTTTCTGTGCACTTCCCTGGCGCCGGAAGAAATTAGCGCCGACCTTTGGGCGGCGCTAATTTCTTAGAGTAAAATGTGCGGCTTGGCTGCACATTTTACTTACTGGATCGCTAGGGAATACCTAATAGGGCCATCAACATGCATTTTCATGTTGAGGGCGCTATTAGGTGCCGCGGGCGGGCCGCGTGTTTTCCTCCCCTTACTGAATAAGGGGTAAGGGAAAACACGCGTCCAGAGCAGGGTGACAGTGCGCTCCGACGGAGCACACTTTACTGGATCGAGCTGATAGTCTGAGGTACACGGGAGCTGAACAGAGCAAATATCTCATATCTTCAATAGTGTTATCAATTCACCCCCAAGAGATAAAAAGGAGACAATTATTGCATTTTCACAAATAACTACTCATAAAAGGACATATCTGGCCAGTATTCAATATGCTTTCACACTTTCCAAAATGTATTCACAGGGACACAGGGAAAGATATTTGAAAGTAAAGGGGGGTGATGCATTAAAGTGTCCCCAGCCTAGCTCACAGGTTTACATGCAGGTGGAGGCGAGTTTTGATGCAGTAGACTAGCACCCGATACAATAAGGAGGTTAACGCATCCAAAATATGTGCCCAAACAAATGTGTAGCTGATAGGGCCCATCACATGCAAATTCCATGTAGATGAGGCTATTAGCTAATAGCTATTACCCCCTGCCTCAAGGAACAATTTTTAACATGGCAAGTTTAACTCCATCCCAGGAGATGGGTGTAAAGTCAGTCCGTGAGTCAAGGTCTCATGAGAAATTTAAAAATATGGTCCTCTGTGGTTCCTTCTACTTAGTATCGTTGTGACACATAAGTTTACTGTTTGCAGTGTTGGAAAATAAATGTTTATTAACTTGATTTGAAAAAAAGAAAATTCTTCTGGATGCACAAGGGACACTTAGTTATGGGCGTCTTCAGCAACCTCAGCAAAATCAGGCAGAAGAAGCGGGATAAAAATGAATTGCTCGTATTGAGCGCCTGTTGCACTTGTGGGTGCCTGATGCATATAAGCACTAGGGATGCACAAATCACCCCTAGCGTGCTCTTTCTCACACAGCCCCTCATTTAAATACTGCATCGGGCACCCAAGGGATGTGGCTGCATGTGCATTAGGAAAACGGGCATTCAATATAAGCACCTGTTTTCAACGTGTGTCTTAAGGCATCGGCCTCAGAATGTAGAGCTTGCCTATACTCCTTTTCTCCTACCCACAAATGTCAATTCATTCACCTAGCTTCACTGCAGCACAGAGCAAGTGTTAGTCCAGAGGCCTCCTGCATGTCTGCACAACTCACATTTCTTCCTCCTATGGGAGGAAAAATTCTGTTTTTCTTTTCTTTACTTTTTCTCCCATAGAAAATCATGAAAAACGACTCATGATATACTATATCCTTTATTTGATTCCATTGTAATATCTACCTTATAAATGGCCTGTGACCGACGGCCCGCAAATGCGCAGTAGAGACCAGCTCTACCGCGCATGTGCGGGCGAGCACATCGCTCTGAGGCAGCTTCAGAAAGAAAAAAAAATGGCGGCGTCCAGTGGCAGCAGCGGCGGTACCGGCAGCGGGCGGCGACGGCGGTAGCGAGCGACGGCGGTAGCGAGCGGCGGCGGTGGCGACGGCGGTAGCGGGCGGCGACGGCGGTAGCGAGGGAGGGAGAAGAGAGAGAGAGGAGGGACGGACTGAGTGGGAGGGAGGGACGGAGAGAGAGAGTGGGAGGGAGTGACTGAGTGAGAGGGAGGGATTGAGTGAGGGGGAGGGACTGAGTGAGAGGGAGGGAGTGGGACTGAGTGAGAGGGAGAGGGGGGACTGAGGGAGGGAGTGGGACTGGGAGAGAGAGGGGGGAGTGGGACTGAGGGAGAGTGAGTGGGACTGAGTGAGTGAGAGGGAGGGGGGGGGGAGTGACTGAGTGGGAGGGAGGGATTGAGTGAGGGGAGGGACTGAGGGAGGGAGTGGGACTGAGGGAGAGGACGGAGGGAGTGGGGACTGAGTGAGAGGGAGGGAGTGAGTGAGACTGAGTGGGAGGGAGGGACTGAGTGATAGGAGAGGGAGGGTGGGGAGGAGTGGGTGAGGGAGGGGGTGGTGAAGGGGGAGGTGAGAGACAGAGGGATGTAGCCCGTTTTAACGGGCTTAACGGCTTGTAATTACAATAAATAATCTCAGGAGAAAGCTGGGCAAGTCCCATGTGGAGCTGTTTTGTCATTTTTAAAGAGACAATTCAGTGTCGGTTGTAGCAGACTGGCACTTTTCTGTTGAAAAGCAACCTTTGGAGTCCCTAACAACTGCACAAGCATCTGAACATGTTATCCACACTCATCCCTCCTCACCCTCCCATTCATTGCTCCTTCTCACAATCACATACTGGTTAGCCCTATCCAATATATCTGTACTCATACTCATTATTCATGCACATGAAACCTTAAAGGACATCAAATACCAATTGAAAAGAAAAAATAATAAATTTATTTAAAAAAAAATGATATTGTTCCCTTCCCAGAGAACGGGCATGGATAATAGTGCTGTACTTCGGGAGCATCTGGGTGGCGTGAGGGTCCTGCTTCTTCTGCCTCTGGGATCTCTTCCCCCTGTCACTCCTGGAGGAAGCAGATTACCATGTCTAGGCAATCTGAAAGAAAGAAAAACGACAGTCACCTAGGATTTCTACAAATAAATGAGAAAAGAGCAGGTACAAATCAGGAAAGAAGGCGGTACACCTCTTCCCTTCTAGAGAAAAATATCAGGGAATGCATGCCTGATCTGTATGACAAAAGACCTTTGAAGAGGCCACTGCATGCTCTGGGTAGTCAGAGAAAAAGAGAAGGCACGTGGAAAAACTCAGATATAAAGGGGTAACAGTTATACTAAGAAGAGTAAATGAAGAATGCAAAGACATAATCCAAAAGAGAGAGCAAAGACGAACAATATAACCAAGAATATGACAAGCAACATCACGGATGCTACTCATGCAAGACAGAAACAGCATGGGCCTGTCCATTACATACTAACGAGGACTGCAGAGAAAGCGCACAGTACAAAACACTGGCATAACAGAGAAGGACTGAAGTAAGGAGCTAGAAGAATACTAACAATGGACAAAAGACAAACAAGTTAGAGCACAGCAGGTATCATACCAGCATGCCAGACGGAGCCAAACACACAGAAAAAGCTATCTGCACAGACCCACAGATACGTAACTCCATGATGGGCTGTGAAAAGAGTGAGGACAAAACATGGGAGATTGGGGGTAGGGGGGGGGGGGGGGGAGGGAGAGAGAGAGAGTTTGTTTTTGCTTGGCCTGGTTATTCTTCCTTCCTCTTACAACTCACCTGAGGAAGTCCTTGAAAGAAGGATTCTGCTGCCATGAGCCTTACTTCACCACTACCCAGGGATTCCCCCTCCCTCTTTTAATAGTCCCACCCTCCCATTCTGTGTAGTCTGCACACTGCAAGAATGGCCCTGAGGCTGGGAGCCATGCACTAAGGGTCCTTCTGGAACTCGGCATCATGTATTCTGTATCTGTCCAAAAAGTGTCACCTGTTATGATGAATATGACTGCCTCCCCCTAAGGGGCTGTGAATGCCTCTTCTGCAATTTCTCCAGCCAACCAGGTATGTGGAAGAACTAACTTGGATTGAACTAAGGACTGTCATCCAACCAGCCCAAAAAAAATATAGATTTTAAAAATTGTATACAGAAATAATCCATAACAATAATTAATGAAACAGGATTTTTATATACTTTTCAGAAAGGACACACACTGGGTTTTACATTTGTAAATGCACTTTACTCATGTAAGTGGGCTTAGGAATATTGCTACAATATATGCTATTGAATTGTCCATTGGATATTCACATGCAAGTGCACTTTACGCGCATAAATAGTTTTTTAAATTGCTACGATAGTTTGTTACATTTACATGTATGACTTCTTTGAAAATTCACCTGTAAGTCACTATCAAAAACTGTATAATCATAGTTTCAAAAAGTCTTTTTTCCTTTTTATAGTGCAAGAAATTTCAAAAACATATAGTGAGAAAAGTAAAAGTTTAAAAATACTTCTGCAGATCAAAGCTAAGGAAGTTATCTATTTACTTATTTATTTAAACATCATTTAGACTGCACAAATCAGCCAAAGTTCCTGGTCTGTTCACAATAATAAACATAGATATTTAGTAAACAAGTATTAAAAACACACTAATTTAGTAAAACCTTCACATACATAATACATACTACATAGTACATATAAGGCACATACCACACAAACATCTTATTTCTCTCATGCCTAACATATTTACCAGTTCATTGTGCCATGTCAGAAACCTGCCTCACCTAAGAAATACATATAAATGTAAAACAAAACTAGAATAAAATAAAATAAAAACTCATCATAGAAACACACCTGTTTCATCACCCAACCCTTATCAGTCATACACTATCAAGCCCTGGAAATAAGAAACCCTTCACCAGTTTACAAGTTCAGTTCATCTTCATTGCAAATTGGCAACTTATTCCAAAGAAATGGTGCTATTAAAGTAAAAGCTCTTTTTGCAATACACTGACATTTAAATTTTACACATTCAACCATCGCATTCAATGTAGTGCAATCAACAATGCTTAGTGCTCTCATAGCAACTTAGCATAAAGTTATCTTGCTGCATTATTCTGTGACACCTGCAACTTCTAAAGTGTTGCCTGTGAAACTCCCAGCAATAATGTATTACAATAATCCAGTGAACTCAAACACAGCTAATACTACTATACTCAAAGCTGTAAAATCCCAAAAAGGTTTTAATCGATGAAGTGTTTTAGCTGCAAATCAAGATGACCAGATGCTGACATAGACCACATTGTGACCAGAATTCCCTGCATCAGAATACTAATGCAGACACTCCTCCCCCTTCAATCCCCCTCCCACAAGACCCACACCACCCCTCCACCTCCCTCCCCTCCCCTCCCACCCCTCTCCCTGTGATAAATCGTCCATGGTTAATAATGCTTGATATAATTATATACCTGTAAAATTAGTTATCATGTTACAATGCTTATAATGTTTATGTTGCAATGTTGCTATCTATTAATAACCTTTCACCTTAGCCCTAAGTTATAATGTTATCTATGTATCAACGCTAAGACACCTTAGTCTTATGAGTTTGACACGAGTTAAAATATAAAGCGATGTGATATTGCCCAATGAATGTCGGTATATAAAAACAAAATAAATACATAAATAAATAAATAAATAAATAAATCTCTATGAATACAAATCTCTATGACTGAGTAAGGCTTCTCAATGGTCTGACAGCCTCCAACATACTTAAGTACTTATATAGTCAAGTTAATAACTATCAACCTTAGATCATGAAACTGGTGACACATCTCCATACTGTGAGAAACCATAGGGCTTATGTCTTTCAGATTGTTATGCATCTTTGATGCTCAGTAAGCTGCAACTTCACAGATTGTTTCATGCAGCCAATATCCAAACTAGCACAGGGAGAAAATATGGTTATCTTGTAGAGGGGTGATTGTCTGTCTTACCTTAACCATCGGGAGAAATTCTGGACCTTTATGTTGGACACAGTGGGATCTGCAGGTTTATATGACAAGGTTGAATACTCAGTGATTTGACATCTCAGTTTTCTTTTTGGAGATGCAATAACGGACACCTTTTCCTCCTATCGTGGGTGTTTGTTTCAGTTCAGAAAAGGGGTTGAAGCCAGCCAATCATCAAGTGTTTTGTTTTGTGATTCAGTGGGATTGGGTAACATATATTTTGCTTGTAAGTTTAAATAATGCACTTTGCTCCATTTTCAGTAAATATCTGGATGCGTAGACATGAAGTGGATGGCTTTGGCCATTGAGATTAAGAACTTTACTGAGATCTCATGATGCAGAGCTATAATGGAAACATGAACCCCTGTTGGGATTGAGCTAGGTATTTAGATATATTTAAAATAAAAAAATGAACCCTTTAAAGCAAAGTGAATAGAGTATGGTCAGTATCTTGAACCTATGATTATAATTATTAACCTGATTGAAGTTTATTGAAAAATGGTTCTCATTATGATGGTCCAATATATATTTTTTTAAACATATGTTGGCCCACAAGTTTGCCACTCTTCTGCAACTGGACTTTTCCTAGTTTTAATTTTGTTATTCTTTCCTGCAAATCTTTTTTGGACTATTGTTTGGAACTAACTTAATAAAGCACATTTCTTGATTAGTTTTTGGAAGCTAACTCCATCAAGTCCAAACAGAATGAGCAGGTCACAGCAAATGATGGCATTGCAAAAAATACAGATAAATCATAGAACACATTACAACGATAGTGTGAAAGTGTTAAAGGAAAGAGATGGGGGAAGGAATTAGGCACATTGTGAAGACCAGAGCCCTTTCAGAAGTGTTACCTGTTCATAGAAAAGGAGAGGAAAGGCTATGCTGTATATATGACTTCAATACATTTTTAAGCTCACCAGCCATGGCAACCCGCGACTGGCACCACTCACCCATCGCCTCTTGCTCTCTCCGGCTCCCTGAGCCCTCACGGCAGCAGCTAGCCCCTGCCTCCGTGCTCCATCTCTGGCCTGGGCCTCCCGCAGACCGTGTGGCGGCCAAGATGCTGCCAACCGCTACTCCCATCCGGGCTTTCCCTAGGCACGTGCGCGCGCCAACTTGGCTCCTTTTAAAAGGCCAGCGGTGGGAAATCAGGGTCAGGCCCTTTGTGATGATGTCTGGAACCCCAGCCTATATAAAAGGACAACTTCTAGTGCCAGCTGACTGACTTGGCAACATCTTCCATGGTTTCTGCTTCAGCGTTCCTGCTTCGGAGGTTCCTGCTTCAGTAGTCCTGCTTCAGAGGTTTGTGCTTAGCATTTCTTACTTCAAGCAGTCCAGACTCAGAATTCCCTACTTCAGCGTCCCAGCTTCAGCAGTTCTTTCTCCACTTGTGGGTGACAGCCATCAGACCCTCGTCTCCGCCTCCAGGCCTCCTGCCGCCTGCCTTTGACCATGGACCGGACCTGACCATCACCTTTTGCTGCTTGCCTTTGACCTCAGACTGGACTTGACCATTGCCTATGGCTGCCTGTCTTTGACCTCGGACTGGACCTGACCCTCTCTTTCTGCCACCTACCTCTGACCTCTGACTGGACCTCACCTCTACTTCGCCTGCTTTCCTCCAACTTCATCCATCTTGGGCCCAAGATCCAACATCGCCTTCCTCTGGCCGCTCTCTCGGGACCAGCGCAGAGGCTTGCCTAAGACCAGCCGACCCCGGCACCCAAGAGCTCAGCCTGCGGGGAACGTAGGCTGGTACTGGCGAAGCTCCTGCTGCCTCTGCTTCCCGTCCGGCCTCACCTCCCAATGGTGGGGACCTGTGGAGCTCACCCTCCACAAGTTGCACAAATATCACCTCGGCCCAAGGGTCGACAAACCCTAACATACATGTTCTCAAAACCTCATGTAAAGAGGAAGGCTTCATTTATATTGGGGGCAGGGGCTATGTATGGAACAGAACAAGGATGTACTGTATGCTACAATAGCTTGCATCTTTCCGTGGAGAAAAAAGGATCCTAAGTGAGAAATTAATATTATATTTTGACAGACATTTAAACTAGAAGATGGGTGTAGCAGATGGAACCCGATGGAAATGGGATGTCACCCATTACAAGCACATAGAGAAAATGAAGAAAATAGCCATAAGAAATTATCAGATTGAAGTGGAAACCAGAAAATCAACAAAGAAAAGAGAGACAGCTAGAAAACTATGAGCACAAATATGTATGTATGTATTTATTTATGGGCCTATTTTTTTTACTTATTTTAATGGATTTATATCCTGCTTCTACAATGTTTGAAGTGGGTTACAAATGTACAATCATATTACTCAGAATTAAAGCAAAATCATAACCTTCACAATAAAATAATAAACATAGAATACATAATAGCTCAGGGCTTCTGATGAAAAATTTGATGAAAATGGACTAGTATATATTCATAGTCTAAGCAATAAAGTTCTAGATTTCCAAGCCCTAAAGGAGGAGGCAGTGTTGTTATAATGGTGGACATGTGGTTCAATGAGTGGGATATAGCCATATTGACTATAATATGTTTAGGACAGATAGAGGTAACAGAAAAGGGGAGAGTAGTAGCTCTCTATATCAAAAATAATATTAAAGCAACTGAAATGCATGGGATGTGGGGGAAATGAAAACACACTGTGTACCGTCTTTGAAAGCGATGATGGCACTTCCATATACATGGGTGTGGACTTTTGTTTTGGCTGTTTTCAGGGCTTTGTGGGTGAGAGGAGTTGGTGGCTTCTTCAGCTAGGGCACCAGGGTTGTCTGGTCTCTTGCGGACAACGTGAATGTGGTGGGTGCGTATATTACCTTACATAATCGATGATTCAAGATGGATCAAATGGGCAGGGGGCAGTCCATGGTTATAAATGGTATTGGTGGAGGATTGGTCTGCCCTGTTCAGTGTATCAGGCAGGCAGTATGTCAGGCTTTGACCTCCTGAGGGTGGTCATTTCTTAGTGCACGAGGATGCCTCTCCCCTAATGAGGTATCAGTTTGCAACAGTGCTGTGACAAACTGTTAAGACAGAGAGATGGAATCCTGAGTATTATGGGACCCATTAGTTCCGGACTGGGGCTGCCTGTAGTGCAGCGCACTCAGGGTTCTTAGGGGAGGTCATATGGTGCATTGGCAGGTGGCATTCTTGTGCCTTTTTGACTTTCATTCGTCCTGAAGGTGGGTTTTCTGGGGATCCTTAGGTGTCCTGTGTCCTAATCGTTCTGCTTTCATTTCAGATTGTCAGGAGGAGATAGTCGAAAAAGGATGCACCTGGGTGGTGGGCCATTCTTTTGTGTATTGAGCTTATCAGCGGTCTGTAACTTGACCCCTTATGGTGAACATCTGGGGATGGATATACTGCTGCTCGGTGGGTGTGCTGGTTTATTTGTGGAATGCATTGGAATCAGCTAATCCTGGTGGTGCTGGAAGAATTGTAAAAGGATCGAGCCCTTGATGTCCTTGTGGTACATTTGGGGGGCAATGATTTGGGGTGATGGTCTTCTAGGGAGTTTGTTTTGGCAGTCTGGAAAGATTTTTCTCTGTTAATGAATGCTATGCCTCATACTATTTTGATATGGTCTAGCATGATTAGCACAATTAAATTCACTGACCAGCCACTGTAGGTGATGCAGTGTGGCAAAGGACAATGCCAAGATTGGTAAGTGGTTGGGGTATTAGGGTGGTTTCTGGGTTCATAATGAGTAGGTGGCAGATAGGTTACCTGGTATTAGGGGTGTGCATTCGGATTGACCGCATTAGTAAAACGCAACTCATATTTTTTTTTTACTTAAAAAATTGATTCGACATAAACGATCGGATTTCCCACATATCGAACATAGATATGTTCGATATGTGGGAAATCGCGATTGTTGAGCCAAAATAAAAATATAAACCCCCTCACCCTCCTTAATCCCCCCCCCCGACTTACCACAACTCCCTGGTGATGGAGCGAGGAGTGAGGACGCCATTTCTTCTGCAATCCTTGGCGAGAAGCATGTGACGTCGGCGGCACGTCGAGTGACGCCGGCGTCACGTGATTCCCGGCTCGTTCGCGCCGGACGGCTCGTTCGGCCCAAAAAGAACTTTTGGCCAGCTTGGGGGGGGCCTCCTGGCGCGAACTTGCCGGGAATCACGTGACGTCGGCGTCACGTGATTCCCGGCTCGTTCGCGCCGGACGGCTCGTTCGGCCCAAAAAGAACTTTTGGCCAGCTTGGGGGGGTCAGGAGGCCCCCCCAAGCTGGCCAAAAGTTCTTTTTGGGCCGAACGAGCCGTCCGGCGCGAACGAGCCGGGAATCACGTGACGCCGCGTCACTCGACGTGCCACCGACGTCACATGCTTCTCGCCAAGGATTGCAGAAATGACGTCCTCACTCCTCGCTCGATCACCAGGGAGTTGTGGTAAGTCTGGGGGGGGGATTAAGGAGGGTGAGGGGGTTTAAATTTTTTTTTTGCACATATGTACATATACCCAACTCATTGGATTTTTTTTATGTCCATATTGGCCGCAAGTGGGACCCCCTTTCGGACATAAAAAATATGAACATAAAATTTTGCTCTGCACATCCCTACCTGGTATTTATAGGTCATATGGTATCCATTTGTCAAAGATGGATATTGAACTTATCAATAACTCATTGAAGGAAGCACTTGAAGAGGTTTTTTCTTGAAATTAATTTGGCTGCAGGTCGGGGGAATGAATGCAATCTGAAGGATCACATCATTTGTGGCGGGTAACCCTGGCCTGTATTGACTATTATGTATACTTTGCATTGGTGTTAATTTGTTAACAAACACTAGGGGGTAGGGGGAGCTTGGGGAAGTTTAAAACCCCAGAACAGATACGGTGCGGTGGGATCGTTGGCCGTATCGCAGTTTCTTTCCCACTGGGTCATGGCAGGTAAGGACTGTTGAGGCACAAGACCACTGGGGGGGGGGGGGCGAATGGAAGTGGGGTCACTGAGAAAGCTGGGTAAGGCTGATGACAGAACTGCTACTTGGTGGTGGGCCCTCCCAAATCTTGGCCAGAGAGGGAACACAGTATAATTGAAGTTGGCTTGAATGTATTGTAATGGCTTGCGCATCAGGCTCGGGTCGAGTGTGAAATTGTCAATACACTGTGGCCTTATTTAACCCATTATTTGATTTTCTGACTCATTTGTTATGAGAGAGAAGTGCAGGAGACAGATAACGAATCTGTCATACCCATGTTATTGTCTCATGATACCAATTTCCTCTCTTTCCAAATTTATAGGGTCATTTATCAAAATGTGAAGTGGCCTCATCGCATGAGTTTGGCTTTTACCGCATGCGATATCGCTCTACCGCACGTAATAACACCCATATTGCAGCCATATTATTTAAATTAGGGAAGGGAAGAGTTTGGGTGGAGTTTGGGCATGGTTATGGCAGATCAACACTACGGGTGATAATGTTTTCCACATTATTGCCGGCAGCACCACGGGAAATAACTACACCTTTTCCCGTGGCACTATGGGGGCGATAGTGTGTGGCCCACCTGCAACCACGGCGGGTGAAAATGCACTGCTGTGATGTGGCCGGCTGCACAATTTCACCCCGCCCCCTTTTTTTTTTAGCATGGCTATAAATATAGCAGAATGATGAATCTAGCTATAAGTTTTCCTGTGCAGTAACTAAGAATGCGTAAAGTGATTTTATTTTATTTTATTTATTTTTATAATTTATACTTTATTAATTTTCTTCATTAATAACAATCAAGAAAAACATAACCATTATATCCAAATAAAAATAAAACATAAGAAATACTCTTACTTCATAATCCGCATATTTGAGATATCCATAATTGAGGGAGACTAAACTATTTTTTTATAAATTTACATTCATATATATTTTATCAGAGCTCAAAACATCTGAGTTCTGATACATGACAATAATAGCAGAAGGAAGACAGAGTTATTTATTCTTTTTGGACATTAGTCTCTAACATCACGGCTTGACTTTTATCATTCAGAAATGTTTCTAAGTGTGTCGGATCATTAAATCCAAATTTTTTCCCCTGGTAATTAATAAGGCATGAACAAGGAAATTTTAAGAAAAATGTTGCTCCCAGTGCCACTACCTTAGGCCTCAAGGAAAGAAAGTATTTCCTTCTGGCCTGGGTGGCACGGGCAACATCGGGGAAAATTTGGACTTTATGTCCACAAAAAGGAACTTCTCTATTCAGAAAAAAATTTTTAAACAGTAAATCCTTGTCCTGCTCTGCTATAAAAGCCACAAATAAGGTTGCCCTATTATCTATTTGATCTATGGATTCTTCTAGAAATGTAGTTATACCCAAGGATTCCTCATCTACATTATTTGCCCTCTGATCAGAGGTCTTCAACATTTTTTTAGGAAAATAATATATTTTAGAAACCTTGGGAATTTCTTCTTTATAACTTAACACTTCTTTTAAAAATTGTTTAAACATTTCCATGGGAGACAGCAACCTTGTCAAAGGGAAGTTAACCAATCTCAAATTCTTTACTCTCATTAAATTTTCTGTATACTCAACTTCCCTATGTAGGGTCAAGCTGTCCTTCATGAATACATTTCCAGAATTAGACACTAATTGTATTTTAGTATTCAAAGTAGATATATCTTTTTCACAACTTTCTATCTTACGTCCTTGTTCTGCTAATACTATTCTATTATCATTTATCACAGATGACAAAGTACTATTCATCATTGTTATATTTCTGTCAAGCTTAGAAATTATTTGCCATACATCTAAAAGAGTAATATTTTCTGGACTAATTCCAGGCTTAATACTACTCTCTAGAGAAACTGGTGGTAAACTAGGCATTTTATTTCCAATAACAGATACCATTTCACTCGTAGGCTCTATTGCCTGCAAATCCAGGCTTAGGGCTCTATGAGTTGCACCTACCAGCTCTTTAACCATTTCAGTTGATGGGGAACTGCTTGGTTGAGGCGGAGACTTAGGTCCTTCGCCTGGACTAAGGGAGGCTTGTGAACTTCCTCCCATACTGTCCACAATCGGCGTTTCCATCTGTCGAAGGACATGATGGTCCATCGGGCCTGTCCGTGGTTGTTGTATCACCGGAGAGGAGGTAAGCATCTTCGCCTTTCGTTTCCTCCCCATCAAGTACGAAAGAGAAGATTGTGCTCTGTCCAGACCACAGACTACTCCGGACTAAGCCGGACAAAGCCGCGCGTGCCGAAGGGGCGCACGCGGCTTAGGTGACGCGCTGGCGGCTGCGGAGCGCTGCCGCTCCGCCGAGTTTAAGGGCGCTAGCCCCGCCCCCTCGACGTCAGACTCCGGCGCGATCTTCCTCTCACCTGCGGATGGAAAACACAGGGATCCCACAGCTGGGTAGTCTTTGGTCCGAGCCAACAGCCCTCTCTGCTTCCTCCCTCGCTCCCCAAAGAAGCGCCGCCGCCCCGCCGAGTTTAAGGGCGCTAGCCCCGCCCCCTCGATGTCAGACTCCGGCGCGATCTTCCTCTCACCTGTGGATGGAAAACACAGGGATCCCACAGCTGGGTAGTCTTTGGTCTGAGCCAGCAGCCCTCTCTGCTTCCTCCCTCGCTCCCCAAAGAAGCGCCGCCGCCCCACCGAGTTTAAGGGCGCTAGCCCCGCCCCCTCGACGTCAGACTCCGGCGCGATCTTCCTCTCACCTGCGGATGGAAAACACAGGGGTCCCACAGCTGGGTAGTCTTTGGTCCGAGCCAGCAGCCCTCTCTGCTTCCTCCCTCGCTCCCCAAAGAAGCGCCGCCGCCCCGCCAAGTTTAAGGGCGCTAGCCCTGCCCCCTCGACGTCAGACTCCGGCGCGATCTTCCTCTCACCTGCGGATGGAAAACACAGGGGTCCCACAGCTGGGTAGTCTTTGGTCCGAGCCAGCAGCCCTCTCTGCTTCCTCCCTCGCTCCCCCAAAGTGATTTTATTTTAACCACACTGAGTACATATGTCCTGAAATTCATACAGCATGTTTACAAAGGCAATTAGTGACTTGCATCCCTGGAGGAACATTAACACTGCTAGCCTAATGATCTTTATACATATGCCGGTGTGTGACATGTTTCTCAAGCCAGCTATTGCATTCTGAGTAAATTCCTTCTTCAATGAATTAATAGCTTGAGGAATTCTTTTTCCCTTCTTAGAAAAAAAAAATCCAAGTTGTGTATACAGAGCATGCATTTGTAGACATAAGATCAGGTTACTGCTTCAACTAATACAATAGAGAAAGGATTTTTGGAAACCAAAATTTTGTGGATGACAGGACAAGCAGGATCATGCCTTGGTCAGAGTTTCTTCTTCCTTTTTTCTAATTTTTGTTGGGGCACTGATATCACTTCAGAATATCAAATGGCGGATATGCAAGTGACAGCTCTTCTTTTCAAAGGTTTGCAGGGGAAAGGTTTTCCAATTCAGACAGAGCAGGATGTGAAGCAGGCCAGGGCCTGCAAGAGCAGCAAGTTATTTCTCCGGAAGACTGAGACGCTTGCCTGTGGCAGGTGCAAAGTCAGGTAGTGCTCTGAATGCATCAACAAAAAGAAAAAAAAAAAAAAAACAACCTGCGGAAAATGTTGGAACATGTTCTGCATCTCAGCAGACTCTCATTATCGCAAATAGTTTAAGCCAGGGCTTCTTGCAGAAAAGGTTTTGGAGGACTTGGAATGTGGTCACCAGCTCTTACCGATGGTTGAAGTCACAAATTCTCTTAACTTACTCCCTCCCTTTACACTCCCTCCCCTTCTCTCCCTCTCTTTTTCTCCCCAGTCCTCCCTTGCCTCCACTCTTCTTCAATTTCTCCCCTCACTCCACTTCCCCTTTAAATCCCCTCTTTTATCCTGTTAGTGTCCCCCCTTCTATCCCTCTTCTTCCCTCACTCCCCTACCCCTTCTCCCTCCTCCTTTACCTGTTTTCTCTCTCTTTGCTTCCCTTCCCCTTCTCTCTCTCTCTCTCTCTGTTCCACTCATTCCCTTGCCCCTTTTCTTTCCTCCCTCCTCCTCTCTCTCCCCTGATCCTTCTCTCACTTTCCTTTCCCTTCTCTCCCTCCCCTTGTTTCATTTCCCTTTCCTCTCTCTTGCTCCTTTTGCACTTTTCTCCTCGTACCCTCAATTCCATCCGCTCCTTCTCCCTCTCTTTCCCTTCACCTTGCTTTATATCTCCTTGCTCCATTACCCTTCATCATTGTTTGGTCTCCTCTCACTCCTCTGCCTCTTTTATATCCTCTTGTGGCTTTTGCTTCCCCTTCACTACCTCCCCTCCTCTTTTTCCCTTTTTCCTTCTCTTTCCCTTTTTCTCTTTTTCAACTACTCCCTCACCTCCCCTTTTCTTTTTCTTTCTCTCTTTCCCTTCCTCCTTCCCTTCAATCCTATCCCCTGCTTTTCCTTGACCTCCTTTTAGCCTTCTCTTTCCCTCTCTTCATGCTTCCCTCACTCCTCTTCCCCCTACCTTCACTCTTTGCCTCTTTTCTTGCCCTCTCTTCACACCCTGCCCCTTTTCCCTCTCCTTGCTTCCCTTTCTCTCCCACCCTCCATTTTCTCACTTTCCTGCCACGTCCCTTTGATCCTTTTCTCTTTATCTCCCTCCCCATCCTACCTTTTCTTGCTTCCTTTCATCTTCCCTCCCCTTTGTCCCTTTTCTCTTCTGTGCCCCCTCTCTTTCTTCTCTTTTTCCTTCCCTTCCCCTTCTGCTCCTTCCCCTGTCCCTTTTTTTCTCCCCCTGCCCTACTTTGCTCTCTTCTTTTCTCAGCAGCAGGGGAACAGGATTTTCTCTATAAGAGCTGCTTCTTACAGCAGGAAGTCTCCTTTTCCTGGCCCGTGTCGGGTCCTCTGTGTCCAGCCCTCATAACCCAGATCTAAGCAATACTCCACTTTCTGTTTCCTCTCCTCCTGACCTCCTCAATGCTACTTTTGCAGAACTGGCACCTTCAGTCACTATCAAACCACATATGCTGTGGTGGCAGAAAATTGCACTAGTGGCCAATGTAAAAAACATTAATGTATGCATTTAGGGATATTGCTTGCTTACTAGATTGGAGTCGGACAAACTCTGCCAGGCACATGCTGGGCCATAAGTCTTTCTTTTGTCCCTTTCCAACATATTCTGGGTGGTTCGCACTTACTTTTTTCAAGAATTCAGCTAAGTCTTTATTTCCCTTTTCAGTTTATTTGTCCATTTTTGGTTGCACAATGCCCTACAGCTGTACTCTAAAAATTCTTCAAATCTATTTGGCAAATTCTTGTGCCAGGTCCTCCCTTCTCTAAAAAAAAAACCACCTGAATGATGCACTTTGAGCCAAGGCCCTGCAGTTATTGAGAAAGATAAGACAGATGCCACAGAGTCACAAACTAGTAGAAGAGATAGCACAGAGGAATGCAGCATTGTGGGACACTCCTAAAACAGGCAAAGGATATGTTTTCTGTTGGCCCCTGCTATGTGTAGTAATAGTGATGTTAATCTTTTAACTAAGAATGCTGAAAACAGCCTTGGGATTCCAAGTTATGGGCCTTGAAAAGGAAGTTTGGCATTGATGATGATGATTCCATTCAACCTACCTTCTGTCTGTCTGATGAGCGGTCTACTCAGGAAGTGTTAGGAGGGGAAAGGGTTTTTTTTCCTAGATATCTATGCAGTCAAGAATTGGCCAAAAAGAATCAATAAATCTTGCTGTCAGTAACATACACCAGTGCACTACTGAACCTAACACTGCAGAACTAGCTCATGTACTGGCATACTTATATGATGCTGACAGCAATTTTTTTAATGCATGTAATATTTCCTTCAATCAAAGATTTTTTTATATATCCACTTCTCTGAAAAGTATAAACACTTGTATGGGATGTGTTCTACTTGTTTTTCAATATTACACTGTGTGATAACATAATGTATGCTATTGCACAGTTTTAATTACACCTTTTTTTCTGGAGAGAGACACAAACAGACAGACAGACTAGCTGTAATGTCTTACCACTAGATAGGTATTTATATCTCTATGGGAGGCCCACCTAGTAACTCGAGGTGAGGTTTAGGTAGTAGTGTAGGGGTTAGGGGACACTTTGACATTCAAAATGAGACGTACGAATAGAACAGTGCTCTCTTGTGAAGATTTGATGACCCTTGGAGTGAGGAAACTCACCCAAAGATGAGATTTGTGCAATGTTCTTTCAACCTAGCTTAATGGACTCTCTACCTGGGAACATCAAGCTAGGTTGAGAGAACATTGCACAAATCTCATCTTTGGGTGAGTTTCCTCACTCCGAGGGTCATCAAATCTTCACACGAGAGCACTGTTCTGTTCGTACGTCTCACTTTGAATGTCAAAGTGGCCCCTAACCCCTACACTAATACCTAAACCACACTTTGAGTTACTAGGTGGGCCTCCCATAGAGATATAAATACCTATCTAGTGTGAGGTTATTATTGCTAGGTTTTCTCTCTCTCTCTCTCTCTCTCTCTCTCTCACTCTCACTCTCTCATGCCTTATAGCATTTTGATAAATGACCCTATAACTCACTTAAATGGATGTTTTTGAAACTTTACCCCTTTGTAACCAAATTTTAACTGCCAAGCAAATGACCACTTTTCAAGCTTTATCAGGTCACTTTTCATTCTCTTTACTCCCTTGGGGTGTCCACTCTATTTCACATCTTAGTGTCATCTGCAAAAAGACAACATTTTTCTTCTAACTTCTCCACAATAATACTCAGGCGGAGGTCAAGCATCACCAAGGTCCAATCTGAGGTCAAGCCAGAAGTCCAATCTAAGTCAAAGCCAGAAGTCCAATGCGATGAGATGAGATGAGGGATGAAGAGGAGAAGGGAGGACGAGGAACCACAGGAGCAAGAAGAGACACTGAAGACAGATAAAGGGAAGACTGACCACAAAGACAAGAACTCAGAAGACAAACAAGACTGCTAAGGAACCAGGAACAGGACACACAGAGACAGGACGAACCAGGCAGAAAGGATCAGGAAACAGGAATCAGGAACGCAGAGGCAAAGCACTTCTCCAATGGAGTCATCCTATTGCTGAGGAACGGGAGGGTTATCTGTCTCAGCCCTTTATAGGGCTGGCTGGCTGATGTCATCAGGGAGGAACCTCTGGGGGGTTCCCGACTCTGGCCCTTTAAATTTAGGTGCTGTCATCATGCTTGCACCCTAAGGGAGAGAGCACACTTTGGGGATCTGGCCGCTTCCTGCTGTGAAGAGGAGGGCAGTCACAGCACAGCTGTGCTCCAAGGAGGACCAGATGCTAGGGAGCAGATGGGAGCCTGGAGGTAGGTGCGGCAGTCAGCCGTGTCCCAGAAATCCACTGTGGTATTGGTAGGAGAAGAGGCTTGGCCTGGTTTGGAGATAAGAGTGGTGGGCCACAGGATAGGCCCATGATCCACCAAACACAACAGAAGGGCCATCTGCTTTTTAAAAATTTCTCAGCAATGAACTTACTTAATGCATAATTAAACTGTGGAATTCGTTGCCAGAGGATGTGATGAAAACTGATAGCATAATTGTGTTTAAAAAAGGTTTGGACACGTTTTTGGAGGAAAAGTCCATAAACCATTATTAGGATAGAGTTGCAGATATCCATTTTTTAGCCCTGAGATAACAGAGCAACATAGTAATGACAGCAGAAAAAGACCAAGGTCCATCCTATCTGCCCAGCAAGTTTCTTATGGTAGCAATTGCCACTTAGTACAGTTTACCCCCAAGCCTTATATTATGGGTAGTAATATTACAATAAAAACCAAGCAACTGTCAAACTCATAACAAAATTATTGCTAGTAACATTTTTATGGGGTGAGCAGATTCTTGATAATTCAGACTATGTTGGTCATGGCTGTAGAAACAGCCCTGTGCTTTTTTTTTCCTAATTTTACATTTACATTTATTTGAATTTATAAACTGCCTGTTAGGCCTAGGCGGTGAACAAAATTACATACATAATACAATAAAATGAATATATATAAGACAGCATAAAATCACCAAAAATAAATGACAAGACAATTAAAATAAATGGCATAAAATAAAATAAAAAGTAACTTGTTGAAAAATTACAAAAGATAATAGATTTAAATGAATGGCGAATCATAAAAATATTTTAGGAAAAAAGCAGAGGTAAAATTAACCATAGGCTAAATTAAATAAAAATGGCTTGATTTGTTTTCTGAATTTGTTAAGTGAATCACATTGTCTGACATCTATAGGAAGGGAATTCCAAAATATTGGTGCTGAAATGGAGAAAACACACTCACAAGTGATGTGGAGCCTAGCTAATTTGGGAGATGGAATTTCCAGTAAATCTCATTGTGAGGAGCACAGCAGCCTAGTAGGTCGATAGAATTTGAGAATTGCATTGGCTCAGTGACAGGTTTGGTTATTGAGGAGTTTGTGTACTATCATTCCGAGTTTGTATTTAGTACGCTCGTTAATAGAGAGCCAATGTAATTCAACTAGGACTGGAGTAATGTGTTCATGTCGTTTTATGCCAGCAAGAAGCTGCAGAGCCGAACTTAGCAACAACTGCAGAGATTGAAGATGAGTTTGAGAAATGCCAGTATATAAGCTATTGCAATAGTCGAGAATTGGAAAAAATAGAGGCTTGGAAAACTCTGCGAAATTCCGGTGGATGTAATAGTTTTTTTTAGGCCAGAGAGGGCATGGAGTCTGTAAAAGCCTTGAGAAATGACTTGCTTGATTTGTGGGCAGAATCAGAGATTTTATCAAGGACTATACCTAAACTTTTGATATGGGAAGAGTGGCCTTCCAAAATCACAGTCTTTTCATTAAAATTGAAATAAGGACTATGGATACATAGAAATTCCATTTTGGACATGTTTAAAAATAATTTGCTATATATAAGCCAGGAGGTGATTGCAGAAAAGCAAATTTGAAGGTGTTCCAGAGTGTGTTTCCATGAAGAACTGATGCAAATAGCAAACTGTATGTCATTGGCATACACTACAGTTTATAACAAGCAGTCAGGGAGGACAGAATTTTACAGATAAGAGATAAGTAGATGTTGAAAAGAGCTGAGGAGAGTGCAGAACCCTGAGGGTCACCAGTTTTAATGTGATGAAAATTCATTGTTGAACTTCATGATTTGAGAGTGTTGTGAAAGATAAGAATGAAATCAATTGAATACAGTACCATCTTGAAAGCAGAAGAAATGACTAAGGAAACAAGGAGAAATTGCTGACCGGAATCAATACCACGTCTTAGTGTATCTGTAAGAGACAAGAGAAGTAGTTCAGTGTGGAGATCATGTTGGAATCCGTATTGATGGGAATTTAGTAGATCATGCTTGTCAAGATGGTGAGTGAGTTGAGTTAATACAGCAGATTCTAAAATTTTAGAAATAAATGGTAATACAGAAATAGGTCTGTAGTTTACTGGCTCAGTGGAGTCTAGATTACTTTTATAAAGAAGTGGATGCACTTCAGCTTGTTTAAGAGAAGAGGGAATGGAACCTTCATTCAAAGAGAGATTGATTAGTTTAGAGATGACAGGGGCAAGAATGTTGCAAGACGCTTTAAAGAGAGAAATCGGACGAGGTACTGCAGGACAGAAGGTGTTGTTGGCTTTTAGTAATAAGATTTTCAATTTCAAGAGTAGAAATGCATTCAAAGCTATCCCAGAGGGAAGAGATGATAGAATCAGGATTGGTGTACCAGTAAGGTACTAAAGAAAAGGAAATACAATTTTTTTCTAGTTAGAGACTGAATGCGATTAAAAATGAATTCACAGAGAGGGTTTCAGAAATGAAGGTTTGAGAAGGCAATGGATTAGTGAGTCTTTTAGCTATAGAGAAGAGGATTTTTAGGATTGTAGCCAATGTCACGGATCTTGTGAGAGAAATGATCTTTCATGGCAGTGTTAACAGTGGATTAAAAATATGCTAAAAGTAAATGAAAAGATTGAGCATGTTCTGAGGTAAGTTGTTTTTGTTTTCCCATCAATATTCAGCCTTCCTAAGCGAATGATTGAGATTTGAGCCAAGGAAGAGATTTAGGTTTAGTACTATTGAAAGATTTAAGTGGAGCCACCTCAGCAAGGACAGTGCCTAAAAGGCTGACCCAGTATTGTACCACATCTTCAATATTAAGAAAACATGAACTATCTAGAAGGGGAGAAATTATAGCTATAAACTGGTCTGTATCGATGGTACCACGATGGAGCTGAGGAGAGGGCGTATGTAAGAGGTTGGGCTTTGGAATAACAAAAGAGTAGTGGAACTTAATGAGGTAATGGTCTGACCAGGACACAGGTGAGATATTTACAGTATGAGAAGAGTAAAAGCAAGCAGATTCATTGACAAAAACAAGATCAAGGGTGTGTCCTGATTTGTGAGTTGGAGCTTCAATAATCTGAGACCATCCCAACGAGGAGAGAAATTGAAGAAAAAGAGAGCATTGAGGCGAGAAGAAAGTGGCTTCGACATGTAAATTGAAGTCACCCATGATTATCATTTTATTAAGATTGAATTTAGAGAGAAGTAGTTGTTCAAAAAAGGTGATAAATCAGAAAGTAGCAGCTTCAGAAGAACATAGACTAGACAGATGTTGAAGTCATTTAGTGAGACGAAAGCATCTCTAAGGGAGAATTGCCATTTAAATGTTGAATTTTAGCACACCAATTAGATTTGTAAACTACAAGAAGTCCTCCACCACGTATTTTAGGATGTGGCTGAGAAATAACAGAATAGTGTGGTCAGTCTAGTAGCCATGATTCTGTGAAACAGTAGAAGTCTAATTGTTCATTTTGAATGAAGTCATGAATTAAATGAAATTTACTTTTAACAGACTATTAAGACGAGAAAATGTGAGTGGGGGAAAGGGGTGATTGAGAGACATATTTGCTAAAGATATTTTAGTTAAACAGCGTGGTCGACAAGACTTACTATCATGATATAAGGATGATAGGTCTTCGTATTGCCCTTGACCCACGACTGATGGAATGGTGAAAACATCTTGTGAGAAATGGCTAAAAATTGATAAACACTTGGTGGCACTCAGTGAGCATGAAGGAGCACGTGCACCACCAGCGCATGGCACCTCTGGCGTCCCGGACCAGCTTTTCAGGCCCCCGGGAAGGTGATGTCATCAGGAGGCCAGGGCTTGCTGCCGATGTGATGGTGGAAGCCAGTGGGGAGAGGAGGAAGTCACCTACCGCACCTTGCACCTGCGGGGCAAGTGGTGCGGTGAGAGCCCTCAGGCAGGGAGAGGCATGGTAGATGATACTGTCTCTATGTATCAGTACTAAAAGTCAGGGCCCAGAGTTGGCAGTCATCAATACCCCTGTTTCCCTCCCCCCACTCCCGCCATCAAAACACAGAGTGATCTTGCAGTTGCATCAAAAGAATCAAGGCTAATTGATTAAGGATGGTAATCCCCATGCCCTCTTCTAAGGGCAGTAACTTCCGCTCCATGCATGTTACCCCCATGCACCATTTTCTTCATTTCTAACCTCTAGCCTTTAGGGATCCACAGTGTTTATCCCATGCCTTTTTGAATCATTAGCTCTGTAGTCTGGAGGTTCAGTGAGGGACCAACTCTGGCTCCAATTCCAGTTTTTCTGTTTCCGATCAGCTATCTATTGTGCTGGAAAGCATCAAACTTCTGACACTACTTCATAACAGCATGCTTGGCTGCCCTGACCCTCTCACAGCTCTCTGCTGTGCTCTAACTTCCAGCTGTCCTGTCCTCTCTCTGATTCTCTTAGCTGCTTCTGCATACATAGTGCTTCACTGGCTCTGGCTTTTGTTCTTTATCTACCTCTTCCACAGGCAGTTTTAGTCTTTCACACATGACTCTCCAGATGTGTACTTATTCACAAAATGATTTTTTTTAATATTTAGTAACAGGAACTTCACCCACTTTCCCTCTCAAGTCTGTTTTCTTCTTTTAGGAATGATGGCCACATCCAACAGTCGTTACTTTTTACCTTTTCTCATTTACAGTCTTACAAAAGTGTCAATTCATAGCTGTGTCAAGTCATTCTCAGCTGTCCCTTTTTTTCTCTTCATTGGGCATTAGAAACTCAAAATTGACTGTTTCCTGTCCCAGTGTGTTCAAATGTCTTCCCCTCAATGTCTCACTCCTGGTCAGCATCTATGCTGCCTAGCAATACAGCCCCATCATAAGAACATATGAAATACCATACTGGGCCAGAGCAAAGATCCATCAAGGCCAGCATCATGTCTCTGTCAGTGGCCAATCCAGATCACAAGTACCCAGTAGGATCTCAAAGAATAAGTCCAATCCTTCCTGCTTATAACCAGGATAAACAGTGGTTTTCCCAATTCTAATGGCTAATAGTAGTTTATGAACTACTTATCTAGACCCTTTTTAAACCCAGCTACACAAACTACTTTTATCACATCCTCTGGTGACAAATTTCACAGTTTAATATATGCTGAGTGAAAAAAATGCATTCCCCGATTTGTTTTAAATGTGCTACCTATTAGCTTCATGGAATGTCTCCTAGTCCTAGTACATATATAAATAACCATTTCCTGGAGGCTTAAGAACTCAGCATCTTGATCCCTATTATAATGCAATATCATTGGTCAATTTCCAATGCCCCACAGCTGATATCAGAAAGAGGAACCAAAGTTGTGGTCATAAGGAGGTGCCCTGTGGGTACGTCCCTTGGGGAAGTTTTGCAGCATTTGCTGATTTTGGAGTTTGCTTTTCCATCTATGATTTCTTCTCAGCCCCACTATTCCTCAATTAATTGGAAATTTGGAGCAACCTAGAATCAAGTGCAATGCTCACTGCAGATACTGCTAGAGAATGGTTGATCTGCCTGAGCATGAAATGACTCTCAGTCCATATGCCATCATCCCTCAGTAGTTCTGGACTCTGGAAGTATTGTAATACTGGTTTGGATTCATCTTTCTTGTCTGGAGCTTGTGGTGCTCAAATTGCATCTTGTGAGGGAATTCTGTCTTCCAGTCAGCCGGCAGCTCCTTGGGAATTTGGTGTGGCCAAACCTATCACTATTACATTAGAAGTTATGTAGAAAGCTATAACAATTCTAGAGAAAACTGTAAGAGGCTCAAGGACTTTTGTTTCATTATGGAGGTTGTTAAAGGTCGGCTCACAGTGGTTCAAACCACTACCATTGATCATGGAGAAAGGATTAAGTCTGTTGAACTTTCTAATGCACAGTTTCAACAATTTAAAACAGTATCTGTTAAGGATAGAATGTTGATTCATAGAAGGCTTGAATTCTTTGAAAATAGATTTAGGTTCTTGAACCTTCATATATTGAATTTTCCTAGAACTTTTCTAATTTCTCCCTTTGAGCTATTTAAAAAATATATGAAAGAGGTTCCATGTATAGCAAAGGATTCTCTTCCCTCTTTGTTTAAAGTTTTGTATTTGCCTTTTTAAAATCTTGATGTAGGGTATGATGTAATTTCCTCTGCACTTGATGCACCTGATACTCTAAATTTAACTAATTTCTTAGAACAATCCATAGAAGTGATCCAGAATCATGCCACAATATTGGTTTCTTGTTTACCTCAAACTGACAAAAATGTAATAATGTAGTAATATTTTGCCGATAAATACTTTCTCTTTAGGGGTCAAAGGTCTGGATTTTCCCCAGATGTTTGCAAAAAGACTTAAGTTAGGAGGAAAGCTTTCCTCCAGCATAGGGATTCCTTAGTTAGTTTTGAGGGTTCTTTCTACTTGAGATACCCAGCAAAACGTGTAATTAGTTATACTTTTTTGAACCTAACCAGCTTAAGGCTTTCTTGGATAATAACATTGTTAAGTTACATTCATCCACTCCAGATCCTCAGGGCTTGTCATGACTCAGATCCTGGCTGGCACTTGGTGGACACTGCAGATCCTGGAGAGGCACTTGGTGGACAATGCAGGGAAAGACTTGTTCTGGTCTTCCGCCTAGTCAGCTCCCCTCCCTGTAGGTTGGGTCCTAGGATTTGGGGGGATTTTCGGGGATTACTGCAGTAATAGTACATCATGGTGAGTGCTATAGGCTGGGCAGACAGGGTGCAGGTATGAACTGGGACAGGAACTGACTGCAGGTAAAGACTGAAACTGGAACTGAATGCAGGTAAAAACTGGAACTGGAACTGGGTGCAGGTAAGGACTGGGAGTAGAACCGGAACTGAGTGCAGATAAGGAGTTATATACAGGCTGGGATGAGACCACACAGAGATAGGGCAGGGCAGGATCAGACAAGGACAAGGCAAGACAAACCAGAACAAGGAACAAAGATGCCCAAAGGCAGCAAGGCTAAAGGCCCATAGGCCACTAGGTTCAGACAGAGGCCTATCCAGGAAAAAGGAAAGAGCAGGCCTGAAGATCACAAGGCAAGCAAGAGCTGGGAAAGGCCAGGCAACAGAACAAGGTGCTAGGAGCAAGAAAGCCCATAGGCCACAAAGCAAAGCAAGGAGCAAGAAGGCCACTTAGGTAACATGCTTTATCAAGTGGGATATTAAGTTTTAATAAATGAAATGAAATGAATGGCAAGGCCACAAGTCAAGGGAACAACAGCCAGGTCAAGGAGGCAAGGGTGACTCCATGAGAAGGCACCAGTATACTGGTGATGCAAGGTTGTGTAGGGCTTGGGTCTGGGTGTGGTACAAGCAGGGAAGAGGAGCTTGGAAAGGCAAGTGGCTAAAGTCACTGAGGGCTCCTGGAGGATAGGAGGCTGTACCATAGGCATAGTCAGGCCTACATCGAGGAGATGGCTTAGGTCACCCGGAACAGGGCATCCTGGAGGCCTCTACAGGTGGAGAGACATCATAATCATCAGTCAGGGTATGATGAGGCTGCACAGCAGACAAAATCATAACAGACTAGAGGGGATATTAAGATATGATAACTCAGTGATCTGCATGTTGTATTGGAATTTAATTTCTTTGTGATTTGTCTCATCTTCCATCCGTTTTCTTAGTGACTTGTCATACTTTAACTGTTTGATTTCATTTTCTTCTTCTCTTTATTTCTTGTTTCATTATGAATCTGGAATTAAAGTCCAAATTTCTGTCAAACATATTTTACTTGCTTATTGTAATTTTGAAAATTATAAATAAAGATTAAAAAAAATAACCAGCTCACTCATGATTTTATAGATCTCTATCAAATCTCTTCTCAGCTATATCTTCTCCAGACTGGAGCCCAAACTTGTTTAGGCTTTCCATTCTTTTTTATTTTTCAGCCACAGAAGCTGCTGAAAACTTTCATTCCCCTTAAAGGGAGAGTACATGCCCACTAACATAAGGAGAATCCAGCTTTTCATCTCTGATTACATATAGTTGTAGAGCGCCTATCAGATCCCTACTAAGAGTCATTGAGAATATACCATTTGTGTGGGGAGATCACAGAGCATTAGTGTAGGTAGATGGTTTCCCTAGGGAAGACTTGTACATGGTGTGTTCCTCTGATATAAATGTATTTATTTATTTATAACTTATTTATTTATAATACTGTACCTAGAACACCATCTTAGGGTGTGGATTTTATGTTTCCTTTTCCAGAGGCAGCAAGCCATGGCTGTCCCCTGATTTTCCTATTGTTTAAGTTTAAAGCTTCTATGTAGCTTTTTTGAATGGGAGTTCTCCTTATCCTCCATATACATTTTGTGTATTTTTTAATTAATTATTTGATTTCGGAGTACCCATTAATTAGGGACTCAGCCAATGTATTTTCTTCAATGTTCTAACATGAAAGGGAGAGGTTGCTTTACTGAGAATGCCCTGAGGATCACCAGTATTCAGAGGAGGGATAACTTACAGCCATCCAGAGGGAGAAAAAGAGAAAGGGGAGTAAGGAGTTGGGATAGTCTAGCTATAGCACCCATGAACATCTATTGGAGATTTTGGGAGAAGAGGAGGAACATAAGTGTCACTTTGATACTATAAGGGAGAAGAGAATGACTAGTGACACTCAGGTACTGTGAGGAAATTAAGGAGCTCCGAGGAGAGAACTGCATGGAGAGGTAGGAGATAATGTTATGCTCGCCACCCGTGTCAGCCCTGCTGTGAGGTCCTCTCACCTCTCTACACAAGCTTCAGGCTCCAGCTCCTCGTCGCTGGGGGCAGTGGGCCGCCATCCCCGACCTCGGACTTGGCGGCCCACTGCCCCCAGCTCCTCGTCGCTGGGGGCAGTGGGCCGCCATCCCCGACCTCCAGCCCTGCTCCACTTCCCAGGACCTCCAGCCAGGATGCCTCCATTCATTGGGCATCTCCGCGGGGTTTGCGGAGAGCCACCACCGTCAGCACTTTGCCCCTCCCTAGGAATGTGCGCATCAGTGAACCTTTTAAAGGGCCCACGGTGGGAACCTGGCCGTGGACCCAGATGCTGACGTCAGTTCTCTCAGCGCTTAAATGCTCAGGCCTCTCACTGAAGCTTTACCTCTGCAACAGGTCTCCTTGGTCTCCGGTTCCTAGTTACTGAGTACTCATTGCCTCCGTGCTTGTCTTGTCTTGTTCCTGTGGATTCCTGGTTCCTGTTCCCGTGTGTATCTCGTCTGAGGGCTGATTGACTTCCTGGTTCTGACCACTGCAATACCTGACCTTACCTGCCTTCTCAAAACTTGACCACTGCTAAGCCTGACCACGCCTGCCTTCTCCATGCCTTGAGCATTGCTATGCCTGACCACCCCTGCCTTCTCGGTGCCTTGATCATCGCTATGCTGGCCACGCCTGCCTTCTTCATGCCTTGACCATCGCTACGCCTGACCACTCCTGCCTTCTCCATGCCTTGACCATCGCTACACCTGACCATCCCTGCCTTCTCCATGCCTTGACCATTGCTATGAACAACTTTGCTTCAGACTTTCTTGAGTCCAAAGTTCCCCGTTGCTTGCTACACCTTCCAAGTGCCACCAGCTTCCATTCAAGTTCGACAGTGACGCCTCTGTCCCTATCCTCTGGATGTGGACTATTTAGGCTTCAGCCTCCATTTGCTCAGGCACCTTCAGTTCCTCCTTGTTCCTTGGTGCTTGAGTTCCTGTTCCACATCCTGTCCGGGATACAACCACGCCACCTGCTGGCAGCTGTCTCCGGGCTGAACCATCTGCTACCTGTACCTAACCTCGAGGCCTGCCTAAGTCCTGCTGGCCCCGGTACCCGAAGGTTCAACCCGAGGGGAACATGGGCTGGTATAGGTGAAGCTCCAGTGGCCTCTAGCTTCAGCCCACTACACCTCTGCTGATGGTGGGGACCTGTAGGCCCTTGCCTAAGTGTTGCATCAACCCCTGTGTAAAATGGATATCACTTTTAATAGTAACTAACATTGGAAAGGAAGAACTAAAACTTGTCCTATGCCAATGACTTGGGAAGAAACATCAAATTAAATATTTAATTAATTGACTTTACTTTCTGAAACATTAAACAAGACTTTGAGAAGTCACAAATTTATTAAGAGATACTTGTATCATAGAGGTGAACTAAATAGCTGTAAAGAGTAGTTTCAGCATTTCAGAGCATCTCACTAAAAGTAATGTTGGAAATCAAAGTTGACTTCCAGTGTGTTTTTACTGCACAGTGACTCTAACACTTATCAGTTCTACTATCATTGCTGCTGTTTTCAAGGTGTTGAACTGGGTTTTAAGTGTTACAATGCACAGGGCCTTGAAAGTTATCTTTCCATTGCTCAGGGAACTCTGAAGTAAGACACTTTAACAGCATGAAATGTTTACCAGCTGAACCTGTATTTGAGATATGGCATTGGAATATGTATCTAATAGTCCATTGAGCCTAGAATCCTCTCTCTGACAGTGGCTTATGTCAGGTCACCTGGAAGAAATACCTAGCAGATTCTAATAGGGTGAGTCATTCATTGATGTACACCTTTAGCTCACAGCATTAAGAGATTCCATTCCCCAAGCCTATCTGGCAAATAATTGTTAATGGACCTATTCCTTGCATCCAGTATCATTCCTTGATAGTAGACAGGTTCAAGAAAAAGAAATTGATAAATTCATTATGTGCCTCTCTGTTCATTATAAATTGATTGGATTGGAGTGACACAGATTAGACATAATGCATGGAACCCAGCCCAGGGTCATTACTGCAATGACCATTTCAAGACCTTCATGACAATGACCTGACTAGTTATGTGGGGATAAATGACATATAAAGTAGGGGAAACTCCAAGATGACCGGCGCCATCTTCTGCTGTGACAGTGTGACAGTGTCTAATATAGTATAATGGGTAGTCTTAATAGCCAGCCGTCCATTGCTCCTACCATGTGACAGGAGCTGAGCAATGGCACCGGTAGCCCCTGTGACATAATAAGGGCAAAGGTTATCGGTGCCATTTTGAATACCGGCAGCCGACGGCCCGAGTACAGGAGAATGCTCCAGGACCTCCGCTGGACCACCAGGGACTTTTGGCAAGTCTTGGGGGTTTATTTGTTAATGATACGTTGCATTCGTGGGGGTTCGCCATACGTTTTTGAACCCCACAAATGCAACGAATAGGGACCTATATGTTGCGGATTGCGCATTCGTTCAAAATGAATGCACATCCCTAAAAGATATCAGAACAGAATAGAAATAAATAAATTACCATGCTACTAAGATACTATTGTGCTACAGTTTGGTGTGACATTGTCTAATATAGTATAATGGGTAGTCTTAACAGTAAAATGTTCTTTATTGAAATGACAGTTTATTTTCTGTACTGGTCTACATTAAGAAACAATTCCATCTTCCTTATAACAGCTGAAAGACTGAATTATCCAGATTTATACCGTGTTATTTGTCAAACAAGACAGCACCTTAAGGACATACAAGCAGGCACTGACCTGCAATGACACTTCTATTTTGCCTCTAGCAAGAGTAACAGTTGAGCAATTGAGAATGCAAGACATAAAATGGATGGAAAGTGACTAAATATTTGAAAAAGCATAACCAGAATAAAAATCTTAAAATAGAAGTTTGGGAGCCCAAGACTTTGAACAAATATGCATGATATAAAATAAAAATGTCTTGCAACTATAGCTCACGGGTTGTTCTTTAAAAAGGTGTACCACAAACTCATGAAAAAACACAAACGTGCACATCTCTGCATCTAACTAATGATAAACTAGTTGGTTGAAAAATAAAAGACCTTCAGCTGAATAACTATATGTCAAAAATTATTTCACTATATGGCTTTTGTTTGAAAACCTATGCCAACTATGAGTTACTGATCTACAGATATAACATTTACATTTCTTTAGGGAGTCACGGGTTCACAATAATAGGTGAAAAATATACATCTTGAAAAAGCTAGCAACACAAAATATAGATTATAGTGCACTCATCACAATCATGGAAATTAAAGTCTGGGGTCTGGAATGTGCTTAGATGTATAACTTTTTCACAGCCTGGTAAAAGTCTCTAATCTTAAAAAGTAATCTATCATTTTTTCCAGTGTTGACTTAACTGTACGTGTATTTTTAAAACACTTTTCGGTTGGTCTGGTGTCACTTTTTTGGAAAGTAAGGAAAGCAACCTGATTATATCACAGTTTTTTAAGCAATGTGTTACCTACAACAATATAGTTTAAATATAAAGGGGTGAGCAATGGTTATCAACACACTTTGATACAGATTCTGTAGATATGTGGAACTGGTAGCATAAGCATAGTATATTAGATAGAAAACAGAATTACAATACAAACCTTGTTCAGTTCCTCTAGCCTCACTCCCTGTGTAATCTTTGGCAAATCATTTAGATTCCCTGTGCTCAAATGTAGATTTTATGTTGTTATAAATAGATATATAATAATTATATGAATTATTTTGTGTATTACCAAATGTATTACAAATATGAAATGCTATAATAAAAATGTTATATGTTATCCCATGCCTCTCTATCAAAAAGACATATGCTGAATCTAAATATCATTCACCCAAACTGGCATATTTTAAATACGAGACATATCCATGATTATTTTAAGTAAATAATACCATCATTAAAATAAGTGATGGATTTAATATTTAAATATATAGACATAGATATATAAAAGCATATAAGACTCAATTCTGCCAAATTCAAGAGGTCGTAAATAGGAGAATACCAGGAGGTTTTTGTCCTTTACATTTTTCACAGGTGCTGAAAAGATATTTACTCTGAATTTTCTGATATTGATTGGTAATCATGCCAACTCTAGTTCCTTCCTTTGGGAAAATTTGGAGTAATTTTGCAAAATTTTCAGGAGGTACTTGCACACTTGGCTGGACAAATGTACTCGTTCAGAAGCAGAAATATAAGTTCCACTCACCAAAATAACTTTGTCCTCTGTAAGGCAAAAATGAGGAAAAAAAGACTGGCAAATGTTGTTTAATAAAAATTCAGGAGACACTCATTTTAAAATGTTCACCCTAACTTGCAAAATGTATTGAGAGCACATAGGAGAAAGAACCAACATAGACACTCCCTTAACATTCTCCAGGACTCAAGAGGACCTGTTCACAGAGACCAATTCAACTGAACACATGGTGACAGTCAAAAATGTGTAGGCCCAGGACAGACATAAATAACTATGACTCACATCTTGCTCTCCTTCCTTCCTTTACTGCCATAGTGTTCCCCCTCTCTCTTATCCTCCTGCCACGGTGACCTTTGTCCCCTCTGTAGTCTCGCAGGTTTTCCCATGGGGCAAAAGCACGTCTTCCTTTTGTCTTAGCTGGATTAAACTTATGCCAATCCACCACCCACAAGCACTCCTCCTCCCTAAACTCCATGTCACTTCTCCTCCATCAATTTGCTATTTTGGGCTGTGAGTGGTGACAGCAGTGTGTGGTAGCAGAAGGGTCTTGAGGACAATAGTAAGGGAATAGGAGAAGGGGACTCTGAGTGGCAAAGAGCAGGGAAAGGGAAAATGTCAAAATGGCTGCAGGCAAAGGAAAAGAGAAGAGATTGAAATGACTGCAGGCAGGAAGAAGGATAAGGAATCAGAGTAGTGACAGGTAGGGAGGATAAGGGTAGATATGGCAGTAGGTGGAAAGAGAACTCTAGCATGTGCCTCCCTTCTCTCTTACCTCTGTCATGTTTCTGTCTTCCCCCTCAAATCATATCATTTATATTATTTTCTAGTCTTTCCCATGTGGCAGTCAGGTACAGCAGGGGCATGATGAGCATGAGCCTTCAAGGTCCCATGGCTGCTTCTTCCTTTTCACAACATACTTCCATTCTACATTAGAAAGCACATGGGGAGGAGAAGCCAGTCAAAGGACCTTGTACGAATGCTCATTGTGACCCCTCAAAGCCACACTGACCTGCTTCATGTTCCTCTCTGTTCCTCTTCCTCCTGCCAGCACCAGCTAAAATGGGACAGCCTGGACCCAATTAATTACCACGACTGAGCCTGTTATCTCGCAGTCAGCGAGATAACAGGAAACCGAACTATGTTTACTCTTGCTAAATGTAGGACTAATTCTGGTCCAGAACATAAGCACAGCTCTGTTGGGAGTAAATTTGACACTTTCAACATTTTTTACACTTGGGGAAAAAATTAGAATTTGTACTTAGACTAAATCCTCCTCTTCAAATCTATTATAAATTACTAAAAATATTTTACAAACTTATCCTTTTTAAAATAAAGACAATGGGAGCATCTTGAGACCTCTGTGCATGGCAACAGTGGTGGCACAGTTGCAAAATGTAAAGTTCCATTGACTATTTCACATTATTTCTCATATCTGATACATACAGGGGCTGGGTTCCCACATTATTTAACATGAACTCTAAAATCAGTATTGCAGATCTAATCATGAAGAAGTGAACATTCAAAGAGTATGTAGCCAGCTACGTAAAGACTTAGCCAACTAGAGTAAAGCTAGTGAAAATCTACTGCCAAGGTTCACTATGTAAGTATAGATTTGCCACTCAAATAATCTAATGTACAGAGTGTATTCACCAGTACCACTGGAGAACTCAAGATACAGACATAAATAAGGATAATAAACTACAGTCCTTAGCATATAGAGTCGCAAAGCTTGGCACACGGTCTGCTTGCTGGCTAGGCCTATGTATTACATAGCAACATAATAACATAGCAATGATACCAGATAAAAACCAAATGGCCCAGCATCCAGTCTGCCCAGCAAGTGGCTTATTGGTAGTAACTGCCTCACTGTATAGGTTACTCACATGCATTCTATTAAGAGTAGCAATTGCCGTGCTGTGCAGGTTACCCATGCATTCTATTAATGGAAGTAAGTGCTGTGCCATACTAGTCCCGCTAACATACATAGCTGTGTGGAAAAGACTACCTTTCTCTCTCTTTCTCTCTATCACATATAAACCGTGGGGTAGATTTTAAAAAGTGTGTGTGCGCATCCAAGTGCGTGTGGTTCCCGGCAAGTGCACAAGGATGCGGGATTTTATAACATACGCACACCGGTGCCCGCATGTTATAAAATCCGTGGGCAGCAGGCACTTGCTCGCCAAATTTTAAAATCCGTGCGCGCACAGGGCGGGGGGGAGGGGGGGATTTGAATAGATTACACTCCAATTAAGGATCGGACTGGGGAGGAACTTCCCTACCCCCCTCCCTAAACCCCCTCCCTCTTTCCCTCTCCTCCCCACCCCTTCACCCATACCAGAAACCTACATTTTTTTTCTTTACTACTTACTACTCCCCTGGAGTAGAAGTAGTTTGCGGCGCGAGCTTCCCCAAGACAGCAGCTGATGGCCGCTGTCCCAGCCAGACCACACACCCCTGCCCGCCCCCTTTTCAGGGCCTGGCAATTGTACGTGTATCGTCACTTTCGTGCCTGGCCCGGCACTTTTGAAAATGCGCGTGGAACGTGCAGGGCCCTCCACGCGTGTAAGTGACGATATTTGCGCTCGTGGCCGTTTTAAAATTCAGCCGTGTGTGTGCATACTAATTTCTTTTCCCACACACACACCAAGTCAGAGAGAACAAACAAAAAGTTCAGGCTGTTATTCTATCTGCTGCATTCACTGTGGAACATAGAAACATGATGGAAGAAAAAGACAGCATGACCCAGCTACCCAATTGACTTAACTTTATAATTCTCTTTGCTTCCTTAGAGATCCCCTGTATTTAATCGAACATAGAGATATGACAGCAAAAAGACTAGGAGATCTGACCTGGAGCACTGCTAATTCACACTGCTATCTGTCGCTGGAGCAACACTAGGGATGTGAATCATTTTTTGACGATTTAAAATATCGTCCGATATATTTTAAATCGTCAAAAATCGTTAGAGCCACGATACAATAACAATTCCCCCGATTTATCATCAAAAAATCGTAAATCAGGGGGAGGGGAAGGGGGAGGACGGGAAAACCAGCACACTAAAACACCCTAAAACCCACCCCAACCCTTTAAAATAAATCCCCCACCCTCCCGAACCCCCCCAAATGCCTTAAATTACATGGGGTCCAGCGGGGGTCCGGAACGACCTCCTGCAGTCGAATCGTGTTGTCTTCAGCTGGCGCCATTTTCAAAATGGCGGCGCAAAATGGCGGCGCAAAATGGCGCCGGCCGTAGACAACACGATTCGACTGCAGGAGGTCGTTCCGGACCCTCGCTGGACTTTTGGCAAGTCTTGTGGGGGTCAGGAGGCCCCCCCAAGCTGGCCAAAAGTCCCTGGGGGTCCAGCGGGGGTCCGGGAGCGATCTCCTGCTGCGAATCGTTTTTCCATACGGAAAATGGCGCCGGCAGGAGATCGACTGCAGGAGGTCGTTCCGGACCCCCGCTGGACTTTTGGCAAGTCTTGTGAGGGTCAGGAGGCCCCCCCAAGTTGGCCAAAAGTTCCTGGGGGTCCAGCGGGGGTCCGGGAGCGATCTCCTGCCGCGAATCGTTTTTCCGTATGGAAAATGGCGCCGGCAGGAGATCGACTGCAGGAGGTCGTTCCGGACCCCCGCTGGACTTTTGGCCAGCTTGGGGGGGCCTCCTGACCCCCACAAGACTTGCCAAAAGTCCAGCGGGGGTCCGGAACGACCTCCTGCAGTCGATCTCCTGCCGGCGCCATTTTCCGTACGGAAAACTATTCGCGGCAGGAGATCGCTCCCGGACCCCCGCTGGACCCCCAGGGACTTTTGGCCAGCTTGGGGGGGCCTCCTGACCCCCACAAGACTTGCCAAAAGTCCAGCGGGGCTCCGGAACAACCTCCTGCAGTCGAATCGTGTTGTCTATGGCCGGCGCCATTTTGCGTCGCCATTTTGAAAATGGCGCCGGCCGAAGACAACACGATTCGACTGCAGGAGGTCGTTCCGGACCTCCGCTGGACCCCAGGTAATTTAAGGCATTGGGGGGGGGGGTTCAGGAGGGTGGGGGATTTATTTTAAAGGGTCGGGGTGGGTTTTAGGGTGTTTTAGTGTGCCGGTTCACGATTTTCACGATTTTAACGATATTTTAAAAACCCAAACGGCGACGATACGATTCCCTCCCCCTCCCAGCCGAAATCAATCGTTAAGACGATTGATGACACGATTCACATCTCTAAGCAACACTGCAGATTTCAGACACAGACAGATTGATCTCTCCTACTTGCCTGGTCTCTGCTCTACTACAACTCTATAACAGTGGATATAGACAGAATTACAGTGCCTCTGTCTCTCTTTCATACAATGAGAACAGGGAAGAACATCACCCACAAACTAAAGTCTCTCCTACTTCTCAAAATCTCTTTCACTTTTCTTTGACTCAGAAATTCTGAAGCATACCCTTACTCTATGTTTTGCAGCTCAGAAGTGAAATGTAATGGTGCTGGCTAGTTTCTTTCACTGTCAATCCATGTAGATGCCAACTAGGATAGGCTGTTTAAAAAAAATGCTTGACCTTGATTTGCCCTGCTTCCTGGCTTTTTCTCTGCCCCTTTCTACCCTAGCTCCAGTCAGTCTAGGTTGACTGTGACATCACTGGCTACTGGTTTGCCTTGAAAGAAAAAAGAAACCCTGCTGTTTTGCTTTTCCTATATACTTTAATGGGATTAAAAATTGAAATCAAATGAACATTTTGGCTGTTTTCAGAGGTGGCCTCCATTAATATTGGGTTTATATGAATGAAATGAAAATGGCCTCATTCAGTTTGGATTACCATTTGTTTCAAACAAATGCACATCCCTAGAATTTTTACCCCATTATCCTCAATCAGAGAAAGTCCATCTTTCTGAATTCTTTTTACCTTTCCTTCTGAAATATCAATGTTGTTTTTGGCAGTCTGTTGAATGGGCCCACGGACCACGGTACTTACTTCTAGCCCTGAGCCCAGCAGAAAGAGTTCCAATGCATAGGGTAGTCCCCACTTAGATGAGCAGCTGGCCGCCATACTCAACTCGGAATAGACATGATGCTGCAGGAGATGCCGCTGAATTCCAACATGGATACTCCTAGGTGCGTGCACACCCGACCTTCCATGATTTTAAAGGCCCATGGTGGGAGATTCCCTGCAGGGTCCCGCAGGTCCGTTTGATGGTATAGAGAGCCTCAGACTATTTAAGACCAGATTTCACTGCAGTCCTCACCTCAGCAATAGGCCTCCTACCTTGAATAGAGTAAGTTGCCTCATCATTTGTTCCTGGTTCTCATTCCTGTTCTTCATTCCTGTGTTTCTGGTCTTCATTCCTGAGTTCCTTGTCTTCATTCTTGTGTTCCAGATCTTTGTTACTGAGTTTCTGGTCTTCATCCTCTTGTGGTTGGTCTTCAGACTTTAATTCTTCAGTATCTTCTGTGTCTTCCTACATGCCTGTGCCATTCCTTGCCTCTCTATCTGCCTATCCATCCCACCATTCTTTGGATGGATCTCTGATTTTGACTTCAACTTGCTGGACACTCAACTTGAACTCTGCCTGCCACTGACCACTGCCTGACTCTTGATGATACGAACGCTGCCTGCCTTGACCACAGCCTGCTTCCAACTTTGCCTGAACCCAGCCTGCCCTGAACTCTGACCTGTGACCTGACCATCTCCATGAAAATCCAGATCTTCAGCAGAGGCCCCCATCTAAGACATGCCGGCAGCCGAGGGCTCATCCAAAGGGGAATGAGGGCTGGTATAGGTGAAGTTCCAGTTGGGCCACTGCCACAGCCAACTCTGCCACCTGACGGTGGGTACCTGCAGGGCTCTTCCCTGTAGTTTGTTCCTTCTCCACCTCGGTCCAAGAGTCCATACCCAGAAGAATTGAGATGTTCAGTGTGACTTTTTTTTTTTTTTTTTTTTACAAAAGAGTAGAGTTTAACATGGTTCTTTAAATTATTTAGCTTTCCATGACTTCTTCCAAACTGATATTTTGAGATGTAGAAAAATTAATTTGAGGGACTCTTGAAAAATTCCTCTGATCTCTATTGAAGTATCTTCTGAGGTTCCCATCCTTAATCCTGGGGTCCCTTTCCTCACAAAGGCTTCAGAATTTCAGCCAGTCTAATACCTCAAAAGAGCAGCCACTATTCCCATAGGACTCTCTGTTGTTATTGGCAGCTCCAAAGTCATCACTGCCACCATCTTGAGGCTGCTCCATCCAGCTACTATAAACTGGGCTAAAAATGCACTGGTGTATGCAGATGTGCCAGCACTCGCATATGACTTAACAACTAGGTCTGTCCATAGCATGCATTCCGCAGGCCTCAATTATATTTTTCCCAATGATGCTAACAATGCAGAATCTCTGACAGAGCCCCAGGAACATAACCAAATTCAATAATCTCATCTGTGTTACAGAAGACATGAAATAGTCTATGAATTTTATGGTTGGAGTTCTCTTCGATTCTGAGAGATCCATTTTGAGTAGACCAGTAAGCAGGAAAGTTAATTGGATAAAGTTATCTAGAAAACTTTAGGACAGATATTTGTCCAATAATACTTACAAGCTAACTGTGACCGCACAATGCTAATTATCAGACTGCCCAGAAAAATTAAAACTGTTACCCCAGGAACACCACCAGAAATAACTCTTTTGATCCAGGGTATCCACACAAAATTTAGCCAGGAAGAAGAGGGAAATATTAAAATCTTGGACTTTGTCTGGCTAACTTGAAAAATTAGCTGAACAAACCCTTTGAATAATGATCTCTGAAGAATAAACCTTGGCTTTCCCTTTCCTTTTGACCATAACAGGTAAAATTTCAAAAGTTAAAATTAAAAAGGATAAATAAGGGAACTTAGAACCCAAGGAAAAGAGGGCAAATTCAGTCTGGCTAATTTGTGCCCACCATCTTGGTTCTCAGTAAGATTCTTGATCACAACTGGACTTCGAAAAATCCCTTAATACTTGAAATACAGGAAGAATTACTATGAGTTGGTTCATATGAAGTCTGAATGTTTTCAGAGCTTCTGGTCTTCAATGTAAAATGCAGGTTGAGGAAAGAAAAAGTTTAACTATTGATTATCTTACAAGTCCTCTAAATGCAACTAACTCATGGAGGCAAATGTTTGTCATATGGCAATTTTATAGATCATTGTTTAATCTGGGAGGATTCAACTACAGAAATTTCAAAATGGTTGGCGTGTGTTGATTATTCATACTAAAATAATAATATATCTATACAACCTGTTGTGCAGGATAGTAGTAGTATCCTTTACTCAAATTGCAAATGCAAAATTCTTCTGAATATAATACAATTATATAAAACAAAAAAGAAAATGACATCTTGCAATTTTGGGATTTCAGTTTCCATAAAGAGAAAAATCTTGATTTATATTTGATCAAATTTGGAACTGTTCTATTGTATTTTCACAGTTTGGGAGTAATTTTCAAGACTAGCTATGTATGCCAGTGAAAACTGCCCCCACACTTTACATCTGCTATTTTGTGTGGCTAATTTTTTTATTACAAATACATGCATAATTTTGAAAATTAAAAGTATGTGAGTAGTTCCTAACCAAGACCCAGATCCACCCTCAAGAATGCGGGTACAAGAAACCACATAATAAGATGGGCAATTTTCAGAAAGTTCATTTTCAGTAAGCTCATTTCCAAAGATAAAGCACTATTTTAACCATAGAAATTATTTAAAAAATGATCCTCCTTTTATGCAACTACTACTTTTTAATTTTGTTAGTTAATAAAAGCTCATGGAATAGATGCACCTTTTAATTGCAAAATAAAATCATTATATTTTCCCTTTTAAGAAAAACATATACCTTGTAGGGCTTAAGCATAGCACCACTTCATGACACCTGTACATTCTAATGAGTTAGCATAATCCTCAAAACTTTGAAAAAGGGCAGGTCCCATCATGTTATAGAAGTTGACTCCAATAATCACAGACAGAAAGGTTCTCTCTTGAGGACTCAGACAGACAGAAGTGAGTAGAAAGGTTAAGCAAAAAGAATTTAGGTTTGAAAAAAAACCCCATTTATCAGATTTGTGATATTTTAAAGTGTCAGCGGTGGAGTGACAAGAAAGAGATGGTCTACTTACTTCAAGCCAGTAACCTGAACCTCAGAAGAACAGGTGAGAAGGTTATATGAAAATATAATATTCTTCCATCTTCTTTAGCTCTTAAGAAATAAGGCCTTCTCCTTGAACTTTTGTGTTTCTGTTTGTTGGTAAAGGGAAATATGATTGCTTGGATGGATATTTTTCTAAATCTCCTTCCTAAAATTCCTGTTATGTCTTTAAAAATAGAGGCCTGTCTTGTCAATTTCAGTACCCAGAGAATGTGCCAATAAACTTTAGCTTTCAAATACCTGCCTGAAAGGTGCACTCAACCATTTGACAGTAAGGCCTTGTTTCCAGAGTTTTGCTGAAGGCATAAATGGGAGAAGCCGTTTTGAAAACAAGGCCCTAAACGTGTCAACCTTTCATTGTTCTGCAACCTCCAAGAAAGGTTCAATCATTTTCAGCTTCTTCCTTCAGTCATCAATACATTCTCAACTACACATAGCGAGTCAGTCCACAAAAGATTTGTTTTGCTACTGAAACCAAATAAAAGTTGGCAGTGGATTTATTTTCTTAATTGTCACAAAACTTTGAATATAATTAAAAACAGCTTAAAAGACAAAGGAATTTTGTGGTATTTGATGTTGTTCATCCTTTCCACAACAACCTGTAACTATATACTTTGAATTTACAATGTCTAGTCACATTTTAGCCTCTGCATGAAACTGTACACATTGCTACATATAATGTCAGCAAACAGCCAGTCATTTATTAGAAATATATTCAGGATATTAACATTTCATACCTTTAGGCTACTGGTCCTTGAGTACATATAAAAAAAAGTTTATGTATGTAATAGCTAAGGCAACAACTCTTGCTGACCTATTATATCATTACTGAATGAACTGACCAAAACCTGCAGCTCCCCCAACCCCACCCGCAGGAGATCAAAGATGAAGTACTAAAATATATATATATATAGAGAGAGAGAGAGAGAGAGAGAGAGAGAGATAGATAGATAGATAGATATCATGTACCTTCAATCTTAATATATCAGTTTGAACATAAAAGGCCAAATTTTAAAAGCCTGGTGCATGCAAAAACTGGGGGACCGTACATTTTAAAAACAGTCCGGCCAGATGCATTTCTCCCAATACCCTTGGAAGTGCCGGGCTCGGTAAAAAGGGCAGGCCGGGGGCGGGATCTGGGTGGGATGCACGGAACTTACTTCATCTCGTAAGAAGAAATAAGTTCCAAAATAGAAAAAAAAAAGGGTAGGAAGAGGGCTTTTAAGGGTCGGGGAGAAGAAGAGAAAAGGGAAGCAGAGAAGGTAGGGGGTTAGGGAAGTTTCCTCCTAGTCTGTTCCTTAATTGGAGCGGACTGGGAGGAAACTGGGGAAAGGCCATTTGCGTTGCTGTGTGTGGTTTGTTTTTTTTTAAATCAACCCCCTCGTACGAGTAAGTCGCGACCCACCCGCATGTGCGCAAACCAATTATTGCGCCCGTCGGTCGCAGACAGCTGCGACCTTTGCTGCTCACCTCTCTTTTCCCTGCTACAGCAATTCTCCAGGCCATGGCAGCCTCAGCCTGCAAACACCGCCTTCCTCAATGTCCCCAGGATGGCATGGGCGATCCAGTCTGCCATCTTGAGTTGGGGATTACTTAGGGCACGCGCGCGCCAGGCCCTCTCTTATCCAGGTCAGGGCGGGAAACTCGGGGGCGTCCCCTCTGCATGATGTCACCCGCCAGAAGTATTTAACCTATCCAGCCTATGCTTCCTACGAGTTAGCAAGGACTTCCCTCCTGCTTATTCCACTCCTTTCAAAGATGCTACGCTTCGCTACCTGAATTGCTGCCTGAACTTAGAATGCCTTAGATACCCGCTCCTCGGGGGCCTTGCTATGTTCTGGCTATCTGCTCCTCGGAGGGCCTTCCTGCCTGGAGAGTCCTGATATCCTTATTCAGGACACCACCAGTTCAGCTTTGTGAGTACTATCTTCGCTTCCACCATCTTGATGACGGAACTTCCGGTGTACCCCGTGCCTTGGGCCACTACCGTGCTCATCCCAGCTACCTTCCTACACTCTGGAGTAAGTACCATCATCTACTTTGCTCTGCTGAGCTCTTTGAACTACTACTCGCTGATCCTCGGCATACCCCGGATCCACCCTAAGGGATATCATCTTGAGAGGTGTTCCTGGCGTACCCCGCTCTGCAGGCCACTACCAGGGATATCAACGTTGAGCAGCCTTACAACTCTGGACTGTGTCTTCTTTTCATACTGTAGGTATCACCCATGATTCCAGTACAATAAAGTCTCTCCTATCTTTCTCCGTCTCTGCTGAGACCACGCCCATCATAGTGAGTCCCCACAGGGCTCCTCCCTGTGGGTGGAGTCAGCTCTCACTACGATCCAGGGTCCACAACCACACCAGATCATAACAGATTGCTAACTCCATCGACCCAGTTCAGGTCTCACCCCTGCAGGCCATTCCTAGCCTGGCCCAATGCATTGCTGAACGACAGAGGACCTTGGAGACTTTGACCACTGCTTTTAATCAGTTGAGTTCTCGACTGAATACTTCTACCACGGCTGATAAAGATGCCTCATCGCAAGTGGTTTCCGTTCGAACTGCTGAACCTCTACCAGCCCCCACTCACTTCTCAGGAGATTCCCTGTTCTGTAGGGGCTTTCTCAACCAGTGCTGTATGCACTTCTCTCTACAACCGTCTTACTTCCCTACTGAATTAGCCAAGACCACATACATCCTGTCTCTATGAGATGGCAGAGACCTGGCCTGGGCTTCTCCTCTATAGGAATGAATCGACCCAATCCTCAGTGATTTGCCAGGTTTTCTTGCTCTCTTCAAGTCAGTATTTGATGATCATGGGTTACCTGTCCCTCCCCATTCAGAGTTGCCGGAGTGACATCATCATTAAGAGCCCAGCTGGCTCTTTAAAACTTCTGACATTGCGGCGAGACAGTGAGGAGCCTGTAAGGAGGAGGTGAGCTGGAGAGCCGATGAGGTCGGGAGTGGAGTACTCTGAGCTGACTGGGAAAGATCGTGAGTTACCTGCCCCTCCCCATTCACAGTCGCCAGAGGGACATCATCGCTAAGAGCTTGGCAGGCTCTCTAAAACCACTGGCAGTGCAGCACGTAACTTCCATTGGCATGCTGCCGAAGCCACACGCGCCAAAGGGGCATGTGGCTTTAAATGAATTGGGGAGAAAAAGGAAAGCAAAGATCTTCACATCACCACTCACTCCATCCCCTATTCTTGGCCCCATGGATGCTCACCTATTGAAACTGGGTGAGCTGCCAAGTGACTGCAATGTGGGTACATTAAGTGCCTCCCTGAGTCCTAGCATTAGGCAACTACCTCCACAACCGACAGGTACTAAACCCGATGAGTTAACTCCAGCAGAAGTAATGGAATCCTATTGAGGGATAGATGCTGTACTGGATATTTCTATGGTCCAACCTGGATTAGTTCCTGCTATTTTATTATCGGAACCAATGAGTAAGAACATAAGAACATGCCATACTGGATCAGACCAAAGGTCCATCAAGCCCAGCATCCTGTTTCCAACAGTGGCCAATCCAGGCCATAATAACCTGGCATGTACCCAAAAACTAAGTCTATTCCATGTTACCATTGCTAGTAATAGCAGTGACTATTTTCTAAGTCAACTCAATTAATAGCAGGTAATGGACTTCTCCTAAAAGAACTTATCCAATCCTTTTTTAAACACAGCAATACTAACTGCACTAACCACATCCTCTGGCAACAAATTCCAGAGTTTAATTGTGCGTTGAGTAAAAAAGAACTTTCTCCGATTAGTTTTAAATGTACCACATGCTATCTTCATGGAGTGCCCCTTAGTCTTTCTATTATCCGAAAGAGTAAATAACCGATTCACATCTAACCGTTCTAGACCTCTCATGATTTTAAACACCTCTATCATATCCCCCCCCCCCCCCCTTCAGCTGTCTCTTCTCCAAGCTGAAAAGTCCTAACCTCTTTAGTCTTTCCTCATGGGGGGAGCTGTTCCATTCCCATTATCATTTTGGTAGCCCTTCTCTGCACCTTCTCCATCGCAATTATATCTTTTTTGAGATTCGGCGACCAGAATTGTACACAGTATTCAAGGTGCGGTGTCACCTTGGAGCGATACAGAGGCATTATGACATTTTCTGTTTTATTCACCATTCCCTTTCTAATAATTCCCAACATTCTGTTTGCTTTTTTGACTGCCGCAGCACACTGAACCGACGATTTCAATGTGTTATCCACTATGACGCCTAGATCTCTTTATTGGGCTGTTGCACCTAAAATGGAACCTAACATTGTGTAAATATAGCATGGGTTATTTTTCCCTATATGCATCACCTTGCACTTATCCACATTAAATTTCATCTGCCATTTTGATGCCCAATTTTCCAGTCTCACAAAGTCTTCCTGTAATTTATCACAATCTGCTTGTGATTTAACTACGCTGAACAATTTTGTATCATCTGCAAATTTGATTATCTCACTTATCGTATTTCTTTCCAGATCATTTATAAATATATTGAAAAGTAAGGATCCCAATACAGATCCCTGAGGCACTCCACTACCCACCCCCTTCCACTGAGAACATTGTCCATTTAACCCTACTCTCTGTTTCCTGTCTTTTAGCCAGTTTGTAATCCACAAAAGGATATCGCCACCTATCCATGACATTTTACTTTTCCTAGAAGCCTCTCATGAGGAACTTTGTCAAATGCCTTCTGAAAATCCAAGTACACTACATCTACTGGTTCACCTTTATCCAGATGTTTATTAACTCCTTCAAAAAAGTGAAACAGATTTGTGAGGCAAGACTTGCTTTGGGTAAAGCCATGCTGACTTTGTTCCATTAAACCATGTCTTTCTATATGTTCTCTGATTTTGATGTTTAGAACACTTTCCACTATTTTTCCTGGCACTGAAGTCAGGCTAACCGGTCTGTAGTTTCCCGGGTTGCCCCTGGAGCCCTTTTTAAATATTGGGGTTACATTAACTATCCTCCAGTCTTCAGGTACAATGAATGATTTTAATGATAGGTTAAAAATTTTTACTAATAGTTCTGAAATTTCATTTTTTAGTTCCTTCAGAACTCTGGGGTGTGTATACCATCTGGTCAAGGTGATTTACTACTCTTCAGTTTGTCAATCAGGTCTACCACATCTTCTAGGTTCACCGTGATTTGGTTCAGTCCATCTGAATCATTACCCATGAAAACCTTCTCCAGTACGGGTACCTCCCCAACATCCTCTTCAGTAAACACCGAAGCAAAGAAATCATTTAATCTTTCCGTGATGGCCTTATCTTCTCTAAGTGCCCCTTTAACTCCTCGATCATCTAATGGTCCAACTGGCTCCCTCACAGGCTTTCTGCTTCAGATATATTTTAAAACATTTTTACTGTGAGTTTTTGCCTCTACGGCCAACTTCTTTTCAAATTCTCTCTTAGCCTGTCTTATCAATGTCTTACATTTAACTTGCCAACGTTTATGCATTATCCTATTTTCTTCTTTTGGATCCTTCTTCCAATTTTTGAATGAAGATCTTTTGGCTAAAATAGCTTCTTTCACCTCCCCTTTTAACCATGCCGGTAATCATTTTGCCTTCCTTCCACCTTTCTTAATGTGTGGAATACATCTGGACTGTGCTTCTAGGATGGTATTTTTTAACAATGACCATGCCTCTTGCACACCTTTTACTTTTGTAGCTGCTCCTTTCAGTTTTTTTCTAACAATTTTTCTCATTTTATCAAAGTTTCCCTTTTGAAAGTTTAGCACAAGAGCCGTGGATTTGCTTACTGTCCCCCTTCCAGTCATTAATTCAAATTTGATCATATTGTGATCACTATTGCCAAGCGGCCCCACCACTGTTACCTCACTCACCAAATCCTGTGCTCCACTGAGAATTAGATCTAAAATTGCTCCCTCTCTCGTCGGTTCCTGAACCAATTGCTCCATAAAGCTATCATTTATTCCATCCAGGAACTTTATCTCTCTAGCGTGTTCCGCTGATACATTTACCCAGTCAATATTGGGGTAATTGAAGTCTCCAAAAGATCAAAGTGCAAGGAAAGACTAGCAAGTCCACCTTAATATTTATAGTTAGTTTAATGAAAATTGGTTTTCCAACGTTTATTCAATGGCAACTCCACATACTTTCAAACCAGTCAGTCAAAGTCCCCCGACATGGTCCCGTGTTTCGCTGGTGGCTGCATCGGGAGGGACCATAAATTCAGTATAATCTACAATGTAAAAAAGATAACATAGGCGGAACTAATATATATATATAAGGCTATACAATATAAACAAATTCAAAACTGAACATACCTTGTGTGTATATCATGGAGCGCATCGGCCCTCACTACTGTCAACTATTTAAAGAAGCAGTTTGGCGCCAAAAAACTTTGAGGCTTTTCGGACTGCACTACTAAGGGTGTTGTATATGTGATACAATGCCTGTGTCCATTGTTGTATTAAGGCAAGACCTCTAGGATGGTAAAGACCCGCATAATCGAACATTGCTCAAACATCCGTCTTTTAAGGATGGATGAACCTTTGGTAGCTCATTGGGCTCAATGCCGGCACACAATTGCTGAACTCCTTTTTTCAGTTTTAGAGGTTGTCATACCCCCAACAAGGGGAGGTGATTACGCTGAAATATTGGGTAGAAGGGAACAAAAATTGATTTTTATGTTATCCACAGTCCATCCCAGAGGCCTAAATAAAGATATTGAATGGCATCTGTTCGGATGAGAGGTCTGGGGGCGGGGCTTGGGTTGAGCCTATCGCGATAGCTTTTGTTTTGGCGCCAAACCGCTTCTTTAAATAGTTGACAGTAGTGAGGGCCGATGCGCTCCATGATATACACACAAGGTATGATCTGTTTTGAATTTGTTTATATTGTTTAGCCATATATATATATTAGTTCCGCCTATGTTATCTTTTTTACATTGTAGATTATACTGAATTTATGGTCCCTCCCGATGCAGCCACCAGCGAAACACGGGACCGTGTCGGGGGACTTTGACTGACTGGTTTGAAAGTATGTGGAGTTGCCATTGAATAAATGTTGGAAAACCAATTTTCATTAAACTAACTATAAATATTAAGGTGAACTTGCTAGTCTTTCCTTGCACTTTGGTCTTTTGGATATTCGCTGATGTGCAGGGTTTCTTGCTTCATGATTTGTTGGGTAATTGAAGTCTCCCATTATTACCGCACTACCAATTTGGTTAGCTTCTCTAATTTCTCTTAGCATTTCACTGTCAGTCTCACCATCTTGACCAGATGGAAGGTAGTATACTCCTATCACTATAGTCTTCCCCGACACACATGGGATTTCTACCCATAAAGATTCAATTTTGCATTTAGTCTCATGCAGGATGTTTATCCTGTTGGACTCTATGCCATCCCGGACATATAGCGCCACACCGCCTCCTGGGTGCTGCTTTCTGTCATTGCGATATAATTTGTACCCCGGTATAGCACTGTCCCATTTGTTGTCCTCCTTCCACCATGTCTCTGAGATGCTAATTTAGTCTATGTCATCATTCACTGCTATACATTCTAATTCTCCCATATTACTTCTTAGACTTCTGGCATTAGCATACAAACATTTCAAAGTTTGTTTTTTGTTTGTATTTTCATTCTGCTTTTTAATTGATAGGGATAAGTTAGAATTTTTTAGCTCAAACGAGTTTTCAGTTCCAGGCACTTGGACTACTTTTCTTATTATTGGAACCTCACTGTTGGGATGCCCTAATTCTAATGCATCATTAGTATCCTTTGAAGATACCTCTCTCCGAACCATGTGATGCTGAGTGACTGTCGGCTTTTCCCTTTGTTCTAGTATAAAAGCTGCTCTATCTCCTTTTTAAAGGTTAGCACCAGCAGTCTGGTTCCACCTTGGTTAAGGTGGAGCCCATGCTTTTGGAAGAGACTCACCCTTCCCTAAAAGGTTCCCCAGTTCCTAACAAAACTGAATCCCTCTTCCTTGCTCAATCGTCTCATCCATGCATTGAGATTCCGGAACTCTGCCTGCCTCTGGTGACCTGCACATGGAACAGGGAGCATTTCAGAGAATGCTACCCTGGAGGTTCTAGATTTAAGATGTCTACCTAAGAGCCTAAATTTTGCTTCCAGAACCTCCCTCCCACATTTTCCTATGTCGTTGGTGCCCACATGTACCATGACAGCCGGCTCCTCCCCAGCACTGTCTAAAATTCTATCTAGGTGACGCGTGAGGTCCGCCACCTTTGTTCCAGGTAGGCATGTTACCAGACGATCCTCAAACCCACCAGCCACCCAGCTATCTACATTCCTAATAATCGAATCACCAGCTATGAGGGCCAACCTAAACCATCCCTCCTGGGCAGTAGGCCTTGGGGAGATATCCTCGGTGTGAAAGGACAATAGGGATGTGAATCGTGTCCTCGATCGTCTTAACGATCGATTTCGGCTGGGAGGGGGAGGGAATCATATTGTTGCCGTTTGGGGGGGTAAAATATCGTGAAAAATCGTTAAAAATCGAAAAATCGAAAAACCGGCACATTAAAACCCCCTAAAACCCACCCCCGACCCTTTAAATTAAATCCCCCACCCTCCCGAACCCCCCCCAAATAACTTAAATAACCTGCGGGTCCAGCGGCGGTCCGGAACGGCAGCGGTCCGGAACGGGCTCCTGCTCCTGAATCTTGTCGTCTTCAGCCGGCGCCATTTTCCAAAATGGCGCCGAAAAATGGCGGCGGCCATAGACGAAAAAGATTGGACGGCAGGAGGTCCTTCCGGACCCCCGCTGGACTTTTGGCAAGTCTCGTGGGGGTCAGGAGGCCCCCCACAAGCTGGCCAAAAGTTCCTGGAGGTCCAGCGGGGGTCAGGGAGCGATTTCCCGCCGCGAATCGTTTTCGTACGGAAAATGGCGCCGGCAGGAGATCGACTGCAGGAGGTCGTTCAGCGAGGCGCCGGAACCCTCGCTGAACGACCTCCTGCAGTCGATCTCCTGCCGGCGCCATTTTCCGTACGAAAACGATTTGCGGCGGGAAATCGCTCCCTGACCCCCGCTGGACCTCCAGGAACTTTTGGCCAACTTGTGGGGGGCCTCCTGACCCCCACGAGACTTGCCAAAAGTCCAGCGGGGGTCCGGAAGGACCTCCTGCCGTCCAATCTTTTTCGTCTATGGCCGCCGCCATTTTTCAGCGCCATTTTGGAAAATGGCGCCGGCTGAAGACGACAAGATTCAGGAGCAGGACCCCGTTCCGGACCGCTGCCGTTCCGGACCGCCGCTGGACCCGCAGGTTATTTAAGTTATTGGTGGGGGATTTAATTTAAAGGGTCGGGGGTGGGTTTTAGGGGGTTTTAGTGTGCCGGCTCACGATTCTAACGATTTATAACGATAAATCGTTAGAATCTGTATTGTATTGTGTTCCATAACGGTTTAAGACGATATTAAAATTATCGGACGATAATTTTAATCGTCCTAAAACGATTCACATCCCTAAAGGACAATGCATCACCTGGAGAGCAGGTACTTGCTACAGGATCCTTTCCTGCTGCACCAGGTTGATGCTCTCCAATCATGAGACCTTCTTCCTCCAAGGCAGCACCAGGGTTCCCAGTCTGAAGTTAGGACTTGCTACTATGTCCCTGAAGGTCTCATCTATATACCTCTCTGTCTGCCTCCACTCCTCCAGGTCTGCCACTCTAGCCTCCAGAGATTGGATCGTTCTCTGAGAGCCAGGAGCTCTTTGCATCGCATGCACATGTACAACTTCTCAATGGCGGGTAAAAAATCATACATGTGACACTCAATGCAAAAGACTGGGAAGCCCCACTCTTGCTGCTGGGCTGCTGCCTTCATCTCAATTTTGTTCAGTTCCTAGTTAAGTTTTAGGTTGCTATGGGAGTAGGAATGTCTAATTAATGTCCTTTAAATGTATTAGTGAATTCACTATATGTCTGGTAGTGGCCTACATGGGACTGATCAAACTCTCAATAAAGATTTTGTTCTTGGGTTTTTTTTTTTTTTTTTTTTTTTTGTGAAAGTGGCACCTGCCTATAAATTAAAGCATGAGCTATGGGTGGGTGGAAGGGTTGGGAAATACAAACAGTCTAACTTCAGTTAGTCAGCCAGAGTGGCTCACTGCTCTCTTGATTAACACATGTTGGTACCTAATCAAACCAAATCACACTACCTCAACACCTTTCCAAGGTGAGTAACTGAACTGAACTTTTCAACCTTTTTACTTAGGTATACACTGCTCCTAGCTTATTTCTAGCTTCTGGCTACTTTTTTTTTAATACAAACACTCATTTCTGCTTACTAGCTGCCTTACAGATTTTTAAAAATAAACATACTAACTACTGCTTACTAGCTGCCTTACTGACTATTTAAAAATACAAACTAACTTGTTTATTCTCTGCCTTACTGACTATTAAAAGCACAAACACACAAACACACTAAATAATATTCCCAAATAGTTAACTTTTCCCCAATACTTTTAAAAAAGACAATGTCCCAAGCAAAAACTTACTGGTTCCTTTCAGCCACCAGCAAAGTGATCCTCTCCTCTCAGTGCTCCCACTGGAATGTGAGTATTCCCATTTACCTAATATTACAACTTTGGGTGATGGGGCGGGGGGGGGGGGGGTTAATGGAACCACCCCATGTGACTCTCAAAGACTTGCGGATGTTGATTGCTAAGTTAAACTTAAATGTCTCCCAATAAATCTCACAGTTGACTTCCTTGGAAATGGAAAATAGATCTGCCCTTGAATCACAAGGGAAAAAGTTGAAAGAGCTGGAAACAACTATCGCCCCCTTGAACTCGAAGGTTCTAGTATTACAAAACATGGGAACCACTCATATTAAAGACAGTCTGATCATGCATAATGAGATATAGTCTTTGGAGTATTTCTTCAGAGCTAGAAATTTACACATTGTAAATTTTCCTTGTACAGTATTATTGTCAGCATATTTCAGCATTTGATGAAGATGCCACTTATATCTAAAATATTCTATTTACCAAGACAGAGTAATGTGAATGTTGCTGATCATGGCGGGAATGTTAATGAAGAAGCTAACCCTGGTATAACTACATTCTTAGAAGAGTCATTTGATTTGATATCAAACAGGGCTGCATTAATTGCATCCTTTTGTACTAAACAGGATAAGGATCTAGTATTTTCTACATTTTTCAAAAATAAGGCTATCAGCTTTTGAGGGGGCAAAAAGTATATGTATATCTTGATGCCTCCCATGCTACCCAAGCCTGGAAGAGACAGTTCCTTTCTCTGAAAAGTAAAGTCTTAGCCTTAGGAGCTTCTTTCTTTTTAAAATTTCCCTGTAGATATTTTGTTACTTTTCAGTCTAAAAAGTTTGTATTCATAGACCCTTTGTATTTGGAGACTTTTATAATAAATAAAGATGCTGAACATGCAACTTTTGCTTAGCACTGAGGATGACAACAAGGATATATGTTTTTGAGATATTTGGCATCTCTCCTCCTTTATTTTGTTTCCTTTAGGTTCATATTCGTTTCCTTTATTGTTCTCCCCCTTATGATTATTTGTTATCGGAAGCATTTAGATATAACTAAGATGTTTATGTTTGCTTATTGACTTTTATTTCCTTGACTTGTATATGCTGATTTGCCTTATTTTTTCATTATATTAAATAGAAAAATGTAATAAAGATATAATTGAAAAAAAAAATCATCCAAATGCAGCAGCACAGTCTTTATTAAGATCTTAGCAAGGGTCGGCAGGTTAGAAAGAGGTCTATAGTTTGTTATGTCACCAACTGATTTGCCATTATCCTTTGAAACCAGATGAATCATAGCGTGCTTCAGTATATTTGGAACACTTCCCTGAGTTCCCTCTACAAAGGAGTTATTAATAAGCTTCTTTATAACTTCTTCTTAAACCTGCTACTATAGTAGTAACATTCTTTAATGACTACCTGTTAGGATTAGTTAGTATGTGGGCCCTGGGCTGAGGTGAGAGATGGTATCACCCACAGGGAGGAGCCCTGTGAGCCTCACAGTTGGGAGGCGAGGTCTCAGCTATGTCAGACACAGTATCAGTCTAGAGTCTTTATTAAAGAGATAGATTGACACTACCACGGAGTGGGGGTGCCAGAGAGGAGGTCTCACAGACCCAGAGACACGGGGTCAGTGGAGTGGGGAATACCCAGAGAAGATACCTCTGTAGAGTTGGTAATGGTCCGCAGAGTGGAGTACATCGTTGAGGTCTGCAGTTGAGATGGTAGTGGCCTGCAGAGTGGGGTACACCGAAGAAGGTCCTCAGCAGAGATGGTAGTGGTCCGCAGAGTGGGGTAACATAGAAACATAGAAGTGACGGCAGAAGAAGACCAACGGCCCATCCAGTCTGCCCAGCAAGCTGCGCAGTTTATCCATTTTTTTTTCCCCCATTTTTTCTCCCTCCCACCCGTCTCTATTGGCTTCCAGCACCCTCCGGCCCCAATTCCCTTCCACCCCTCCACCAATGCAGAGAGCAGCGCCATCCTAGTGAACATCCAGCTCAATCAGGGGTAGCAACCGCCGCACCAGCAGGCCACACACCTGCCCCTTCCCCACCCCTGTTTTGTTTGCTTGTTGTTTTTTTTTTGAGATGGCAGCCCTCCATCCTTCCGCTCCGTGAAGGTGGAACACCAACCACTGGCCACTGGCATCCCGCTCCATGTTTTGTTGCATGAAAGTGGAACACTTTCATGCAACTAAGGACCACATTGGCAGGTACGCCGATGTGGTCCTTAGTAGAGATGGTAATGGTCCGCGGAGTGAAGTACACTGGAGAGGGTCCTCAGTAGAGATGATAGCGGTCCGCAGAGCGGGGTATACCATTGAGGGTCCTCAGTAGAGATGATAGCAGTCCGCAGAGTGGGGTATGCCGATGAGGTCCTTAGTAGAGATGGTGGTGGCCCGCGGAGCGGGGTACACCAGTGAGGGTCCTCAGTAGAGATGATAGTGGTCTGCAGAGCGGGGTACACCAGAGGGGTCCTCGGTAGAACAGGAAGTGTCCCACAGGGCAGGGTACTCACAAAGAGAGTAGCGATGGTTCCAGGGAAGCCCCGGGGAATGGGGCAGGCAGAAGTCCCAAGCGTCAGGCCCTCCGAGGAGTGGATAGCCAAGACGAGGAGAGGGCCCCCGAGGAGCGGGAACCCAAGATGTCTTATGTCAGGAAGCAGGAACTGGAACACAGAGTCCTCTGAGAGTGAGGCAGATTTAGCAAGGATGGATCACTTTGCCAAGTCGTCGGTAGGCAGGGCCAGCTGGCTTAGATATCCTGGAGGGATGACATCATCCGGTGGAGACTCCCCCGAAGTTCCTGCCATGATGTGCTTAAGACTAGCCAGTGCATGTGCATTCCTAAGAGGTTCCGATGGCAAGATGGCAGTTGGCGGTGTCCATGTTGCCCTGGGAGGCCTGGGAGTGGTAGGCAGGCTGTTGGCAGCTGGCGGAGGCTGCCAGTCTATCCCACGGAGTCAGGGAAATGAAGAAAGAGGTGAGCAACAGTGGTCACAGCCGTCTGCGACCGACGGGGGAACACTACCAATGTGCAATGCATATTCAGTTATCGGTGAGTTTTTTTACTCTGTAAACGCCTGCACACGCCTATCTGCTTCTGACTTAATACTAGGGATGTGAATCGTGTCCTCGATCGTCTTAACGATCGATTTCGGCTGGGAGGGGGAGGGAATCGTATTGTTGCCATTTGGGGGGGTAAAATATCGTGAAAAATCGTTAAAAATCGTTAAAAATCGAAAAATCGAAAAACCGGCACATTAAAACCCCCTAAAACCCACCCCCGACCCTTTAAATTAAATCCCCCACCCTCCCGAACCCCCCCCAAATAACTTAAATAACCTGCGGGTCCAGCGGCGGTCCGGAACGGCAGCGGTCCGGAACGGGCTCCTGCTCCTGAATCTTGTCGTCTTCAGCCGGCGCCATTTTCCAAAATGGCGCCGAAAAATGGCGGCGGCCATAGACGAAAAAGATTGGACGGCAGGAGGTCCTTCCGGACCCCCGCTGGACTTTTGGCAAGTCTCGTGGGGGTCAGGAGGCCCCCCACAAGCTGGCCAAAAGTTCCTGGAGGTCCAGCGGGGGTCAGGGAGCGATTTCCCGCTGCGAATCGTTTTCGTACGGAAAATGGCGCCGGCCATACGCGTATGGCCGGCGCCATTTTCCGTACGGAAAATGGCGCCGGCAGGAGATCGACTGCAGGAGGTCGTTCAGCGAGGCGCCGGAACCCTCGCTGAACGACCTCCTGCAGTCGATCTCCTGCCGGCGCCATTTTCCGTACGAAAACGATTCGCGGCGGGAAATCGCTCCCTGACCCCCGCTGGACCTCCAGGAACTTTTGGCCAGCTTGTGGGGGGCCTCCTGACCCCCACGAGACTTGCCAAAAGTCCAGCGGGGGTCCGGAAGGACCTCCTGCCGTCCAATCTTTTTCGTCTATGGCCGCTGCCATTTTTCGGCGCCATTTTGGAAAATGGCGCCGGCTGAAGACGACAAGATTCAGGAGCAGGAGCCCGTTCCGGACCGCTGCCGTTCCGGACCGCCGCTGGACCCGCAGGTTATTTAAGTTATTGGGGGGGGGGGTCGGGGGGGTGGGGGATTTAATTTAAAGGGTCGGGGGTGGGTTTTAGGGGGTTTTAGTGTGCCGGCTCACGATTCTAACGATTTATAACGATAAATCGTTAGAATCTGTATTGTATTGTGTTCCATAACGGTTTAAGACGATATTAAAATTATCAGACGATAATTTTAATCGTCCTAAAACGATTCACATCCCTACTTAATACTATTTTATTGCTAAAATATCCAGCAAAAGTATTACAGGCAGGGAAATCTATATCCTTACCAGTGGCTTAGCAGTCAGTTGTTTTACTAACATGAACAGCTGCATAGGGCTATTAGCACACAAGGTTTCTCTATATTTTTTTCAGTAAATCTTGGTAACTTGCTTTTAAGCCTTGTTATTTTTAATTCATCCATCTCTTCTCAGCCCTCAGGTGTTCCTTCCTGAGCTCAGTCAGAATACTTGAAAACCAGGGTTCACATCCTTAATTTCTCTCATACCCAACTATCACGACCAAGTGAATTATTATTATAAGTAAGTGTTAAACTGGCATTCCAGGTATCTACTAAATGTTCCGTAGGGCCTGAAGACCAATCAAAAGACCCAATTTTAGCTTCCCAATATTGTGTAAAACTTTCGACATTTACCTTTGCACATATCATCTTTCTAATCCTTTCTTTGTATCTCCAAATCTTTTTACAACAAGGAACTTTAAAAGTAACAAAACTGTGATCAGACCAAGGAATTTCCTTAGTTACCAAGTCTGTTATCTTATGAGTCTAATTTGGATGACAAATTAACAAGTCCAAAGTAGTACATGCTATATGTGTGCACAGTAAATGGCAGTGATAGCTGATAAAAAAAATACATGCCCGACCAGAGTTAGGATTATTATATCAATATTAAAATCTCCCCCAATTATAACATTTTGATACTTAACAATCCATTAAAGCTCTCAACTGGTAAATGTGATGGAAAATATATAGGACAATGTATCCAATTGTCTCTCTCTTCTGATGAACACTTATAAAAAGATGGTATAGTTTTTATCTCAAGCAGAGCTCTCGCTTATCTCAACTTTCTTTCCTTTCTATAGCTAGATGAAAAACCATTCACCCCATGCCCACAAATTTCTAGGATTGCATTGGCCATACTATTAATAATAAAAATTAAAAATTCTGAAAAATGTCTTAGCAACATTTCTGATGCTAATAGATATTTGACCCTTTCATATACTATAAAACTACAATAAACAGCATAAATGATTGTTATAATACAACTCACAAGGAAAACTCTTTAGCACATTAATTACACTCTAATTTCCAAATCAAACTGATCCTGTATCCTGCGTCTTAGGTCCCACGATGGAGGATTTTGTTTCATTTCATCCTGAAATGACATGCAATGAAGCAGGCTGTTTTGTTGCTTCTTTTCTTTTTTTTTTTTTTTAATCTGTTTTATTCAAATCATAGAGAACAGTAATACAGCAATACCTCAACCGGTACAACGACACTATCCGAGTACATTGAAACAAATATTCAAATTGCTTAATCACATAGAAACATGATGAAAAAGTACACCAGTAGGTGAAGAAAAAGAAAGAAAAAGACAATATCTTCTCTAAGGGGCGGATTTTCAGAGCCCTGCTCGCCTAAATCCGCCCAAAACCGGGCGGATTTAGGCGAGCAGGGCCCTGCGCGCCGGTGAGCCTATTTTACATAGGCCTACCGGCGCGCGCAGAGCCCTGGGACTTGCGTAAGTCCCGGGGTTCTCCGAGGGGGGCGTGTCGGGGGCGTGTCGGGGGCGGGCCCAGCCGTCGCGGCGTTTCGGGGGCGTGTCGGCAGCCTTTTGGGGGCGGGTACGGGGGCGTGGCTATGGCCCGGGGCGGTCCGGGGGCGTGGCCGCACCCTCCGTACCCTCCCCCAGGTCGCGGCCCGGCGCGCAGGAGGCCCACTCGCGCGCGGGGATTTACTTCTCCCTCCGGGAGGCGTAAATCCCCGGAGAAAGGTAAGGGGGGGTGTAGACAGGGCCGGGCGGGTGGGTTAGGTAGAGGAAGGGAGGGGAAGGTGAGGGGAGGGCGTTAAAGGATTCCCTCCAAGGCCGCTCCGATTTCGGAGCGGCCTTGGAGGGAATGGGGGTAGGCTGCGCGGCTCGGCGCGCACCGGCTATACAAAATCGATAGCCTTGCGCGCGCTGATCCAGGTTTTTAGCAGATACGCGCGGCTCCGCGCATATCTACTAAAATCCAGCGTACTTTTGTTTGCGCCTGGAGCGCAAACAAAAGTAGGCCTATTCACGGAGTCTGAAAATCCGCCCCTAAGATTATTTTTTTATACATCACCCTAACTTGCAAATGCCCCCCCCCCATACAAAACCCTGGCCAACACTCATACCACATACATTCACATCCATACAGACATACATACACCAGGCTGACTCCTATTAACCTCCTAAAAGAATTTAAGAATTTTCTCCCATAATGTGAAGTAACCTCACAACATAAGATGTTGTTTAGGGTGCTTTATAGACCATCTTCTCAGTAATTCCAACTGTGCCATCTGTTGCATCAGTTCTTTCCAAGTCCCCACAGAGGGTAGGATCTCTGTTTTCCAATTAAGTAAAATTTGTTTCTTAGCCAGTACAATGGCCACACATACAAATTTCCTTCCCCCTTAAGGTACATGTAAACCTCTGTTCCCTAAATGCAAACAAAGGAGGGAACCTGACCGTTCAATTTTGTATTCCATGGTTCATTGCAATAGCACCATGGAAGAAAAATTGCATGAGTTCCAGAGCTGTGGCAAAAAATACCAACAGGTTTGGAAGCCCCTGAGGTATTTTTCCCTTCTTTGGAAAAAGACCACAGGTTAGTAAATGTCCCCCTTAGATAGTAAGCACTCTGGAGATAGAGAAAATACCTTCATCTTCTGAATATAATCCACTTTGTAATATCACAAAAGGCAGAATATAAAAAATAATATTATTAATAATAATAATAATAATAATAATAATAATAAATTAACAGCACAGTTAATGAGCAATAACACTTAGTATTTCAAATACTGCATGTTATCTTCCTCCTGGAAAACTCGACAGAAATGTGGTTATTAAATCCATGCAAATCATTTACTGTAATTAGTAGGCAATATCATATTAATGAAATAGCAAGGTTTGCTTCAAATTACATAAGCTGTGTTATTTGATCTAAAGTTAGTCACACTTAAAAAGGTGTAGCTAATTTATCTCTGAGGAATCAGGATGTTAATGCATTACCCAAACAGTGATCCTCCTCCCCACCTCAGTTGCATTCAAACCTATGGGGGGGGTTGCATGAGACTCCCTCTACCATCCAAATCCGCCCCACCCCTCCACCCTTTGAAGCAGCTGAAGTAGTATAAAAAGAAATACACGTGTTTGAGCTTCATCCCTGGTTCTACCCCTCCCAAACCCAACCTCCTTTTAGTGAAAAAGAATTACCCCCAGACTTCCTTTTCCCTCACCCTTGTCCATCCCCTTGAATCTCCATCCATTACCTTGATAGCCCTGGTGGTCGAGTGGAGTCTGGAGTACCTCCTATTGTGCCAGGTCTGGCACCATCATTTTTAAAATTGTGCCAGTAGGTCAGATATAGACTTTTGCCCCATCAGGTGATAGAAACAAAAGTCTGTATGTGGCCACCTGCCACCATTTTTTAAATGTCTGTGCTGTGCCTGGAGCCCTAGGAGGCATTTCAGACACCACTCGATCACCAGGGCTGTCAAGGTAATGAATAGGGAGGACAGGGGTAGTAGGTACATTTTTTCACTACAAGGGTTTGGGAAGGAGGAGGTGTGGCCAGGGGCAGCACTTGAATAATTGTATTCCTCTTTTTTTTTTTCTACTTTGGTTGCCTCGAGAAGATAGGGAGCCTCAAATGACCATTAACAGTTTTAATTGAACCAGGAAGGCCACGGTTTGAGCCACTCAAACCCTTTAAAAATGTCTCTCGCGGGTTGTGGGGATGCCATCTCACAATGATCAATGGAGGCATTTTGCTGCGGTATTTTTCCCAGCAATATTTTACTGCTGGGAAAACTCCCGCCCGATTTACAGACTTGCAGCACCAATTACTGCAGCTTAGTGAAGACCTCTGGGAAAAATACTGTACCTTAGTAAATAGATCAATTAGAGTCTCTAGAAGACTTCCTAACTACCTGCTTCTAAATCACCGTGAGCTCAGATCTGTAAAGGCAAGTTAATAAATCTATACAAAAAAGTTTAATCCAAGCCTTTTTTTTCTTTTTTTGACTGTGTACCATACTTTAAGTAGTACAAAGACACAACCACAACCACGCTGCAATGTGAAACAGATACACGTGGAACATATCAGTTCCTGGACTGGAATTCATCAAAGTTAGAGGAAAAAGAAATTAATTCAGAAAAGGAGTGTTTTAAATAAAATGTCAGATTTATAGCAGATTCCAATTTTGATGCCAAAAGGACAATATAAAAAAAATCAACCACTTTATATAAAACTTGAGGAATCTGGAAGCCTTTAATCAAATTTAAAGTGTGAAAGGTAAACGAGCTCTGCATTTCTTTTACCATTTATTTTCTAAAAGGCTTGCCTGCTATACATAAGCCAAGCAAGTCAAAGCAACTAATGGAACCAATTCGCTGAAGTTCACTAACAGCACACATGCTGAACTGGTTTATCGTATCTGATAAATAGAGTTTTATCCACTTAACATGCTTTCGTAAACAGACTGGAAACTGTCTTGATGCATGCTAATGAATATAATCAGATGTCAATGAATTCATAAGGTTCAATATTCAGATCCTATCCATTTAAGTTAGCCGAATAAGGCCTGGATTTATCAAAATGCACTAAATATCGCCTGCAATAGGAAAAGGGGTGTGTGTTATGGTAATAGACAGTTTATTGTGATTTGTGCTGATACCTATGAGAAGTACTATCTTAACACACATTAATCAAGTTGGCAAAAAGTCAAGCGAAAGAGAGGATTGCCAAGGAGATAAAAAATGGTGACAAAACATTTTTCAGATACATCAGCGAAAAGAGAAAGATCCAAAGTGGTATAGTGAAATTGAAAGGTGGTAATGATCAATGTGTGGAGGGAGACGAAGAAATGGCAGAAGTATTAAACGAATACTTCAGCTCTGTGTTCACTAAAGAAGACCCTGGAGAAGGACCATCTCTACACAACAAAAAACTGGTGGGAAGTGGAATAGATGAAAATCCTTTTACAGTAGAAAATGTGGGGGAAGAGCTAAAGAACCTGAAAGTGGACAAAGCCATGGGGCCTGATGGGATTCATCCAAGGATATTGAGGGAGCTCAGAGATGTTCTGGCAGCTCCGCTGTGTGACCTGTTCAATAGATCCCTAGAAACGGGAGTGGTGCCAAGTGATTGGAGAAGAGCGGTGGTGGTCCCGCTTCACAAGAGTGGGAACAGGGAGGAAGCTGGCAACTACAGACCGGTCAGCCTCACTTCGGTGGTGGGAAAAGTAATGGAGTCACTGCTGAAAGAGAGAATAGTGAACTATCTACAGTCCGGAGAATTGATGGACCAGAGGCAACATGGATTCACCAGGGGAAGATCCTGTCAGACAAATCTGATTGACTTTTTTGACTGGGTAACCAAGGAATTGGATCGAGGAAGAGCGCTCGATATCATATACTTGGATTTCAGCAAAGCTTTTGACACGGTTCCGCACAGGAGACTGGTGAATAAAACGAGAAGCTTGGGAGTGAGTGCCGAGGTGGTGACCTGGATTGCAAATTGGTTGACGGACAGAAGACAATGTGTGATGGTAAATGGAACCTTCTCTGAAGAGAGAGCGGTTTTAAGTGGTGTACCGCAAGGATCGGTGTTGGGACCGGTCCTGTTCAAAATCTTTGTAAGCGACATTGCAGATGGGATAGAAGGCAAGGTTTGTCTTTTCGCGGATGGCACTAAGATCTGCAACAGAGTGGACACGTCGGAAGGAGTGGAGAGAATGAGACGGGATCTAAGGAAACTGGAAGAGTGGTCGAAGATATGGCAGCTGAGATTCAATGCCAAGAAGTGCAAAGTCATGCATATGGGGAGTGGAAACCCGAATGAACTGTATTCGATGGGGGGGGGGGAAAGGCTGATGTGCACGGAGCAGGAGAGGGACCTTGGGGTGATAGTGTCTAATGATATGAAGTCTGCGAAACAATGCGACAAGGCGATAGCAAAAGCCAGAAGAATGCTGGGCTGCATAGAGAGAGGAATATCGAGTAAGAAAAGGGAAGTGATTATTCCCTTGTACAGGTCCTTGGTGAGGCCTCACCTGGAGTACTGTGTTCAGTTCTGGAGACCGTATCTACAAAAAGACAAAGACAAGATGGAAGCGGTACAGAGAAGGGCGACCAGGAAGGTGGAGGATCTTCATCGGATGACGTACGAGGAGAGATTGAAGAATCTAAATATGTACACCCTGGAGGAAAGGAGGAGCAGAGGCGATATGATACAGACTTTCAGATACTTGAAAGGTATTAATGATCCAAAGACAACGACAAACCTTTTCCGTAGGAAAAAAATCAGCAGAACCAGGGGTCACAATTTGAAGCTCCAGGGAGGAAGATTCAGAACCAATGTTAGGAAGTATTTCTTCACGGAGAGGGTGGTGGATGCCTGGAATGCCCTTCCGGAGGATGTGGTGAAGACCAGAACTGTGAAGGACTTCAAAGGGGCGTGGGATAAACACTGTGGATCCATAAAGTCAAGAGGCCGCCAATGAAGAGTGGGTGACTCGCCAGAATGATGGCTACTGCTTGGAGACAATACCCTTATTCAATAAACGTACACATGCTTACTGTGACTCCAACATCGTTCTAGCTTCAACAGCAAGAGGAAATGTGGAATAAAGGATCTGCACTCACAAAGGGGGGAGTAGCTGGCTTGTTACGGCGGTTACTACCCCAAACCAAATAAGCCTGTTACTTCAATTTCTATGCATATACAGCATAGTTCTCTGCTTCAGTGGCAGGGGAGAAGAAAAAACTGATACTACACACATCCAGCAGAGCTCTCTGCTTCAACGGCAGGGGAGAAGAAAAAAGGGTTTGCACTCACAAAGCGTGGAGTAGCTGGCTTGTTACGGCGGTTACTACCCCAAACCAAATGTGCCTGATACTTCACTTTTGATGCATATCCAGCATGGCTCTCTGCTTCAACAGCATGGGAGAAGAATAAACGGATACTTCAAGCATATCCAGCATAGCTCCCTGCTTCAACGGCAGGGGAGAAGAAAAAAACCAATAAGGACTGTATAACATAGTCTGAGTAAAACAAGCATGGGTGTAGCTTGCTTATTGCGGCGGTTACTACCCCTACTACCCCTAACTAATCAAGCTAGATATTTCACTTGGATGCAGCTCCATCACTGCTTTCTACATTAATGGTGGGGGTGGAAGGGAAATAGAACCAAGAGCTAAGAGAAATAGATAAGTATGAGAGAAAAAAGTGTGTGAAGCTTGCTGGGCAGACTGGATGGGCCGTTTGGTCTTCTTCTGCCGTCATTTCTATGTTTCTATGTGATAAATGCCAGAATTGTTGTATTTCCTACATACAACCACTTTGGGGGGAGAGGAAGAAAGAAGGAAAGAGAGAGTGAACAGGAGTGGAAAAGAACCTAGTGATAATACCCTCACTCTAGACAGGTATTTATATCTCTAAGGGTGTCCCACCTAGTAACTTGAGGTGAGGTTTAGGTATTAGTGTAGGGGTTAGGGGCCACTTTGACATTCAAAGTGAGATGTTTGATCAGAACACTGCTCTCTTGTGAATATTTGATGACCTTTGGAGTGAGGAAACTTACCCAAAGATGAGATTTATGCAATGTTCTCTCAACCTCTTTTAGGTGTTCCAGATTCTTGTGATCTGTGAATATACTAAATTTGTGTTGGGCACCTTCCAGCCAAGGAGGTTACTCCCAGACCCCCGCTGGACTTTTGGCAAGTCTTGTGGGGGTCAGGAGGGTCCCCCAAGACTTGCCAAAAGCCCCTGGTGGTCCAGCGGGGGTCTGGGAGCGATCTCCTGCACTCGGGCCATCAGCTGCCAGTAATCAAAATGGTGCCGATAGCCTTTGCCCTTACTATGTCACAGGGGCTACCGGTGCCATTGGTCAGCCCCTGTCACATGGTAGGAGCACAAGATGGCACCGGCCATCCAGTGCTCCTACCATGTGACAGGGCCCGGCCAATGGCATGGATACCCTGTCACATGGTAAGGGCAAAGGGCCATCGGCGCCATTTTGATTAGTGGCAGCCAACGGCCTGGGAGCGGGAGGATGGCCCGGAGTGGGAGATCACTCCCGGGACCTCCACTGGACCACCAGGTACCTGTAAAAAGATTTTAGGGGTGTCGGGAGGGTGGGGGAAGCTAAGGGGTTAGTTTTAAATGGTCAGGGTGGGTTTAGGGGTCATTTTTGTGTGCCATTTTTCCTGTCCTCCCCAAATCAATAAGGGAACCCCCACGATCAATATCGTGGTGTTTTCCTATATTTTTGGGGGAGCCCCCGATTTCTGATGATTTTGAAAATATCGATGATATTTTCAATCGTCCGAAGCCCGATTCACATCCCTAGTGAACTGTCAATATTTTGCTCTCACCCATTCTCATGATTATTGCTATTTTATTGTAGTTATGGTGATCTCTGCCTTTCTGGAAAGAGGATTCGAGAAAGAATACAATGATATTTATTTTATGATATTTGATTGGATCTGATGTTTGTGTTCTTTGCTTTTTACCCAATATTCTTGTTTATATAATTAATTCAATATAAAATAATTTAATACAGATTAATAAGGTATTTTTAATTGTGGTAAGTGCTTGAAATAATAAAAACTTTCACTCATGATGAATAAGAGCTGTTATAGACTACTTAGGAACCCATTGTAAGATGCATGTTAAGGAATTATTTATCAATAAGAGTACAGCAAGTAGGGTTCAGACCTGTATGCATCTTTATTCGTTTCATTCGGGGGTCCGCGAAATGCATGGTGATCCCCCACAAATGACACATATCATATTAGTTTAATTTGTTTGGTTCGCAGTACTTTCTTAGTAGCCTTTTGAGTTCCCTGATTTGTTGGTTTTTTTTTAAAGGAGCTGCTCGCTCGCTTCACGGAACGGCCCCCGGTCCCTCGAGCGATTTACATTCACCTGTTCGAGTCCTTTGGTGATTTTGTAGACCTTTGTCATTCCCCCCTTATGATTTTCACCTCTCCTCCTGCACGGTCCAGACAGTGCCCAGGGGGGGCGAAAGCGGCAGGAGGCATATGGAGCGGCCGCCGGCCACAGCCCCACGGGTCAATGAGCAGACGCAAGAGCATTTGGGCATGCACGGTTAGGCGTGCCACCCATGCCGGAGTCTCGCACTTACCCCGCGCTTGCCCCATCTAGTCCGGGGCCCGCTCTGTAGCCCAGCCGATCCGGTGCGAGCACGTAAATCTGGCACTAATCCATTCTCTCGGGCATATGTACGCACACGTTCCCACCCCCGGCTCAATCCTAACACAGGCCAAGGGTCCACATTTCCATAGAGGTCATAACATATTTATACTTTCTAGCCTCTTTATTCTATATTTGGTTAAGGTCTGTCCGTCTCTCCGAGGTGAGATATTCTGCTACAATATAATTTATCTGCAGTGATCTATAGCATTCTGATTTGTTCTGTTTTCCTAATAGGAAGTGTATTGGTGTTCCAGGGCCTGATGTACTATGTGCAGTGTTACCTTTTCATAGAAAAGATTGTTACAGCTTGAGTGCTGGAAGTTAGGGTTGTTTTGGTATGAGAGGTTTACTATATTAAAATGGTAATTCTGTTTATTCATGGCTTTCTGAGGGCCAAGCCCACACCCAGCACACGTTACAAAAAATGTAATTCCATAGGAGCTCCAAGTGTCTTTTTTGCAGGATTTTCTGGTTGGCCCCACAGCAGAAAACTGTACTTTTGAATATTCTTTTTTCATGTAAAATCTGTTATAAATTCATAATTGCATTGTGTGTGTGTCTATAAGGTGTGTGTGTGGGGGTGGGCAAGGCTGTAAGGTTTGCTTAGGGTACCTGATACCCTTGCCTTGACCATGGGTTCCATTTGGGGGTTGTCAGTTTTTAAAATATAGATTGCTGGAAGGAGCTGAGCTTTTTTTGATGGGCATGGGACAGAGACTAAATGATGCGCACAGGGCAGCAAAAATGCGAACACCGGTCATGGAGGCCTGCGAGGCCAATGCAGAACCCATCCTGCTGCAGCCGGAAGATACATGTGCTGCAGGAAAAGTGCATGAGAGCATCAGATACCCCATGGGCCAGTCTTGAGATAATTCCCCGGGCTGCTATTTTCCTGCAATGTGCCCCTGGCAAAATCCACAGGTCAAAAGCATCCATGGACTTTACAGATATGTAGCCAGTCTTAAAAATGCCCCCTTTGGGGGTATTTTAAACTTGCTTTTAGTGGTGCGAATCTGAGGGCATTTTTTACCCATAGACTTTAAACTAATTTTTGAAATTGAAAGCATGCACTTATTATCCCCAAAAAATTACCCACATGCATTTGCACCTGCCCATTTGTGCAGTTTAATGGAATTAACTGTACTGTCTTTTAAACTTTTAAAATTAGCTGTAACTCGTATTCATGCCTTTTCCTTTATTGGTCCTTGCCTTTGCAATGAGTTACTATACACATAGTACTTTCAGTATGAAAACTCTCCTAATAAATCTATCCCCACGCATGTATACCTGCTAATTTGTGCATCTAGCTTTCTAGAGAAAAGAATATATGCATACTTTTGAAAATTCAACAGCATGTACATAGTTCCAAACCCCTGCCTCAACCTCAAGATCAGGAATGCCACTTGTCAAAGTAGGTAAACTTACACACACATTGAAGCCCTATACACATAAGTTTATTTCATATATGTAGAAAGGACAGTTGTTTATAAGTCCATTTCCACGGATTAAACACAGATCTTCCCTACAGAAATGCTTTGAAAATTACCTTCTCTCTATGTTTATTATTTAATTACATTTATAACCCTCACAATCAAAACCAAGCAGCTCTTTTAGGCAGGTAACAGCAAATTAAGAACATCACAAAAGATGCATAATGAACAGACAAATATAAAACATAGTAATAAAAATGAAACATAATATTACACTATACACAAAGAAATATCAGCATATGGACTCAATTAACTAAAACCTGTAATAAAAAGAAACAAGACTAAATCAATTCAAAGTTCTATCCTTGGGAAATGCTGTTTGAAAGAGCCAGGATTTTACAAGTTTACAGAATTGTAAATAGTCCGCACAGACTCTAGCTTAAACTGGAAAAGTATTCCAGACTGATAGAATGGCAGAGCTGAAAGTTCTATGACAGGTCACAGAAAGTCAAGGTAATAGATTGACTTTCTATGACTCTATGCAGTTGAAACATTTCCTATATGCTAAAGCTTCTCCTACTGTAAGGGTGAGCTACATCTGTATCTCCCATTCCCAGAGAGAGCTTCATCATTCTTGAAGATGAATTGTCATGACTGGCCGAGAATCCTTCTGATATAAGTTCTTCTCCTCCTTGGCAGATATCTGAGGCACATGCTTTTGGTCTGGTTTTTCCCTCTCATGTCAGTCTCTTCTCTTCTTTTACCTCTTCTCCTGGAGACCACATGCTCTCCCATTTCTGCTCTTAGCACTGTCAATCAGACTCATACACCTAGCTTACTTTTATACGGTTCTGCAGCAAAAGGGCTGAGTCATCAAGAAATGAGAACTCTGCAGGCTCAGTTTTAGCATGTATATGCTATTTTTGTCATGGTCTTAAGTTATTTAGTACACAGACATTACTAGTGCTAAGCAACTCTGGTTTTATAGGTAAGCAAGCATTCTTCAATAGTTTTTCTTGCACTTTTTAGTATATTTTTTAGTGTAGGCACTAAAAATGCAATGGCACCACATATTATGATGGTAACTTTCAAAGCGGCACAACATTTGCTGGCTTGTGCCCAGGGATGCAACTATTTTATAACCTTCACACATACATGCACGCACTTTATAAAATAGCCTTGCTGTGTGCATGTGTGCTCAATTTTAAGTGGATGTGCACGAAAATCCCACTTCTATCACGTAAATGAGGGGATTTTAAAACAGGTGCGCACTGACAGCATTGTCCATTTTACCAGTTCGTTCCTAGTTCGCCCAGTTAAAGATAGGACTTCTAAGCCCCCCTCATTTAACAGGCCTACTTCCCTCCGACCTTTAGTCCCTAAAACCTCGCTGATTTTTTTTTTTTTTTTTGTTTCATGACTTACATGTCATCCATAGCAGAAGTAAAGTTAGACGGCAGGGGACCCCCGGTGCGCACCAGTGCATGTAAGCATTTATGCACTAATTTCAAAGTAAAATCCAGGAACGCCCATGTCCCACCTAAACCACGCCCTGTCCCTTTTTGGAAGATTTTAATTTGTGCGCGCAGTGGGCGATATGGGCAATTTTAAAATCTTCTCGGCACACACTGGCTCGACATATTCACTCATCCCCTCATTGATGTGATATCCTTTTTTTATTGTAAGTGAAATGTGTTTTTTAAAATTCAGTTCACAATCAATGGTTACCCCTAGGTCATGAACACTTGGTACTGGAGTTAATACAGTAGATTGGTCTCCCCATGTTGTTTGTCTCCTCCTCCTCATCATCATCAGGCAATATAAGATGAGTATCCTCCCCCTCTGGAGAGGGCAAGCCATGGGTTTTGACTAGATTAGGGAGCATGAAGAAGACTAAAAAGATCTCACAGAGCTTTGTGGGGTTGTAGTGAAGACATCTCCTTGATCTGTCCAAGCTGTGGAAATGTGTTTTGAGAAGGCTGAAAAGTATTTCAATGTCTGCTCTGGTCTATCTTTGGGCCCGATTGTAGCACACATTTTGTAGGAGCAATGTCCAAAAAAGCATTCTAACAGACTTTTGTTTGTTGACTGAACATGGAGTCATGTCCCAAAGGAGTCTGGGATTCTTGACCAAATAAGAACAAAGAAGAACTATATTTTTTCATAGAAGGTAGGCATGGTGCCACAGTCTCGTCTTTGAATCTTTCACAACCTATCAGATCTAGAAAACTTATTGATAAGATGTCTCCAGCAGCCACATGTTAAATGTCCATTTGCCCACAAGCTGATCCAGAAGTTGGAAAAAAAAACCTGTATGGGCTGTACCAATCATGCTTCTCATCTTGTAGCCTATTAATTTGCATTAATGAACTAAGACATGCAAATTAAAGTCTTTAAAAAAAAAGGTGAGAAAGATGGAATGGGCATTAATGGACCAACAGACATCAATGACCATCACAGAAACTGAAGCCTTGCTTCACAGCCTCAAAGTGTCATCCGTGTCTGCTTTTGTCATGACAGAGACTGGGCACAGCTCAGCCTTATAGCTATGCTATAAAAATCCTGAACTCTGGCAGCAGATTCTGAGAAAGAGAGGCAACAGAAAGAAGCGTTCCTGAAAATTGACTGAATTTATGAGGTTTGGGCTCTTTCATCTCATAAAATCTGGGATAGACATTTTATAACTTTGGTAAAGTGCCAGTTTAAGGTAATCTGATATGATAGTGCCATATTAATTTTCTAAGCACAAAAGCATATCTTTCTTAGGCAAGACAATTGCTGAATATGTAATATTTCAATGCCTGACAACCATTATATTTATTGTCATAAATTTGTTGTGATAGACATAATAAACTCCATTAAACAAGACAAATGGGAGAAGTTTTTATTCTGAGATACTCGGATGTAATCTAAGCTTAAATAGTGTACGACATTTATAGACTTGCCTACAGTCTGCCACAGTCTTTAGGTGTGCAAGGGATCGTGAGCCAAGTTTTCAGTGGATATCCTCTATTACCTGTGAGGGAGAAGACAGAGGAACATGAGATAATTCCAACTTGGTTTGCTGTGTAGCTGGCCCAAGGTAGGGGTTGGAGCGGGCCTTCTGGGGCAAAGCAGTAAAACCATCTAAAGACAAAGGGGGAGATCAAAGGGTAGTTGCACAATAGTTTTATGAGAGCAGCATACATACCAAGAAGCCTTCTCCCAGTGATGTTGCCAGCCTGAAAGTGGTCATGAATTCCTGACTGTGAGAGGATGTAGGCATCATGGCAGGACCCTAGTAACCTGGGCACTACATACATGCTATGTTTATTTTAGCTCTGTTGCGAAGTATTGTTGATTGTGAACCGATGTGATGTTACTAAACAAATGTCGGTATATAAAAAACTACAAATAAATAAATAAATAAATAGATAAATAAGTGATGATCTCTTTGACATGGAAGACCCCTTGCATGCTGAGTAATGTTGCCTCTTTGTCAGAAGGTGGTGCCCTTATAGCCATGTGTGTACAAACAATAGCTCCTAAAACTAAGGGAAAACATGCAATTTGGTAGAAATCAGCCATAATGTGCAGTTATAGCTATCTGTTACATGGGAACAATACATATTCATATATTTTCCAGAGAAATGCTGCTAGAAAATGATCTATACATAAGGAGATGGCTGACTGGCTTGTTCCTGCTATGATCTTAGAGGTGCCACTTGCCAAAAAAGGATAGCACTAGCCTAGTGGTGTTAGAGCAGTGAGCTGTGAACCAGAGAAGCCAGGGTTCAAATCCCACTGCTGCTCCTTGTGACATTGGGTAAGTCACTTCACCCTCCATTGCCTCAGGTACAAATATAGGGGTAGATTTTTAAAGATGGATGCACACGTGCACTGGATTTTGAAATCTGCGTATGTGTGGGCGGCGCGCGCAAAGGGAGGAAGACTTCAGCAAATTTCGCACAACGATGAATCCCGGCTTTCCCCTTCTCCTTAATTGAAGCAGATTGGGAGGGAATTTCCCTATCCCCTACCCTAACCTCCCTTCCCATTCCTTTCTCCTCCCCAACCCCTAAAGCCTACCTTTTTTCATTTTATTTTTAGTCCTCCAACTTACTTCAGGGCCCGACCTGAACTAAGTTGCGCACGCCGGCAGCCGGCCGGTACGCAAGGCTCCGGGACAGTGATCAATGACGCTGTCATGGCCCCTACCCCGCCTCACCCAGAACATGCTCAGAACACCCCCCCCCCCGGCCCGCCCACTTGAGCGCATACTGGCATTGACACATGTAGCTGGAAAATTCTTGGAATTCTTGGAATTCTTGGAAAATTTGCTTGGCGTGCATAAGGCCCGGCCACTGGTATAAAGGCCAGAATTTACACCACTGAGCATTTAAACTCTGCCTGATATAGTATGAGCCCTCTGGGTTAGGGAGATACCTAAAGTACCTGAATGTAATCCACTTGGAAGTGCATGGAAAGCAGAATATAAATCAAATAAATAAATAAGGGTCATGGTGACAGTGGGGTAGGTATTCAAACACTGCTGGTTAAGTATATAGCTGGAAAAGGCTTCGTTCCCGCTCACCCAACACTTACTCAGACACAAACACTCTCGTAAATCAAGTGACACCCACAGAAAGGCCCTCTAAACAATGGAGGCAAAGCTAGGATCAGACACAAGTATAGACCCTCCCAAAAAAAATGACATGACACACCAAAGAAACTTAATTGCTAAGTAGTAATGATTTCACGTTTAGTACCTTACATCAAGCTGCTAACTCCACTCACACCAGCAGCCAAAAGCTGTGCCCAAAAGACAATGAAGATTTGAATTTGTCACATTTATTAACAGATGTAAAAGCATTCACACATTCTTAATTACTTGTACACATACATTCATTATCAAATACAGAAGTATGCACAAATATCTAAACCATGCCCTGAAAATGCCCATTTTGTACATGCCCACATTAACATGCTGATTGAAATGTTCAAGTTAGTGCTCCCATTCTGTCCAGTTAGTATATGCAGAGTAATTAATAACTTCATATTGTGGATGTGGATTACAAACTGGCTAAAAGACAGGAAACAGAGAGTAGGATTGAATGGACAATTTTCTCAGTGAAAGAGAGTGGGCAGTGGAGTGCCTCAGGGATCTGTATTGGGACCCTTACTTTTCAATATATTTATAAATGATCTGGAAAAAAATACGATGAGTGAGGTAATCAGATTTGCAGATGATACAAAATTATTCAGAGTAGTTAAATCACAAGCAGATTATAATAAATTACAGGAAGACCTTGTGAGACTGGAAAATTGGGCATCCAAATGGCAGATGAAATTTAATGTGGATAAGTGCAAGGTGATGCATATAGGGAAAAATAACCCATGCTATAGTTACAAAATATTAGGAGCTACCACCCAAGAAAGAGATCTAAGTGTCATAGTGGATAACACATTGAAATTGTTGGTTCAGTGTGTTGCGACAGTCAAAAAAGCAAACAGAATGTTGAAAATTATTAGAAAGGGAATGGTGAATAAAACAGAAAACGTTATAATGCCTCTGTATCGCTCCATGGTGAGACCGTACCTTGAATACTGTGTACAATTCTGGTCGCCGCATCTCAAAAAAGATATAGCTACGATGGAGAAGGTACAGAGAAGGGTGACCAAAATGATAAAGGGGATGGAACAGCTCCCCTATCAGGAAAGGCTGAAGAGGTTAGGGCTGTTCAGCTTGGAGAAGAGACGGCTGAGGGGGATATGATAGAGGTGTTTAAAATCATGAGAGGTCTAGAATGAGTAAATGTGAATCGGTTTACTCGTTCGGATAATAGAAGGACTAGGGGGCACTCCATGAAGTTAGCATGTGGCACATTTAAAACTAATCGGAGAAAGTTCTTTTTCACTCAACACACAATTAAACTCTGGAATTTGTTGCCAGGGGATATGCTTAGTGCAGTTAATATAGCTGGGTTTAAAAAAGGATTGCATAAGTTCTTGGAGGATAAGTCCATTTCCTGTTCTTAATTAAGCTGACTTAGAAAATAGCCATTGCTATTACTAGCATCAGTAGCATGGGATCTTCTTGGTGTTTGGGTACTTGCCAGTTTCTTATGGCCTGGATTGGCCACTGTTGGAAACAGGATGCTGGGCTTGATGGACCCTTGGTCTGACCCAGTATGGCTGCTGGCATGTTCTTATGTTCTCATATGATAAGGTAGAATGGGGGGAGGGAAGACATTCATTAAAACCAAGTACAATTGATCAAATAAGTGTTCTGAAAATATAATTCACATTTTTGTATGTGATATTTCATTTTTCAGTCAATTGAATTTTACTGCATAATATAGGGAACAGTTTTGAGTAGCATTCACAGTTGCAAAATATCCATTTGCTTTTTCCACATGAACTTTGCAACTCATTTGCAAAAACAAACTACCACTAGCATGAAGCATAAACCTATGTACTGTCTACCTGCTATTTTCATGCACCACTAACTGGATACAGAAATAGCCTGCATACTTTTAAAATCCCATGGATGCATGCTGTTTTATTCCCCTGATCTAAGTACACCCCTGAGAATGTTGCATCACAATCCAGCAAACTTGCAAGCACTTATTTCCAGGCAAAGGAAGGTATTTTTAGAGAATGGCTGAAAATTGCCTTCCCCATGATACCCTGTGTTAACACAGTATTTGCAAGACCTGAGGCTTTTTTCCCATTCTGTGTCTATGGGGAAATACCTTGATGAATCAGGCCCTATATTAGAAATGAAAAAAAAAATTAAGGTAGAATGTTCTTGCTACCCATGCCCTCAACTCTCATCAGTAGAACACATTATTGAGTGAATAATTATTCACACCTCCAAAATTAGTGTCATTCCATATTTTTGATTTACATTAACAATTATATAAACACAAAACAAAAATTACTATGCATATGAACATACAGGAGAAGAAACAGCAAGAAATAAATCAACTAGTTCCCTTGAGTTCTGCAAAACCATTATGAGGGGTTCACTGGAAGGGAGGAGGCCATGGTGCTGCTGCTGAGAAAAAGAGCAGGCTGACCTCACATCTGAGGAGCTCTTGGCATGGTCATCTTCCTTTCTTTCTCTTGGCATGGTATCAGGCACAGGCATCCCAATCCCAATGCCTGATACCATGCCAAGAGAAAGAAAGGAAGATCACGTCCTTGAGGAGCCCAACTGGTACAGACAGGAGGTGGGGAAAGGCTTGCCTGATCACTGTCATGAAGAGTCTGATTCCATGTCGAGAGGAGGAGGAGAAGCCCGCTGCCACCAGCACTTCCAACTTATGAGGTAGAAATGAGATTTATATTCCTATGCGTGCGTCCACTTAAAATTTGGTGCACATGTGCACATGGCCAGGCTATTTTATAACATGGGTGCATATGCACCTGTATGTTACCGTTCTTGAGTCACTGTGGTAGATGAAGACCACAGAGCAACTTTGCTTATCATTTTTGTTACATTGAAAGATTGTGGTTCTTAGACTGCCCTTTTGGTGTGCTCATATTGGGCCTGATTTTAAAAAGCATTTAAACACTTAAAATTGGGTTTTACACATGTATATGCATTGATTCAATATATGCCATTGAATTGTCTATAGGACTTACTCATGTAAAATTCCCCCATTCTGTTTATGGGGTTTAAAGTATTGATATACCCTGACTTTTCTAGGGCTACCCAGGAGAGAAGAAAACATTTTCTTATTATGCGTAATGAGGATATAACTTTAGGGGCCAGCTTTATGTTGAGATTTTCTTGTAAATCTGGTTACATTTTGTTCTGAAAAATGTGTATTCTTTGAATCCTCTCAGTTATGTTTTTTCATTGATTCCAGGTTTACAGTTAGGGGAAGTTCTCCCAACCCTGTCAGTTGAGATTAATGGGGTTATGTACTCTGGGAAGAATTTTCTTTTTATTTCTAATTGCATGTGTAATTCTCCCTTGTTTTTCAGGTCTCTCTCCTCAATTTACTTTGTTTAATATATATGGATATTATTTTTATCTTTTCCCTTGTTGCTTAGATTTAGTTATTTGTTTTTTTTCTAATATCCTGCATTTGCATTGCACGTTTATGCTTGCATTTATTGTTAAATCATACATAAAAAGTTGATAAAAAAAAAGAAAATTGCATTAAGTGCACCTCATATTTTGGTGATTTTTGGTGTTGCATTCTTGGCCTGTCAGGGAGGGAGATAAGCTGCAGCTGAATGAGTAGTATGGCCAAGATTTAGGGAGGGGGGAAGGAGGGTACTTTCTGTGAGGGAAGGACACAGTTTATACTAGTGAGCATTCTTTTTTAATATTAAGATTTATGCAGTACACACTACACATTATTCTGGAGTGCACCTTGTTATTTGTTATTTCATTAATCAGTTTTCTGTATGGCATTTAACTGCATGTAAAAATGAAAGAGAAACATGTTGGGGTCCACACTGGGAACCCCTGAACTAGATCTATACAGAAAGTGCATCTTCTGGTTTCCATCAGTGCTGAGATGCAGATGAAATGACCAACTCCTGACAAGGTGTACAGAAAAAGAGGGAAAGGCCTTCTGGTAACAAATGGTTTCCGTTTAAAAGGCTAGTTAAAAAGCAAAAAGAAAAGCATGTCAACATTTTTTATCAGAACTATTTTCATTTTGCCATCAAATATTTACAATTATCTCAGGGAAACTGAATACTCTTGCCTGCTTCAGTGCTGTCTCTGTAGCTGAAAGTCAGAAATGCAACTCTATACACAAGATGTGAGGATTTGTGGGAGGATGTGAAAGGATTCAGCTGATTGCAAAGGATGCAGTCCCATATTCCATGGTTTCATCTTTCATCTGCGTATTTGAACCCTTTAATTTTGAAAACAGCATCCTTTGGGTAGAGTTTAAACAAAAAGACCAAGAAGCTCTTAACCAACAGACCAAACATTTTGAAAAAAAAAATATTTTAAGTGAAATGTCAGCAGAAGATATTGGCTTTTCAGTGCTCAAGAAAGGGTTTGAGAAAATATATTAGCTACTTTTAAATATTTGCCAGCACCCAATAACCTTTTTTGAGACATTTTTGCACTGTCCTTTTCTGTTTCTGTCTCCGTTCTAGGGAATTTGTGTGAAAATAAAACAGGTTAAGGGCCTAATTCACTAAAAGGTGAATTTTAAAAGCCCGGCACGCGCATCAATTAGGAGATACGTGCACAAGCCGGGATCACACCCACCCACCTTATTTTAAAAGCTGCCCAGGTACCCGGTGTATCTTCTGTAACGCGCACATCTCGCTCAGATTGAAAAAGGGGCATGGTCGGGGCAGAGTCTGGGAGCGGCATGGGCGTTCCAGGGCAGGGCCGAGAGACATGCGCGCAGATACTTACACGCCTGGGGCTTGCACCCAGGTCTAGTGCCGCATAAGTTTACTCCTGCTATGCAGGAGGTGTACGTTTAAAAAAAAAGAAAGAAAAGAAAACTAGTCATATCTGAGAGGTTTTAAGGGTCTGAGCTAACTGGGGGGGCAGTAAAGGCTAATAAACTATGGCAGTTTGGAGGATTTAGCTCTTAATTGGGCGAACCGGCGGAAGAACTGGTGAAACTGGCAAAGGCGGGGGGCGTGCACCCCTTTTAAAATCCCCTGACTTACATGGTGTGGAAGTGGGATTTGCATGTCCACTTATAATTAAGCACACATATGCGTGTAGCCAGGCTATTTTTATAACATGTGCACATATAGGTGTGCAAGTTATAAAATTGCCGGGTCCCTGGGTGCATGCCGACGCACACACACCAATGTGCACCCATGCACCGGTTTGAAAGTTACCGTCCCTGTCTTTTCTCCTATTCTGTGCCCATGGGAAAAGATCTCAGTGATTCAGGCCCTAAATTGCTTAAGCTCAAAAAGTCGAATTACTTCATGTCTCTATCTATTTGAAAACATCCTGTTCCAAACAATAAAGAAAAGATTCTATTAATGCTTTATGCACAGCATCAGCTCTTAACAAAGCATAAACTTCCTTTTCCACTTTGTTTTCCTTGATTTCTAAATCTGTTCGTTTTATTAATACTAGCAGAAAAAAAAAATGCACACCTATGGATTACAGGCCACTGGCTGAGTGACAACCAGTGCCTTACAGGATCTGACAGTTCAGCCCTATTTAAGTAAACAGAGGAAAACAAGAATTAGACAAACAAAAGAACTACTTACAGTGCTGACAGATTATCTGGTCCAACATGGACCGGTTCCCAAGAAAAGTGATTGTCTAATAGTGATAGGGAGTGACATGGATTTCCTAACTCTTCAAGGCTTCTTGCCAAGCAGCTTGCGTTTCTCTGAACAAACTTGCCCAGAGCTGTTAACCTGGTGTGCAGATGGTAGACTATATGGCCTGCAGGTAAGCAAGTGTAGTAAGAGTCCCTGCTTTTTCTGCACAGAGTGAAACATATATATTATTATTATTAATATAGATCATCTATAACTGTTTCTCAGAGAGAAAAGCCAGAATCACAAGTGTCCCAAAGAAACTTTGCAGATGGATTAAATGTTAACTTTGTGCAAGCTCCACTCCCACCACCATCACCGCCGACGGGAGGGGGCCACATATATAACTCCACCTTTCAGGTGTGTGGTTTAGAATTGTCCTGTGTGTAACACTAAAGGTTCTCCCAGGGATGCAGAGGAGAGGCTGGAGCAAATAATAAAAATTAAAAAAAGGAAATTAAAGACAGGGAGGATAACTTTCAAACAAATGTGTAAGGAGACATGTCCACGTGCATGTGGCCGCGAGCAAATATACACACGTTTTATAAAATACGTACATCTCTATCCTGTAACATACGTGTGTATGTAGGTATATGCACGAATACACACAATGCATTGAAACCACGTATATCAATGCACTGAGGGGTAGATTTTACAAATCTACGCGCGCGCGTACTTTTGTTCGCGCACCAGGCGTGAACAAAAGTATGCGGGATTTTATAAGATACGCGCGTAGCCGCGCATATCTTATAAAATCCAGGGTCGGCGCGTGCAAGGGGGTGCACATTTGTGCACCTTGCACGCGCCGAGCCCTGCGCGCGCCGCCCATTCCCCCCGAGGCCGCTCCGAAATCGCGCGCTGCTGAGCCTATGCAAAATAGGCTCGGCACGCGCAGGGGGGGTTTAAAAGGGTTACGCACGTACCTTATGCGCGTAACCCTTTTAAAATCCGGCCCTGAATGTGTGTGCTTTTCCCGTCTATTTAAAAAATATATGCATGTATATTTTACGTGCAAAAGTAGGGCTTGTTCATGTAAGCTGGCCAATTTTAAAACAGGTGCATAAATTAAAGTAAATGTTGTACCTGGCTTCTTTTCTTGAATACACACATCTCTGGGTGAAATATATACTAGAGATGTGCATTGCCCTTTAGGTTCGTTTCGGGCTTCATTTTCAGAGAATCGCAGGAAACTTCGGTTTTCCTGCAGTTGTTGTTTTTTTTTTTTTCGTGGGCCCCCAATTTTCGTTGAAATTGACTAATTCGGCAAAAACGAATGCCCATCTCTAATATATACAGTAGATGCAATATTTCTCCTTTGGAAATCTGATTCCATGTTGTTACAGGATTTTGATACCTGGTTAATAGACAGGATACTAACTTGATATTTGCAATGACACACAGCCATATAATTTCATTACTGGACATTGATATACTAAAGGATGGTGTCGTGCTTCAGACTACTGTACTTAGGAAACCCAGTGACAGGCACACCCTGCTACACTTTAATACTTCCCAGCCTTAAAAACTGCGATCCAATTTGCTGATAGGTCAGTTCCTACGCATCCAGAGGATTTGTTCAGTTAAAGCAAATTTCAATGTACAAGCACGAAACATGTTCAGAAGAATTTTAATGAGGGGTTACCCCTACAACATCATAAAGAGAGCCTATAAAAATCTTTACATGTGGAGAGGGAGTGGTTCCTCACTGACTACCCTCAAAAGCAAGAGAATCCCCATTTAGTATGAGCATTGAATTATTCTAATAAGAGTATCTGCATTAGCTTCATTGATTTTTAAACACTGGTCAGTGTTACAATTAGATCCAGTGTTCAAAGAAGCACCACTAAGAATTCATTTAGTGAGTTCTTATTTATCAATGGGGTTTTTTTTTCACTTTCTATTTATTCAAATTTCACAATTATCAACAAGCAAATGAACTTGTAGCAATATACATGAGAAATGATTAACAATGATAAATTAATGAAAGAATACATTCCTTACTGAGTACAACTCAAATCCCATGTAATATTAAGGAAAAAGGAGAGATCCAAGATGAAAGAGGAGCAGTATATATTTATACAATAATGGCTGGATTTTAAATTGGCCACATGCGTAAAAATCATCACTTACATGCATAGCCGGGCCCTGTGCACACTGCGTGCACTTTCAAAAGGGCCCGGCCATGCGCATAAGTGGAGATACGCACCCAAGTGCCGGGCCCTGAGAAAGGAGCAGGCCGGAGGGCATGTTCTGGGCAAGGAGCCCCGATGGCTTTCCCCATTCCCTCCGAGGCCACTCCGAAATCGGTATTAGGGAATAATTTTAAAAAATAATAATTATTGGGTACTCTTTTCATCAGCTGTTTTGAAATACTTATTTTTATAATTATGGGTTTACTATTATGATTGATGGTTTATATATCTTGATTGTATTATTGTATGTTTAATGAGGAAGGGTGATGTTTCTGTTTTTCCATTGTTGTACTGCATACTGAGTCTGTCTTGTTACGGTTTTCCAATTCAGTTTTTCTATGCATGTTTCTAGATATACTTTATTGACTCTTTATTCTATATTTGTTGAGGGTTTGTTTGTGTTGTGCATGCGTGACTAAGGTGAAGTATTTTGCTAGCTTGCGGTTTCTGTGTAGGGATCTATTATAACTTGGCTTGTTCTGTTTTTCTAATATCAGGTGTATTGGTGTTTTAGAGCCTGGTGTAATATTTGAAGTGCTGCCTTTTCATAAGTAGCGTTATTACTGTTTGAGTGCTAGCAGTCAGTGCTGTTTTTGTATGGAAGATTTACTATATTATAAGTCAGTTTACTCAAAGCTTTCTCAAGGTCAACATGCTTTCCAATAATCCTAATACCACACAGCTGCAGGTGTCTTTTTTGCAAAGTTTTCTGGTCGGTACCATAATGCATGTAAATCATACACGTTGTAATTGATATTTTTACCTTAGAACACTGAATGTTCTTTTTCACGTAACATCTGTTACTATAAACGCATACGTTTTTAATTATTTGTGGGAAGGGTGGGTACGGGAGCGTGTGAAAGGCTGTAAGGTTTGCTTTTGATACCAAATACCCTTGCACCAGCCCTGGCTGCACTGTTTCCACAAGAGAAAGCAGGATTCCATCTGGAGCTGTATTACTTTGGGTTAGTAGCTCTCCCCAGTCTTAGCCGGGGCTTAATTTTCTCTTAGAGAATGAGATTGGGGCTGCTGAGAATGGGGAAGGATTGCCAGCAAGCAAGAACTTTATACCACGATGCAGCAGTGCTGGACTGGGAGCACTCACTGTGTGAGTACATAAGCAGCAGTATAACAGTAGCATGTCAGAGAGAGTGTTTGTGTGTCTGTGTTAGAGAGAGTGACTCACACACTCATACAAACTTTGGCCTGGATTTATCAAAATATCACATGTGATGGGAAAAGGGGTGTGTTTTATGGTAATAGGGAGTTTATGCTATTACCTATGTGAATAGCTAAGTTACTGCAAGTTTTGCACTTTGAGATAAGTGCCAGAATGTGGAGAGAGAGAGAGAGAGAGAGAGAGAGAGACTAGCTGTAATGCCATCACCCTAGATAAGTATTTATATCTCTGTGGGAGGCCCACCTAGTAACTCGACGTGAGGTTTAGGTATTAGTGTAGGGGGTTAGGGGCCACTTTGACATTCAATGTGAGATGTACGAACAGAACATTGCTCTCTTGTGATCATTTGATGACCCTTGGAGTGAGGAAACTCACCCATCAACCTCACTTGATGGACTCTCTACCTGGGTAACATCAAGCTAGGTTGAGAGAACATTGCACAAATCTCATCTTTGGGTGAATTTCCTCACTCCGAGGGTCATCAAATGTTCACAAGAGAGCATTGTTCTGTTCGTACGTCTCACATTGAATGTCAAAGTGGGAGGCAGGCCTGCGAAAGCCGGCAGCGATCGCACCTCTGCGGTGCTATCGCTGCCGGCTTTCACACCCAATAGCACCATCCTAAAAGGTGGTGCTATTGGGTGGTGCTATTGGGTGCGCTACTGGCAGCGAAAAGGGTTCTTACCTTTCCACCACCCGCTCCTCAGGGCACTCCCCAGCGCTCCTACTATAGAGGATCCTGTCACCATGTTGCTGTGTCTCGAGTGGTGCCGCTGCACTGCTACTCTCCTGGCACCTGCTGCAGCGGGTTCCCCACTCTAGCCCTTTTTCAGCATATCACAGTTCGTGTCTCCGCACCTGCACCTCCTCACCTCGCGGCTGCTCGCATGTGGTCCTGCTCTACACTCTTCAAAGCTGCATTGGCCTTACACTCCTTGAGACTCTTTCTCCTCCTCCTTCCGAGAGTGCTCCTGTCTCGGACTGTGCCTAACCTCTCTGATATTCTCTGCACCCAGTCGTCAACCTTCTCCGGGACCAGCCACACAGAGGTGCTCCTAATTCCTGCCAGCCCCGGCACCCAAGGGCTCAACCTGCAGGGAATGAGGGTCGGTACAGGCGAAGTCCCAGCTCGCCTTTGTTCCCGGCCAGCATCGCCTCCTGACGGTGGGGACCTGTGGGGCCCAACCTTTCAGGTAGCAATAACCCCACCTCATGCCAAGGGTCCACAATTCCTAACAGGTACCTAACATCATGTAATACAGCATCAGTTATTTTTCCCTATATGCATCACCTTGCCCTTGTCCACATTATATTCCATCTGTTGTATGGATGCCCAAACTTCCAGTCTTGCAAAGTCCTCCTGCAATTTATCACAATTTGCTTGTGATTTAACTACTCTGAACACACCTCACTCATTGTACCTCTTTCCAATTCATTTATAAATATATTAAAAGCACCGGTCCAAGTAAAAATCCCTGAGGCACTCCACTGCTTACTTTTCTCCAATGTGAAAACAGACCATGTAATCCTACTCTCTGTTTCCTGTCTTTTAATCAGTTTGCAATCCACAAGAGGACATCTCCTCATATGCCATGGCTTTTTAGTTTTCTTAGAAGCTTCTCATGAGGGACTTTGTCAAATGCTTTCTGAAAATCCAAATACACAACATCTGCCAGTTCACCTTTATTCACATGTTTATTCACCCCCTTCAAAAAAATGAAGCAGATTTTTTTAGGCAAGATGTCCCTTGGGTAAATCCATGCTGGCTGGATTCCATTAAATCATATCTATTCTGGGATTTTATTCTTTAGTTTCCACGATTGTCCCTGGCACTGAAGTGAAGCTCACTGATCTTTAGTTTTTTGGATCATCTCTAGAGCCCTTTTCATATATTAGAGTTACACTGGCCACATTCCAGTCTTCATGTATAATGGATAATTGTAATGATAAGTTACAAATTAATTGTAAAAAGTATGAAATTTCATTTTTTAGTTCTTTCAGAACCATGGGATGTATACTATCTGGTCCAGTTGATTTACTACTTTTCAGTTTGTCAGTCTAGCCTACTACATCTTCCAGATTCACTGTGATTTAGCCATCAACAACTCACCATCAGGGAAACTCCCCAATATGTGGTTATGTGCGGTAGCTATCTATGAGGCAGACCACTCTGTGATCCCCTCTTTTAATAGCAGTCAACTTTATTCTTAAAAATCTTGTTTTTATTATTATTTTCTATATATGTATTACAACCATGTACTACTTTTTCACCAACGAACCGTGCATTTCATTTTGTTTTAAGTAAGTGTCCTCCCCCTGGCGGTCAGCTCGACCCTATGCAGTGTTCCCGCTTCCTTTTGTAAATACTTATCGGTTCTGACTGAACTCCTGCGTCTCTCCAAGGTCGAAGCTGCAGTTCAGTTCAGTCGGGCAGGTGGTCTTTTGACCTTTAGCCTTGCTGCCTTTGGGCTTTCGTGTTCTATGTTGTTTGTTCCAGTCCGTTAAACCCAGTCCTGTCTGTGTTCTGTCTTGTCTGTGCCTGCCCCGATCATTATCCTGACTCTCTCCTTGGATCCAGTTCAGCATTGCACAAGCTCCAGTCCTGAAACTCATTCTGTTCCTGTTCCAGTCCTTACTTGCATTCTGTCCGGTAAGAGTTCTGTTCCAATACAAGCTCTAGTTCTTACCTGCAGGTTTTTCCTGTTCAAGCTCCAGCCCTTACCTGCTCTTTGTGTCTGTTCATGCTCCAGGCTCACCAGCCTGTCCAAGCCTTGCTCCAGACTCGGGGGCCAAAGAGTGTTCAGCACCTGCTTTCCTAGCACGCCCCCAGGAAGTGTGCCTTGGGGCGCCATGCAATATTCAAATTAGGGGGTCACGGTGTGCGCCTGTTTCCTGAGCCTGACTGCCAGCACTTTTTTAAACATTAAAGATTTTATTCCTTCTACTTAATATCACAATATCTGATTTTCTGTACAATTTTTGGGAGTGCTCAGCAATTAACACCTGCTTCGGGCTGGCGTTAATTTCTGAGTGCAAAAATGTGTGTATTGGATGCACATTATTTTTTTTTTTTTTGCATTGGGAGTGAATAACTAATAGCCTCATTCACAAGCATTTGCATGTGATGAACGCTATTAGTTTCGCTGTGATTTGGGACGTGCGTTGTGGAGGCGCTAATCCCCTTAGTGCATAAGGGGATTAAGTAGCACCTACACAACCTGCGTCCAACTGTATTGGATCAGCCTCTCAGCATGTTATACAGACACAGCAGAGACCTACTGGTCCCCAGAACCCAGGGGTTCAACCTGCAGGGGAGGGGGTTAGTAAGGTGAAAGACCAACCCATGCCTTGTCCTATCGTCCTGTGCCACTCCTAGGATGGTGTTCCCTGCATCCAGATAGGACACAAGTCATGATAATTTAATATTTCTGCCATTTCTTCATCTGTCTCTATACCTTGCTCTTTGTCCCCTTTCAATTTCATCTTACCACTTCAGGATTTCCTTCTTTCTCCGATGTATCTGAAAAATGTTTTGTCATCTTTCTTTACTTCTTTGGAAATCCTTCATTCTGCCTGGACTTTAGCTTTCCTGATTTCTTTCTTCATCTCCCTCAGTTTCACCTGGTATTCTTCCCTGTGTTCCTCTTTTTGGGATCCTTTCTACTTCCTGAATTCTGTTCTTTTTTCCTTTATTTTACAAGGCTGGGCTGACGAGGCAAGGAAGATAGGATGCTGGCAACATATACTGCAAAGACAGGAGACCCATTGCTGAGGCAGGGATCTAGCGGGCTGGCCGGCTTAAGTAGGTAGAAGGTCCTGATGTCATCGGGCTGCACCAAGGGCCATTTTCTGCCACGAGGCCTAGGGCATGTGTACCCTAGGAGGTAGTGCAGCACAGAGGCTGGGGCGATGGTGGTGTCGGGGCTGGTGGGTGGCGTGCAGCCACAAAGAAGGGCTTTCAGAGGCTGATTGGGGTGAGTGTGCTTGTCATGGAGCCCTCCCGCAACCAGTCAAATCTTACAATGGCTTTTTATTACTAGTGTATTTTAGGAATGGGCCTGGGATTTGTAAGCTGGAACTCTGCCGCTTACTCTATAGAACAGTGGGCAATGGACTGTATTCATCCACCTATAACTTAACCATAACCATGCATTTTCATTTCTTTCACAAAAAATGTGTCCAATTTTTCAATGTTCGTAAAGTAGGAAAAGGCTATCCATGAATCTGTGTTCAAAAAAATAAAACAATCTTTATATGCTTTTGAGGTTGTTATGGTTTTTTAATTACTTTTTCCCCTACTGATTGCAACAGGAAATAATTATACAAAAACCACAATAATTGCCATAGTGTGAGTATGCCCTCTTCCCAAGGCTGCCTTTAGTTATACATCCTTTTTTGTTGCCAAAATCTGATCTTTTAATTGAACAAGAGTGTGTTGTGTTTGTCTCTGTCTGACTCCTTAGCAAGGATTATTGCCAAATCTACAAACTGAGGAAATATTTTCTTGAATAACTAAAGAATCATGTACAGAACATTGTATGAAGCTGTTATGTTATTCTGTACTTCAGTATGTGCTACACTTTCTGATATACAGTAGTTCCATTATAATGTATACCTGAATGTGTTCATCGTATAATCCTGGTTATATGGTGAGCATGCTCAGGTATATATTTTTCCCAATTTGTTGATTTTTAACTTGGAACAATGGATATCCATGCTCCTTAACTTAAAGGCCAATTAAATGTCTCCAGTGATATGATATGTTGCAAATTAGTGGTATTTTCTCAAAGCATTCAATTAGTGATCACAATCCTTTGATAAGAACAAAATAAATGCTAATGTTGAGTCAAACTATTGGTCCCTTGTGCTCAACATTCTTTCTCCAACAGTGGCCAACCTGGAAGCACCCAGCAGATCTTAATGGAAAGCGTTCTTTCCTGCCATTCACTCCCAAAAGCAAGAGGTAGCAACCTCCATGCCTTCCTGGCTAATAAGTGCTAATGGACCTGTCCTTCAGAAACTTGTCCAAATCATTTTTAAACCAGCTATACTCTTAGCCTTGACTATATTCTCCAGCATCAATGCCACAGTTTAATTCTATGTTGACAAAGTTTTTAAAATTTGTTTTAAATGTATTACCAAAGTGTCTCCTTGTCCTAGTACCATTTCCTATTAACTTGTTACATTCCACTTGGGATTTTATGAACCTCTATCATATCACCTTTCAGTAGTTTCTTCTTCAAACTGTTTCTTCATATCCCCTCTCCTTTATCATTTTGTTATCCTTCTCTGTGCCTTTTCCAGTTCTGCTATATCTTTTTTTGAGATGGGGTACCCAGAACTACATAAAATACTCAAGCTACATTTGCACCAATCATGCAAAGGCATTGTTATCATAATTCTCAACTCTTTTCCAAATTATTCCTAACATTTTTTTTGCTTTTCTGAACAATGATGTACATTTTGCTGAGGATTTTAACATATTGTCCCCAGTGTATTTTGGATAAATATGAATACATAAACTTTTCCATTAAGGAATGCCTCCCAGCTCTATTGTTTTCATTTGGGGCCTCTGCAATAAAGGTTAATGTGGATGTCCATGGCCTCTTCAGTATACTAACAATAGCAAGCTATACATTACCAGATCTAACAAATATGCTAAACTAGGGGCTGATGCTATTTGCAGAGACATGCAAAAAGTAGTGCCTACTTGCATGTGAATCAGGTAGCATCATATGCAAAGAGGCTTTAACAGGAAAATAGTAAATGTAGTATATTCTCTTCCACCCTCTTTTTGCTGTGTGCTTACTAATGCCAAACATTTAACATTGGCCTTGAAAAAGGTTATACATTGTTTTACCATGCAGGCTGCCTCTCAAAATCTCCATTGCTAACTCTCCCAAAATGAAAGAGAGGGTTAGCAGGGGGAATTCCATTCCCCAATCCCTTCATCAAGATCAGAACTCCCCACCTCCCATCCCAGTACAATCATCAAAACCTTAGCACATCAAACACTCCCATCCCGTTCCCATGTTTCTATGGCACCATCATTACTCATTAGGGAAAATAAAAAATCATTGTATCATCATCATGACTTCCATCCTACCAAACACATCCAAATTTCTCCTACACACCTCCTTACTATTCCAGAAAGTTCTCACCTTCACCAGCAAGAGAAACTTGTGAGTCACATGATAGAAGTGAAGCACCCCTACAGGAATCATTCAGCAGCTGTAGTGGTACAGCTGAGAGGATCTGGCAACTCTCCTGCTCGTAAAGATGGAAACCCATTGAGATTGGTAAGCAATCGTGCGAGGGGGGGGGGTGGAGGGGAGAGTTGAGAAATTTGAGTTAAATAGTGTGAGGGGAGGGCTTGAATTTTTGGGGGAGGAGGGTTATTGTGATCTAGAGTTTTAATGGTACTGCTAGGGTTTTCATAATAGTCTGGGGGGTGGTAAATAATGATGGTGTTGTTTCAATATGAAGGATTTAATGTGCTACAGAAGGTCATGATATGTCATGGAGTGGGTAGTTAATGTTCCAGGGAGTGGCTTCATGTTGAGATGTTAAGAGGGACTTGGTGGAATAGGGGATTTCATGGAAGCAAGCATGGATGCAATACTTCTTTGGCGGGTTAAGCATTTGATGTTATGAATATAAAAATGTGACACAAGATTAGGGATGTGAATCGTTTTTTGACGATTTAAAATATCGTCCGATATATTTTAAATCATCAAAAAATCGTTAGGGCCACGATACAATACCAATTCCCCCGATTTATCGTTAAAAAATCGTAAATCGGGGGAAGGGGGAGGGCAGGAAAACCGGCACACTAAAACCCCCTAAAACCCACCCCCGACCCTTTAAATTAAATCCCCCACCCTCCCGAACCCCCCCCCAATGCTTTAAATTACCTGGGGATCCGGCGGTGGTCCAGAACGGCGGCGGTCCAGAACGGCCCCCTCAATAGAATCGTGTTGTCTTCAGCCGGCGCCATTTTTCAAAATGGCCACCGCAAAATGGCGGCGGCCATAGACAAAAACGATTCGACGGAGGAGGTCGTTCCGGACCCCCGCTGGACTTTTGGCAAGTCTTGTGGGGGTCAGGAGGCCCCCCCAAGCTGGCCAAAAGTTTCCTGGGAGTCCAGCGGGGTTCCGGGAGCGATTTCTTGCCGCGAATCGTTTTCGTACGGAAAATGGCGCCGGCAGGAGATTGACTGCAGGAGGTCGTTCAGCGGGGGTTCCGGACCGCCGCTGAACGACTTCCTGCACTCGATCTCCTGCCGGCACCATTTTCCGTATGAAAACGATTCGCAGCAAGCAATCGCTCCCGGAATCCCGCTGGACTCCCAGGAAACTTTTGGCCAGCTTTGGGGGGCCTCCTGACCCCCACAAGACTTGCCAAAAGTCCAGCGGGGGTCCGGAACGACCTCCTCCGTCGAATCGTTTTTGTCTATGGCCGCCGCCATTTTGCGGCGGCCATTTTGAAAAATGGCGCCGGCTGAAGACAACACGATTCTATTGAGGGGGCCGTTCCGGACCGCCACCGTTCTGGACCACCGCCGGATCCCCAGGTAATTTAAAGCATTGGGGGGGGGGGGTTCGGGAGGGTGGGGGATTTAATTTAAAGGGTCGGGGTGGGTTTTAGGGGGGTTTAGTGTGCCGGGTCACGATTTTAATGATTTTTCACGATAGTTTACACACCCAAACGGCAACAATACGATTCCCTCCCCCTCCCAGCCGAAATCGATCGTTAAGACGATCGAGGACACAATTCACATCTCTACACAAGATGGTTTTAGATTTGGTTTGGGTCAACTGAACCAAATTGGAACAGTCCCCAAAAAAAGGATATGAATAATTTTCATTCAGTTTGGTCTGTGGTGCTGTGGGGAAGCAAAGCAATGCATTTTTTGGGCTTGAAATCAAACAGAGCTGAGCCATAGAACAAGGAAGGAGGAAGTCCTATCATGTTTCAGCACTTTTTCAGAAAGAAAGCAAAATCCACTTATCAAATGTAATTATAAAGAAAACCATGAATAGAGCAAAAAACAAAAAATAGTTATGAAGTGCTGAGCATAATGATAGTTATACACATACAAGAGACTATATTAATCTCTTAAGTGATTCTTCACCAAATATAATGCATATGCTATGAACAAATATATGTAAGTAAAATCCATTATAATTCTAAAAACATTCTGTGAAATAATAATCAAGTGCTTTTAAGAATATTTTTAAGTAAAAAAAACAAAACACTCAATCCACTGGAGAATATACTGTAGATGACCCATACTATCTCCTCTGTTTTCAATATTTTGTCAACTGCCTGACACAGCCATGATTTGGCACATTAAAAATGCCTACTTCAGGGGCTCCAGTTTGCATGATTCAGCTCAGAGTTTCAGACGCAATCCACTCCATCTCTAATCCTTCATCTGCGTGTGAAAAAATAGACCATTCCCTTTTCAACTTTCATCTATAAACTATGTAGGTCAATTCAACCAATCAAAGCAGACAGGATGCTTTATAAAAAAAAGTCAAAACATGTGACCAAAGTAGACCAACTGAAAAATGCACAATTGAAAAAATGCCAAATATTAAATCTTGCATTATTAAAGTCATGAAGAATAAATAAAAGTTTATGTAATTAAATCACAGTATTCTAGGGATAAGCAGCAGGGACGGATTCATCCGATTCAGTATTTGTATTTGTCGGGACCCAAATCCATTGCATCTGTTTTTGGCGGACCCCGATTCGTCCATTAGTTACATATAGTATACATTTCTCATTAAAGTTAAAAACAACCCCATCCCAACCGTTTACATTTAGTTAACTACAACCCCCACCCTCCTGACACCCCCAAACTTGCCAAAAGTCCCTGGTGGTCCAACAGGGGTCCTGGAGCGATCTCCTGCACTCGGGCTGTCAGCTGCCGGTATTCAAAATGGCACCGATAGCCTTTGCCCTTACTATGTTACAGGGGCTATCGGTGCTATTGGTCGGCCCCTGTCACATGGTAGGAGCACAAGATGGTGCCAGCCGTCCATTGCTCCTACCATGTGACAGGGGCCAACCAATGGCACCAGTAGCTCCTGTGACATAGTAAGGGAAAAGACTATTGGCGCCATTTTGAATACCGGCAGCCGACGGCCCGAGTGCAGGAGATCGCTCCAGGACCTCTGCTGGACCACCAGGGACTTTTGGCAAGTCTTGGGAGGGTCAGGAGGGTGGAGGTTTTATTCGTTAATGATACGTTGCATTTGTGGGGGTTCGCCCTACGTTTCAGAACCCCATGAATGCAACGAATAGGGACCTATACGTTGTGGATTGCACATACGTTCAAAATGAATGCGCATCCCTACAGTATTCCACTCCATACTGGTGTTTAAACAATCAGGGTGTAAAGCATTCAGTTTATCCATCCCACTCCTCCATACCATGATGGTTTTACTTGATCTGTGATAAACCAGTGTAAATCCTCAAAAGAATTACATGTATTCCTACAGTGGGAGACCAAAGAGGGGGTAAGTTTGCCTGTGGCAATACAACATTGGTGTTTTACAAGGTTTGTTTTACTGCATGTTTGCTCTTGCCAATCTAAAATAACAGACAGACTCTGGATATAGCATATATCACATATTAAGACAGATATAATCAGTATACATATTTGGTCTGTGGATGAATACATTCAGTTAAATCCATAGTTTACTTGCAAACTTATATTCCTTCCCCACCTCAAATATTAACAATATATTGTATGACCATCATAACAGGTTTCATCAAGAGTTGTTCTTACATGATCTGTTCTCTGCTTTATATATAATCATTGGTTAATAATATTAAATATTAATGCTAATTCTTGGAAAACCTTTTTGTTGCAATTAAAAATGACAGTTGTCAATTCAGTTCAATATATGTTATTAAATCATGAAATATATCCAAAGTGAAGCATCTCAGTTTTGTTTTTTTTTAATAAATGCCATTGTAATTTCATAGCCAGTAAACTTCTGAAACATCAATTATAAGATGTTTTGGACAAATTTGTTTTTCTTCAGGTTACAGTTACCGAATCATATCTGTAAATGAGATTAATCGTACTGTTATAAAAAAAATGCTTGTTCAATCCCCTTGGGAAACTACATACACTTTTTCGGTGTTTCTTCTTTCATCAAACATGAAATATAACAGGAAATGATGCCATCCGTTGTTAACTTCCCTACCTTACCATGTTTAAATAGTATATGTCAATCATTGATGATATTTTCTTTTTTTGTGGAAATCAGATGAAACAGCATTACAAGATTTTATTTCTTGGTTAAAAACACACAATATAGGAAATTAATTTTTACAATGACATCATTTCAGTACCATCACTTTTTATATCTTGACATTACCATCAAAAAGGAAGAGGCAGAACTTAGCACATCTATATTTAGAAAAGCAAGTGATAGAAATGCCTTGCTACATTTCAGTAGTTTCCATCCTTATAGATTGAGATGTAATTTACCAGTAACTCAATTCTTGAAATTACAGAGAATTTGTTCATTGAGAAATACATTTCAGACACATGTAGAGGACTTATTCAGGAAACCTTTGGTTTATAGTTATCCATTTGGCATTTTAAAAAGAGCCTTTGAAAGAACAAAAATGCAGAGAGAGAATGATTTTTGATAGATTATGTGGAGGCAGAAGACGATGTGCATATTGAAATATGCCAACAAATCAATTGCAGTGTCCTCTTTAATTTTCAAACATTGGCCAGTCTTTCAGATGTACCCTATTTTTTTTACTGGTTCCATTAATAGCCTACCCTACAATAAGGGCAGGAGTATATGTGATTATGTGGTACACTCCTGCCTGAGAACTCAGCATTCTTTAAATGAAGATAGCTCGAAGGGACATTGGAAATGTGGTCAGTGTTCTATATGTGAAAAAGCAATTATAGGTCCATATTTGATTGATGCTGACACAGGGAAAACCTATGAAGCAAAATCTTATTCAGACTCTCAGACAGCCGGTATTATGCATATGATGATATGTCCATGTTTGAGCATATACATTGGTAGAACTTAGTAGGGATGTGCAGAAGGAAAACATTTGTTGCTATTCGGTATTCGTTTCGCCAAGACCCAAATTTGTTGCATTGGTTTCATGGGGGGGGGGGGGGGGGGGGGTGGAACCAATTTATTGATATGTTTTATTTGTTTTCCGATTTCCCATTAAAGTCAATGGGGGAAGTATTTGCAGCCTATTTTTGGCTGCACAATTGGAGTTTTCTTATCAATTCTGATGAAATATTTGGGGAGCTATCATCAGAATGAGAAAAGAGCTCCAAGGTAATTAAACTATGGCAAAATGGCACCAAAGTGGCATGAATAGACTAAGGCACTTGAAAGGAGCAACGGGGTACCAGGAGTGGCAAGAGTGCTTTAACAGAGGTGCAAAGCAGCAGCATCAGTGTCAAAAGCACACCACAGCTTGAAAAGAGAGCACTGATAAAAGATGCATGAACCCTCGAAGGCAGCACGACAGGCAAAGCGGCAAGAAAAGTGGCATCAACATCCTACAGCACAATGAAGGGGGAACATAGCAAGCAGAAACACTAGCATCAACACACTGAGGAACCATGATAGTGGCAAGAACATCACAAGGAGTTGAGTGAGTCATCTGGTGTATGGCAGCAAGGCAGAGTAACAAAAAGCTGATAGGGGCAAGACAGGCTGGCAGAGCGGAGGTAGTCTGGTCCCTATGGTTTTTATAGGCACCCCCAGGAGAGTTCCCTTTCCATTGAGCAGGAAAGGGCTCCCTAGAATGGGTTCGCCCCTAGAGTGGAGCATGAGCCTTCAAAGCATGGCGACGTGGAGGAGGTCTCACTGAGAACAGCGGTTTAACATGAGTTGACAGGTACTAAGAGATAGGCTGGCCAGCTACCCTGGGGAGAGTTCCCTTTCCGTTGAGCAGGAGAAGGCTCCAGGATGGTCAGGAACAGTGTTAAAGGTCAAGCCCTTTTAGGGACATAAGGCCTAGATGGACAGGCACAGCAATCGAGGATAAAGGTCAAGCCCTTTTAGAGACATAAGGCCTGGACAGACAGGCACAGCGTTGGAGGACAGAGGTCAAACCCTCGTAGGGACATAAGGCCTGGACGGACAGGCACAGCATTCGAGGATAGAGGTCAAGCCCACGTAGGGACATAAGGCCTAGATGGACAGCCACAGAATTCGAGGATTTCCTTTGTGCAGGTATGTTGTGGTTTGATCTGTCACTTCTTCTTGAACTGGTTCACTGCCAGAAGAAAATGGCATCTTTTTCATTTCTGAAAGATAATTCAACAGAGGATGCTTTTAGAGCAATAGAGACTGCCATTTGTGAAGCAAGGACTGATGTGGAGATTATTTGTGAATACCCAGAAGCTATTATCTGTAATTATGCACTTCAGCTGATGACAAAGGAACATGAAGAGCTCTCAGAAATAAGAAAACTGCTACACAAAGCCAAATCTGCATTATCAACCTATGTTGACTTTGTGGTTTACACAGAGCCTCTGTAAACTATGGTAAGACAGAGGATGAACTAGAGTGCAACTACCACCAGTTTTCTATAGTACTAGAAACATTACTGTTGGCACCTACAAAAGATTTCAGGAACATGGACCATATTCCGATTCCGTGCTCATAAACCAGTTACCATCCAAAACATATGATATCTTCACTATCCCCAGACCAAAAAAGAAAGGAGGAGGCTTACTCTTAGCCATAAAGAAAAAATTTAACATGATTCTCTACCCTATCCCCTCCCCCCCAAAAATTGAAATAGGCCTTTTCAAATCTCCCACTCTGCAAATATGTCTTATCTATGCCCCCCCAGGAACCCTCCACAGTAACCCTTCAACCCTCATAGAATACATTGCAAAGAACTTATCCATTGACACACCAGCAATCATTCTAGGAGATTTTAATCTCCACGTCGACATTTCTCCCTGTTCCCCTACTTGTGACGCATTCCTAGATTCACTGAACGCACTAGGATACAGGCAGTCCATCCACTTCCCCACTCACAAGGCGGGTCACACCCTTGACCTCCTCTTCACCAATGCTCTCATCCAGGTTGACCCCCCCTCCCACACACCTATTCCCTGGTCAGACCACTACCTTATTGAAGCCTCTCTCTCATACAAGACACCCTCCCGCCATAATAACACTAACAAAACTATCCACTACAGGAAAAACTGCACTAGAGATGACCTCATCTCAGCTATCTCTAACAAACTCGACCAACTAGATCTCACCAATGCAGACACAGCACTCGCTTCCTGGCATGATATTACCAATAATATAGCCAACACTATCTGCCCCTTGCAATCAAAACTCATCTCTCCTCTACACAATGAAAAAAGGAAACCTTGGTATTCCCAAGAACTAAAGAACCTAAAACAATGCCTTCGAAAATCTGAAAAGATCTGGCGTAACGATCCCTCTCCTACACACCTTGCCCAATTTAAGTCCTCCTTACATCTGTACAGCGAAAAAATCAACAAGACAAAACGCGACTTTTTCGCTACTAAAATACATCAATTCCAATTCAACCCTAGAGTACTTTTTGATTACGTAGCTTCACTCACCAAGCCAGCAGCTCCCGACATTCCAGATGAAGTAGCCAAATCCAAATGTGAAGAACTTGCCACGTTCTTCCAAACCAAAATAGACAAATTGCTGTCCACCTTCAATACTACATCTACCACTCCCTTCAGCCTCTCCAATCATAACCTCAACCACACCATCACTAGTAACAACACTAAACTTCTCTCCTCATTAGACTGCACCTCAGTACTTGAAATAGAATCATTCATCAAGAAAGCCAAGCCCTCTTCCCATCCCTCGGACACAATCCCCACCAAACATCTACTTTCCATCCCTAACCTTATCGCTAAACCTTTAACAAACATCATTAATCTGTCCATCAACTCGGGGCAAGTACCTGTTCCCCTTAAACAGGCAATCGTCAAACCTATCCTAAAAAAACCTAAACTTGACCCCTCTGACCTCGCCAACTACCGCCCCATCTCTAATATCCCCTTCATCTCTAAACTCCTCGAAAAAACTGTCAACAAACAACTCTCAGAATACCTCGAAGATAACCGTATCCTTGCACCTGCTCAATACGGTTTCCGGAAATCCCACAGCACTGAGACACTTCTACTTTCCCTGTCAGACCATATTCTTAAAGGATTTGACAAAGGGCAATCTTTTATTCTCGCCTTCCTCGACATCTCCTCCGCTTTTTATACCATCAGCCACTCCATTCTCCTACAACGCTTAACTGAAATTGGCGTGACAGGTATTGCCCATAACTGGTTCAACTCCTACCTCAGTAACAGAAACTTCAAAATCCAACTAGGAAATCACGAATCCAAAACCATCCACCTCAATCAGGGTGTACCACAAGGCTCAGCTCTGTCCTCAACCCTCTTCAATATTTACATGCTACCCCTCTGTGATCTCCTCTCTAGTCTCAAGCTGCCTCACTTTGTCTACGCTGATGATGTTCAGCTGCTCATACCCATCACTGACTCCCTACCAAAAGCTATGGATATCTGGAATGATACGCTCCAATCCATAAACAAGCTTTTAGCTTCCATCCATTTAGCTCTTAACACTACTAAAACTGAAATCATGCTCATCTCACCCCAAAATCATCCTAACCCCCCGCCTACTCATACACCATTCGCCCAGCAAGTCCGTGATCTGGGTGTCATCCTTGACGACCATCTCATGCTTAAGAAATTCATCAGCAATATACTAAAAGATGGCTTTTTTAAACTACTCTCCCTAAAAAAACTAAAACCCCTACTACATCCCCCCGACTTCCGCACAGTTCTTCAAACCACCATCTTTGCCAAAACCGACTATTGTAATGCTCTCCTCCTTGGTCTACCGAACAATGCCATCCAACCCATTCAAATATTACAAAACACAACAGCCCGGATCCTGACCAACTCACGCAGAAATGACCATATCACACCGGTATTAAAAGACCTACACTGGCTCCCAATTGCATCACGCATCCAATATAAGACTCTCTCCCTTGTCCACAAGGCTTTATACAACCCTGAAATGAACTGGTTCAACGAATCCTTCCGCCTCCACCAATCCAACAGGCCCATCAGACACCAACACCTCGCCTCCATGCCTACACCCTCTCCCAAACATTACAAACTTACCTCCACGAGAGCCCGAGCGCTCTCTATCGCCGGGCCCACCCTTTGGAACGCAATGCCTGTCGAACTACGACAAGAAGAATGCACAAAAACATTCAAACGCAAGCTAAAGACCTGGCTCTTCACCAAAGCATACACCTAATTCCCCCACTTTCACACCCATCCTCTCCTGCCCTCTCCCCCTTTCCTCACTCCCACCTCTAAATTCATCCTTCGCCCCCAACCTGTTCAGTCCTCTTACCTTCTCCTGATTTCTCAGCTCGCCTTCTCCTTTTACCCCCTATCCACCCCTCCTCCCCTCCTACACCCCCCACCCCCTCCCCATCCCCCCTCCTCTCTCTTATAACTCTACACAATTGTATTTCCATGGCATTGCTGTATTTATGAATACTTTGTACATAGTGAAACTCTATATATATTTGTAAATTTTGCTCATAAGTTTTGTTTGGTTAGTTCCCTCCTTTTTTCCCCCCTCCTCATTTGTTCATATGTTAATTCGTTATATCTGTTCGATGTAAACCGCCATCCCAGGCGCCTGTTTCAGTTACACTGTAAACCGATGTGATATCCCGGATGAACGTCGGTATATAAAAATGTTAAATAAATAAATAAATAAATAAATAAAATATTATGAAGGTCAGGAAAACTATTGAGCATATGAACTATGCAAGCTACAAAAATCTGAAGTCAGATTTTTATGTTCTTACATTCTAAATGTTGCAAAACAGGAAAAGAATATTCTGGAAAGAAGTGATGCACAAATACATGAAACTGAAATTAGAAGTACCAGAACTAAACTCAGACATGCATAGCGTTTGAGGTCAGGCCCTTGTAGGGACGTACGGACTGGTCAGTGGACAGACAGGCACAGCATTTCAAGTCAGGCCCTTGTAGGGACGTATGGTCTGGACAGTGGATGGGCACAGCATTTCAGGTCAGGCCCTTGTAGGGACATTCGGCCTGGACAGTGGATAGACCTGCACAGCGTTTTATTCATCTTGCCATTCACAGGGAAAATTTGGAAACCCAAGCAAACTAGCATTTCCATCAACTCTGGTGACAGCCTTGAGTGTTGAGGGCTCATGATATCCCCTGTCATTGAAAATACACGTTCACTGGACACACTAGTTGGTGTACATGAAAGATATTGCTGAGCCACTATGGCTAGGTGTGGCCAGACAGTGGACTTGTGTGCCCAATAATCCAGTGGATCTAGTCTGCATGTCCTCTGTGGGCTCTGAGAGATACTGTGTCACTGACAGTTGTACTGGTATCTCCTTTACTTGGGTGGGCTGAGAGTCACTCATGCCAGCTGCTTTCTCTCTAGCCTGTAGCAGAATAGAAAATTCTATATGGGCAACATGCCTTTGGTGTACTGAAGTGGAGGAGGAGGAGGTACTATCTGCCACTGACAGAGTGCTGCTCCTCCTTGGGCTAGCACAACTCTCTGAAGTGCCCACTGTTTCCTCTTCTGCTTCATGCCTGATCTATCTCTGCCTATGGCGCTCCTGTTCATGGACTTTTAGTAACAGCAGGTCCTTCACAAATGAGAGAGAATTAGACTGTAGGGCGAGTTTCCCTTTCACACGGGGATCACAGACTGTGGCGAGCATGTATGTGCTGTCCTCTGTTAAAGGTCTTAATCTCTCTTGCACCTGCTGTTGCAAAATGTCCAGACAATGCAGCACCTCAGCTGTCATTCCTTCTTCCTGTTTAAAGCCCTCCAAATTTTCATCCAAGAAATTAACTATAGGGATGATGTCAGCCAAGGTGGCACTTCTGGAACTCAGCTCCTCTGTGACATCCTTGAAGGGCTGCAGGATTTTTACCAGCTGACTCATGACTAACCAATCGTGATGCCCTAGGGGATTCTGCACACCTATGTCTATTGTACCAGAAAGTTCATGAAGGGGTGTCTGCAGCTCCAGTAACCTCTCCAGCATCATAAAGGTGGAATTCCACCGGGTAGCAATGTCTTGAATGAGACGCTTCTGAGGCATCTCCAAATCAGTCTGCTTTTTTCGGAGAACCTGCCCCTCCTTCACACTTCTGAGGAAGTGTGCTGCTATGTTCCTGCACTTGTGTATTAACGTATGCAGGTATTCATTCTCTTAGTGATTGGACTCCAACCCCAGAGCTGAATTCACTACCAGGTGCAGAGTGTGTGCAAAACATTGGATGTTCTGAAAGCACCCGTCGGTTATTGCCTTAACCATGTTTGCACCATTGTCTGTGACAAAGAACCTGCCTGAGGATTCCTGTCTCGCTGGTGCAGTTGCCAGCCCTCCAGCATCTGTCTGATGCATGCTAGAATATTGCCTGCGGTATGGGCCTGGTCCATCAGGTGGGTGTGCAGTAAAGCCCACCTCCACCCTGATACTTGTTCACTACTAGAGCTGCTGCCTGCCCCTGCCTCAGCCAGGTCCTACCAGTGTGCTGTCAGGGAGAGGTAAGAGTGTGCAGCATTCATGGCGGTCCAGATATTGCAGGTGAAATGCACACTCCCCTGTGTCTTAGCTAGCAGCGCTTGGATTTGACTGTGACACTGCTTGTACAGGCTGGGGATGACCTTTCTGCTAAATGTGGTTCTGGAAGGGACTTTATAATTTGGAACTATGACCTTCAGAAAATGCTTGAAACCCACATTCTCCACTATCTGCAAGGGTTGGTCATCAAGGGCAATCATTTCCCCAATGCTCCTGGTTACAACTTTTGAGGCTGCCTGCCTCCGACCCCGGGATAGCGTTACCACACTCCACCCCATTTCCTCCATGATGGGTTGTCACTTCTGCAACATGCCTGACACCTGACTACTAGAAGGGGCTGAGGCCATGGGATGACTCTGCTCCTTTTCAACCACTTTACACTGCCTGGAAAAAGGGGTTCCCTGACTGGTACTGTCACCATCCATAGATAGCAGTACTATTGTTGGGTGTTGCCTCTTCATGTGATGTGTCATGCCAAAATTAGATAGATGTCCCATTTGCTTGCCTCTGCTAATAGCCCTGCCACAGTAATTAGACCGAACAAAATGTGGGTCCTCCATCACTTTAAAGTGGCTCCAGATTGCAGATGTCTTTCATGATCCCTTCTCTATAGCCTTCGGGGTGGATGCTGGCACTGGAGCTGAAGTAGTGGTTGCACCCTGAGAAGCAATGCCAGGGGCATCAGTCACACTCTGCACCTGCACTGACTGCTCTTCCTCCTCCTCATCATCAGTTTCATCCCTGCAGCACTGAAGTGGAAGCTAAGACATGACTAACGAATCCTCCTAAACCTTCGTCAGCTATTACTTCTTCTATTTCTGATGAAAATCCCACACAAGATGATTCTTCATCTGAATCAGAAGCAAACAGTGCATGCACTATATTGTCAATGCTAAGTCAAGACTGCTGTCGCACTGCTGCTTTTGGGTGTCGCTATTTTGTCTTGCATGACTCAGACTCCCCTTCCCTCACCTCCAAACTACAGGGTCAGAAATAGGTGGTGGTGATGCATCATGTTTAGATTACATTTTTTTCCAGATGGAACTGCCTGCCCCTCCAGAGATTTTAGATTGGAACAGGTCCCTTTTTAACCTTAATGGGGGAAAGGCACTCCCTTTTGAGGTGTCTCCTCTCCCAGCTCCAATCACACGACCACATCTAACTTTCCCTGACATTATGGATTTAATGTCACTGCCTACTATGGATTTCAATTAAAAGAATTATTTCCAAAAGAGGCCCACTGGGGATTTGGCTTCACAGACCACCGCTGTCCCAATATACTTGAGTCTGCAAAACTGGCTGCCCACAGGCACAGTGCCTTGGTGTGCACTGATGTAATGTATGTACACACACCAAGCTTATAACTACAAAAGAGGCCCACTGGGGATTTCGCTTCAGAGAGCAGCACTCTCTCAATATACGTAAGTCTGCAAAACTGGCTACCCACTGGCACACTGGCACAGTTCCTTGATGTGCACTATTGTAATGTGTGTGCACACACCAAGCTTGTAGCTACACAAGAGGCCCACTGGGGATTTGTCTTCACAGACCATCGCTGTCCCAATATACTTGAGTCTGCAAAACTGGCTGCCCACAGGCACAGTGCCTTGATGTGCACTAATGTAATGTATGTACACACAATAAAGTTGTAACTATCTACAAAAGAGGCCTACAAAAGAGGCTTTTTTGTTAACTGGCATAACTGCAGTTTTATTTAATTGAACTCACTGTCTCTCTGTGCTCTTTTAATCCAAGAAGGCATTGCACTGGGCATTAGGGGTGTACATTCGTTTTCGCCGTATTGGCGATCTGCAACATATATTGCACTATTCGTAGTATTTGTGGGGAAGCGAAACGTATCGCGATTCCCCACGAATACACGAATCTTCGCCGAATTATACGGCCACCTAAATACAAATTTAAACAATCCCCCCACCCTCCTGAACTCCCCCAAGACTTACCAAAACTCCCTGGTGGTCCAGCATGGGGGTCCGGGAGCCATCCCCTGCACTCAGACCCTCGATGCTGGTTTCATCATGGCGCCGATAGCCTTTGTCACAGGGGCTACCGGTGCCATTGGTCAGCCCCGTCACATGGCTATCGGCGCCATCTTGTGCTCCTACCATGTGACATAGTGAGGGCAAAGGCGATCAGCGCCATTTTGAGTACTGGCATCGGACGGCTGGTATGCAGGACTCCAGGACCCCTGCTGGACTTTTGGCAAGTCTTGTGTGGGTCAGGAGGCCCCCCCAAGCTGGCCAAAAGTCCCTGTGGGTCCAACAGGGGTTCCGGAGCGACTTCCTGCACACCGGCCGTCCGATGCAGTACTCAAAATGGCGCCGATAGCCTTTGCCCATACTATGTCACAGGGGCTTCCGGTGCCATTGGTCAGCCCCTGTCACATGGTAGGAGCACAAGATGGCGCCGATGACCATGTGACGGGGCTGACCAGGTAGCCCCTGTGACAAAGGCTATCGGCGCCATGATGAAACTGGCACCGAGGGTGTGAGAGTGCAGGGGATGGTTCCTCGACTCCCCGCTGGACCACCAGGGAGGTTTGGTAAGTCTTGGGGGAGTCAGGAGGGTGGGGGGTTGTAGTTAATTTTAATTTTAGCTGGGACACAAATTGAAATCGCCGTATTAACGCATTGGGGCGCCATACGGCCAAATGCAACATATCTGCTCCCCGATGATTCCGAATCACGAATGCAACGTATGGCGTCCCTCTGTACATCCCTACTGGGCATCAATAACAGTGGGCAATGGGTAGTTTTGCAGACTCACGTGTATTGGGACTCATGCTGGCTGCTGCGGCATCTAACTGCCGTCTTCTCCGGCATCCCGGGTCCGGCTTGTGCGCTGCATCCCACCATGTTGTTCAGCTGCCATAGGGCGTGCTCGCCGCGCGGCCCTGCTTCTTATTCCTTCCTTGGCATGAACCTCAGGTTCACTGTCTGGAGCCAGTACTCGCTCCTCGAGGGCCCATGTTCCCGGACTCACTGCCTGAGCTCACTTCTGCTTGGAAGAAACCGCTGCCTACACCATCAGTGAGTTACCATCTATACTCTCTCAAAGCATTTCCCTGGAACCAGGTACTCACTCCTCGAGGGCCTGCCTCTATTCCAGCTTATATGTTTTACCTTCCGGGAGAAACCGCTGTGTGAGTAACCTACAAACAAAGCTCTATACTAGAACCCTGTGTATGCGCCACTGTACTCACTATCTCAGTTTCTCTCCACTACAACACAGCTATTGAAGGATCGCTGTTCCAGTGTCCTGAGGGACTAGAAGCCCAGCCAGGCTTCATCTCTATTCACTACTGCCACCTCTGGTGGCTTCTCAACTCTGTTTAAAAAAAGATAATTCTATATTGTGTGTCCTAAAGCTGAGCCTGACCTGTGGCCCTTCAAGGGACTTCCCCCCGTGGGCGTGGTCATCTGCCACAGTGTCCAAGGGTCCACCCAAAACCTTATAAACAATAACACCTATATGTTGCGGATTGTCAATGCGTTGCATACGAATGCACACACCTAGAACTTAACACCCAGTTAATAAACGCCTCATACAACTTCGAAATTGTGTCCAGAGAAGGAAGTTGCAAACTCCAATAGTACAACATTATGTTCAACATTCACATCAATTTACAGATTTAAAATGGAGAGTAATAGAGCAACCCAGAAAAAGTCATCATGGGAGGGAGCCAGAAAAACTATTTGAATTTTAGAAAGCAATATTGGATTTTTCACTTCAATATGGTCTATCATAATGAAATAAATAATGAGATAGACTGACATTTACTGACCTAATTGACATATGCTATTTAAACGTGTTAAGGTAGGTAAGTTAACAAAGGATGCCATAGTTTCCTGTTATACGCCATGTTTGATAAAGGAAGAAATGCTGAGAAAGTTTATGTTGTTTCCCAAGGTGACTGAACGAGCTGAACATCATAGTGAGATACTTTTTTATAACAATACGAATAATCTCATTTACAGATACAGTTCAGTGACTATACCCTGAAGAAGGACAAACTTGTCCAAAACACATTCCCATGTGGGATTATAATGGATGTTTCATGGGGTTTACTAGCAATGAGATTACAATGGTGTTCAATTCATTTCAATATATCCCCCTATCTCCATGGTAAATTTAAGGAAGTACTATAGTTTTCTCTGTTACAGTTTAGCATAAATCCATTGTATATGCACACATGCTACAATGGCCATACACCTGTCATCAAGACATCGCCCCCCTAAGTACAGAAGGTTTTAAATCAGAGGATACCAAAGTATCACGGATATTGGAACCCTGCATAAAAGGCAACACTTGGTGATACCTTTAAACAAGAATGTAGCATCCATGCATGTCAATGTCAGAGGATTCAATGTTTTACCCCTGTAGTTAGATTTGAAAACATTAGTAAATATGCATGTCCAGATGATGTTTAAAATTATTTTGAAGGCAAATGCAGGAACTCCATACAATAAGAATAACATACTCTCATAAGCATTTAGGGAGATTGCCTCCAGATAAATGATGATATATATCAAGGGCTTTTTCCTCAAAGATCTGTCAAGAAGACCAGAGTTGTCTTAATCTGAAAGATTGACTGATAGGCAAAGCATTTTTCAAAGAAGATGGATGATAAGTGTAATAATGTAACAAAATGTTATGGTCAGTCTACATGCAGTAAATAGTGGTATTAAAGCAAGAACCTGAATGTTCAATCATAATATCCAAAAAAGGGATCCTGGTGTCCCACCAAAGCTGATAAAATTCTGATAAAGTGAAATAGAAGCCGACTCTCTCAAGAAGCTGATCAGAAAATGTTTGTTCTGAGATATGTTTAAAGAATCACAAATTATATCTAAGGTATCCTTCTGCTGGTTTTCTCAGAATTTCCATGCCAGTGGTACAAGGACTGAATGTACCGTACACCAAACCAATGCCCACACTTTCCAGTCTCAGTTATTGCCATTTTCCATTCTTGCTGCTGGTGCTGCCTGGTCAGCTTTTCTTGCCCTGACTCTCTGCTTGTTATACCAGGGAGTTTTGTCACCCCCAAAAGAAAACATTTTAAAAAGGAAAAACCCTTCTTCCCCGCCTCTCTCTGGATGCCTTGGGATCATGGAGCCTGCTGCTGCCCCCCCACCTGTCCTGCTCTTTATGACCTGCCTGTCTTCTAGTTCAGTCCCTTGGCATATTTTTGGGCCACCATTGTTGTCTGGCCTGCTTCTCCTGCCCTGCCTCTCTCTTAATCACAGAGCCTTGCCATGTTGATGCCATTTCTCTTGCTGCCTATGTCTGCACTCTGTGCCTTATGCTGTTAATGCCACTACTTTTGCTGTCTTACCCTGCATTCAGTGTCTGACAGTGTTAACATTGACTCCTCTTGTAGCTTCACTCTGATCTTGGGGCTGTTGCCATCACTACTCTTTATGCTTTACCTCTCCCATCACTGTCTTCAGGTGTCAATGCCACTATTTGTGCCATTTTTTCCCTTTTCGGGTGCTATAAACAGCCTTGGGCAGCACACTATGGGGTGGATTTTAAAAGGCCTGCGCGCGGTGGCGCGCCTATTTTGCATAGGCCGCCGGCACGCAAAAAGCCCCGGGACGCGCGTAAGTCCCGGGGCTTTCGAAAAGGGGCGGGAGGGGGCGTGCCCCGGCATTTTGGGGGCAGGCCCGGGGGCGTGGCGCTTGCCCCGGGGTGTGGTCGAGGCCTCCGGACCAGCCCCCGGGACCGGAGGACGGAGCGGGGCTGCCGGCGACGCGCCCAAAGTTACGCCTGCTTTCAGCAGGCGTAACTTTGCCGACAAAGGTAAGGGGGGGGGTTTAGATAGGGCCGGGGAGGTGGGTTAGGTAGGGAAAGGGAGGGGAAAGTGGGGGGATGGTGAAGAAAAGTTCCCTCCGAGGCCGCTCCGAAATCGGAGCGGCCTCGGAGGGAACATGCAGCTCGCGCTGGGCTCGGCGCGCGCAGGTTGCACAAATGTGCGCCCCCTTGCGCGCGCCGACCCTGGATTTTATAAGATACGCACGGCTATGCGCGTATCTTATAAAATCCAGCGTACTTTTTAAAAATCTGCCCCTATCTTGGGCACTGTCACATGTCTAGCTGGATGGTAAGGCTTATTGGGGTTTCCACTGTTAAAGATGGTATGGAGATAGTTTGCACACCCAGAGTATCTTCCACAGAAAATAAATCAAAATAGAAAAATGATTTCAGAGGCACTTTTATAATTAAATTAAACAATCTTAGTTTGTTGGCAAATGGATAATTTTCTAAATTCTTCACTTCTAGAAACAAGTATAATTATTGAACAAACAAACCTTTCAATAATGTCAATAATTTCAATGAGAAATAATTTACTTCTGGTGCACAAAAACAACTTTCCATATGTGACTTTCACTCTAATTCTTAACACAGTTTGGCATAAAACTGGTTCCTGTACAAAGGTTACTTCTTACCAAGATGCTATCAGATAAACATTTTCTCAGTCACTTCTTAATGAGATCAAATGTTGAATTTCAACTTTAATTCAAGAAATCTGATTCTTTGTCGTAACTTGTTATTACAGGCTCTTCAGGCAATTCTGGAATTCTCCATGTATTAACTCAATGGCGGACCTCTTGTTTGTCCATGTGTGTTGCACTAGTGCACGTATCTTTGATTGCTGGGTAATAATTTTTTAGAGCGCTGCTTGTGAACGCTGGATAGAGAGCGCTAACCCAAGAATGATGTGGTGGCTTGTGATTGAGGAATAGCTCATGCTGCCTGATTACACAGACTGGACCTGATCTACCACTCTTGACCACGAAGTCTCAGGATACAGTGGTTCATCTTCTATATATTCTCAAACCAAATCAATAATAAAGACTGACTGCTCACACCGCCAATCTTCAGCAATCTACAATGTTGGTAGCATGTACATCTAAATGAGACTGGAGTTCTTGCAAATAGAAATTAAAAAATAATTATTTCAACCCTGTCTAAGGATGCTGGGTTTGAGAGAACTCATAAAGTAAAGAAAATATTTAATCACTCTCTCTGACACATTCCACACTTATTTGCCAATAAAAACAGAAAGAAGTTGTAGGACTTCTATATTCCTGTTTATTTCAAAGATTTCTTTTTCCTGTAAGAAAGCAACACAGATCTTTATTTACAGGTCCTATGATTAAACACTGTTGCACCTTTATCTACAGGTGGAGAATACACAATCTGAAGTCCGTGAGACTTAATGAAATTGTTTTCTTTCTGGGGTGGTATGTACTTCTATTAAATAAGCTCAGAATCAGACCATCAATTATCCACTTTTCTCACATCAAACAGGCCGATTCACAGACTGGACCTGATCAAACAGGCCGATTCAGTAAAACACACGCGCCCAGGCACTTCTCCTGGGCGCGCGATTCTCTATTTAAATTCGGTGTTGTGCTAATAAGTAGGCACTAGGGACAATAGCGCATCCCTAGCACCTCCTTATTAGCTGAAGCAGCGTCTGTCAGTAGGTTTGACAACCAACACTTAATTTTACCGGCGTCGGTTCTTAAACCCGCTGACAGCCATGAGTTTGGAATAATGGATACAGGTAAAATTGAGCATCCGTTTTCAAACGCACCAAATGGCGCGCAGATTGTTTTGAATTTTTAATTTTTGGTGCTTCCAACTTAATATCGCTATGATACTAAGTCGGAGAGTGTACAGAAAAGCAGGTCACCGAAACTGTTGTGGCCAAGACACAGCCTGGGAGCGAGGTACCGTGGATGGAGGATATCCATAAGGGTGGTGTGCGAGGCAGTACCGGAAGCCGCAGCTGTTGCACTAGGTCAGCAAGGATAAAGTTTCCTCCCGCCCCTGAGTCTATAAAGGCCAAGGTAGAAAACGTCCCACCAGGATATTCTAGGGAGACTGGGATGGTGCATTGGGGAGCAGGGTTCACCCAGCCTAGGGTCCGCTCCCCGGTGGCACCTAGGCTTGGGAGTTTTCCAGCCACGCTTTGCATTGGGCCAGCAAGTGACCCTTGCCTACACAGTAACGGCAGAGGCCTAGTGAGTGGCGGCGCTTCCTCTCCTCTGGAGTAAGTGGGCTGCAACCAAGATGTATGGGTTCTTCCCCTCGGTTGGCCTGAGGTTCAGGAGGGGGAGCATGCGGACGAGAGAAGGAGGGAGCCAGTGGGACCGGTCTCTGAGCAGGCTTGACTTCTTGGGTTCATTGTTGAATCCAGTGGTCAATCTGCCCTGTGAGGTCAATTAAAGCTTTGAGGTCCTCTGGGAGATCCCAAGCAGCGAGTTCGTCTTTTATTAGTGGAGACAAACCCTCCAGGTAAATTCTTTTCAAGCTGTCCTCCCACCAACCCAGCTCTGATGCCAGGGTGTGAAACTCGACCAGAGGCTGAGCCCCTTGACGAAGATGAAGGAGTTCAGTAGCAGCAATGGACTGCCGGCCTGGCTCATTGAATACCAGCTTGAAAGCATGAACAAACTGCTGCATATCCCTAAGCAAGGGGTCACCTTGGTCCCATAGGGGTGAAGCCCCTTGTCTTAATCTGGTCCGACGGGAACTGCACAGGGTGAACCGCATAAAAGAGTGGTTCAGGAAGCCACGGCACTGTTTCATATCCCCCTGTTTAGCGTGGTGGCGCAGGCAAGTGTAGAGATGAAGCAGGTCCTGGAGCAGGAACGGGAGCCGGGGCCAGAGTTGCAGATGGAGGACTACCATGCAGACGGTTGGCTAATCTCTCAACGGTGGCCGCTAAAACGTCTAGGCAGTGCTGATGCTGTTGCAGGCGCTGGGCCATGCCTAGGATAGCCTGGAGGCCAGAGATGTCCGCCAGGTCCATGGCCTTGGCAAACTATTGTGAACGTGGACCCTTGGACCGGCTAGAGTGCTGGGTGGATCTGCTGGAGGAAGATCTACAGCGGGACTCATAGCCGGAAGGCTGAACTGGACCAGGAGACCGGACAGGACCTTCACCTATACCAGCCCTCGTTCCCCGCAGGTTGAGCCCTTGGGAACTGGGGCTGGCAGGCGAGGGTCTCCTGGCAATGAATAATCCAGTGAACAGTCCGGGTCGAAGCAGGCAGAAGTGTTGGAAAGACAGAGACGGTCCAGAGGTTAAGGCAGGCGGCAGCGGTGCAAGATGGAAAACCAGGCCAGAGGTTGAGGCAGGCTGAAGACTAGCGAAGCGGGAAGACGAGCCAAGGGTCAGGACAGGCAGCAGACAGAGAGTACCAGAAGCCAAGCCGAAGTCAAAACCATAGAATCAAGCCGAAGCAGGAGCAGGAGCTAGACCAGGAACTCAAGAGCAGGAGTGGAGCAGGAACAGGATCATGGAGGCAGGAGCACAGGAACTGGAACTGGATCATGGAGTCAGGAACACAGGAACTGGAGTATGCAGGGACAGCACTTGTTGACCTGTTGCCAAGGCAAAGACCACTGATCGAAGCTGGTCTTAAATAGCCCGGGTGTCTGACATCATCTTCGGGGGCTGGGCTGAGATTTCCCGCCACAACCCCTTTAAATTCCTGCCCGGTGTGCACACGTGGGCCTAAGAGGCGGAGCCTGGACTAGGAAGTTGGTGTCGTCTCCCTCGTGGGGAAAACATCGCGGGAAGGCCCTTCACTGCCCGGAGCCGCGTGGAGCAGGCAGAGATGAGAAACAGAGAGGAGCAGCAGGTGAGGGGGGACCCGGCCATGGCTGTCCGCGGCTGGGGTTCCCAACAACTTGTTTTTACCACTTTTTAGATTGCCCATTAAAATGAATGGGAAAATAAAACCAATAAAAAAACTCTTCTTGCACAGTTCAAAATCACACCAAACTTTCAGGTTAGCTTCTAAATAAATGTAACAGTTGTCCTGTGTCTTTTTATGAACATATTGGCTATTTTAACATGTTTACAGCTAATTACATTTTTAACTTACATAATAAACATTTTTCCCCAAAGATTAAATCCATATTTATGTGATCTTACCTGGCGACCACCACCACCAAACCCCAGTTTCTGACAGGTTTTTATCACCTTTTAATCACAGGTGACCCCCTGGGAAAACAGGTGGGATAACTGAATGAATATTCACTTCTGACCCCAAACTCCAGATGTGGTCAGGTCACAAGCACCCGTAATTCATACTAACAGTTTCAAAATATTAATTTTTATTAATAGGCAAAAGTTTATTAAATTTATTGGCACCATGTTCACCGGGGTGCTTCCCGGGGGCTGACATATAGGTGGTAGCCTCTCTACATGCTCCCCTTTAGAAACGTCACCATTTGATACATTTAAGATCATTGGTATAAGTTTCATTAACTTTTAAACTTTAATTTTCCCACAGGCACCGTGTAGGCAGCCTCTCGCTGACGTCACTGCCCCATGTCTATTATGACCCCTTGGTCTGCACTGTAATTTCGCTGGGGCTTTGATTCCAGCCCTGACACTGTGTCTTCTGGCTTAAGCTGGCAGTGGCAGCATTCCCAGCACTGCTGCTGCAGTGTGACACCAGCCGCACTGAGTCGTATTTATCTATTTAAAAAAAAAAAAATCATCGTGGCACTCCCGGGTCTCCCTAGCCGCCGGGAGTTCCCCAGGCTCCTGTGGCTCCAGCAACAATTGGTAAGGTATTTATTTTAATTGTATTTACTCCATTTACAGGTGCTTAGGGTCTTCATGCCACTGATTGTGTTGCTTTGCCCCTTCCCCTGTGAATTTATTTATTGTATTTATTTTTAATTTGTATATACCTGTTCATGTCACTATTTGTGTGGCTATGCCCCTCTCATGAGGCCATGGGTTGTTGGTACCCTTTGCTGCTGTCCTGGTTCCTTGGGGTGTTCATGTGTCACATTTGTCCCTTTCTTAGCACATTAGTTTCCTCATGCCACTCTTGTTAGTGTCCTTTGCCCCTCTTTTGGTGCTTTGCTAATTTAGCATATTCAGTGAAAATTGGTTTGGCAAATCTGTACAACAATTTGTGCCAGTGCTACATGGATTGTGGTGAGTTTGTTCAAACATGGCTCTTGAAAATAAGCCCCTACTGTTCCACCTTAATGTACATCCTGCTGTGCACGGGTCATGACAAAAATAAATGGATCATATGAAATCTAGCAAGCAGAATCCTATTGATATCAAATCATTATTGGGGGAGGAGGGAGGGCAATTTTTAGATAGTCCAAGAAAAATGTGGGTCTATAGTTTCAAAGCAGGCACATTTTCAAAGGGAAACTCCCTATGAAATGTCCTTTTAGAAATGTAGGCTAGTGGGTACTGTGGGTATAAAAATGCCTGTGGAGTTCTCAACCACTTTATAGCAGGTGCACCTACAAAAAAAAAAAATGCACATTGACATTTCAAAAAGAAATCCCTATGCATACTTTACCCTGTCTACCCTAGCCCTGCCCTTTTCTGGCTCAGAGACGTGTACATGAGCTGTGAAACATCACATACTGTATACTTTTCTTTGTGCTGAGGTGGGCAGTTACCAAATGGTCCCATGTGGCTATGTAAATTCCTCTTAACGTGGTTAGATCTGTTTCAGAACTGCCCTCTGTATGCATGTCTGTGTAGACATTTTAATAAAATAAAAGATATACTAGAACAGTTGCTGTAGTACAGATATGTAGGACAAAGATTTTAACTGTGAACTGGGAGCCACAGCACAGCTGGAATAATAGGAGCACTGGTGCCAAAGGGAAAGGAATTCTGAAGCTACTTTGTCATCAATGGGTGTCAGGACAGAGCTGTACTCAGTGAAGGGGTGGGAAATAGAGAGCTGCATTCCACTGCTACAGACACAAGTCCTGTGTCTGCGTTTTCAGCAAGTCTCAACACAGCAAGTATAATAATTAGTGTTTTTGTAATGCTGTGAGCGGTCTATGGAGATCGCAGTATATAGCAGTTTGTTCGACTTGGCAGAATTTGGAAGTGTTCCAGCTACCCATCACCACTTAGGCCTTGCTGTGGATTAGGTCCTCCCTAAACTTTGCAGCCATGATGGGTTTTGGCAGGTTGGCGTCCAGCAGTGCAAAATGCACCTGTTTGCAATTAGCTACAATGAATTCCACACAAAATACCTCATTACCTGCTTCTGTCAAGCTATTTTAACTCTTTCCAGTCAGTTTTTCCTGTTCTGTACTCCATGTAAATTTCCATGCAAGCCACTTGTTAACTCTTTCCTTTTGATAAGAATCTAAATGAACAATTTTTGAATTTGTTAAAGAACAGCATGTTGAGAATATTTCAAAGAATACCCACATGGAATTATTCTTCTTCCAATATAATAGTGCATGATTAATCATATTTTTATTTATTAATATTTAATGCATAGATATCTCCTGCTCAAAAAAAACCCTAACTATAAATGAAATTACAATAATAAGGTAATAATATATCGCATGATCCACATGGGCACACATTAGGAGAAACATATTTGATGAGAATAGAAAAGATGTGCATGTATAGCATGGCCTTCCAGAGAGGAGGTAGAAGCAACAATAGTAATGGAATTCATGACAGCAAGGGATAATCACAGGGAACAGTCTCTGGAAACCTCTCTTGGAGGCCACTATGAAGTTCAAGTCCCACCTCCACGGCAGGAGCTGCAGATGTCTATCTTTGCCGCAGCAAGGAGCCACGGACTTGAGCCTCCTTGGCGGCATGGGCCACCACCGTCGCAGTCTCCCTGCAGGCCTGGAGGCCTGCTCATCAGTGGCATGGACGCCACCATCGCTCTGCCTCCTCGAGTGGCTCGGACGCCGCCTCCCACGTCGGGCCTGGTCACGGCCTACTCTGGCTCCTCCTCTCGACGTCTGCAGCAAGGCCGCTGTCTGTGGTCCTGCAGTCTTCCTCTTCCTGTGCCTTATGTGCGGGGCCACTCCTCCTTCTGCCATTTAAAGGGCCAGTAGGGAATGGTCCCTCTGGCTCCACCTGGATGACATCACATGGGTGTTCCTTCTTCAGCCCTACTTAAGGGCCCAACTTCCAGTCTGCTTTGCCTTCGCAAGAAGCTAGTTCATTCTCTATGTTCCTGCTCCTACTTGGCTTCCTGTTTCTTCGTGGGATCCCTCATCATCATCTGTCCTGGTCTCTGCTGATGTCCGTCCTGTCCAGATGTCCAAGGCTTCACTTGATCTATCCGTGACCAGCCTGGCTGCGTTGGTAGGGCGCGCTGCAGCCCAGTGGTCTGCGACCACCCCTGCTGGGGTATGTAGGGCACTGGTGGGTCTTCTCCATCTTCGGATCCGAGGATCTCCATGTTCCTTCCTGTCACCTCCTGGGTTTGGAGTCTTCTTGATGCCCTGCTTCGTTCATCTTGGCTGCCCTTTACTGAGAGTCCAGGGAGTCCATCTTGGATGTCCTGGATCTTCACCTTGGAGGCTCATCTCTTAATCGTTCCTCCGATGCTGTGGACTCCAGCTACGCCTAGCCTCCGGCGGGCAGTGCTCCAGTGGATAGCCTGAGGGCCATTCTGGCCACTGCAGCCTCCTCCCTGGTTGTGGGTGTTAGAGTCTTATCCGGAGTCTTTTCCATCCTGAGTTTTATCCTGATTTTAACTTGTGTCCTCCTCACTTCATCTGAGTCTGATCTTCGTCTGAGTCTTGATCTTCATCTGAATCCATCTTCAACATTGTCTGACTCCTGTCTTCATCAGCACCAGAGTTTCAATTTCGGTTCTAGTCTACCCTTGCCTCCTGTCTGGCCTGCTGCCTTTGCCATTATCCAGTGGCAGGTCCGTAAGGGCTTGGAGTGGTTGGAGGACTACTCAGAGGTCAACCTTGCGTGGTTGGCCTCACTGAGGCTGTGCAGGTCGGCAGGGGCTTGGTCTTCGCTCCACTCCCAGATGAGGCTATGTCTCACTGCAAGGGCACACACACTTCATTCTGCAATGGGGAGCGCCCCCTAGCACTCCCTTCCATAGCAGTGCAACAATATGAATGCACAAAAAAGAGACATATCTTAGGCTATGCAAAGTTTATTTCCACTCACTGAAACTTGCTGTTTAGAATCAATAAATAGGGATGTACATTCGTTCAGGATGAATTAGGCAATTTCAATGAAATTTCCTAATCTGTCCTGTTTCAGGGACAACGAATCCTGAACAAATTTTTACCGAAATTTCGGGAAAAATTTGTTTTCAGGTTAGTGCGCGCTGTTAAAATGTTAGCGCACACTATCGGGAGTTAGTGCGCATTAATGGGGAGTTAGCACACACTAACCCCGTTAGTGCACACTAACCCTAAATTCGGTCCCCCCAAATTTCAAAAGCCTGAACTGCGGGAAATATGATATTTCCCGCAGTGGGCCAAAAATGAAGCCCGAACCTTTTGGTTCGGGCTTTGCACATGGCTATCAATAAATAGCACAGGATATCCATCGGTTCTGCCTAGGCAGCATACTGTACCTCCCTAACAATAGTACTCATATAGTATAAGATTTTGAAATACAATTGTTGAGACCGAAATTTAGACTGCCATTGCTATTCAAATAGGTTTTCATATTTAAAATATTTAAGACACATTTTTTATTTATTTGACATTGTCTCTCTTATTGAGTGAGACAGGATAGAATGCATATTATACCACATGGAATAGAATAGGGGTAAGCAACTCTAGTCGTGGAGTACCACAAACAGGTCTGGTTTTCAGCATAACCACAATGAATATGCATGAAAGATATTTGTATATGATGCATGCAAATAGACCTCATGCATATTCATTGTAGATATCCTGAAAACTAGACCTGTTAGTGGCACTTCGGAATGGTGTTGCCTCCTCCTGGAATAGAATGAAAAACGTCTCCATGAGTGGTCCACCATAGGATAAATTAAGGTATCATACAGGATCCTTGCAATGCAAGGGTCACTACTGAGAAAAGCGTTACTTTGTATGCAGCTCATCACAATGAATGTACACGAGATAGATATGCATACACTGAGTTTTCAATGTGGATATACTGAAAACCAGATTGGATAGGTGTACGTCCAGAACAGGGTTGAGAACCCCTTCTCTAGATGCTGCTGTGTGGTACTAGGGACTTGAAGGTGGTAACAAGAAATCAAACATGGGTTTACAGTGACATCTATTGCAGTATGGAATACCATATGACATATATAAATTAGTGCAGATGAACTTTGTTGGAAATTGTGGAATCTAAGTATGAATAATAAATAAATAAATAAAATTGAGATGCTACCTACATTTTCTACCGCAATGTATTCCTTTTAAAATAATCTTATGGCAACATGTAGACATGCATGTCTGATGTTTTAAGTACAAACTATTTGGAGACAATTTTCTGTATGAATCTGAATTCCTACTGTAGTCAACTCTGTTATAGGTGGCTGGCTATATTACGCTCACTTTCAGTCATGACATAGCTGGCTAGGTTTCTGTTAAACATAGGCTTAAATTTATCCCCTCAAAATGTAGGCAACTGGATTTAGGCCTGTCATATTTGCACTTGAGGTTATCCATCAAAACTTAGCCAACTAAGGGCAGGATTCATCATTCCTCATGAAATGATGAATCCTCTGAAAAAGGGGGTGGGGCAAAAGGGGGGGGGGCGGGCCTGCAAAAGGCCGCAGCCGTTTACACTGCGTTGGTGGTGCAATTTCTCTGGCCGCTATGCGGCCAGCTGCAGCCTTTCACACAAATAGCACCATCGTAAAAGGTGGCGCTGCTACTGCTGGAGAGAATGTTCATCATATTATCACCAGCAGCAGTGCCGCAGCCGACTCCTCCCCCTCCTGGCCATTTACATCTTATCGCACGCGAAAAGGCCCTTTTCTCGTGCGATAGGGGTATATTGTGTGTGTTAGGGCCTTATCACGTGCGATAAGGCCCTAACGCACACGATAAACCTTTAGAAAATAACCCCCCAATGCTGAAAATCAGCCCATTTCTTGAGCAGCTCAATCTAGCCCCCTAGTAAAACTTGGTTTCTAGAATGTTTCCCTCTGTGGGATCTAACTAGTTGACTCCTGCTGAAAATGATCCCTTTTATACTTAATAACAGGAGAAATTGTTCATCCCTCATTGAATATTGTCTCTTGAATACTTAAAAGGTCACTGCTGATGTGATTATTGGATATGCACTATAAATTTTGATCATCCAAATTATAACTGCTTAAATATGCTTACTCTACTCGCTCAAAACATTTCTAATTTTCATATTCAAGACTGTTCATTCTTTGCTCCTCTTGAAAGGCCCCTCCCTTCTCTTTTTTCTCTGCTCCTTTTCTAATTGGTATACTTCTTCAAGAATGCAACAGAAGAATGTCCCATTGTTCACCAAGCTGTATGAATCATATTAAATGAGATTTGTGTATTTATTTTACAAAAGGAATGCTATAGGTACCAGCATCTGTTTAGTCAGGCAGGAGCCCTGGGAAGTTATGCAAAAAGAATGCTATGGTTTAGACCAAGATTTGGTATTGAGGGTATTAGGTCTGTCAAACACAGCACCATATTCTTTACATGTATAAAAATAATCTGTTGGCCCTTTCATTCTGTTTTCTGTTCTGTTTTTGCCTTCCTCAGATCCTTGCTTAATCACAACGGCACCAGTGCAAGTAAGTCAGAGACAAATGGGCCCACAAACACACCGACTCTCTTGTCCTAAGTATTCATCAACAGTGAAATGTGTTATTCTTTTTCTATGTCCTTTTCATTACTAATTAATTATATGATAAATTTAATATCCTAGAATTTAAATCTAGCTACCGGAATTCCACTATGTTCAATGTTTTTTCTTTCCTTGGCACTCTTCCACTGTGTAAGACTTGCAGGCAAAAATGCGATCTATGCCTTTTCCTTTGTCCATTGGTGGAACAGTTGATGATTTTGCCTTTTTCCTTTATGTAAAAGCCATTGTAGTGCTTGTGAAATAAATATCATTGACACCTCATATTCTGGAGCTATTTTTTGCAGCATTTACCCCTGTAAGAGTTTTTGCCTTTTGAATAAAGAAGCAATGTTTTTTTTTTTTTATGAAATCTGTGTGTGCGTCTGTTCTTCTTGCTTTGGGCAGTGAGTGGTACCTTGTATTAGACATTCCTGTAGTTTCTAATGACCAAATGTGTGATTTCCAGTCTAATTGGTCAGGATTTTCTCCCTTTTTTTCCATACAGCTGCACTTGCACATTCAATCCCTTTCCTTATGATGGGGGTGACTTGGTAGAAAAGGGAAGACAGGCAGGGATCCCTGAATCTGAAGTCCCACTTCCTAGTAAAAATAGAAATAGAACATGATTGCAGCTAAGTACCATCAGGCCCATTCTGTCTGCCCGATGTACTCCCTAGATAATAGACTCGGGCTATTATAGATATATAATAGATAGATAATTAATCTCGGGCTTTACCTTCAGTTGTTCTTAACTAAGTATCCTCTATGATTATTCCATGCTATCTTGTATTCTGTTACTGCCTCCACCATCTTAAAGTGCCTGGGTAGTTCTTCCATGAATTCACCGCCTTCTCTGTGATATCATTTTTGGGATGTTATATGTTTATTTAAAGTGCTTAGAATTTGCTGATCTTAATCTAATACCCTCAATAAAGTACTCCTGAATTTACCCTCTTAGAGATTCATATCATGACTACTTGTTCTTGAACTTCCATTCCAAAAATATTTTTCTTGCATATTATGAATACCTTTTAGATATTTAAATATCTCTATTATATTACCTGTCTCTCTTGTTGTAGAGGGTATTTACAGTGTATGTAAATTCTTGTTTCATTTCATAAGCTTTGATATAGACTCTCCTCCATTATTGAAGCCATTATCTGATTTCCTCTTCTGTCTACATCCTTTAGGAGGTAAGGCCTCTCAAACTGGATGTAGTCCTCCAGATAAAGTCTCGCCAATTACTTGTACACAGGCATCACTTCCTTTTATCAACTGGTAACGCCTCTCCCTATGTACCCTACCATTGCACTCTTCCACTGGCAACTACATACCACTGATTTGGCTAATCCATTCATTAATCCCCAATTGCTTGTACAATAGCATTTTTTAATTGGTTAACTGCCATAAATTTTAGGGTAATGGTGAAGACCCCATTTTTCTATCATACTAGATGCAATAAATGATTATTTGTAGGGCAATCTACTTAGCAGGCAGTATATAAAAAAGTAACATGCACCATGTTCGGACAGACCAAAGATTCAACGAGCCTACCATCCTGTCTCAGACAGTGGCTAGTCCAAGTCATTAGAGAGAGCCAACATATCCCAAAGAGTAGATCTGCTTTTTGTTGCTCATTCCAAAGGATATGCAGTGAATGTCTTAAGTCTACCTGGATAATAAGAGGTTATGGACTTTTCCTCTAGTAACCTGTCCTTTGCTGCATTAGTTGGAAGTTAAAGGAATTTGCCATCCATCAAATAGTCAGTAGCAGAATGGCATTTTTAAGTACTGGTAGCAAGGGTTATTATGATTCATAGTACTGTGATATAAGCATTATACCATACACCTTTCAAATAAGAGAATACATTAACATTTTAATGTTGCATCTTTATGATATACTAAGTAAGGAGTAGAAGACAATAGAAAAATATACACGTGAATTAATTATTGGTGAAAAAGATCCTGGAAAGTTATTTAATACCCAAACTACCTCAGTTTTGAAGCACTGCAACCCATCTACAACATTTCCCATTCGCCCCCCCCCCCCCCCCCCCATCCCTGAAATATATATCAGCAGAAGTCCAGCTTTTTGGATTGTATCCAAAACTTGTCCTATTTCTACTAAATTGCAAGGATTGTTTTATTATTAAAAATAAAATCTCCTTGGTTGTTGAGTTGTAGAGAGTGGGGCAGAAGGTTACACTTTTGACTGGGTTTGTAAAGTAAAAAAAACTTGCATAGGATGTTTAGATGCTATATAGTAAAACTTACAGTACGATGCATGCATATTAATATCTTACTGTAATTTCTCAATATATTTTATAAAAAAAACCATAGGACTTTAAAATGTTATTAGTAAAAATGTGAATATATAATGTGTTCTGGAAAGTTTGATAATGGTAATAAAAACATATCCTCATACACTTTACTCTGCTTTCTAAATTCCCAAATTATGTACTTGGAATTAGACTAGCTTTACTGTGCCAAGGTTCAGAGAAAATTGAGCAAGAAGCCCACGGCAGCCAAGATAAATGTAGTTATTCAAGAGCAGAATGTGAGGTGCAAGTGCTAGCATTTTCTGACTGCACTTTGTAATTAAGCCCCTTACTAACATCACACTGGGGAATTGCACTGCTGATTATGACAGAAACAAATCGGGTTGGCTTTGAAAAGTTGCCTTAAAAAGAAATATTTTGGTTCCAGTGTTTGTGTAAGAGGGAGAAGGGTTGCTGCCGCAGTGGATGAGCTGTCTTTGACACAGGAAGTAGATAACACCTGTCTTTAGAATCCAAACCACCTGTTTGTGCTTTCTCAAGGAATAAATGCTGCAGCTGGCAAGCAGCTTCCAGCCAGGCTTTCATATTATACCTTATATGTAAAAAGGAAAAAAAGTGATTAGCAATCCGAAGATTGTTTGCTGAGATCACCAAAAAAGGACTTCTGTAAAATATTTTGATTTCTCCTCAATAGCCAGCAACTTCCCTGATCTTTTTTTAACATTGAAATCTTTTCTTACATTGGAATCTGTGCTGCTAGATAATTTCCATCTGAGCTTAGCTCACCACAAGTGAAATTTTCATAAATATATTCCTTTCCATTCAGGAACTTTTTCCACTGTTATATTGTCACAAAATAAAATGCCCATCATATTACAGTATAGGAGATGAGTGGATTTAGGGGTGGAGTCTGTGTGTGTGTTTAGTGTCCTTGTGTGTTGGTTCCCTGTTAGTCACAGCATTCTTGGCTTGACATCATGACTGATATGCCAACACCTAAATTGTTAAAACAAATTAATGGTGATTTATTAGTGTGAGTGAGACAGAGAGGCTGTGTGTGTTTGTGTATGTAAGAGAGAGTAAGAGTGAGGGAGAGAGAGAGAGAGGGAGGCCATGTGTGACTGAGTTAGGGCAGCAGAATTTGAGTGTATGTTTGGGTGAGAGAGAGAGGCTGTATGTGCTTGTGTTGTCTATGTGTGCTTGTGCATTGTTTGAATGAGAGAGAGAGTGTATGAGATACAGAGGTTGATAAGTGTGTGTGTGTGTGTGTGTGTGTGTGTGTGTGTGTGTGCAAATAAGGGAAGGAGGCTTGAATGAGAGAGAGAGTGCATGACATACAGATGTTGATAAGTGTGTGCATGTAAGGGAAGGAGGCTTTGTATGTATTTTTGAATGAAACTCTTCAGTTGCCTAGCAGAAATAACCACTTATGGTGCATGTTCTCACTACAAGTTCTCCCTCTCCCCTCTTCCTCTCGACCCCCACCATTACCAAGTGAATGGTATAAAACAGCTGATTGCAAATACAGTTTAGCCACTTAGAAGGTCCATGTCGTAGCTGCTGCATACAACCGTTGATTCTTAAGAACATAAGAAAATAAGAACATGCCATACTGGGTCAGACCAAGGGTCCATCAAGCCCAGCATCCTGTTTCCAACAGTGGCCAATCCAGGCCATAAGAACCTGGCAAGTACCCAAAAACTAAGTCTATTCCATATTACTGTTGCTAGTAATAGCAGTGGCTATTTTCTAAGTCACCTTAATTAATAGCAGGTAATGGACTTCTCATCCAATCCTTTTTTAAACACAGCTATACTAACTGCACTAACCACATCCTCTGGCAACAAATTCCAGAGTTTAAATGTGCGTTGAGTAAAAAAGCACTTTCTCCGATTAGTTTTAAATGTGCCACATGCTAACTTCATGGAATGCCCCCTAGTCTTTCTATTATCCAAAAGAGTAAATAACCGATTCACATCTACCCGTTCTAGACCTCTCATGATTTTAAACACCTCTATCTTATCCCCCCTCAGCCGTCTCTTCTCCAAGCTGAAAAGTCCTAACCTCTTTAGTCTTTCCTCATAGGGCAGCTGTTCCGTTCCCCTTATCATTTTGGTAGCCATTCCCTGCACCTTCTCCATCGCAATTATATCTTTTTTGAGATGCGGCGACCAGAATTGTATACAGTATTCAAGGTACGGTCTCACCATGGAGCGATACAGAGGCGTTATGACATTTTCCGTTTTATTCACCATTCCCTTTCTAATAATTCCCAACATTCTGTTTGCTTTTTTGACTGTCGCAGCACACTGAACCGACGTTTTTAATGTGTTATCCACTATGACACCTAGAACTCTTTCTTGGGTTGTAGCACCTAATATGAAACCTAACATTGGTAATAATAGCATGGGTTATTTTTCCCTATATGCATCACCTTGCACTTATCCACATTAAATTTCATCTGCCATTTTGATGCCCAATTTTCCAGTCTCACAAGGTCTTCATGCAATTTATCACAAGCTGCTTGTGATTTAACTACTCTGAACTATTTTGTATCATCTGCAAATTTGATTATCTCACTCATCGTATTTCTTTCCAGATCATTTAAAAATATATTGAAAAGTAAGGGTCCCAATACAGATCCCTGAGGCACTCCACTGTCCACTCCCTTCCACTGAGAAAATTGTCCATTTAATCCTACTCTCTGTTTCCTGTCTTTTAGCCAGTTTGCAATCCATGAAAGGAATATTGCCACCTATCCCATGACTTTTTAATTTTCCTAGAAGCCTTTCATGAGGAATTTTGTCAAACGCCTTCTGAAAATCCAAGTATACTACATCTACCAGTTCACCTTTATCCACATGTTTATTAACTCCTTCAAAAAAGTAAAGCAGATTTATGAGGCAAGACTTGCCTTGAGTAAAACCATGCTGACTTTGTTCCATTAAACCATGTCTTTCTATATGTTCTGTGATTTTGATGTTTAGAACATTTCCCACTATTTTTCCTGGCACTGAAGTCAGGCTAACCAGTCTGTAGTTTCCCAGATCGCCCCTGGAGCCCTTTTTAAATATTGGGGTTACATTTGCTATCCTCCAGTCTTCAGGTACAATGGATGATTTTAATGATAGGTTACAAATTTTTACTAATAGGTCATTTTTTAGTTCCTTCAGAACTCTGGGGTGTATACCATCCGGTCCAGGTGATTTACTATTCTTCAGTTTATCAATCAGGTCTTCCACATCTTCTAGGTTCACCGTGATTTGATTCAGTCCCTCAGAATCATTACCCATGAAAACCTTTTCCAGTACAGGTACCTCCCCAACATCCTCTTCAGTAAACACCGAAGCAAAGAAATCATGTAATCTTTCCTCAATGGCCTTATCTTCTCTAAGTGCCCTTTTAACCCCTCGATCATCTAACGGTCCAACTGACTCTCTCACAGGCTTTCTGCTTCGGATATATTTTAAAACGTTTTTACTGTGAGTTTTTGCCTCTACGGCCAACTTCTTTTCAAATTCTCTCTTAGCCTGTCTTATCAATGTCTTACATTTAACTTGCCAACGTTTATGCATTATCCTATTTTCTTCTGTTGGATCCTTCTTCCAATTTTTGAATGAAGATCTTTTGGCTAAAATAGCTTCTTTCACCTCTCCTTTTAACCATGCTGGTAATCGTTTTGCCTTCTTTTCACCTTTCTTACAGGGTGATCCAGTACCGAGCGGTAGGAAGCGCTGCGTTAGTGCCTACGGCACCCGCGGTTACCGCCCGCACAGTGCAGCTCACCTACCGCTCGATCCTGAAGCCTAATTATATGTAAATGTAAGCCGCGTCCGAAAAGCCTTAGGCCCGCGCAACCCAGGATACTGGATAGAGCGCCTATACAGGATCCTGGGTGCGCGGGCCTAAGGCTTCACGCCACGCTGGTATCTGTCATTTCAAATGTCATTTGAAATGACAGATACCAGGAAGCAACGGCGGCGACAGCGCAGAAGCAACGGCGAAACGACTTGTCAGTGTCCCCCCTCCTCTCGGAGCAGGGTGCGAAAAGCCGCCTTGCTCCGGGAGGAGGAGGGACACTGACAGCGGTGAAGCAACGGCGAAGACAGCGGCGAAGCAACGGCGAAGACAGCGGCGAAACGACTTTTCAGTGTCCCCCCTCCTCTCAGAGCAGGGCAGAAAAGCCGCCTTGCTCCGGGAGGAGGGGGGACACTGACAGCACAGAAGCAACGGCGAAACGACTTGTCAATGTCCCCCCTCCTCTCGAAGCAGGGCGCGAAAAGCCGCCTTGCTCCGGGAGGAGGGGGGACACTGACAGCGGCGAAGCAACGGCGAAGACAGCGGCGAAACGACTTTTCAGTGTCCCCCCTCCTCTCGAAGCAGGGCGCGAAAAGCCGCCTTGCTCCGGGAGGAGGGGGGACACTGACAGCGGCGAAGCAACGGCGAAGACAGCGGCGAAACGACTTTTCAGTGTCCCCCCTCCTCTCGGAGCAGGGCGGAAAAGCCGCTCCGGGAGGAGGGGGGACACTAGCAACGGTGAAGCTTTCCCCCAGCCCGGACGCCGGCAAAAAACTTACTTTTTTGCAGCCAGCCATGAGCAGGAACACGATCTGGCTCCCGTAGCTCCTCCCAACAAGATGGCCGCCTGCACGGGGAAAGCGTGCAATTGGCCGCTCAAGACGTGATGTCGTGACGTCACGTCTTCAGCGGCCAATTGCACGCTTTCCCCGTGCAGGCGGCCATCTTGTCGGGAGGAGCTAAGGCAGGCCAGATCGTGTTCCTGCTCAGGGCTGATGGCTACAAAAAAGTAAGTTTTTGCCGGCGTCCGGGCTGGGGGAAAGCTTCGCCGCTGTCATCTCTCTCCCCCTCTCCCGGAGCAAGGCTGCTTTTCGCGCCCTGCTCCGGGAGGGGGGGAGAAGAGATGACAGTGGCGAAGCAATTTACTTTTAGCTTTTAAGTTTTTTTCGCTTATTTTTTGGATTTGCCGCTGTCATCTCTCCCCCCCCCCTCCCGGAGCAAGGCAGCTTTTCGCGCCCTGCTCCAGGAGGGGGGAGAAGAGACAAGCGGCGAAACAACTTACTTGCACGGGGGAAAGCAGTCTCCGTGGCAGCCCCAGTCCTCTCCCCTCCTCCCGAAGCCAAAAAAAAAAAGCTTTTTTTTTTTTTGGCTTCGGGAGGAGGGGAGAGGACTGGGGCTGCCACGGAGACCGGCACCCATGATCGCGGCCGGGGCAGGTGAGCGGGGGCTGGGGGAAAGCTTGCCACCTACCCTTACCCATGCCTCTACCGCCTGGGTCAGGGTAGGTGGTAAGTTTGCAGGTTAAACGCGCGACAAAACGGCAGGGAAAGGTAGCGTTAGTCGGGGCGCGGGTTACGGGATGCTAGGGGAATAGCTAATTGGCTCGTTTGCATGCAATATCGAGCTAATTCGCTCGTTTGCATGCAATATACATGCCGCGGGCGGAAGGGGTTACCTGGGGAATTTAGGACGCGGGAGGAGTAGGTTAAAGGGGATTTGGGATCGCAGGAAGGGCTAACGCGGCCGGAACGTGAGTTAAAAGCGGCTTAGGAGCAGGGTAAACGCGGCCGCACTTTACAGGATAGGCCTGTTAATGTGTGGAATACATCTGGACCGTGCTTCTAGAATGGTATTTTTTAACAATGACCATGCCTCTTGCATACTTTTTACTTTTGTAGCTGCTCCTTTCAGTTTTTTTCTAACAATTTTTCTCATTTTATCAAAGTTTCCCTTTTGAAAGTTTAGCACGAGAGCCGTGGATTTGCATACTGTTCCTCTTCCAGTCAATTCAAATTTGATCATATTATGATCACTATTGCCAAGCGGCCCCACCATCGTTACCTCTCTCACCAAATCCTGTGCTCAACTGAGAATTAGATCTAAAATTGCTCCCTCTCTCGTCGGTTCCTGAACCAATTGTTCCATAAAGCTATCATTTATTCCATCCAGTAACTTTATTTCTCTAGCGTGTCCCGATGATACATTTACCCAGTCAATATTGGGGTAATTGAAGTCTCCCATTATTACCGTACTACCAATTTGGTTAGCTTCCCTAATTTCTCTTAGCATTTCACTGTCTGTCTCACCATCTTGACCAGGTGGATGGTAGTATACTCCTATCATTATAGTCTTCCCCGACACACAAGGGATTTCTACCCATAAAGATTCAATTTTGCATTTAGTCTCATGCAGGATGTTTATCCTGTTGGACTCTATGCCATCCTGGACATAAAGCACCACATCGCCTCCCGGGTGCTCCTCTCTGTCATTGCGATATAATTTGTACCCCGGTATAGCACTGTCCCATTGGTTGTCCTCCTTCCACCATGTCTCTGAGATGCCAATTAAGTCTATGTCATCATTCACTGCTATACATTTTAATTCTCCCATCTTACTTCTTAGACTTCTGGCATTAGTATACAAACATTTCAAAGTTTGTTTTTTGTTTGTATTTTCATTCTGCTTTTTAATTGATAAGGATAAGTTAGAATTTTTTAGCTCAAGGGAGTTTTTAGTTGCAAGCACTTGGACTACTTTTCTTATTATTGGAAGCTCACTGTTGGGATGCCCTAATTCTAATGCATCATTAGTATCCTTTGAAGATACCTCTCTCCGACCCATGCACTGCTGAGCGACTGTCGGCTTTCCCCTTTGTTCTAGTTTAAAAGCTGCTCTATCTCCTTTTTAAAAGTTAGCGGCAGCAGTCTGGTTCCATCCTGGTTAAGGTGGAGCCCATCCTTTCGGAAGAGACTCCCCCTTCCCCAAAAGGTTCCCCAGTTCCTAACAAAACTGAATCCCTCTTCCTTGCACCATTGTCTCATCCACGCATTGAGACTCCGGAGCTCTGCCTGCCTCTGGTGACCTTCGCATGGAACAGGGAGCACTTAAGAGAATGCTACCCTGGAGGTTCTGGATTTAAGTTTTCTACCTAAGAGCCTAAATTTGGCTTACAGAGCCTCCCTCCCACATTTTCCTATGTCGTTGGTGCCCACATGTACCACGACAGCTGCCTTCTCCCCAGCACTGTCTAAAATCCTATGTAGGTGACGCATGAGGTCCGCCACCTTCGCACCAGGTAGGCATGTTACCAGGTGATCCTTACGCCCACCAGCCACCCAGCTATCTACATTCCTAATAATCGAATCACCAACTATGAAGTAGGGCAGTAGGCCTTGGGGAGATATCACAGCTGCAGCTCAACACTGCCGCTGGTGTTGAGTCCAGTGTCTATAACCTGCCCCTCCAGCAAGATCAAACCTGCTAGTGTCTCCAAGAATCCATGGACCAAAACCTATGTGTCCTTGCTGCGTCCACCAGGGGTGGCTCAAGGACCTGTCCCCTTGTACTGATAGGCACTATTGCAGTTTTGCAAATGGGGGGAAGGTGTTCAGCCACATTAATGATAGTATGACAGCCAGAAGCCCTGATTTTGTGCTCTGTTTTTATTTGCAGTTTTTTCTGGGGAAAGGAGGAGGGCTGAGTCATGCAATCAACTTTTTACTATGTCCACCACCACCCACCTAGGTGGAATTTGCACAGATAGGAACAAGAACCTGAATATTTCATCTAACTAGAGCACCAACATAACTCTCCTCCCTCTAGGTGACATAATTGTCCAGAGTGAGTTTGTCCAGAATTAAAGGAGGGACTGGTGCCTCTGGAGCAGCAGTCTGCTCAGCATTAGGAATTTCTGAAATGTTATGAGGCACTCCAATGTTTAAAGATCAGAGGCTCCTCATTTGGTCAATATAGCGACATCTGATCTGTCCATCTGTGGTCTGGAACTTGCATGACAGAGGCCCAGTGATCTCGATGTTGCAGACAGGGACCAACTTTGATCCAGTCCCATTATCTGTAGCAAACACAGAGGCTTACAGAACAAATGAGTGCAAGACAGATTAGCCCAGGGAGGATTCTAGCTCCTGTTCCTGCTTGGTTTGTAGTTACACAGTGAGATCAGAATTAAGATAGTCTTCAGGTGGCATCCCATAAGCAGTTTCACCAGACTGATCCCTGTAGTTGCAAGGCATGACCAAAGATAAGGAATTGGACAAGCCTAGTAAGCCAATCTTATGGGTCTTGTTTTGTTTATTGTTGTTTGTGTTTTACTGTGCATGTTATGGTGCAACCCATTCTGAGGATTACCAATAGGATGGGCAAAAGAATGAACTAAATAAAATACATATAAATAAATAGATAAATCTTATTCAATGATTCTTTTTAATGCATGTTTAGTTGACTGCATCATTCACTTTGCGAGACTATTTGTCTGACATTGGTGAGGTGCAATAGTGAAAGCCCTAATGAAGTTTCTTTGTACCAAGTCCTTGAAATCAGTAGAAGTGAAATCAGACCTGTTGTCTGAAAAGATCATTTCTGGTAGCAAATGAGTTACAAACAGCTATAGAAATGTTACAATGGTTTCAGCATAGGTTTTGTGAGGATGCTGAGATTACCATGAGACACCTCAAATATGAATCACTCATAACAAAGAAGTTCTACCATTGAACTGGATCTGCACAGTCAATATGAATCATTTACCATAGTTTCTTAGCCATGTCCCAAGAGAAAGTGGTGGCATTTGACGTGTAATATCTTATCTAGACATGTGGCATAGAAATGAGCAGAGTCAATAATTTTGTTTTTCTTTGTTTATTCATTTTATAGGCCACCTCAATTCATTTTATTTGTTTCAAATGAAAAATCATTTTTCATTTATTCGTTCCATTTGTTTTTTAATTTCACATTAAAATCAATGGTGGAAGCATGCAGCCTATTTTGTACTTCAAAATTGGGTTTTTCTAATCAATTCTAATGAAATTTGTGGGTAGACATCTTCAGAAATAGGAAGAGTACTCCAAGTCGTGAATAGTGTTGCAAAGTGGCACCAAAAGAGGCATGGATAGCCTAAAGCTCTGTAAAGGAGTAAAAGGGTACAAGTATTTATTTATTTATATATACAACTTATTTATTTATATAAGACATTTTACGCATCACCAAAATTTTGTTCAGATCGGATTACATTGTAAAAAACCCTGAATTTAAAACATACATTACATACATACATAAGCAAATGACAGTAGTGGCAGGAGTTCTGCAAGGCACCTTCAGAGGAGCAATATCACAGCCAAAATGGTAAGAGCACCCCAAAGCTGTAGCAGAAGTGGACCCTTAGGCCGAAGCAGAGTTGGCGCAACCTGCAGGGAGGAGCCCTGCAGGTCCCCACCGTTGGCAGGCAGAGCTGGCTAGAGCAGAGACCCAACTGAAGCTTCACCAATACCAGCCCTTGTTCCTCTCTTAGGTTGAGCCCTTGGGTACCAGGGCCAGTTGGAATTAGGCGCGGGTCTCTGTGGAGTTGAAGATCCAAGACTTGGAAGACAAGGCAGGCCAGTACAGCCGGAAGTGCAGTCTGGTCAGACACCAATCAGGGATGGTCCAAGAAAACAAAGAGGTAGGCGATCTATGATACCGTCAGGTGAACACAAAAGGAATAGATGCCGTTATCTTTTCCAAATACTTTATTGATGCAGAGACGTTCCAGATAAATTGCCCGACTCTGGCCGAGTTTCGCGGCCTTCTAGCCGCTGCCTCAGGGGCTACAAATAAACAATCAGTATTGAGCAAATAAATATCTCACAATAGATATTGAGCAAATAAATATCTCACAATAGATATATTATTAAGATCTTATAAATATTAAAAAGAAATTTATATAAATCAATAAACATCTTTTTTAAACATTATAAAGATCTAAATTTAAAATCAGACTAATGAATTTCAATAAAAAAGTTAAAATACATAAATACACATAGAAATAAATACATAAATAAATAACAGTGACGTTAGACAATAACCTTTAGACAATACTTTACCTCCAAAATTCAAATCATTAATAATGTTTGATCCACTCAAATCAGATAATGTGCCAACGATGATAAAACAACTAGAAGAGAAATAACCACCATTGCAATATGTGTCAGTTTCACAAAAAACTTAATATATTTCAAACAACAAATTACCACATATGCATATCTCAAAATATGATATTAAAATAAACCAGCACACCAAATAGTAAAACTATTGTAAAAAATTAATTAATTATATAAAAATCTGTCATACAAAAATCTATTATATAAAAATTATTATATAAAAATACAATAAAAATTCAGCTAGAGAGTGTTTCTAACATCAGAGGATGTTCTGACTAAAAACAGAATATATAACAGCGAACTGCTAATAATGTATAAGATACTCACTTAATGATAAGCTACCGCTAAAAATAAAAAACATAATAAGCTATTAATTATAATAGAGGCTAACTATCAATGATACAAAAAACTTAGAAATATTGATGTTTAAATATGTATCTAAGCTCAATTTTGCATATGAACCACAATCTTCGCTATTTAACTAGTATAAACCACGCTTTGGTAGCCATTTTCAAATGCTAATTTTGGCGCCAAAAATTCTTAACAATCTTGACAAACCAAAGCTAAGTAAGTTCTCAATTATATGGAAAAAACTCTATAGATAGTATGAATTTGAATTTAAAATAGCAAAGGAATAGTTAATATATCGATTTTTACACTTCACTAAAATTATGCACTGCGGTCTAAGGAATTAGTGTTATCGGAATCCTCTCTAGTGCGAACTAGTGATGGCTGTGTTTGTCGGCGTTGCGGTTGCAGAAACCATGTTCATGTTATCTTTAGATCCAGAATTATATTCCAAAGTATGATCTCTGCTGTGCAACAATTGCAAGCCTTGTCTCAATAAATAATTTAAAGCACCAAATTCGAAGAATCAGATAGTGTCTAAACAACAAAATATATAATTAAAAACTACTGCTAGAGTCAATAGCTGTTAGTAATTGACTATCAATAATATATAAAACATCAAATATTGCAACATGTAGCATAAACTATTTTAAAATTACCTTCACAACGATGGGTCCAAACACAGATTTGTGTGTAAACCGCAGTCTCTGCTATGCAGCTAATGTGAGCTGTCTTTCGGTAGCCATTTTTAAAGTGTCACTTTTGGCGCCGAAAAAATATCACAAAGGGGGCGTGGTTAGTATCTATTCGAAACATGTCAATCACAAAGGGGGCGTGGTTGGTGTCCCGATTCTTACACTTTTTTCGGACTGTGCACTGCGGTACATGAAAAACTTCTTCAATGAAATAAGCATATTAAACTAATCAGAGGCTGTTAATATACAAACGTTGCCTTTCATATATTAACGTTCACAAAATAGGCGTGATAGTTATCTAAATACTGATATTTCAATAAAATTGTAGAAACACTCTCCAGTGAAAAGAAAGTGGAACTTTAAATAACTACTGTTCACAACTTTCCTAACAACAATCCAATCTATTGGTGTGGTGTGTATTTCAATAATATAAAAATCAAAAAAGATATAAAAAAGCATATGTAATAAATATTACCAAAAATTAATTTAAAATTTTTTGTAAAAATTCACATGTCTATAGTGGTTGTACTCATAAAATAACATAAATAAAATATATGGCACTAAAACAGTTGTAAAAGTGCTGGTGGCACAAAAAGCAAAGATCATAAAAAACTGACAAATCAGACTCCATATTTAAACCATGTGGTACTACAGTATTAAATTCAAAAATATATTTTTGCTCAATTTGTAGTAGCAATTTATCCAAGTCACCACCTCTCCAGCTTAAATGTGGTTGTTGGATCACACAGAATTTGAAATCTTCAAATTTATGACCATTTTCGATGCAATGATCAACCAACGGTTTTGAGCTTATATTTCTTTTAATACTGCTCTTATGTTCTAGAATCCGTTTGTTAAATTCTCTGATAGTTTTACCAACGTACAATTTGTTACATGGACAGATAGCTATATATACCACTCCTTTGCTTTTGCAGTTTGTAAAGGAGAAAAGTTTAAAATCTGTATTACATCCAGGTATCTTTAAAGAATTAGTCTTCATATTTACTTTGCATACTATGCAGTTCCCACATGGGCGGTGACCTGGCGGTCTTTTATCATAAATGATTTTCCTGGGTAAAGCAGAAGGTGCCAAGATATCTTTGAGATTCTTATCTTTCTTGTTGGCTATCATGATCCCTTTATTCTTAAAAAATGGTAAAACTTGTACTATTGGCCAAAACTTCCTCAGAATGGTACTAATTTGATAAGACAAATGTGTAAACGTGATAGGACAAACAAAGCGATCCTTAGGAAAGAAATCTGAAAAAGCTAAGGATCGCTTTGTTTGTCCTATCACGTTTACACATTTGTCTTATCAAATTAGTACCATTCTGAGGAAGTTTTGGCCAATAGTACAAGTTTTACCATTTTTTAAGAATAAAGGGATCATGATAGCCAACAAGAAAGATAAGAATCTCAAAGATATCTTGGCACCTTCTGCTTTACCCAGGAAAATCATTTATGATAAAAGACCGCCAGGTCACCGCCCATGTGGGAACTGCATAGTATGCAAAGTAAATATGAAGACTAATTCTTTAAAGATACCTGGATGTAATACAGATTTTAAACTTTTCTCCTTTACAAACTGCAAAAGCAAAGGAGTGGTATATATAGCTATCTGTCCATGTAACAAATTGTACGTTGGTAAAACTATCAGAGAATTTAACAAACGGATTCTAGAACATAAGAGCAGTATTAAAAGAAATATAAGCTCAAAACCGTTGGTTGATCATTGCATCGAAAATGGTCATAAATTTGAAGATTTCAAATTCTGTGTGATCCAACAACCACATTTAAGCTGGAGAGGTGGTGACTTGGATAAATTGCTACTACAAATTGAGCAAAAATATATTTTTGAATTTAATACTGTAGTACCACATGGTTTAAATATGGAGTCTGATTTGTCAGTTTTTTTATGATCTTTGCTTTTTGTGCCACCAGCACTTTTACAACTGTTTTAGTGCCATATATTTTATTTATGTTATTTTATGAGTACAACCACTATAGACATGTGAATTTTTACAAAAAATTTTAAATTAATTTTTGGTAATATTTATTACATATGCTTTTTTATATCTTTTTTGATTTTTATATTATTGAAATACACACCACACCAATAGATTGGATTGTTGTTAGGAAAGTTGTGAACAGTAGTTATTTAAAGTTCCACTTTCTTTTCACTGGAGAGTGTTTCTACAATTTTATTGAAATATCAGTATTTAGATAACTATCACGCCTATTTTGTGAACGTTAATATATGAAAGGCAACGTTTGTATATTAACAGCCTCTGATTAGTTTAATATGCTTATTTCATTGAAGAAGTTTTTCATGTACCGCAGTGCACAGTCCGAAAAAAGTGTAAGAATCGGGACACCAACCACGCCCCCTTTGTGATTGACATGTTTCGAATAGATACTAACCACGCCCCCTTTGTGATATTTTTTCGGCGCCAAAAGTGACACTTTAAAAATGGCTACCGAAAGACAGCTCACATTAGCTGCATAGCAGAGACTGCGGTTTACACACAAATCTGTGTTTGGACCCATCGTTGTGAAGGTAATTTTAAAATAGTTTATGCTACATGTTGCAATATTTGATGTTTTATATATTATTGATAGTCAATTACTAACAGCTATTGACTCTAGCAGTAGTTTTTAATTATATATTTTGTTGTTTAGACACTATCTGATTCTTCGAATTTGGTGCTTTAAATTATTTATTGAGACAAGGCTTGCAATTGTTGCACAGCAGAGATCATACTTTGGAATATAATTCTGGATCTAAAGATAACATGAACATGGTTTCTGCAACCGCAACGCCGACAAACACAGCCATCACTAGTTCGCACTAGAGAGGATTCCGATAACACTAATTCCTTAGACCGCAGTGCATAATTTTAGTGAAGTGTAAAAATCGATATATTAACTATTCCTTTGCTATTTTAAATTCAAATTCATACTATCTATAGAGTTTTTTCCATATAATTGAGAACTTACTTAGCTTTGGTTTGTCAAGATTGTTAAGAATTTTTGGCGCCAAAATTAGCATTTGAAAATGGCTACCAAAGCGTGGTTTATACTAGTTAAATAGCGAAGATTGTGGTTCATATGCAAAATTGAGCTTAGATACATATTTAAACATCAATATTTCTATTATAATTAATAGCTTATTATGTTTTTTATTTTTAGCGGTAGCTTATCATTAAGTGAGTATCTTATACATTATTAGCAGTTCGCTGTTATATATTCTGTTTTTAGTCAGAACATCCTCTGATGTTAGAAACACTCTCTAGCTGAATTTTTATTGTATTTTTATATAATAATTTTTATATAATAGATTTTTGTATGACAGATTTTTATATAATTAATTAATTTTTTACAATAGTTTTACTATTTGGTGTGCTGGTTTATTTTAATATCATATTTTGAGATATGCATATGTGGTAATTTGTTGTTTGAAATATATTAAGTTTTTTGTGAAACTGACACATATTGCAATGGTGGTTATTTCTCTTCTAGTTGTTTTATCATCGTTGGCACATTATCTGATTTGAGTGGATCAAACATTATTAATGATTTGAATTTTGGAGGTAAAGTATTGTCTAAAGGTTATTGTCTAACGTCACTGTTATTTATTTATGTATTTATTTCTATGTGTATTTATGTATTTTAACTTTTTTATTGAAATTCATTAGTCTGATTTTAAATTTAGATCTTTACAATGTTTAAAAAAGATGTTTATTGATTTATATAAATTTCTTTTTAATATTTATAAGATCTTAATAATATATCTATTGTGAGATATTTATTTGCTCAATATCTATTGTGAGATATTTATTTGCTCAATACTGATTGTTTATTTGTAGCCCCTGAGGCAGCGGCTAGAAGGCCGCGAAACTCGGCCAGAGTCGGGCAATTTATCTGGAACGTCTCTGCATCAATAAAGTATTTGGAAAAGATAACGGCATCTATTCCTTTTGTGTTCACCAGACACCAATCAGGACAGATGACAGGCAGGAGATTCTGGATGAGACCGAGGTTGGAGGCAATTAGAGTTCAATCGAAGATGAAGTACAGGCGGTGGTCGGTGGCAGGCGGAAGTCAAGCAGTGTTGGGTCCAGTCCAAGGTGAAGCCAGAAGATCAATCCAAGGAAGATGACGAAGAGGAGGAAGATAAGGGACCACAGGAACACGAGAAGTCACTGAAGACAGAAAAGAGGAAGACTGACCACAGACAAGGAAATACAGAGACAAACTAGACTGCAGAAGACAAGGACAAAAGACATGAACTCAGGAACACCACACCAGAGTCAGGAACTAGGAAGCAGGATCAGAATCAGGAATGCTGGCAAAGCACATCTCCAGAAGGAGTCAACCTATTGCTGAAGCACTGGAGAGATGTCTGGAGCAGCTTTATATATAAGCCAATCAGTGATGCCATCCGAGGGCACTGCCTGGCCGTTCCCACCACTGGCCCTTTAAGAATGGTAGAATTGAGAGTGCACATGCCTAAGGAAGCAGGAGGGGAGACTTCCCAGAAGACAGTCCAGGACCTAATGTTCCAGCAGCATCCTGCTGTGCTGGAGAGAGGCCAGTTGGAGCAACATGACATGGCTTCCTGCCACGCTTGGAGGAGGACGCCATGCAGAGGCCATAAGGAGCAGCAAGGGAGACACGGGATTGGGGGGCCACACAGCCGGGCCCGGCCAGTAGATAAAGGTAGTGAGCCACAGGATAGGCCTGTGGCCCACCGAACATAACAAACGCTTCAAAAGAGAGCACCAGTAACAGTGGCATGTACCCACAAAGGCAGCTGGAGAGGAGCAAAGTGGCATCAAGAATGAAATGAAGGGGGAACAAAGCAACAAGGAGGCAGAACATATTCTAGCACTGATAGAGGTACAAAACAGCACAAAGATTGTCATGAAGACCTCAAGATACCATGCAAAGTGTAAAGCAGTCATCCAAAGTGGCAAGAACATTCCAAGATGTAGAGTTTGGGGTATGGCAGCAAGAATCCCAAGTGTCAGAAAGACCCCCAAGGTGGTACATAAGGAGATTGTCAGCAAACCTGAGTGGCAGCAACACCCTCAAGGTGGTATATCAGGGTGGAAGCACAGTACAGTGGTAGCAAGACCCACAAATATAGCAACTGGGGCATGGATGGCAGAAAGGAAGAGTGGCAGCAAGATCCCCAAGGTACAGTGTCAGGAGCAGAGCAGCAAGGCAGTGTGGCAACAGGTCCCCCAAGGTGTAGAGTCTGGAGTATGGCTGCAAGATTGAGTGGCAGCAAGACTCCCAAGGTGCTATATCAGAGGTATGACAGCATGCCAGACTGGCAGCAAGAATCCAAGCTGTAGAGTCTGGGTATGTTAGCAAGATTGAGTGGTAACAAGGCCCTCAAATTGGGTATACCAGTAAGGATGAGTGATAGCAAACCCCCCAAAATATATCAGGGGCATTGCAGCAAGGAAGAGTGGCAGTAAGAACCCCAATTGTATCATCAGAAGCAGGACATCTAGGCATATTGGCAACAGCATCACCAAGGTGTAATATTGTCAGCAAGGCAGAGTGGCAGAAAGACACCCAGTCCTCTGACCCTGCCATGCCCTCCTCGCCCCTTTCTTCATAGTGGCATGATGGAATTAGAAGTGACTACTGGGGTTCTTGATGTCATAATATACTTTACTGATATTGTACCACTCAACAGTACCACTGTGATATTGACTGAGTTTCTGTCTGCCTTACACATTCAGTCAAGTTGACAGATTGAGTTCACTTTAGTGCTTAGCAAGCACAGTGCCAACTTGCCAGGCAGAGTGAATAGCTTGCTAGTAGTGCAAACACAGTTTCCATTTGGCTAGTGGCTAGGGTTATCCCTCACAGTGTGTTAAAAAATGTCTTTCTCTCTCTCACACATACATACACACACAGAGACACACATATACACAATGCATGTGTGTACACTGCAGATTAACTTTTTTTTCACAGACAAAAATACTGTAACAGAAAATATACTGGCAAGACAGTGTTCCTATTCTTTCTCTGCTTGTCAAGTATTGCACACTGTGGAGTCAGAGACAAAAAAATCACTATTGCTGCAGTTTGTTTTTCACTGGCACTGCCCTTTGCCCTGTTCCAATGAACAGACAAAATGTAGCAGAACCTCTGTCTCTCGCTCACAGTATGAACAGTGCATTAAGAACATAAGAACATAAGAAATTGCCATGCTGGGTCAGACCAAGGGTCCATCAAGCCCAGCATCCTGTTTCCAACAGAGGCCAAACCAGGCCACAAGAACCTGGCAATTACCCAAACACTAAGAAGATCCCATGCTACTGATGCAATTAATAGCAGTTGCTGTTCCCTAAGTAAACTTGATTAATAACAGTTAATGGACTTCTCCTCCAAGAACTTATCCAAACGTTTTTTGAACCCAACTTCACTAACTGCACTAACCATATCCTCTGGCAACAAATTCCAGAGCTTTATTGTGCATTGAGTGAAAAAGAATTTTCTCCAATTAGTCTTAAATGTGCTACTTGCTAACTTCATGGAGTGCCCCCTAGTACTTCTATTATTCGAAAGTGTAAATAACCGAGTCACATCTACTCATTCAAGACCTCTCATGATCTTAAAGACCTCTATCATATCCCCCCTCAGTCGTCTCTTCTCCAAACTGAACAGCAGTGAAGATTACAAAAAGCCCTTTGCCAATGCCAAAATGTCTCTCTCCTTCTTTTAAGAATCTTTTCTTTGACTCTAAGACAGCTTCTGAAAAAGGCAAGCTTATGCTCAGTCTTTCAGTGGGAGGATCAATGTCACTTGATCCAGATACCAGTTATGGGCTAGTTAAAAAAAATGTTCAGCTTGCTTGGTCCTCCATTCTGTCTGCTTGCCTACTTTTCCCATCTTGGCTCACATATGCATTGGTTGGTTGCTTTATTTACCAAGCGCACTGCAGCACTTTTCAATGGACCATAGACTTTAATGGTAAATATAAACAAATGAGACGAAAATGTTTGTTTAAATTCGTGGACATCCTCCATTTGTTTGTTTTTTTTGGGGGGAAAGGGCCACACATGAAACAAAATTGGTCTCATTCATTACATTTTAGTCATTTGTTTCACATGAATACACATCCCTAATATGGCATGTGTCATACTTCTTGACAATTCTTTATATATCAACATCTATCCTAGGCCAACAGACATTGCTCGGCCAACATTTTCATATGCACAGGTCCAGAATGTCTGGCATACAACCCGACTAGAATGATCTGATGACATTTCCTTGGAAGCTGAACCAAGTTTCCCCAAAGAAGACATCCTGCATGAAAATGGTCAAAATACTTCAGGCAGATTACCCACTTAACCATGCCCTCCATACCCAGTTCAGGACATGTGCCAGGACAGTGTTCTTTACAGTCATCTTAGCTATCTGGACAGTCTGGAGGAGAGCATCAGGAAGAGTTTCTAGCATTAAAACTTTGGCTAGAGTTGAAATAATAAAGTTTGATCTCCTTAGTGGCAGGTGGCTGAAAGTGGCTGGGTATATGCATTTTTTTCCATATGCAGTTTCTTCAACTACTGAGCATGTGTGTTGCCCTTAAGTATGGCTGCTATAAAGCAACAGCATCCACCTGAGCATGCTCTATACCCTTTTATCTCAAGACTCACTGTGTAAATCAGTCCAAGTGGGTTACACAGCTTTGATTCCTTAGCAAGGCCCAACCTTCTTAGGTCTGGCTGATCATCTGGAGTTACCAATCAAGAACTGCACACTCCTACTTCCTGTGCACATCAACAGCAGTAACATATTTTCCTTGTCACCAGAAAATGGGTGTAGCATATTAGGGGGAGCCAGCAAATATTAGTTAACATCTAGTATGTACAGAATCTCTGATTTCTTTACCAGAAGGAATGAACTATCTAGCTTGGGAGGTTCAGAAAGATTTAGATAAGAGAGGTTTGGGTTTGACTTACCTAAAAGGGAGCTGCAGATGTTGTGCATCTTAGGGTATGGATTCTTATAGGGTCATTTTTCAAATCGCGTTATGGCATTTTCACACTTGATAAGCTCCATAACGGATGCAAATTTTTAAAAGGGGAGGGATTGGGGAGGAGTCTTGGGCAGGATTTCTAGAAACGTGGGCTGGCTTTCTGAAGCCATAAAGCACTATATCGCATTGTTTTAATGCCAAAAGTAACTATGCCTCTTTCAATTGCATTAAGCTGTGCGATATGCCCATAATACAATTTTTTTATTCCATTTTTTCATTTTTAGGCTGGGGGAGAGACAGAGATGTGGGAGGAGAGTGAGAGGAGGGGGAAGAGAGAGAGAGCCTCTTGGGGTGGCACCATAGTAAGCAGCTATTTATGCTACTATAGGAGGACCACCTAGTAACTCGAAGTGAGGTTTAGATAGTAGTATAGGGGTTAGGGGCCACGTTTACATGCAGAGTGAGACATACGAACAGAACAGTACACTTGTGAAGATTTGAGGTCCTTCGGAGTGAGGAAACTCACACAATGATGAGATTTGTACAATGGTTTTTCAACCTAGGGTGATGTTACCCAGATAGAGAGTCCACCACCTGTGGATAGATTGTCAGTGAACTGATACACAGGAGTTTCACATTTGAGATGTTTTTTTCTGCAGACTGTCCTCTCAGTTTGGGAGAGAAGGATGTTTTTCTACCCTTCCTGTCTCTTGTTATTCTCCATTTTGAATCCAAGCCTATTTTTGTTCCTTTTGGAACTGAGTGCCCTTGGTACCAGGCAAGCAGTTTCAAAACCATTGGAAGGAAGAGGTGTCTTTCATGTAAGAAGAGCCTGAGGAATGGAGGTTTCCTCAGAGAGGAAGGATCTGAAAGTATTGTCCTGTTAAGGTCCCGGGCCGTGCCCCGGTCCCTCCACCTACCTCGGGGACGGCCCGGGCCGTTTCGAGGCCTCCTCGGGCCTGCACTGCCTCCAGCTAATCTCTCCCTCCTTGGGAGAGACGCCGACGATCCGCCGTGGCTGGCCCCGCCCCCTAGATGCACACGTGTAGGGAGGAGTCCCTCTTCAAGGGGCCAGCACGGGAAAACTCAAGCCCTGCCTCGGATGATGTCAGATGCTATCAGGGTATTTAAACCCTGCTTCTGGACATCTTCAGTGCCCTGCAACCAGGTTCACAGTCCCCAGAGTTACTAGTTGCTGCTTTGGATCTTGGATCTTCTCATCTACTTCTGGCTTCCGAACCAGCTTCGTCCATTGACTTCGTCTTCGCTTCCACCCCTGGTTTTGGTTTTGACTTCTGACTTCTTGTTTCTGACACGGCTCCATCCAACGACTCTGTTTCCAGCTTCCACCCCTGGCTTTGACTTCGGACCTCTGTCTTCTGGCTTCTGACCCGGATTCATTCTTGGACTCCGACATCTGCTTCCTCCACCTCCGCAGGTATCCAGTTGTTGCTGGCCCAGGGGATTCTCCTAAGTCCCAGCGGCTCGGGCTCTCACGAGCTCTTCCCAGGGGAGCCGCAGGCTTCCGAGGGTGAAGACTCTTCCAGCCTCCTGGGCCCTGCCGTCCTCATCGACTATCTCTTCGGCCGCTGCCTGGATCCTTGGTCACATAGGGTCCCACCTAAGTCCAAGAGGTCCGGGTTCCTATGGACTCCTCCTTGGGGGACCTCGAACTTCCAGTGGCAAAGTCTTCTCCGGAGTCTCTTCAGCACCGCCTCCCGGCTGCGATGCTCACTGTGGGCCCCACAGTGTAACATCTGCAGTCTCAGCCATCCCAAGGGTCCACGACCACATGTCCAGAGTTTCCTTTTACTGACTCAAGTGTGCTGCACGAGAGGAAAGTGTCCACTTGGTGCTTTCAGGAGATCTAAATTGTTTCAGAAAACTGCAGGAGAGGTATGAGATTTGGGACTTGTGTGTTCTGATAAGTAATTTGAACTAAATTCTAATCATTCAACAGTGATGAGAAGCTTCAAATAAAGTTGGGAGTTGGAAGGAAGATTATACTTTCTTCAATCTTAGTAATGGAAAGGAGAAGGCGATCAATTACTAGGGAATTGGCTTCCATAAATTAAAAGACTTTGCTAGAAGAGTGAGGTCACAAATATATTAATCTTTTTCCATTATAGCTCATCAACTTTACTTAAAATCTAAGTGCTGTAAAGATTCTTCATTCAATTTATCAACTGTCAGTAAAGAAGTTGGAAACTACATTGCTTCTCAGTATAATTTTTGCTGCTGTAGACTGAGGAGATTATCATTGCTGTTTACAAGGACTGTATACATTGTTTATTGCAAAAGGGATTTGAAACTATGCTTCTCCCAACAGGGAGCCTTGAATCAAAGAAGTGGAAAGCTGTCCAAGGAGAACTGGTTGCAGATAGGGTCTTTTTTTAACCCTATGTGCCTGTGGGGACAGCATCAGGATTCTAACCCACCCAAGGGTTACAATGTATAATCCAGATGGAAGAAGTCAATAGACAGGGACAAGAACCAAGAAAGCATCTAGCATAGAACATGAACATTCCATACAACTAACGTGCCCCCTGCTGCGTACATAACAAATCACTGCCATAACCCCATTTTTTTAACAATTCAGGTCTTGGCAGGAGGCAATTCAAGCCTTGCAGATACAGATGAACACTCTCTTCTGTAGTATAGGTATACTATACTACAGAACTACTATACTACAGAACACTATAAGTGTTAACACTATAAGTGTTATTTTAGGAAACATCAGAACTGCAGTCCCAGAACGTACTACATTGGAATTTAAGAAAACCTGGACTGAATCAACTTAAGACTGAGTTGAGAAAAGTGGCTACACTACTTAGGACATGAATGACCTTCATCTAGTAGTTGCCCATCTTAGAAGTATAATAATGCTATCAGCTCCTAGACTGTTCTTTATTATTTTTTGTATCATCTTTAACAGAGTCGATTAGCCAAAAAAACATGGTAATTTTTTTATACACTGAGGGGTAGATTTTCAAACCACGTGATTTGGCCTACTTTTGCTGGCGCATCAGGCGCCAGCAAAAGTACGCTGGATTTTAGTAGATACGCGCGGAGCCGCGCGTATCCGCTAAAATCCGGGATCGGCGCGCGCAAGGCTATGGATTCTGTATAGCCGGCGTGCGCCGAGCCGCGCAGCCTACCTCCGTTCCCTCCGAGGCCGCTCCGAAATCGGAGCAGCCTCGGAGGGAACTTTCTTTTGCCCTCCCCTCACCTTCCCCTCACCTTCCCCTACCTAACCCACCTGCCCGGCCCTGTCTAAACCCCATCCTTACCTTTGTCGGGGGATTTACGCCTCCCGGAGGGAGGCGTAAATCCCCGCGTGCCAGCAGGCCGCTAGCACGCCGGGACGCACCCTCCGTACCCTGGGGGCGGGTACGGAGGGTGCGTCCCGTACCCGCACCCTCCGTACCCTGGGGGCGGGTACGGAGGGTGCAGCCACGCCCCCAGCCGTAACCACGCCCCCGGACCCACCCCCAAAACGCTGCCGACACGCCCCCTAAACGCCGTGACGACCGGGCCCGCCCCTGACACACCCACGACACACCCCCCTCAGAGAACCCCCGGGACTTACGCGAGTCCCGGGGTCTGCGCGCGCCGGTGAGCCTATGTAAAATAGGCTCACTGGCGCGCAGGGCCCTGCTCGCCTAAATCCGCCCGGATTTGGGCGGATTTAGGCGAGCAGGGCTCTTAAAATCCGCCCCTATATTTTACTGAAACAAACATTTTTCAGAAGAATCATTAACAAGATTCATTTGGTACACTTTATTCACAAATGATACTGGATGATTAGGTAAAACCTGTTTTGTTAAGTTAGGAGGGGCAGAGATCTAATTAACACAAATTTATTGAAGAGCTCAAGGCCAGCACGTTGTGTAGGGAAGACAGATTCTGAGACCTCCTTCAGCCTTCAGGTATGAAAAAAGAACAGTGTACTGCTAGTCAGAATACGCGAGATTGCCACCTAGTGTTTGGTGTTGTACTGGCATGCCAGGATGATTACAAAACAAAAGCCTTACAAAAACTGATATTAAGCAGGAACAATATTTGAGAGCTTTGCTAAGGAACTCCCATGGGAAGAATATCAGACAGAAGAAAAATAATTGCTTGTTCAGCATCTGACAGGATGGACCTTTCCTGAAATGAAGCAAACCTTATTGCTCTGTCCCTCCTCAACCTCATTTCCTCCCTTCTCATTTCTGCTTCTGTTTTTCTCCTCCCCTTTCTCTCTTATCCCCACCTTCCCTTTGTCTCCTCTGCTCCTTCTCCATCCTTCTACTCCCAGCAACTTTCTCCTCATTTCTGCTATGGCTGCTCATCCTATTACCCTGGTGGAATGAGCTTTTCAACACCTGGGGCCATGGCTGTAGCTGCTCCACTTCTTGCCAGCTCCAAGTCAGCCAATACTTCAAGACCAGCCATTGCTTAGAAAGATAGAAACATGACAGCAGAAAAAGTTTGTATGGCACATCAAGTCTTCCCATCTGTCCAATTAATTTTGCATTATAATTCTCATCACTTAGAGATCCTATGTATTTATCCCATGCTTTCTTGAATTCAGATACTGTTTTGTGTCTCCACCACATCCACTGGGAGGCCATTGCATGCATCTATCACCCTCTCTGTAAAGAAATATTTCCTAAGATTACTCCTGAGTCTATCCCGCTTTCAACCTCATTGCATGATCCCTTGTTCTAGAGCTCTCTTTCCATTGAAAGAGGATCACCTCCTATGCATGGAAAACTTTGAGATATTTGAATGTCTCTATCATATATCCACTAGATCAACTTTCCTCCAGGATGTACATGTTTAGATCTTTAAGTCTATCCCCATATGCTTTAGAATAAAGCCCTCTGACCATTTTAATAGCCACCCTCTCTACAGATATCATCCTGTTTATGTCCTTTTGAAGGTGCTGTCTCCAGAATTGTACACATTATTCCAAATGAGGGCTCACCAGGGACCTATACAGGAGCAATATCATCTCCCTTTTTCTGATGACTGTTTCTCTCCTTATGCAGCCAAGCATCTTTCTGGCTTTTACTATTACTTTATCCACTTATTTGGCCACCTTAAGATCATCAGATACAATCACTCCCAGATCTTCCTTTGTGCGTAGAAGAATTTCCCTCAAATACTGTACCTTTCCCTTGGGTTTTTGAATCTGAAATGCATTACTCTGCACCAGGGCCGGTGCGACCCATTAGGCAAACTAAGCAGTCACCTAGGGCACCAACCATTAGGGGGTGGCGAAGAGCAGCCATGTGGGGCTGCTAGTGGAACCTATCCCGCTCACGGCCAAGAGGAGTAGGAACTTGGCGGGCTGTGAGCAGCGCATATCCTGCTCATAGCCCAAAGAAGCACAGAATTGTCTGGCTGCAAATAGTGCCCATCCTGCTCACGGCCGAGAAAAGCAAACACTCGGTGGGCCATGAACAGCGTCTCAGTGAATGACGTCGGGACTGGGGAACGGGAAGAAGGGAGGGGGCGGGGAGGGGGGGGGGGGGGGCGCAAGGATTACATCTTAGCTTCCAGACCTTAGCCAATTTCTCAAGCTTCACTAGATCCCTCCTCATGTTTTCTACATGTTCCTGGCTGTGCACCCTGTTACAGATTGTGGTATCATCAGCAAAAAGACAAACATTCCCAACCATCTATAATGTCATTCACAAAAGTGTTGAAAAGAATCTGGTCCAAGGACCTAGCTCTGAGGCACACGATTAGCAATACCACTTCCTCAGAGAAAATTCAATTTGCCATTACCCTTTGTCACCTCCCACTCAGCCAGTTTCTAACCAAATCAGTCACTCTAGGATCCATACCAAGTGCACACAATTTATTTATAAGTCTTCTTTGTAGAACCGTGTAGAAGGACTTACTAAAATCCAAGTGCACTACATCTAGTACTCTCCCTTGATCCAACTCCTTGGTCACCCAATCAAAGAAATTGATCAAATTCATCTGACAAGATTTACCTCTGGTAAAACCATACTTTTTCAGATGTTGCAATCCATTGGATTCCAAAAATTGCACTATTTTCTCTTTTAGCTTCAATTCCATTAGTCATCTCACCACAGAGTTCCCAGTCGGACCTGCTCCTAGGCCGAGGCCCAGGGATCGGTACCCAGCCTCCAGGTCACAGCATTGGGCCTGGGTCCAGGATGAAAATCTGTTGTCGGGTTCTGACTCCCGGACCAGGCTACATCTTCAGGCCTAGAACCAAGCTGCAGCCTAGGACAAGGCCCAGTCCTGTGAGACCCCAGTATTGGGACTGGGTCTCTGGGCCAAGCTGCAGTATTAGGCTTGGGTCTGGACCTAGACCCAGACTTTGGGACCCAACATCTGTGCCAGGGCTTGATGTTGGGCCTGAATCGAGGTCGAGGCCCCAGTGTTGGAACCCGGCCTCTGGGCCAGGCCATGGCATCACGCCTGGGCCTGGGATCCAGGCTACACTGAGTCCCAGACATCATTATCCAGCCTCCTAGCCTGGCCCTTGCATCAGGCTTGGATCCAAGCTGAGGCCCTGGCATTGGCGCCAGGCCTCTGGACCAGGCTGTAGTGTCATGCCTGGTCCTGTCTCCTGCCTAGACCAAAGCCCAGGTATTAGGACCAGGCATCCCCGCCAGGCCACAGCATTGGGTCTGGATCTGGGTCAAGGTCTCAGCATCAGGACTCAGCCTTCGGGCCAAGCTGCAGCATCAAGCCTAGGTCAATGCATCATCCTTCAGTAAGCTGAGGTCATGGCAATCTACTTTGGTCTCTGCCTACACAAGGCTGTGGCTTTGGCCAGGGCCTTGCCCAAGGTATCAGAACCCAGTCTTGAGGCTAGGCCCCAGTGCTGGACTTCAGTCCAGGCCGATGCCCTGTCATTGGAACCCAGCCTTTGGGCCAGGCCATGACCATGGCCTGGGCCTGGCCCTGTGGTCAAGCCTAGCCTGAGGCTTTAGCCTTTCCTAGGTTGAGACCAAGTCACAGTGATCTACCATTTCGTCAGCCTACAAAAGGCCAAGGCTTTGTCCTGGGCCTAGGCTTCACCGATGGATCCCTACCAGACCGGGTAAGTGGGAGTCGGGCGGGGTTCCTGCCTCAGCATTTTTCCAGGTAGTTGGAAGGCCTTGGGAGGCCTTGTTTTCATTTATTTGGTCATTTTAGGGTTGTTGTTTGATTTTTTTAAATGATGAGAATTTGCTATTAAAACAGGTGCTTTTTGTTTGTTTGTTTTCATTACTCACTCTCCAGAGATGAAAAAAAAAATGGAGGTTAATGAAGCTTACTAGTTTTATACCTTTTACTCAGGTTAACTTGTTAAATCAGTGCTCAGTGAATTACAGTGTATGCACGTATGAAGTTATCAGATTTATTAACTTAAATAGGTTTCATACTCTAGCTATTTTATTTCATTGTGTACTTTGCTAGAGCATTTTTCTTTTAACAACTTTACTTCATCAGACATTTGTTATAGAGAACATCACAGTACTTACTGGTTTAAAAAAAAAAAGTCTGTTTATTTATTGATTTGATTTGATGGCGCCTTAGAAGAACCCTTAAAACATTAATTAACCAAATTCCAGTGGCTCCATCGTCTAAGCATTCCAAGCCAAACAACGAAGCATATTCAGCAAATTTATTATTTTAATCCTTTATCATTACCTCATTTAATGTGATTTCATTCCATAATGGAAAAGAAAACCACAATCACTTTACTTTGTTTTTAAAGTGTAGCCAGCACTTCATGAAAAGCTTTTTTATTTTCTTTCTTGGGAAAATTAGTTATTCGTGAAAGTAAGAGACTAGTATTATCAAGGACAGTGAAAGCATGTAGATAATTGACGAGATCCGCACACAGTTTAGGGAAGCCACTTATACCCACACAAGTAATTCAGTGACTTTTGACATGAAAAAATATGCAATGGCATGAACTCAAGTAACCAAACTCTGTTGTTGTGGAGTCTAAAGATTTGAACTCAGAACTTCAGACATAAAGTTCTCATGTACTAAGGCACTCTATCATCTGGACCTCCAAGAGATTGCTTTCTAAAAGTAATTATTCCAGCACTAAAAATTTGAATTATTTAATTCATTTACTTGAAGAAACTACTATAACCAGACCCTATTTATCTACAATAGTTGTTAAAAATGCTTTTTCTTTACGCTGACACAGTTTTAGATAAATTTGTACTGTAGTTAATTTTGCTTAGCACTTTGAATATTGGTTTCATCTATTCCCAAACATGTCTCACTTTTCAAAAAGAACTGGGTTCAATTCATGGGATCAGTTTCGTGGCTAAAGATTGTTTTAGTTGGACTAACTTTTTATGACATTTAAACATTTTTGTATTGGAGATTGTGCTATTTTGATATCTTGCATTTTTATATACTGATTTGAATTTTTTTAATATGCTCTAATTAAAGTAACTTGATTTTTGCATAAGTGTTCTGCAATAATAATTTTTATTTTCATATGAATTTCTGAACACTTTAGGTTTTTGTTTGCTAGTTTCTTTTGCTTTACTATATATATATGTATTAGGGATGTGAATCGTTTTAGGACGATTAAAATTATCATCCGATAATTTTAATATCGTCTTAAACCGTTATGGAAAACAATACAATAGAGATTCTAACGATTTATCGTTATAAATCGTTAGAATCGTGAGCCGGCACACTAAAACCCCCTAAAACCCACCCCCGACCCTTTAAATTAAATCCCCCACCCTCCCGAACCCCCCCCAAATGAGTTAAATAACCTGCGGGTCCAGCGGCGGTCCGGAACGGCAGCGGTCCGGAACGGGCTCCTGCTCCTCAATCTTGTTGTCTTCAGCCGGCGCCATTTTCCAAAATGGCGGCGAAAAATGGCGGCGGCCATAGACGAACACGATTGGACGGCAGCAGGTCCTTCCGGACCCCCGCTGGACTTTTGGCAAGTCTCGTGGGGGTCAGGAGGCCCCCCACAAGCTGGCCAAAAGTTCCTGGAGGTCCAGCGGGGGTCAGGGAGCGATTTCCCGCCGCGAATCGTTTTCGTACGGAAAATGGCGCCGGCAGGAGATCGACTGCAGGAGGTCGTTCAGCGAGGGTTCCGGTGCCTCGCTGAACGACCTCCTGCAGTCGATCTCCTGCCGGCGCCATTTTCCGTACGAAAACGATTCGCGGCGGGAAATCACTCCCTGACCCCCGCTGGACCTCCAGGAACTTTTGGCCAGCTTGTGGGGGGCCTCCTGACCCCCACGAGACTTGCCAAAAGTCCAGCGGGGGTCCGGAAGGACCTCCTGCCGTCCAATCGTGTTCGTCTATGGCCGCCGCCATTTTTCGCCGCCATTTTGGAAAATGACGCCGGCTGAAGACAACAAGATTGAGGAGCAGGAGCCCGTTCCGGACCGCTGCCGTTCCGGACCGCCGCTGGACCCGCAGGTTATTTAAGTCATTTGGGGGGGGTTCGGGAGGGTGGGGGATTTAATTTAAAGGGTTGGGGGTGGGTTTTAGGGGGTTTTAATGTGCCGGTTTTGCGATTTTTCGATTTTTCGATTTTTCACGATTTTTCACGATTTTTCACGATATTTTACCCCCCCAAACGGCAACAATACGATTCCCTCCCCCTCCCAGCCGAAATGGATCGTTAAGACGATCGAGGACACGATTCACATCCCTAATATGTATATATATATATATATACATATATATATATATGCCCCATTGTATTCTATGTCTGATTTTATTATAATGAATCAATGTACACCGGTGTGAAGGTTTACACCAACATCAGTTTAGAAAAAATAAATAAATAAATAAATAAATAAATAAATAAATATATATATATTAGAGATGTGTATTGGTTTTTTGTTTTCGTCTCGGACTTCATTTTGTGGCCCCCCGCGGGAAATTTCGCTTTTCCCGCGGTTCGGTTTCTTTTTTTGGGGGGTGCCTGATTTTCGTGTTAGTGCACGCTAACAGATCAAAGTTAGTGAGCGCTAAAGGGAGTTAGCGCGCACTAACACAAAAAATGAATTTTTTCAAAATTTCGGGAAAATTTCATTTGTTTTTCGGTTCCCCTGAACCATACCGAATTAGGCAATTTTGTTGAAATTGCCTAATTCGGGAAAAACAAATGCACATCTCTAATATATATATGTATATGTGTATGTATAAATGTAGATATAGATATATAGAAATATAAATATACATATCTATATACATGCTTACATCCAAAAAAACAAGTTCTATTTAGCTCTGTTTTAAGGGTTATCTCTAGTTATTACTCATGCTCTATTCTGTTCAAAAAAGATTAATGCTATAGTTTCCATGCATATAGATAACATGTTTTCTGGGACCAACCCTTGCACCTCTTCATGGTGTTGCACCCGGTTGCAGATGGCTGTGACCTCTGCTGCTCACCTCCCTTTTTCCTGCACCAGCTATTCTCAGAGCCATGGAGGCCTCAGCCTGCAAACACCGCCTTCCTCGACATCCCCGGGATGGCGTGGGTGATCCTGTCTGCCATCTTGAGGCAGGGATTGCCTAGGGCATGCGCACACATGCCAGGCCCTCTCTTATTCACATCATTGTGGGAACCTTGGGGGCATCCCCTCCACATGACTTCACCCGACAGTGTATTTAATCCATCCAGCCTATGCTTCCTACGAGTTAGCAAGGACTTCCTTCCTGCTTATTCCACTTCTCTTGGAGATGCTTTGCTTCGCTACTCTGAACTTGTTCCTGAACTCCTGGACTTAGAACGCCTTAGGTACCCCTGCTCCTCGGGGGCCTTGTCACGTTCTGGCTATCCACTCCTTGGAGGGCTTTTCTGTCTGGAGAATCCATCTATCCTTGTTCGGGATCCTGCCTAGTTCAGCCTTGTGCGCTTCTCGTTTCTACCATCTTGCTGATGGAACCGCCGGTGTACCCCATAGATCGGGCCACTACCATGCTCATCTCAACTACCTTCATCTACACTTCGGAGTGAGTACCATCATTTTCCTCACTCTGCTGACCTCCTGCACCTCTCTGAACTACTACTTGCTGATTCTCGGTGTACCTCACTCTGCGGGCCACTACCAGGGATATCATCATTGAGCAACCTTATTACTCTAGACTGTGTCTTCATTCCACTCGGTGGGTATTAACCACGTTCCAGTCTAATAAAGTCTCTTACTTCTGTGTCCGTCTCAGCTGAGGCCACGCCTATCATAGTGAGTCCCCACAGGGCTCCTCCCTGTGGATTGAGTCAGTTCTCACTATGAACCAGGGTCCACAACCATACCAGATTTTAACAAATTGCTAACTCCATGGACCCGGCTCAGGTCTCAGCCCTGCGGACCATTCCTGGCCTGGCCCAATGTATTGCTGAGCAACAGAGGACCTTAGAGACATTGGCTAATGCTTTTAATCAGTTGAATTCTACTACATCTGATAAAGATGCTTCGTCGCAAGTGGTTTCCGCACGAACTGCAGTACCTTTACTAGCCCCCACTCGCTTCTAAGGAGACCCCCTGTTGTGTAGGGGCTTTCTCAATCAGTGCTGTATGCACTTCTCGCTGCAACCAACTTACTTCCCTAATGTACTGGCCAAGACTAAGTATATCCTGTCTCTTTTAGACGGGAAAGCCCTGGCCTGGGCTTCTTCTCTCTGGGAATGCAATGACCCAATCCTTAGTGACTTGCCAGGTTTTCTTGTTCTCTTCAAGTCAGTATTTGATGACCCAGCTCGCAAGACTGTTACTGGATCTGCTCTTTTACACCTCCATCAAGGAGCTAAGCCACTTCCAGACTATGTTACTGAATTTAAGACACTGTCTTCAGAGCTTCATTGGGACCTGGGGTGCATAGGTGCAATTTTCCTAGAGGGCCTTCACTCCCACATCAAGGATGAATTGGCAGCACTTGATTTGTCTGACACCTTGGACTCACTCATTGACCTTGTAGGCAGAATTGATCACCACCTGCATGAATGTTCATCGGAGGTAAAGAGTCCCAAGAAACATTCATCAGGGAGTATGCGCTCACGAACAGCACCTGCAACTCAGGCTCAACCGTCTCCTATTACTGAAAAAGATGAATCCAAACAATTAGGCCACAGCCATCTAACTGCCAAACAGAGGCGCTACTGTAAGAGACTAGGTCTCTGTATGTACTGTGGACAACCTGGCCATGCGGTTCAATTCTGTCCCATCTGTCTGGGAAACAGACAGACCTAGGATCTGCGGGAGGACTCTTCCTAGGTCTTACTACACCATCTCCTCCACTGACTCTCCCAGTCTCAATAATTTCAGGGACTCTTGAATTTCAGACTCTTGCACTTGTTGATTCCGGAGCAGGTGGCAATTTTATAATTAAAAGACTGGTGGAACATCTTCGGATTCCTATCATTCTGATACCAAGTCCACTGTTTCTCTCCTCTATACACAGCGAGCCACTACCAAGAGAAGTTTCCTACACCACACAACCGATATGCCTGCACACTGGTTCTCTTCATACTGAGACCATCTCATTTTTGGTCCTTGACAAAGCCATACATTCAGTAGTACTTGGTCCTCCATTGCTGTAAGATCATACACCCCAGTTTGACTGGGGCACCCTGGAACTATCACAATGGGGAGCGGTTTGTCACGACATATGCTTGAAGAAAGTATCACCTATGCCCTGCATGACAACCTCTACTTCTCTCCCAGGTTTGCCACCACAATACTCGTCACTTCAAGACGTGTTTTTGAAAAAAGCAGCAGATGCATTACCACCTCACCAGTCTTTTGACTGTGCTATTAATTTAAAGCATGACTCAGAGCCCCCTAGAGGAAGGGTATACCCACTTTATCTCTCAGACACTGAAGCTATTTCGGCCTATATTCAAGAAAATTTGCAGAAAGGATTTATTTGGCCTTCCAAGTCACCTGCCAGAGCTGGATTCTTTTTTGTTGGCAAGAAGGATGGATCCTTTCACACATGTATAATCACTATAAAAGACCGATACCCTTCACCTCTGATTTCAGAGTTATTCGCCAGACTCCAGGGAGCCAAGATTGTCACAAAACTAGACCTGAAAGTGGCACACAGTCTGGTCCGCATTCGTCAAGGGGGCGAGTGGAAGACGGCCTTTAATACTCGTGATGGCCACTTCAAGTACTTTGTCTTGCCCTTTGGCATGTGTAATGCTCCTGCCATATTACAAAATATGATGAATGAGATTCTGCGAGATATGCTTTACCAAAGCGTGGTTGTGTATTTAGACGACATACTAATTTTCTCCCAAGATCTACAAAGTCATCAGGTAGATGTTGCTAGAGTCCTGAAAAGACTACGGGATAACCGCCTTTACTCTAAACTTGAAAAGTGTGCCTTCCACCAGGAGTCTTTCCCTTTTTGGGCTACGTGGGGTCCAGTAGAGGTTTCCAGATGGATCCACAAAAGACCAAAAGCATACAGGACTGGCCTCAACCCAATGGTCTCAAAGCACTCCGCTGCTTCCTCGGCTTCACCAATTATTATCGCACATTCATCCACCACTACTCTACCCTGACTGCACCACTTACTGCCATAACAAAGAAGGGAGCCAACCCTTCGCAGTGGTCTAAAGAAGCTGTTGCTGCCTTTCAAACTCTCAAGGAAGCTTTTCTCAAAAAATCTTGCCTTCGTCACCCGGACCCTCGACGTCCATTTATAGTCAAGGTTGATGCCTACAATGTTGGTGTAGGAACTGTTCTTAGCCAGAACATTGATACCCATATACTGCTCCCTTGCTCTTTTTTTTCCCGGCATTTTTCTCCAGCTGAGAGAAATTATGGCATAGGAGATAAAGAGCTGTTGGCTATCAAGCTTGCATTCAAAGAGTGGCACCCATGGCTCGAGGGGGCACAACATCAGATAACTGTATACACAGACCACAAAAATTTGAAATATCTGCATCATGCACAGCAACTCAATCATAGACAAGCCCGGTGGTCTTTGTATTTTAATCAGTTTGACTTTCTACTCAAGTACAGCCCTGCTGACAAAAATACATGTGTGGATGCTCTCTCATGCTCCTTCACTTCAGAAGATGTTCCAGATGCACCTCGCCATATAATCAACCCTGATAAAGTGATTCTGGCCACTACCCATTCTGTTCCAGCTGGGAAGACAGTGGTACCTCAGACCCTGAGGAAGAAACTTCTTAAATGGGCTCATGATTCCCGATTAGTCGGTCACCCTGGGCAAGCCCGTACACTATCCACCTTAGAAAGATACTACTAGTGACCTTCAATAAATGAGGATGTACGAGCATATATAGAATCTTGTGCCACCTGTGCAAGACAGAAGCCTCTGGTCAGCTGCCCTTGGGGCCTTCTCCAGCCTTTACCAATTCCATAGGAACCCTGGTCGCACATCGCGATGGACTTCGTCATTGACCTGCCAGTGTCCAGCGGAAACAACACCATATGGGTCACAGTAGACCGCTTCTCGAAAATGGCACACTTTGTGGCATTACCCAGACTACCATCTGCCCTAGAATTGGCAAAGCTGTTTATACCGCATTTCTTTCACCTGCACGGCATGCCGAAGCATATCCTCTCAGATAGAAGTATACAGTTCACGGCTAAGTTCTGGAGAGCTCTTTGTAAGAAATGTGATATTTCTTTAGACCTGACATCAGCATACCATCCACAATCAAATGGTCAAACTGAAAGAATGAACTGTAAAACAGTTTCTCCTCTCCTACATGAACTCTAGACAAAGCGACTGGGCAGAGTTACACCCCTGGCTTAGTTTGCCCTGAATTCGCATCCATCAGCAGCTACTGGATCAACATCATTCCAGATAGTGTATGGCTGTCAGCCATTACCTCCGCTACCAATACCCTTGTCAGTTTCATCTCTAGCAGCCCAGGCTTTGGCTGAAGAACTCCATCATCTCTAGGAACAAACCAAAGGCCTTTTCCAGAAGGCAGGACAACGAGCCAAGAAATGTTATAATGCTCATCACAGAGCAGCACCTCAATTCCAACCAGGAGACAAGGTATGGCTCAGTACCAAATTCATCCATCTCAAGCAGCCATCTGTTCGATTCGCTCCATGCTACATTGGGCCTTTCTCTGTTCTCCGCCGCCTGGAACCTGCAACTTACAGCTTCCATCTACCCACTTCCATGAAGATACACAATGCCTTCCACTTATCTCTCTTGAAGCCACTCATCTTCTCTGAGTTTTCAAAAAAGACTCTGCTGAAGAGGACATCATGTACCAAGTAGATGACATTTTGGATGTTCGTAATGTGGAAAGCAATGGGAATACCTCATATCCTGGGAAGGATATGGGCCGGAAGAAAATAGTTTGGAGCCTGCTAATAACATCCTTGACAAGGATCTAATTCGACAATTTCATATAACTCATCCAAGAAAGCTGAAACCCCCTGGGAGCGGCCCTAAGAAGGGGGGTATTGTTGCGCCTGTCAGTCGCAGATGGCTGCAACCTCTGCTGCTCACATCTCTTTTCCCTGCACGAGCGATTCTCAGAGCCATGGCGGCCTCAGCCTGCAAACATCACCTTCTCCGGCATCCCCGGGATGGTGTGGGTGATCCCATCTGCCATCTTGAAGCGGGGATTACCTAGGGCACGCGCAGCAGGCCCTCTCTTATTCACATCATGGCGTGAACCTTGGGGCATCCCCTCTACATGACGTCACCCACCAGTGTATTTAATCCATCGAGCCTATGCTTCCTACGAGTTACCAAGGACTTCCTTCCTGCCTGCTTATTCCACTCCTCTTAGAGACGCTTCACTACTCTGAACTCGTTCCTGAACTCCTGGACTTAGAACGCTTTAGGTACCTGCTCCTCAGGGACCTTGTCACGTTCTGGCTATCCGCTCCTCGGAGGGCCTTTCTGCCTGGAGAATCCCTCTATCCTTGTTCGGGATCCTGCCTAGTTCAGCCTTGTGAGTACGCTTCTCATTTCTACCATCTTGCTGATGGAACTGTTGGTATACCCCATGCCTCAGGCCACTACCTTCTCATCTCAGCTACCTTCATCTATACTTTGGAGTGAGTACTGTCATCTACCTTGCTCTGCTGACCTCCTGCACCTCTCTGAACTACTACTTGCTGATTCTCAGCATACCCCACGCTGCGGGCCACTACCGGATCTACCCTGAGAGGTGTGTCATCGGGAGAGGAGTTCCTGGCATACCCCACTCTGCAGGCCACTACCAGGGATATCAACATTGAGTAACCTTACTACTCTGGACTGTGTCTTCATTCCACTCGGTGGGTATTATTATCCACTAGGGATGTGAATCGTTTTTGAACGATTAAAATTATCGTCAGATAATTTTAAAATCATCCAAAATCATTAGAGTGCACGATACAATACAAATGCCCCCGATTTATCATCAGGGGCATTTGTATTTTATCGTTAAATAGGGCGCAGGAAAATCGGCACACCAAAACAACCCTAAAACCCACCCCGAACCTTTAAAACAAATCCCCCACCCTCCCGAACCCCCCCCCCCAAAATGTTTTAAATTACCTGGGGTCCAGTGGGGGGGTCCCGGCGTGATCTCCAGCTCTCTGGCCACGGCTGCGTTAAGAGAAATGGCGCCGGTGGCCCTTTGCCCTTATCATGTGACAGGGCAAAGGTAGCGCCGGCGCCATTTTGGTTCCTGGCTCCCGACGTCATGCGTGCAGGAGATCGCCCCCGGACCCCCGCTGGACCCCCAGGGACTTTTGGCCAGCTTGGGGGGGCCTCCTGACCCCCACAAGACTTGCCAAAAGTCCAGCGGGGGTCCGGGAGCGACCTCCTGCACGCGGGCCGTATTGCCAATCTTCAAAATGGCGCTGGCGCTACCTTTGCCCTCACTATGTATTACCCACTATGATGCCTAGATCTTTTTCCTGTAGATGCGGTGGCGCCATATTTTGAATGTGTTGAAAGAGACGGTTTTGTCGTTAGGGTGAGCTTCATTTTTTCTTTCTTTTTTCGCTATTGCTAAGTCTTTCACTGTGCATCTATGCAATAATCTATGTAAGTATATCCCCTCTCTTTTGTTTTTAAGGGTTGAAGAATATTGGCCTTTAAAGGAAATTATATGATTAATCCCCTGAGGAAGATTGTGTCATCAGTCGAAACATGAATCATGTCGGGAAAGTTTTGAATTGTGGTCTATAAGCTTTCTATGGCTAATTTCACATATCTCATCAATTGGGCTAAGTATTCTCTTTTTCCAACTCTTCTTGGGTAGTTTAAATGTGGGAATTTTACGGTGTTCTATGAACATTTTTGAAAAACCTTTTTTGGTAGTTTAAATAATTTGTTTATTAAAATAATTTTTGGGGTATATAAAAATTGGAAATAATATCTAGCATAATGACAATAAATGATTGAATCTCACATATCGCTCTTAAGGCTGAACACAGCTTGCGGCCCATTGCGTGGCGAGAGGCTGCAGATTAAAATTTATGAGCGATTTTTATGATATTGTCATTTGCTTACAAAAAATTGTTCTGTAGACTTTATAATTGGATTGTGATCCTTTTCCCTCTCATTTTTGTTGTTTGATTAATTGGAGAGGTGTTCTGCTTCTTGATTTTTTGATTATTTATATTTTATCTTTGAAATTACTGCAGAATCAGATACAGATTTTTGCACATACTTTCTTTGTATAGAATTTTAATGGAAAATAACACCTGCAGATTTTAAAATAAACTCTAAGGATATTATTTTTTGATCTCCACTTCAAATATGTCATTGGGAATACCTCCTTGTTGGGAATCCCGGCTGCGGCAACCCGCAGCTGGGTCCCCTTACCTGCCCTGGCAGGCAGTGGTCTCGGGCTCCCTTCCGACGGCGCCGGGCAGCCTTGCCCCAAATCTCACAATGGCATCTTCCCCATGTGGCTTCGGAAGCCGCTGACTTACTTTCAACGTGCGCTCCCCTAGACGTGCACGGGACTTGCCGCTACTTAAAGGGGCCCCGGTGGGAAACTTCGGCATGGCCTCCGAATATGATGTCACAGATCTGGCCTACTTGCTGGCTCAGATTCCTGCACTTTGCCTTGGCAACAGGTCCTACTCGCTCTGAGTGTGTTGTTGCTGCGTTCCTGATCCTGTACTGCTACCTGTGTTTCTGATCCTGAGTTCCTGCCTACATTCCTGATCCTGAGTTCCTGCCTGTGTTCCAGTTCCTGTACTCCAGCGTGCCCTTCTTTCTCCTCCCCCTGTTCCTATGCTCTGGCCCAGTTCCTCTCCTGTTCCTCGGATTGATTACCTGGTTCTGACCCCGGCTTGGCTTCCCGTCTCTGCATGTTCACTGTCTGCCTGACTTCTGGCCTGTTTCAACGTGCTGCTTGTTCGCTGCCTGCCCTGGTTTCTGGCCTGTTTCACCGTGCTGCTTGTTCTCTGCCTGCCCTGACCTCTGGCCTGTTTCACCGTGCTGCTTGTTCGCTGCCTGCCCTGGTTTCTGGCCTGTTTCACCGTGCTGCTTGTTCTCTGCCTGCCCTGACCTCTGGCCTGTTTCACCGTGCTGCTTGTTCTCTGCCTGCCCTGACCTCTGGCCTGTTTTCACCGTGCTGCTTGTTCTCTGCCTGCCCTGACCTCTGGCCTGTTTCACCGTGCTGCTTGTTCGCTGCCTGCCCTGACCTCTGGCCTGTTTCACCGTGCTGCTTGTTCTCTGCCTGCCCTGACCTCTGGCCTGTTTCACCGTGCTGCTTGTTCTCTGCCTGCCCTGACCTCTGGCCTGTTTCACCGTGCTGCTTGTTCTCTGCCTGCCCTGACCTCTGGCCTGTTTCACCGTGCTGCTTGTTCGCTGCCTGCCCTGACCTCTGGCCTGTTTCACCGTGCTGCTTGTTCTCTGCCTGCCCTGACCTCTGGCCTGTTTCACCGTGCTGCTTGTTCTCTGCCTGCCCTGACCTCTGGCCTGTTTCACCGTGCTGCTTGTTCTCTGCCTGCCCTGACCTCTGGCCTGTTTCACCGTGCTGCTTGTTCTCTGCCTGCCCTGACCTCTGGCCTGTTTCACCGTGCTGCTTGTTCTCTGCCTGCCCTGATTTCTGGCCTGTTTCACCGTGCTGCTTGTTCTCTGCCTGCCCTGACCTCTGGCCTGTTTCACCGTGCTGCTTGTTCTCTGCCTGCCCTGACCTCTGGCCTGTTTCACCGTGCTGCTTGTTCGCTGCCTGCCCTGACCTCTGGCCTGTTTCACGTGCTGCTTGTTCTCTGCCTGCCCTGACCTCTGGCCTGTTTCACCGTGCTGCTTGTTCTCTGCCTGCCCCTGACCTCTGGCCTGTTTCACCGTGCTGCTTGTTCTCTGCCTGCCCTGACCTCTGGCCTGTTTCACCGTGCTGCTTGTTCTCTGCCTGCCCTGACCTCTGGCCTGTTTCACCGTGCTGCTTGTTCTCTGCCTGCCCTGACCTCTGGCCTGTTTCACCGTGCTGCTTGTTCTCTGCCTGCCCTGACCTCTGGCCTGTTTCACCGTGCTGCTTGTTCTCTGCCTGCCCTGACCTCTGGCCTGTTTCACCGTGCTGCTTGTTCTCTGCCTGCCCTGACCTCTGGCCTGTTTCACCGTGCTGCTTGTTCTCTGCATGCCCTGACCTCTGGCCTGTTTCACCGTGCTGCTTGTTCTCTGCCTGCCCTGACCTCTGGCCTGTTTCACCGTGCTGCTTGTTCTCTGCCTGCCCTGAACTCTGGCCTGTTTCACCGTGCTGCTTGTTCTCTGCCTGCCCTGACCTCTGGCCCTGTTCACCGTGCTGCTTGTTCGCTGCCTGCCCTGGTTTCTGGCCTGTTTCACCGTGCTGCTTGTTCTCTGCCTGCCCTGACCTCTGGCCTGTTTCACCGTGCTGCTTGTTCTCTGCCTGCCCTGACCTCTGGCCTGTTTCACCGTGCTGCTTGTTCTCTGCCTGCCCTGACCTCTGGCCTGTTTCACCGTGCTGCTTGTTCTCTGGCCTGCCCTGACCTCTGGCCTGTTTCACCGTGCTGCTTGTTCTCTGCCTGCCCTGACCTCTGGCCTGTTTCACCGTGCTGCTTGTTCTCTGCCTGCCCTGACCTCTGGCCTGTTTCACCGTGCTGCTTGTTCTCTGCCTGCCCTGACCTCTGGCCTGTTTCACCGTGCTGCTTGTTCTCTGCCTGCCCTGACCTCTGGCCTGTTTCACCGTGCTGCTTGTTCTCTGCCTGCCCTGACCTCTGGCCTGTTTCACCGTGCTGCTTGTTCGCTGCCTGCCCTGATTTCTGGCCTGTTTCACCGTGCTGCTTGTTCGCTGCCTGCCCTGACCTCTGGCCTGTTTCACCGTGCTGCTTGTTCTCTGCCTGCCCTGACCTCTGGCCTGTTTCACCGTGCTGCTTGTTCTCTGCCTGCCCTGACCTCTGGCCTGTTTCACCGTGCTGCTTGTTCTCTGCCTGCCCTGACCTCTGGCCTGTTTCACCGTGCTGCTTGTTCTCTGCCTGCCCTGACCTCTGGCCTGTTTCACCGTGCTGCTTGTTCTCTGCCTGCCCTGACCTCTGGCCTGTTTCACCGTGCTGCTTGTTCGCTGCCTGCCCTGATTTCTGGCCTGCTCACGGCTTCTTCTGACCTCTGCCTGCCTCGACCCGGACTTCTTGATGCCTCCTCACCTTCTCCTTGGACTCCTCCACACGAGAAAACCTGCACCTAAGTCCTGCTGGCCCCAGCACCCAAGGGCTCAACCTGAGGGGTACGAGGGCTGGTATAGGAGAAGCTCCAGCTGGGTCTTCTCCACCAGTACCACCTCCCGGTGACGAGGACCACTGAGGGCCGTCCCTCGGGGGTGGTTCCAAGCCTCGTCCCGTCTCAAGGGTCCACATGCCTAACTCCTCCAAATGCAGTTAAAAGTATGCGTGCTTTTAACTGGATTGAGGAAAAGCAATTTACAGACAGGCAATTTACTTGGGTAAAGTGCCTCACTTGTCATTGGATGATGATCTGGATAGACCTAGTATGGGTGTTCTTATGCTCTTAAACAAAATGTTGCACAGGGTCACATGATCTCATTCACAGCCCTCCATTGCCAATTACCATTTTATATGAAAGATTAAGGCAAGCCTAGACACAGAGATCAGATATAGCATGGCAAACTGATTCGGTAATTGTCACACAATGACAAGGGGATGCTGAGTTTCAAACATATAAAGAAGGGCAAGTCATGCTCTACATATAAATACTATAATATATTCAGCATTCCTTCTGAGCCACAAGACTTGAAACAAATTAATAAAAGGAAAAGATCAAAAAACATATAGCCAAAGCTAGACAATTATTAGAAATGTGCGAGGAAAAGCATTCATTCAGTTCATTTATTCATTTTGTTTTATTAGTTTCAAAACAAACAAAAAATATGTTTATTCATTTTATTAGTTCATTTGTTTTCCATTAAAATCAATAGGGAAGTTTTGCAGCCTATTTTAGGCTTCACAATTGTGGATTTCTTCTCATTAAATGTGGGGGAAAAAATCATCAAAAGGAGGAGATAACTCCAAGGTAGCTAGAGTGGGGCAAAGTGGCTCCAAAAGTGGCATGAATATAGCCTAAGGCTCTGCAAAGGGGCAAAGGGATACCAGCATTGGCAGGAGTGCTCCAAGGCACCGAGAAGGCAGAATAGAAGTAGTAATGAGGGGAGGGAAGCATCAACATGGCTGCATAAAGGCTCACCGTTGTGTGTATGTGTGTGTGCTCATAAGCAAAAAAGGCTCCTAAATAAAAGGGTCATCTGAGAACCTTCCCCTCTGAATCGGCTACCTTCTTACCTGGACAGCAAATGCTAGATTTCGTGGAGAGCCAAGATCCAGAAACAGTGAATGGGGATGTGCCTGTACTGAGTAGACCATACCTTGGAGGGATCTTTGGAAAATATTTGGTCAGTGCTCACAAGGATGGATACCACAATCTCCAACTGTGCTTCAGATATTGGTTTATTACATAAAGGAGTTGTTGAAACGTGTAAATCTCAAATGGAAGATATTATAGCCTTGAAAGGAAAAATGGAAATTATATCCTCAGAGGTCCAGACAATTCAGTAAAACCTAACTTTGGTTCAAGATAAAAATATGGTACACAGGAAGATTGAGCAGCTAAACATTTTATAGACATCTGAATTTAAGATTTCTAAATTTTTCCAAGACTTCCTTTCTTTTTCTTCGGGATTTACTCCAAAAATATTGTTTGGAAATCCCCAAGATGAATTTTCCACCTTTGAATAAAGTGTATTTCTTTCCACCTGGATCAAGACCCAGAGGAATTATTGATTCCACTGAGGCTTCGAACTTCCATTCTCAAGTTCAAGATTTGGATATTTCTGCTTTTATTGAACAGTTCAGAGATTGCTTTAGAGGAGAGAGGTACACTCCTTCCCACATTTGTTTTTTTAACAGGATTTAAATATGGTTTTGAAAGTGTTTTTCCTTCATTTTCAGACTGTATTTTATAGTAAAAGAGTTTGGATATATCTTGATGTATGTAAAACTACATAGGATAGGAGGAAACTTTCTGGCTATGCATTTGGGCATGTTGTCATTGGGTGCTACTTTTCTTCTCAGATACCAGTTTGTAAATACATAGTTAAATATGTTAGATATTTTTTCCCCAGATCAGTTACTTTCTACTTGATAAAAAGCAAGTGGTTGTGACCACACCTGTTGTTCCATTTGGATGTTACAATTATAGTCTTTGGATTTTTGCTATGCCTTTTACCTCTTTATTTTATGTTTTTATGTTCTCGTAATGGGGCAGATTTTAAAAAATACACACGTGCATACTTTTGTTTACACAACCGGCGCGAACAAAAGTATGCTGGATTTTAAAAGATACGTGCATAGCCGCGCGTATCTTTTAAAATCCGGGGTTGGCGTGCTCAAGGCTGTGCAAAATCGACAGCCTGCGCGCGCCGAGCCACGCAACCTGCCTCCGTTCCCTCTGAGAGATCATTTGTCCCCCTCACCTTTCCCTCCCATCCCCTATCTAACCCACCCCCCCCGGCCCTACCTAAATCCCTCCCCACCTTGTTCGATGGAGTCACGCCTGCCGCTGGCATAACTTGCGCGCCCCGGCTGGCCAGGCCCCGACACATGCCGCTGTGTCGGGGCACTTGGCCATGCCCTTGGACCGCCCAGGACTGCAGAGACGCCCCTGGACATGCCCCCAGACCACAGACACGCCCCCCAGACCTCCCATTTTAGCAAGCCCCGGGACTTACACTCGTCCCGGGGCTTTGCGCGCGCCGGCAGCCTTTGCAAAATAGGCACGCCGGTGCGCAGGGCTTTGAAAATCTACCCCAGTACTTTCAACTTCTCCAATCTCATTGTTGGGGTCTAATGTTTGTGGTACTATATTGTAGGAAATGTTTTACTTTTTATGTGTGTGTTTCTGGGTTTCTTGGCAAGATTGCTCTTGTTTGTTGTAATACTGAAATTATGATGTAACCCTTTCTCCATGGATGGCACATATCCTGAAAGGCCATAAAAGAATTTATCACTAGGGCAATCCTTACACTTCTCATATTTCTTCCCTGAGTCTCCAGGGTGTGGGTCTTTTCTGTGGGGTTGAAGACAAAACCTTTTGGCCCAGGCAGTAATGTTTTTCCGTTTGTGTATGTTACTATAGCACTTACAAACTATACAGGACACACTGGAGAGGTATTCAAATTATAATTTACTGTAATTTCTTGTAAGCAAATCAATAGATGCAAAACATGAAAGCCCGGATTTTAAAAGAGCGAAGCACATACATTTTGGGGTTTACGTGCATGGCCGGGCCTTGCGCATATCGTGCACATTTTACAACAGGCCCGGCCACGCATGTAAACCCTGGTATGCACAGAAGTGCCGGCCGAGGGAAAAGGGGTAGCCCAGAGGGTGAGGCCTGAGCAGGGGCAGGCCGGGAGAACAACATTAGCCTCTGTCCTGGGGAAGCGTGCGCCAGCAGTCGGCTGGCGCATGCAAATTGCTTCTGCTCCAGAGGAGAAGCAAGTATTAAAATAAAAAAATGAGGGATAGTTAGGGTAGGTTTAGGGGGCGGGGAGGAGAGGAAAAGAGGGAAGAAGAATAGAGTTAGGTGTAGGAAAGTTCCCTCCCAATCAACTCCTTAATTGGAGCGGACTGGGAGCAAACTGGGGGAGACCCGATTATGCGCGCATGTTATAAAATAGGCACGTCCATGTGCACATGCCAGGAACCGTGTGTACGTGGACGTGCATGCACTCATTTTAAAATCAACCTCAAAGTGTTCCGATACTTCTAGGGGTCCCAGATTTATATGAGACAGGATTAACTGCTCTCTAAATCTATGGTAGTGTCCTTTCAGGCTGGGACTTGGAAAAAGGGTATCCTTCATGGTAAGGAAAGATGATTATCCCATCACTGTTAGGGAATCCTAACAGTGACCGGATCCCTTCCCAGAGTACCTAGGGTCCACCGTGGAATCCTGAACTTCACCTGGAGGTGCCCTTCATCCTGGGATGGAAATTCTGGTTGGGTGTCTCCTGTTTCTCTCTTCAAAAGCAATGTAACGCCCCCTTTATCGCTTACCTCGTGGGGCATTCCTGGGTGTGGGAATGATCTGGCGAGAGCCCCCCTAGAGAAGACTCCGTGGGTCCTCATGTTCTTGGTACCTGGTGCCTCCACCTGGGGAAGAAGGTGTTAGTGGGTGGGATTTCCCTCCCTTCACCCCAGGAAAACAAATGGGACTGTGAATAAGGCTGGTAGTATGTACAAATATATACAGGTTTATTACACTATATAAGTATATACATTTGTACATGACTGTATGCATTGCTAATAGGATGTCAAATAGCACACTTAACTACTCATGGAAAATATTTTCAGTCTTCACAACTATATACATTTCTATAAAGTAGCAAGAACATTTAATATTTGGCAATTTGGAGTTGTTGGCCCACACAATATACCACCAAATAGATTAGAAGGGACCTCTCGCATTCCTGCTTACTCAAGTATTATTATTATCTTCCCCCCTTTATCCCATGTAAAAAAAATGCAACTGCGCTAGTGCGCAGTGTTGGCCTGGGGGGGGGGGGTGTCCTCTGTATCTAAACTGTTGTCTTCCATTCCGCTGAAAGGTCTGTTCTAATGCTGTGGTCCATACCCTCCTGGGGGACCTGACTCTACCTCCTAGTCTTCTGCTGGGGTCCATGCCCTCCTGGGGGACCTGACTATGCCTCCTGGACTACCACTAGGGTCCCCTTGCTCAAGGGGACTGCTTGATATCCAGATCTGCCACTGGGGTACCCTCAGTCAAGATGGGGGACCACTTCACCTCCCAGCCTGCTGCTGTCCTTCAGTTCTCCTCCCTCAGTAAGGTGTTCCCTGGCTTGGGTTTACATCTCCACTAGGCTCTTGGCTATTTTAGCGTTCAGTGGCTCAAATCTCTGTCTCTTGGGGGGGCAGTAACTGGCCTCTTAGGAAAAGGCTTTTACTGGCAATAGCTATCAAAGTCTCCCCAATGGTGGAAAAATACAACTTGAAACAGGATCTCTTCTCCTTCTGGGATCTGCAAACTCCTCTTCTGCAGGTCAAAAAGGTATACAGTTCCTCCTGATCACCCTGAGCAGGGGATTCTACCTGCCAGGAATGGAGCCGGTAAAAAATGAAGAGACCCTGGAAAACAAAAACTCTCTTAATGTCTTTCTTCCTTCTCACCCAAATACAGGAACTGGCAAAGCATGTACCTCTTTTCTCCTTTGTCAAATTGGGGGCCTAACTCAGAGAGCACACTGTTGTGACCTCAACGAAAATGTGGACCCTTGGCCTCTGTTAAGATTGACACTATCTGGGAGGAAGACCTGCCACAGGTTCCCAACGACAGGAGGCGAGGCTGACAGAAGACAGGGGCCGGCTGGAGCTTCACCAATACCAATCTCATTCCCTGCGGGTTGAGCCTTTGGGTGCCGGGACCAACTGGACTTAGGTAGGCCCCTGTACAGAAGTTCTGCCAAAGTACTGGAAGCAGGCTCCACGGTAGAGTGGACAGGTGGGAGGAAGTCCTGGTCTGAGGTCCTGGGGAAGCCACAAGCAAACAGTGAGGGGTCCGATCCCAAGTCCTAGGTAGGCGGCAAGCAAGCAGAGAAAAATCTGATCCATTGTCCTGGGCAGGCGGAGAGCAAGCAGAGAGAGAGGTCTGGTCCGAGGTCAAAAGCTTGGAGGACCGTCCGAGGAGAGAAGGAGCGATGATTGAGAAGTTGGGTGATGGAAAGTAGCATAAGGTGGGAGCAGGAGCAGAAGGCAGGAACAGAAGTGGATCCATGAGCGAAGGGCAGGAACTGACTAAGAAAGGCACCAGAACCACTACACAAGGCAGGAAACCCGTTGCCAAGTCAGGGAGGTAAAGGAGAAGCAGGCCTAAATATGTGAAGCGTGGTGACGACATCCTGCGGGACATGCAGGGAATTCCCACCATTGGCCCTTTAAGGGGAGGCCATAGTCACGCGCACACGCGTAGAGGAGGGACCTGGCAGGCAGGGAGGCCGGCAGTGTCCTGCACCCCAACGGAGGCCCGGCATCGATGGAATGGAGGCAGGACTGTTGGAGGAAAGCGCAGTGAGTCCGGGAGTGAGCCAGCCGGCAGCGCGAGATAGGAGACCATGGGGAGAAGGGCTGGCATGGCTGGTGCAGCCAGTAAGTGTAACAGAACCCCCACCTTTAGGGCACCTCCCCGGAGGCCTGGGTTTCCCTGGATGGGAGAGATGAAACAGCTCAAGCAGCTTCTTATCCATTATGTTGGTGGCCAGTTCCCATGACTTTTCCTCCAGGCCAAAGCCCTCCAGGATAGGAGGTATTCCCATCTTTGGCCCCTTTTCCTGATATTCAGGACATTGCAGACCTGGTAGATGGAGTCTTCTTCTGCCGTTAACAGTTGAGGCTTGGGGGGAGTTCGTGACAGCCAGGTTAAGACCAGGGACTTCAGAAGGGAATCGTGAAAAGAATTGTGGATCCTCAGGGTAGGATGTAGATATAACTGGTAGGTAACAGGCTCCAGTTGACGGAGTACCGGAAAGGGGCCAATATAGTGGGGTGCCAGGCACATGGATGGGAGTTTCAAGCGGACATATTTGGTGCTAAGCCAAACCTTTTCCCCGATTTGGAAGTATGGAGCAGGTCTCTGGTGAGCATCCACAGTTTTCTTGGATCTCTGACCCGCCTTTAGTATGAGAAGCTGAGTTTGTTCCCAAAGACAGTGCAACTCACGTGCCGTCAACTGAGCAGCTGGAGAGGGAACCATCAAGGGTAGAGGCAGTGGGGGAAGAGGCTGATGACCGTAAACTAGCAGGAAAGTTGAAGATTTGGTGGTGGAAGAGATATGGGAGTTTAATGCAAATTCTGCCCAAGGAAGCAGGGAAGCCCAATCATTCTGTTGCAAGTTAAAGTAGCTGCAAAGGAACTGTTTCCGGTTGGTCCTCTCTGCCTGACCGTTAGCCTGCGGATGGTTCGCTGTAGTAAAATCCAAGGAGATATCAAATTTCTTGCAGAGGGCCTTCCAGTAGCGGGCAATAAATTGAGTACCTTGGTCGGAGACAATGTGTTTTGGAAGGCCGTGGAGCCAGAAAACATGTTGCATGAAGAGCTGTGCCAGCTGTGGAGCGGAGGGGAGCCCAGGTAGAACAACGAAGTACACCATCTTGGAAAAGCGGTCCACCACCGTCCAGATGACCGTCTTGCCTTCAGAGGGTGGTAAATCGATGACAAAATCTGTGGAAATATGTGTCCATGGTTCTGCGGGAGCTGGTGGAGGTTGTAATAAACCCCAGGTGGGACCAGGGCTGGCATGGCCAGTGCGGCCGGTAAGTGTAACACACACATAAAACACAACCTTTCCTTCTGAAAGCAAACTACATCTGCCATGCTTTTACCCAATCTAGCCCCTCCTTGTGCCTAAGGGATGTTCAATTCCAGACAAACTCTGGAGGAGATGCTGTCATGTCCCTCTGCAGCTGACTATTCAAGGGCTGGGACTAGAGACATCTAGTGGTGATCCCAAGGTGTCTGTACAATAAAAATAAAGTTAAAAAAAAAAGTAGCGGGAGATCCAAAATGGCGTCTGCTAAGAAGGCAGTGTGAGGAAGCGCTCCCAGAGTTGGAAATTTTCTTCAAAGAAAATGCCTCACACTAAAAGAAAAGGGAGAGTTCGGGTGGAGACTCCGTTGGCCCCGAGCTCAGCCCTGTCTCAACCTGTGATTGAGGGCTTCTTCTTGCCGGTCAATCGATCTCCGGGAGAGCTGTCCGCGATAGCCGCTGGACTGGAGCGGGTTCCAGCGGTTTTGGACCTAAATGCAACCTTAAGCCCCGGAGCACCTGTGGCGCCCCTGCCTCCGATCCACATTCAACCCCCGCTTCCGGGTCAGTATGCCCAACCCAAAGAGACGATGGCAGAAGGCTTAAACGGAGTGGAAAAGGGGGATAAAAATGTGGAGAAAGGCTTGGATACAGCGATACCAGCAGACCCTCGGCAGTTGAAGCCGAGTGAATCTGGAGGAAAAGATCTGAGCGCTGTACCGAAAACATCAACGCAGGAGAGGCAGGAGGAAATGGCGGCGGCCTTGGAAGTTAGGCATGAACGCCGCCGAGAAGCTCTGGTAAGCGTTATTATACCTTCTCTTTTGGATCAAATGCACAATATAACATTAGAGAATGTTTGGACCGTGTTACTGGAATTGAAAACCTCGATAGTTAATTTATCAAGTATGATTGCTTCAACACAGACTCAGATACAAGGGAAAAAATAGAAAGTGTACAAGAACAAATTGCTCAAATAAAGGAAGTCCAGATTGGATTAATAAAATCTGAGAAAAATAATATAAGGAAAATCGAAAATTTGGAGAACCAAGCTAGATATAGAAATCTAAGAATATTGAATTTCCCCTGTGTTAAGTTGATCTCACCCCTGGAACAATTTAAGAGGTATTTGCAAGAAAATCTGCAAATATCCACTGAAGGAATACCACCTATAGAGAAGATTTTTTACATAAACACTGGAAAGAAAGCAGGAAAAGTTCAACAGAATGTGGAGATACAAGCACAGGATTTAGGAAACCTAACTGGCTTCCTGGAACAATCTATGGATGAACAAATTGAATTTCGGGGGACCCTTTGTATAAGATTTGTCTTTTCCTCTGACCGAGATACTATCTTGAGAATATTTCTGAGAAATAGAGATAAACTTTACCTTAATGAAAAAGTTTGGATTTACCCTGACATATCAAGGGATACACAAATCCACAGACGACAATTTCTACAGATGGCCTAGGAAGTTAAAAACCTAGGCGCTTATATGGTTATTCGATATCCTAGTAAATGCGTAATTAAAATTGAATCTCAAAGATATGTGTATTTTGATCCTCAAGATTTATGTAATTTTCTTGATTCTCGTATTGCTTTAAATAACGCTAACTGATCTTCCTACTGGTTATAAGGATATATATTGATCAAGCCTTCTTTTTTTTCTTTATAATAATATATTTCTTGCTTGCCTAATTATGGAAATTTTGGATCTCCCATTTCCTTATAACATAGATGTATAATCATGAATCATCTTATTTTCCTCATGTAATATGGTTTCCAAAGAATATGAATTACCTATGATTATGATTATATGAATGTATTGCATTGGAATGTATATTTCCTCTTTTATTTTTTTTTCTGTACTATTATTGTGTTAATGCAAATTGAAAATTAATAAAAATATAATAAAAAAAAAAAAAGTAGCAAAAGGGGGAAGAACACACCAAGGCTCCAAAAGAGGGCAACAAAGCAGAAAATATCACAGGAAAATCTTCAAGGCACTGATAAGGGACTAAACATCAGATAGAGTGGCATCAAGACTTCAAAAGAATATGAGAAGTGCATAGCAGCTCATCAGACTGGTAAGAACACCTCAAAGTGTAAGATCTGTGGTATGGCAGGAAGGATCAGTGGCAGAAAGAACCCCAAGATGTAAAGTTGGCAAAAAAAAACCCCAAATATGTAGCATGAGGGTCATAGCAGCAAGGCAGAGCGGCATGGGAGATGCCAGTCTTTCTGTTCAAGAACATTTGCCAATTGTCAGAATCAGTACAAGAACATGAACTGTGATAAGTATCATTTTCTGGAAATAAGTTTTGATTACATTCCCAGTTGGAATATGTCTAGTTGCTGAGTGGAATAGTGATTTCCCTGTGAACTGAACTTTCTGAAGGAGCCTGTTATCACATCTAGGACATCTAAATGGTTTCTCTAATGTGTTTGGTGTGGTTTTCCTAGAAAGTGGTGAGGGTTGCTCTTTTTAGAAACTGTTTCCCTTAGTCTGTAGCTGAAGTCTGGCTCTTCTATTTTCTGATTTTCTGGTTTTGCAGAACATAAATCTGCCTGACTGAAACTATAACTGAACTCAGAATATGTAAATGGCTACTTTCTTCTATGATGCTGTTTTGCCTGTATTTTTTCCTGCTGACTGAGGGCATTTGTGGATAAACCACCCTAATATCTTCAATAAAGAAAAGTATGGGAGAGCCAGACTGGGACTTGAGGAGTAGAACAAAATGAAGAACCATAAAACAGGTAGCATGGGAGGAAAAACTTGCATTCTTTGACTTTTCTCATTCTGATCTGGGGACACAACACCCCAGTATAAATAAGAAAGCTAGAGTGAAAAGACCCCCCCCCCCCCCAACACACACACACAAGGCTTGAAAAGAGAGTACCATCCAGTTTGGTATGAATTCTCCAATGTTGTATGAAAGAGACAAAGTGGCATCATGTATGGTATAAAGAATAGCTGAAGGCACCATGAAGGAGGAAAAAAACAATAGAAGAGCCAAAAAATCACTCAAGGCAGTGTTAGAGGATAAAAGCATAAGAACATAAGAAAATGCCATACTGGGTCAGACCAAGGGTCCATCAAGCCCAGCATCCTGCTTCCAACAGTGGCCAATCCAGGCCACAAGAACCTGGCAAGTACCCAAAAACTAAATCTATTCCATGTTACCATTGCTAATGGCAGTGGCTATTATCTAGGAGAACTTAATAGCAGGTAATGGACTTCTCCTCCAAGAACTTATCCAATCCTTTTTTAAACACAGCTATACTAATTGCACTAACCACATCTTCTGGCAACAAATTCCAGAGTTTAATTGTGCGTTGAGTAAAAAAGAACTTTCTCCGATTAGTTTTAAATGTGCCACATGCTAACTTCATGGAGTGCCCTCTAGTCTTTCTACTATCCGAAAGAGTAAATAACCGATTCACATCTACCCATTCTAGACCTCTCATGACTTTAACCACCTCTATCATATCCCCCCTCAGTCGTCTCTTCTCCAAGCTGAAAAGTCCTATCCTCTTTAGTCTTTCCTCATAGGGGAGTTGTTCCATTCCCCTTATCATTTTGGTAGCCCTTCTCTGTACCTTCTCCATTGCAATTATATCTTTTTTGAGATGCGGCGACCAGAATTGTACACAGTATTCAAGGTGCGGTCTCACCATGGAGCGATATAGAGGCATTATGACATTTTCCGTTTTATTCACCATTCCCTTTCTAATAATTCCCAACATTCTGTTTGCTTTTATGACTGCCGCAGCACACTGAACCGACAATTTCAATGTGTTATCCACTATGACACCTAGATCTCTTTCTTGGGTTGTAGCACCTAATATGGAACCCAACATTGTGTAATTATAGCATGGGTTATTTTTCCCTATATGCATCACCTTGCACTTATCCACATTAAATTTCATCTGCCATTTGGATGCCCAGTTTTCCAGTCTCACATGGTCTTCCTGCAATTTATCACAATCTGCTTGTGATTTAACTACTCTGAATAATTTTGTGTCATTTGCAAATTTGATTATCTCACTCGTCGTATTTCTTTCCAGATCATTTATAAATATATTGAAAAGTAAGGGTCCCAATACAGACCCCTGAGGTACTCCACTGTCCACTCTCTTCCACTGAGAAAATTGTCCATTTAATCCTACTCTCTGTTTCCTGTCTTTTAGACAGTTTGCAATCCATGAAAGGACTTCGCCACCTATCCCATGACTTTCTACTTTTCCTAGAAGCCTCTCATGAGGAACTTTGTCAAACGCTTTCTGAAAATCCAAGTATACTATATCTACCGGTTCACCTTTATCCACATGTTTATTAACTCCTTCAAAAAAATGAAGCAGATTTGTGAGGCAAGACTTGCTTTGGGTAAAGCCATGCTGACTTTGTTCCATTAAACCATGTCTTTCTATATGTTCTGTGATTTTGATTTTTAGAACACTTTCCACTATTTTTCCTGGCACTGAAGTCAGGCTAACCGGTCTGTAGTTTCCCGGATCACCCCTGGAGCCCTTTTTAAATATTGGGGTTACATTTGCTATCCTCCAGTCTTCAGGTACAATGGATGATTTTAATGATAAGTTACAAATTTTTACTAATAGGTCTGAAATTTCATTTTTTAGTTCCTTCAGAACTCTGGGGTGTATACCATCTGGTCCGGGTGATTTACTACTCTTCAGTTTGTCAATCAGGCCTACCACATCTTCTAGGTTCACCGTGATTTGATTCAGTCCATCTGAATCATTACCCATGAAAACCTTCTCCATTACGGGTACATCCCCAACATCCTCTTCAGTAAACACCGAAGCAAAGAAATCATTTAATCTTTCCGCGATGGCCTTATCTTCTCTAAGTGCCCCTTTAACCCCTCGAACATCTAACGGTCCAACTGACTCCCTCACAGGCTTTCTGCTTCAGATATATTTTTAAAAGTTTTTACTGTGAGTTTTTGCCTCTACAGCCAACTTCTTTGGCATGAGGAAACCAAAGCATCAAAAGAGGCACAAAGCTATCAACCAGAGTGGCAAAAGCATCCCAAGGTTCCAAATGAGAAAATGGTACCAACTAAATTGTTAGGAAGGGGCAAGTATGCAGGAAGAAGGCAGAATAAATGCCTAGAAAACACCAGATGTCATGTCCAAAGGATATGGCTGTTTGGGCTTGAATTTGGTCATCACTGGAGTCTATGATGCTACTGACTAGCGGCACCGAATGCTCTTTAGCCAGCAGCTGTTTAATATTTTTTGATTCAGGATTCCAAAACCTAATCAGTATTTGCAAATACTGGCTTCTTTACCTCATAAATAGTAAGATGTGCAGTTCTGGTAGTTTTGGGAGCTGCACCTCTGCAGGCCAGGCCTTGCTTATTGCTGTGGTACAACATATAAAAGGCTGAATATCAAATGAAAGCAATAATTGCAAGATTCGTAAGGGAACAGAGTCCAAAGAAAATGTTCAAGAGACCATGAAACTATTAAAGATAAGTGGGTGGGTGGGTAAGGCCTGAGTAAAGTTACAAATAGCCATGACAAGAGCAAGAGTTGGCAGGTACTATAGGTAAAGATGATTTTGAAGGAAGCTTGCATATACTACAAACTGGAGTGGCAAATGCCTTTTCTGGTCAAAGGCATTAAGTGGCTGAACCTACTAGTAGCGTATGTTTCTGTGCAATAGTAGAAGTCGATCATCATCTGGAGTGGAAAGAAGGGACCCCAGAGTGATACACCGAGCATACAGAGTAACAGTTGTCTACAGGAGGACCAGAAGTCAGCAGGTGCCACAGGAGAAGGGGAAGTGGAATGGAAAAAAATCTCATAGATAGGCAGAGTCGAGGAATGGAATTTGAAAGGAATGTTGAAGACAGTTGGAGCAGAGGAGGAAGCACTGTAATGTACCAAAACTGGCACAGAGTGGCAGGGACAGCTGAAGTGCTGGCAATTGTTAGCAGCAGACAAATTCAGCAAGAAAATCAGCTGTTCAACCTTAAAGTATACCTCCAGAGCCAAAGTGGAGGATGAATAGTATCAGAAGCACAAAGACTGTTACTGCAGTGTTGTTGTTTGCCCTGGGACTGAGAGAAATGCCTGCCATTGTGCTCTTCTCTGGAACTTCCTCCCTTCATGAAGGTTAAGGTGGACAGAGATCCTCCACTCCTGGTGCAACCGTCAATCGGAGTGTACTGTCCACAAAATGCTGTTGGGTGAACAGGCCCACACTTCTGCAGTGATTTCAGTGACCCACTCAATCTGTATGGAGACACTAAGCAAGTTGGATGGTCTCCTGAAACCCTGTGACGTAATGAATTTGAGAACTGGCACACGCCTGCTAATGTTGGATCCCACCACGTCATGCAGCAGGTACACCACTAGACTGTCTCACCTGGTCCATCGCAGTCCTGATGCGTAAATTGGTTGTAAGGCCTGGTTTTTGGGGAAAAGTGTAATCTACCATTTGGTAGCTAGCTTCCTCTGAAATGGGTAAGATGATCTTTTTGCTGGTGTGGAAGTAGGCATGGAATATGAGTTTCTATTGGATCACCTTTGGAAAGCACTACTGGTGCAGGAGTATTAATCAAATGCTGGAATAAGGTGCCCAGTGTTGATGTTCCTCAGTCATCAGAGAAGATATTGTTTAATATAGGCTGCAGGATGGTGACCGCTGAAATCAGAATCTGCAAAGGAGTATCAAATCAGTTGTTGAATCAACTAGGGTGAGGAGTGTTGCATCAAGCTGCAGAGCAAGAGTTGGTAAGTATTGTAGAGGAAAAGGATTTGGAAGGAATCTCAGAGACGGCTGGAGCAGCAGAGGAATCATAGTTATGTACCAAGACTGGCTTGTAGTGATGGTAGCAGCAATGGAGCTGGTGATTTAAAACTGAAAAGATAGCAGAGCAATGCAGCAAGAAGAATAACCATAAACCCTGTAAGATGTAAATCAAGGAAAGAGGTACAGGAAGAACACATCAGAAGCCTAAGGAAGTGTGCAGCAGGTGTGCATTTGGAAAGTAATGGATTGCCAAAGCAAGAACAAAAGTCTACATATGGAGTAGAAGAAACTACATAGACAACCGGAGTGGGGGATGCCTCTTCCGGTCAGAGATTTGGCTACATTTGGCTGATCCAGCAGTCTAGTAGCATGTGCCTGTGATAAAGGGTAAGCCATGCACTATATAAGTACACATGAATGGTACAGTGAAACTGTGAATGGCATATGAAATAATTTATGGTTCTATGGAGGTGGTGTGACAAGCATGCAAAGCAACAGATATCCAGGGCAGGTCCAAAGGTTGGCAAGAAATGTAGGCAAAGGGGATTTTTAAGGAATCTTGAAGACAGCCAGAACAGTGGAGGAAGCAATGTAATGTGCCAAGACTGGTTTGGAGTGATGGTGAAAGCAGTGGCTCTGGCAAGTGTTAAAAACTGAAACATTAGGAGCAGAGCAACGCAGCGAGAAGAGCAGACATAATCCCAAAGGTGTATTTCAAGAACCTACTTCAGGAAGAATGTTTTCACAAGACTTAGGACTGGTGCAGTAGTGTTGTTTTCCTCGGGGCTGAGGGAGATGTCCGCCACTGATCCCTCCACCAGAGCACTCCTTTCCTCAGCGAGATTGTAAACCAGATCTTGGTGCACCCTGACCACTGCTGGTCAGGGAGAGCCATGCAGGTGCTAGGGGTCGTGGTAATGTTACCTGCAGGCTTAACCAAATGGTGGGTTAAGATGCCTGAGGTCAACACTTATCAGATGCTAGAAAAGGTATTGGTTAATATAGAATAAGTTACAATCTGCTAAGGAGTGTGTATTAACTCAGTTACTGAATCAGCTACCTTCAGTACCTGAAAGTAAACAGTTCTGAAAGTCAGAATATAACTAAAATAAATAAATAAACAGGTAGATAGATGCATGCATACATACATACATACATACTAGAGATGTGCTTCGTTTTAAGCTTTGGGGTCGGGCGCTTCGTGGAAAAATTTGTTTTCCAACAGGTTGTTGGTTTTTTTTTGGCAGATTTTTTTGAACCGAAAATAAAAAAACCCACCCCAACCCTTCATATTTATTTAATTACAAACCCCCCCCCCCCACACACACACACACACACACACCATCCCGATCCCCCCAAGACTTACTAAAATCCATGGTGGTCCAGCAGGGTCCCGGGAGCGATCTGTCCCTCTAGGGCCATCGGCTGCCACTAATCAAAATGGCGCCAGTGGTGCTTTGCCCTTACCATGTGACAGGGGTTACAGGTGACATTGGTCGGCCCTTGTCACATGGAAGGATCAATGGATGGCCCGTGCCATTTTCAAAGATGGCGCCGGCCGTCTATTGCTCCTACCATGTGACAGGGGCCGACCAATGGCACCGGTAGCCCCTATCTCATGGTAAGGTCAAAGGGCCACGGCACCATTTTGATTCCTGGCAGGCCCAACAGCCCGAGAGGGGAAGATTGCTCCCGGGACCCTCGCTGGACCACCAGGGCTTTCAGTAAGTCTTGCCTAATTTGTTCTAAACGAATGCACATCCCTAACATACATACATAAATATATAAACTAGCAGTCAGGCAAGTGAATGATAATGGTGCATCAAGCCCATACCCGGCTTTTGCCAGCCAAGAGAGCTATGGGAGCTAAATCATGATGAGTAGGAGGGCTGCTGCTGCTGCCTTGGTGGAACTGTGCAAGTGGCAGATCTTAGTAGTAGTAGCAAATATTGAAAACAAAAGTTGAATGCTGAAGTAGAGAAAGATTGCATGTGATCAGCTGTTGAATATGGACCAGTAAATCATAAGAGATAGGTGAGTGCCATACTAAAAGAACCAATGAAGACCTCCTTTGCCTTAGGTAAATTGAAAGGGGATAAGGTTCAGAACCTAGAACCCATATTGGTGGAGTTGGGAGAGGCATCTAGAGGGGAAACACAACTGATTCCAGTGAAGGTAGTATGTGCCACAGGGAATGTTCTCGTTTGTAAAGGGCAGGTCAGAGGACACCCTGGAATTGATTTGCCCTAAGAGAAGGGTAAGATCCTTGGAAAGTGTCACAATTCCAATGGCATCCAGTAATCTCTCTGGTCCTTGAAAATCCAGGGAGACAGTACAAATGTTGTGCCAGACCATCACATAATTGCAGTAGGTTTCCAATGAGAATGCTTCTGGCTTGTTAGAATAATATATGTAAGGGAAGTTGTCAAGTCAAATCTGCAACGTCAGGGTAGGAATTGGCTTCAAGGGCTGGACCGTTCAGGCTGAGGGAAGAAGTGGGGCTAGGTATGTGCCATAGTTGGATGAGGTTCTGCCTAACCCTGGGGATGGAGGCGATTCTGATCATGAGCCGAGTAGAGATGTGTATTGTTTTTTTAAATCGTTTTGGGCTTTATTTTGGGGGCCCCCACAGAAAATTTCATTTTTCCCGTGGTTCGGGGGTTTTTTTTGGGACGTTCCCGATTTTCAGGTTAGTGCACGCTAACTCCTGTTAGCGTGCACTAACCCAAAGAACAAATTTTCCTGAAATTTCGTAAAAATTCTATTCGTTTTTCGGTTCCCCTGAACCATTGAAATTACCTAATTCGGGAAAAACAAATGCACATCCCTAGAGCCAAGCCCTTCCTCTGGATCGCCTGAGCTGTGGTAGGCATCTCTCCACCCTCCCCTCTATGGGTGAGTGATACAATGATTGCGACTAGTGCAGCACAGACTACATTAGAAGCAGCCAAAAAGCTTTATTATAAACTTCCTGGGAGCTCTAAAATACTATGTTCCTCTCAGATTAAGCCTGAAGAGGAAATGCAGTGCTTTTGCATATGCTCAGAGCCACAGAAGAAGCACGCTAAGATATCAACTGGCTTGACTTGGTATGGTGGCGTCAGCAGTGGTTTTAATGATTGAAAACTAAAACAGTAGGATCAGAACAATGCAGTGTGAAGTGCAGCTGTAACACCCTTCAGATATACTTTGAGTCTGAGATGGAGGATAAATGGTATGAACAGCCTGAGGAGGAGTGGAGCAGGCATGCAAAGCAAGAGATGGCCAGGACAAGAGAAGAGTAAGATTCACTGCTGGTCATTATGCACCATAGGGAATAATGAATTGGAAGGTGAACAGCATAGAGAATGGGAGTGGGAGATGCATATCCCAGTGAAAGGTGATATGTAGCTAATCCAACCAGTAGCATATGCTTCTTTGAAATAGAATCAGTAATGATTCAATCTGTAGCCTGTACAACTGTAGTAATTCTAGAGCTAATACATGCTGACAAGCACTAACATCGAAGACATAGGGGTAGATTTTAAAAAGCATTTACTCGAGCAAAACAGGTTTTTGCTCGAGTAAATACACTTTACTCAAGTAAGTGGGCTTTTCAAAATTGCTACAATATATGCCATTGAATTGTCCATAGGATTTACTCAAGTAAGTGCACTTTACTCGAGTAAATAGCTTTTGAAAATTGCTACGATAGTATGTCACATTTACATGCGTAACTCCTTTGAAAATGACCCCCATAGTGCAGAGAATTGCAAATAGCAGGGAGTCATCAAATGCCGCAAGGTGAACCTGGAAGGCAGAGGTAGGAGGAAGAAAGCTGGCAAAGGCCACAGGAGAGCTGTACCAGGTATTTAAAGCATTAAGCAACAGATTGCCAGGAACCTCATAGATGTCCAGAACTGCAGTGGAAGCACCAAGATTGGCTTTATTGACAGCAGCAGCAGTGATGCTGGTGACTATTAAAAAGCAGAAATGGTAGAAATAGAGCAACACAGCAAGAAGTTGAGAAGAGTATCTATAAAACCCTAAGGAGTATGTTGACAACTGAGGCAGAGGAAGAATGACATTAGAGGTTCGGGGAAGGGTTCCTTAGGTGTGCAAAGCAAAAGATAGCTAGGGCAAGGTCAAGAGCAAGAGCAAGAATTGCTACCATTGTTCATTTCAAGCTGTGCATATGGGCATGCATACACAGCAAAACACAGCAAGTAAAAGAAATCCCAATATTATTTGCATTATACTGGCTTGCAGCGCATAAGTTTGACCTTGTTGCACAAAAGAAAGATTTTTGCACACATAGTCTTTAACATTTTTACAGGGAACATTGGTCGCAACATTCTGTAGAGAAAGAGGAATTGGAAGGAACCTTGTAGAGAGTCAGAGTGGGGGATGCCTGTATCACTGTGAGCTATGGCTACCTGACTGATCTACCAGTAGTATAAGCTTATATGAATTTAGTAAAAGTGCCTGGAGTAGCATGAAAGGCTCGGCAGCAAGCATGCAGAACAATGGATGGCCCAAGCAGGACCAAAAGTCGGCAAGTACCATAGGGGAAGGTGAAAGGGAATGGGAAGAAACCTCACAGAAACAGCCAGAATGGGGGATACCTGTCCTAGGAAGAGCAATGGCTACTAGAGATGTGAATCGTGTGATCGATCGTCTTAACGATCGATTTTGGCTGGGAGGGGGAGGGAATCGGATCGTCGCAGTTTGGGTTTTTTAAATATCGTGTAAATCGTGTAAATCGAAAACCGGCAACCTAAAACATCCCTAAAACCCACTCCGACCCTTTAAAATAAATCCCCCACCCTCCCGAACCCCCCCCCAAAATGCCTTAAATTACCTGGGGTCCAGTGGGGGGGGAGGGCGGGAAAACTGGCACACTAAAACAACCCTAAAACCCACCCCAACCCTTTAAAATAAATCCCCCACCCTCCCGAACCCCCCCAAAATGCCTTAAATTACCTGGGGTCCAGAGGAAGGGTCCCGGTGTGATCTTTTACTCTCGGACCTCCGTGCGTTGTAGAAATAGCGCCGGCGCCATTTTGGTTTTTTGTCCCCCGACGTCAGGAGCGTAGGAGATCACTCCCGGACCCCCGCTGGACCCCCAGGGACTTTTGGCCAGCTTGGGGGGGCCTCCTGACCCCCACAAGACTTGCCAAAAGTCCAGCGGGGGTCCGGAACGATCTCCTACTGCAAATTGTTTTCCGTACGGAAAAACGATTCGACTGCAGGAGCTCGTTCCGGACCCCCACTGGACCCCCAGGGACTTTTGGCCAGCTTGGGGGGGCCTCCTGACCCCCACAAGACTTGCCAAAAGTCCAGCGGGGGTCCGGGACGACCTCCTGCAGTCGAATCGTGTTGCCATACGGCCGGCGCCATTAGACTTTGTTACTTTTTGTTAGTTTTTGTTGGTGCGCGCTTACGGGAGTGAGCGCGCACTAATGGGAGTTAGCACGCCTAACTCCCATTAGTGCGCACTAACCCAAAAAACGATTTTTCACGAAAAAAAACCTGAATCGCAAAAAAATGACATTTCTCGCGGCGGCCGAAAAACGAAGAATGACACAAACACAAAAAACGATTCACATCTCTACATTCTATACAATATTCAAAGTGACATTGTGGAGGAGATAGAAGGTAAAGTTTGTCATTTTGCAGATGATACTAAGATCTGAAACAAAGTGGACATACCTGATGGAGTAGAGAGAATGAAAAGTGGTTTAAAAAACTTGAGAGTAGTAGATTTGGCAGCTGGGATTCAGTGCCAAAAAGTGCAAAGTCATGTATCTGGGGTGCAATAATCCAAAAGAGCTGTATGCGATGGGAGGTGAAAGAATAATGTGCACTGACCAGGAGCAGCAGTTACTACCCTTAACGGAAGGCATGGGATTACTACCCTTAACCAATAAGCCTTGATGCTTTTGACACAATTGTAATATCGCCCTCTGCTTTGTCAGTAGGGGAAAAGGAATTGGATAGAGACGACAACCAACACGGGCCCTGACTTTTATGGTCCGGGGTACGGATACACAGACAGAAGGGAAAAAGCACAGGGCTGCTTCTACAGCCAAGTTCATAAAGAAAGTACATTAAGCAACACTGTATGAATTTTCAAGATGGCTCATCACCCAATAAAAATGTTGCTAGCAGTAAAATGTTTATGAGTTATCGTAAGGTTGGGGATAACTGCACAGAGAGGCAGTTGCTACCCTTAAGAGAAACATGGGGGAAACCTGCATGGCACAGCAGATACTATCATAAGAATCTTGTTGGGCAGACTGGATAGACCATTTTGTCCTTTTCTTCCACCATTACTATGTTACTATATTACTGTGTTCTTGTGGATGTACTTGCCACATGGGTTACACTAATGACAGATGATTGTACTATCATCTGTCATTAGTGTAACCCATGTGATAATTGAACCCAGATAGTAGTTCCAGGGGCCATATCTCTAAATATAATTTTAAGTGAGTTATTATTATATATTATTTTAGGATTTCCTGCATGGTGGTGATGGGGGGGGGGGGAGAGGGATCTCTTTAAAGGCTCTGCACATTGCTTATCTTAAATCCCAGTTGTTATTATTCTATACAACAGTGATTATCACAACTTGAATAAGGATCAAAGTCACTATGCAGTAAGAAGTTAGAACAACCCTGAACACCTTGGTGGTTTCCAAGAATACTTTTGACTGATAGGTGGTAAAGTGATGAAATAAAGCTCTTTACTGATGAATGATTTACTTTTAGATGGTACAAAGGCTTTTAAATACATTTGTAACTTCTTGTAGTCTTTCTCAAGTATAAGATGGTAATTCCCATTGATATAATTTTTTAGTTGAGGATTTCTTCCCTCCCATTAGATATCAAGCAAATTAATGGCTACCATCTCAGTGTAGGTAAAGTATCAAATGATGGAGTTCATATTACACAGTCATTTATCTCCTATCTCTTCCTCATTATCTTCCTCTCTCTCCTTAATCTGTTCACGGTACCCAAATGGCACAAGTCCTTCTCCTTCTCTCCCTTTCATTATCAGGATTATATTCATGTAGCTCCTCTTCTCCTTATTTCCAACAGATGTACTTTAGGCCATGGATAGGGTCCAACTCCTCTCCTCATCTTCCCTTCCTCATTTTTTCTTCTCAGGTTGACTGAAAGTCATCCTCTACTTGGATCTTGATGATCACAGGTTCCTCTTGCGTGAAGGGAACTTCTACTATTTTGTTGTTGGCATGGACCCTTGGGCCAAGGAGGAGTTGACGTCACCTGCAGAGAGGAGCCTTGCAAGTTCCCACTGTCAGCAGGTGGATTTGGATGAGACAGAAGATCAACTGGAGCTTCTCCTTTACCAGCCCTCATTCCCTTCAGGTTGAGTATTCAGGTTCCAGGGCCAGCAGGTCCTATGAGGAGGCCTCTGCAGATGACAGAGATTCTTCAGTGTAGCAGGATCAAAGTGGACAGACAAGGTGTATCCTGAGACAGGCTGGGATCGCTGGGAGATGGCGTACAAAGGAAGTCCAGGAGTAAGGCAATGGTCAGAGGCAGACAGCATTCAAGGATGTCCAGGAGTCAGACCAAGGTCGATACCAGGTATCCATCCATAGGGAAGGTCGAAATGAGAAGCAGGACAGGGAGGCACAGAGCAAGATAGGCAGGCATACAAAGAGTCATAGAACTGGAGAACTGAAGATCTTAAACACAAAGACTAGAGCCACTGAACTGAAGTCAATAGCAAGGACCATGGAAACTGAAGATGACGGCAGGAACTGGAACTGGAACTGGAGATTCAGGAACCGAAGATGAAGTCACTGGCAACTCACACTACTTGGAAGCAGGCTGACATGCTGCCGATGTAAGGACTGAAGGCATGCATAGGCCTTTTATATGCCATGACTCATATTGTCATTCTCAGGGGCTGTGAGGCTTTTCCTGCCTTAGTCCCTTTAAATCACTGTATGTCACACATGTGCATGCCTAAGGAGCAGAGGTGTCCTGATGAAAGAAGAGCAGCTGACCCAAAGGCTGGGGAGATGCAAGAGTGGTGGCATCCACCGCATGTCGGCGGCATCCGGGCATCTCGCTGCATTGTGGGACCAGGCCCAGAGGTAGGATCAGTGGCCTTAGGTAACCCAGGGGCTGCCAATCATAACAGTACCCTCTCTCTAAAGACCCCCTTCCTGAGGGCTTTGGTTTGTGGGGTACCAACCATGAAGATTCCTTCAAATCCCTATGGATTTCTTGGTTCAGATGACAGCTTCTACAACAAAGCGACTGGTTTTCTCCCATAGTTCATGCAATTCCTGGGACTGAAATTGAGCTCCAGGCAAAGGGATGGTCTCTTCTGGGCTGCTTTGGTGGAGGATAGGTCCCACTATTGGGTTTGGGATGGCTATTTACTTTTTGGAATCTGGACTGGCAGGTCTAGACAGAATTATGGGGTTCTTTTCCTTTCCTTGCTGAAGTTGAGTATGCAAGATTTTTATCTCTTCATTTTTCCTGGTGATTAAAGACTCCAGCCTTTCCTTGGCATAATTGTATTCCTTATCTGAACTTTCTTGTTTGGACCTCTCTTGTCCCAAATGTTCAAGCAGATGTCCATAGACTATTTTAAGGGCAGTTTCCTGGAGATGGTGTGGAGAGGTCTGATTTCCTCTGGACTCCCTGCATGGAGTTGGAAAAGTTGGAAGAGTGGAGGCCATGATTACCGGTTGAGCCATACTTTCTTATGCCATACAGTATTCAGAGCATCCATGGCCCCAATAGATGAGTTCCAAATGTGGCCCATTTAAACTGTGGTTGATGTCACTTGAGACAAGGCAGACCTAATATAATTTGGCTCATGATTTTGGACAACACGTGGAAGCTAATGACCTCTGTATGAGAGGAATCAATTCATAGATTGAGTGGCACGGTAGAACCAGCCCTGGAAGGGGGCCTCTGTAGACAGATGAGAGCACCAGAGGTGGAATCATAGGGACAGTAGGAATCAGGAATTGATCAACCAACTCTTGTATGAAGATCCCCCTGGAGCTGGAATCCACAAGTTCTGAGTGGAGATGCAACTGGAGGATTGTTCAAGGAGACTAGCAGGAGAAACTGGGAGTTGAGGTAGTCAGACCTAAGGTCATCTACCCAGGAGACTCTGGATGTGGTGAAGTTCCCATTCTCGCTGGGCATTGAGCTAGGGTGTGGCCTTGAGCCGTGCAGTATAAACAGAGACCTAGTTGACTGTGTCATGTCCTCTCTTCAGGTGTCAAACGACAGTGGCCTAATTGCATGGGCTATTCTGGTGGCAGAGTCACCGGTGTGGCAGAATCAGGTGTAAGCAAGGGTTGAGACATTCATGCCCAGGTTGCATTCCTCTTTACTGAGCGGCCCTCCCAGGCTCTCTCCTGGAAGTATCTATCTATCTTCCCTGTGAGGTCAATGAATGCTTCCAATGATGGGCAGCTCCCTGGCGACAAGTTTGTCCTTGATGCAAGGGGAGATGCCTTCAAGGAAGATAGTAAGAAGACAGTCTTCTCACAAATTAAGCTCCGTTGTCAGGGTTCTAAATTCAATTACATTATCTGCAAGTGTTCTGGTGCCTTGTCGGAGGTGGAGTAAATCAGAACTCATAATAGTCATGCGACTAGGCTTCTGAAAGATGGTTTCAAACAGGTCAGTAAACTGTTAAAAGTTCTGCAGCAATGAATTTGCATGCTTCCAGAGGAGAGAGGCCCATGATAGGCCTTCCCTTCCAACAGTGAGAGGATGTTTTTTTTTGTCAAATCATCTAGGAAAACAGAACTTGTAAAGAGAAGTGCATGTGGCACTGATTCAAAAATGCCCTATATTTCTATGGGTCTCCTGCATATGAGGGTGGAGGTATAGGCCAGTTGGTGCTGGAGGTGGTGATGGGGCCACTACTGGCGGAGGCATGACAACAGGCGTGGTCAGGGTGTCTATCCATGCAGTGACACGATTCATGTCTGTGGCAAAGAGCACTAAGGTCGCCTGTAGTTCCTGGATATTATGGGCTAAGCCAGGGATAGCCTGTAATGCATATAAATCCTCCATGTCCATGGCCTAGGAAATCTGTTGTGAGCATGGACCCTTGGGCTGAAATGGAGTTGAAGCCACCTGCAGGGAGGAGCCCTGCTGGTTCTCACCATCAGCAGGTGGATCCAGACGTGGCAGAGGCCCAGCTGGAGCTTCATCTTTACCAGCACACATTCCCCTTGGGTTGAGCCTTTGAATGCTGGGGCTGGCAGGTCTTATGAGGGAGGGCCTCTGCAAATGAAGGAGATTCTTTGATGTAGCAGGCTCTTTTTTCTATGAGATGCTGTGAGGAGAGCCCAGGCGCTAGTCTGGACTCAGGCATCAAGCAGTGGTGGCTTTTCTGTGGCACAATTGAAAAGGTCTGATGGCAGACCAGTTTGCCAAGGTGTACTGATTGGGAAACACTCTTCTATTCTTCATAAAAAGGCTTGAGTTCATGTATTTCAAGTTAAGAAATGAATAGTTAAGTTTCCTAAGATTACACAGATTCTTTACTATAATAGCTGAAAGTATAAACTCTTTCTTACAAGTGCCTTTTTGCTTTCAAATAATTATAAATCTAAGTCAGGGAAATGACCCTTAAAAGCTGATAATACTTTGCCTAGCTGGAATGGCATGTGTTAATTCTAAAATTATGTCTTCAATGATGACTTAAAAAATTTAAGTTAATTAGACGAAAATGTTTCTGGCTTTGCAGTAGCATTTACACTTGAAGTTAAACAACCATGGGAACTATAGTATGTGCCCTCAAGCAGCAATTACATGAAAAGTAGCCTGAAAAATACATTTCCAGCATTACAGTGACCACAGCACACTCTTACTTCATGCAAGCATTAGAGTCTGTGGGTAACCAATATGCTATTTCAGATTTTCAGTATTGCACAAAGCTCTGAATTTATGACCAATCAACCCATGTTAAACTATGGTCCACTTTTCTAGGGGAAAGAGGAGCAGGCGAGGAAGTAACATTGCAAGTCACATTTTAATTTTTATTGCTGGAAATTAAATAACTTTGGTCAGAAGTAAGCCAGTTTAAGCAACATGTTCATCTCTCAGTGGAGAGAGTCATACGTACAGAATGCTGCACAGAGTGATGTATTATTAGCTGAACAGTCAAAATGCAGAACAGTTTTCAAAAGTGAATTTTTCTAGTTCATGTTCTTCACAAGAATGTATTCTTTATGCTGAAGAGGTATTTGATGTTGAATAAGAAACAGCTAATTCCATAATGGCATGGTAAGTCTCATGAACTAAACCTTGGTGCAAGAACATGTAATGTCACTGAAGTTATTACTTTGACAGTGCATGCCTGGTCCTGGAGAGTTTCATAATAGCTATAACTAGCTACACAACCTAGAGATTTTTTTAACTAAAGTAATAAAGATTCAAGATACCATCATCATGCTACCTGCAGCGTGACTATAGAACCTTGCTTTGATATTCTCAGTGGTGCCATATCGTTCTGCAGCATAGCATTAATGACAATTTTAGGAATCAGTAGGTGAACCCCAATATGCAGGCAAGCATCAAAGAAAACATGTACAAATATTACCCAGCTGGGGAAAATCAAGATGGTGTTCACCCAGCAGCAGCTCACTGATTGACTCATTTCTTCACCCTAAACGTTTGAGTATTCTCTTCTATTTCTTAATTATGGCCAAAAGAAAAGATAAGCTTAGGACTAGGGATGTGAATAGTTTTTCAACGATTAAAATTATCGTCCGATAATGTTTATATCGTCTTAAATCGTTATAGAACACGATACAATAGAAATTCTAACGATTTATCGTTAAAAATCGTTAAATCGTGTTAGTGCGCACTAACTCGAGTTAGTGCGCACTAACTCCCCGTTAGTGCGCACTAACTCGATTTAGTGCGCACTAACTGAAAATGATACAAATAAACACTTTCCAGGTCACTGAAGGTCAGTTAGGAATGAATATGTGTTCCTATTGGCTGGCTGCCCTCTTATCTATTGATATTACCAAGGTTACCACTGAGGTGATGGTTGGGGGGATGGGAAATGGAACTGGAAACTAACGAACACCAACAGAAAATGAAACAAAGTGTTCACACTTCCCAGGTCAGTAAAGGTCACTTAGGAATGAATATGTATGTATGTATTCCTATTGGCTGGCTGTGCTCTTATCTATTGATGTTACCAATATGGTTGGGGGGATGTGAAATGGAAACAGTTGGAAGCTTGATAAAAAAAAGTAATGTAATGATCAGCACTCACGTGACTAGAACTTGTTTGTTTATTATTTTTGTTAGCAGGCACCTGAAATGCTAGTGCATGTTGAATTTGCCAATCACTGTGCATTTTAGAAAGGTGGTCCTGGCTGGAACTGTACACAGTTCAAATATATGTAATTGATTGTTGGTAAGTGTATTTTTTAAGTAGCCACACTGGCACCAGTATGTTTACTTTTCCTCCTACTTAACTCACTAGCTCAGCTTTGTAAGAAGGGCTTCTCTGCTTGTGTGTTGTTTTTGTTTGGTGTGAGGAGAGCAGAAACATCAGATCTTTATTCAATCTACTACAGTCATCTCTTACAGTGCCCTATCCCTATTAATACCAGGAGTGTTGTGATCTTCCTGCACACAGTGCCCTAACCCTGATACCAGTCTGAGACAGCTCCCTCCCTGCATTACTAGTGAGAGGCTGGCTTCACAGACAGGCGGGAGCTGCCTGACCCTCACTCCTGACTTCCCCCATGTCCCAGCTAGTGAATGGTGTGTGGGTGAGGGGGGGGGGGAGGATGGTGAAGTCTGAGACAGCTCCCTCCCTGCATTACTAGTGAGAGGCTGGCTTCACAGACAGGGGGGAGCTGCCTGACCCTCACTCCTGACTTCCCCCATGTCCCAGCTAGTGAATGGTGTGTGGGTGAGGGTGGGGGGGAGGATGGTGAAGTCTGAGACAGCTCCCTCCCTGCATTACTAGTGAGAGGCTGGCTTCACAGACAGGGGGGAGCTGCCTGACCCTCACTCCTGACTTCCCCCATGTCCCAGCTAGTGAATGGTGTGTGGGTGAGGGGGGGGGGGAGGATGGTGAAGTCTGAGACAGCTCCCTCCCTGCATTACTAGTGAGAGGCTGGCTTCACAGACAGGGGGGAGCTGCCTGACCCTCACTCCTGACTTCCCCCATGTCCCAGCTAGTGAATGGTGTGTGGATGAGGGGGGGGGAGGATGGTGAAGTCTGAGACAGCTCCCTCCCTGCATTACTAGTGAGAGGCTGGCTTCGCAGACAGGGGGGAGCTGCCTGACCCTCACTCCTGACTTCCCCCATGTCCCAGCTAGTGAATGGTGTGTGGGTGAGGGGGGGGGGGAGGATGGTGAAGTCTGAGACAGCTCCCTCCCTGCATTACTAGTGAGAGGCTGGCTTCACAGACAGGGGGGAGCTGTCTGACCCTCACTCCTGACTTCCCCCATGTCCCAGCTAGTGAATGGTGTGTGGGTGAGGGGGGGGGGAGGATGGTGAAGTCTGAGACAGCTCCCTCCCTGCATTACTAGTGAGAGGCTGGCTTCACAGACAGGGGGGAGCTGCCTGTCCCTCACTCCTGACTTCCCCCATGTCCCAGCTAGTGAATGGTGTGTGGGTGAGGGGGGGGGGGAGGATGGTGAAGTCTGAGACAGCTCCCTCCCTGCATTACTAGTGAGAGGCTGGCTTCACAGACAGGGGGGAGCTGCCTGTCCCTCACTCCTGACTTCCCCCCATGTCCCAGCTAGTGAATGGTGTGTGGGTGAGGGGGGGGGGGGAGGATGGTGAAGTCTGAGACAGCTCCCTCCCTGCATTACTAGTGAGAGGCTGGCTTCGCAGACAGGGGGGAGCTGCCTGACCCTCACTCCTGACTTCCCCCATGTCCCAGCTAGTGAATGGTGTGTGGGTGAGGGGGGGGTGGAGGATGGTGAAGTCTGAGACAGCTCCCTCCCTGCATTACTAGTGAGAGGCTGGCTTCGCAGACAGGGGGGAGCTGCCTGACCCTCACTCCTGACTTCCCCCATGTCCCAGCTAGTGAATGGTGTGTGGGTGAGGGGGGGGGGGGAGGATGGTGAAGTCTGAGACAGCTCCCTCCCTGCATTACTAGTGAGAGGCTGGCTTCACAGACAGGGGGGAGCTGCCTGACCCTCACTCCTGACTTCCCCCATGTCCCAGCTAGTGAATGGTGTGTGGGTGAGGGGGGGGGAGGATGGTGAAGTCTGAGACAGCTCCCTCCCTGCATTACTAGTGAGAGGCTGGCTTCACAGACAGGGGGGAGCTGCCTGTCCCTCACTCCTGACTTCCCCCATGTCCCAGCTAGTGAATGGTGTGTGGGTGAGGGGGGGGGGTGGATGGTGAAGTCTGAGACAGCTCCCTCCCTGCATTACTAGTGAGAGGCTGGCTTCACAGACAGGGGGGAGCTGCCTGACCCTCACTCCTGACTTCCCCCATGTCCCAGCTAGTGAATGGTGTGTGGGTAAGGGGGGGGGGGGGGGGATGGTGAAGTCTGAGACAGCTCCCTCCCTGCATTACTAGTGAGAGGCTGGCTTCACAGACAGGGGGGAGCTGCCTGACCCTCACTCCTCCGGGGTATTGTGATCTTCCTGCACACAGTGCCCTATCCCTGATACCAGGGGTGTTGTGATCTTCCTGCATGCAGTGCCCTATCCCTATTAATACCAGGAGTGTTGTGATCTTCCTGCATGCAGTGCCCTATCCCTATTAATACCAGGAGTGTTGTGATCTTCCTGCATGCAGTGCCCTATCCCTGATATCGGGATGTGTGCAAGAAGATCACAACACCCCCGGTATCAGGAATAGGGCACTGTGTGCAGGAAGATCACAACACCCCCAGTATCAGGAATAGGGCACTGTGTGCAGGAAGATCACAACACCCCTGGTATTAGGGATAGGGCACTGTGTGCAGGAAGATCACAACACTCCTGGTATTAATAGGGATAGGGCACTGTGTGCAGGAAGATCACAATACCCCTGGTATCAGGGTTAGGGCACAAGTTCTAGTCACATTGACTGATCACATTACTTGTTTTGTCAAGCTACCAACTGTTTCCATTTCCCATCCCCCATATACTGTCAGTAGGAAACTTGGTAACATGAATAAATAAGAGGGCAGCCAATAGGAATACATATTCATTCCTAAACTGACCTTAACTGACCTGAAAAGTGTCAAATTGTATCATTTTCAGTTAGTGCGCACTAACTCCCAGTTAGTGCGCACTAACTCCCGTTAGTGCGCACTAACTCGAGTTAGTGCGCACTAATCGGAAAAAACGATTTTTAACGATTTTTTAACTAAAAAATCGTGCCTAAGACGATTTTCTTGCCCTGCCACACGATTTCTATCGTTAAGACGATATGGAAAACGATTCACATCCCTACTTAGGACATAACCTTCCAAGACTGGTGTCAATGTGAGGCCCAATGGACACTTTGCGCCAGCATCATTGGTGCTGGGGATGTCCAGCTCAAAGGTTACCTTGAGTCTTGAATTTAGAACTCCCCCTTGCTTCCTGAAGAAGTATTTAAGCCCAGTGGATCCTCTATGCCAGTTCTGGATTTAAAGAGATGTGACTAGTGGCATTTTCAGAGAGGAAAACCCTAAGCTGGTGCTGAAAGTGCCATCTCCAGTTCCAAATTTTTCACAGGGACTTTCAGAAGAAACACTGGTGACTTCTAGGAGCATCTCTCTTTAGGAAATATGGCTGGTGATCTTCCAAATGGAAGCTACTCTCTCAAGTGGTATTACATATTTATGCTCTTTTACTGTAGGACATAGCAATCATGTTGCAGGTTCATACGTTTTATTTGAGAACCATAATATTAAAATATCCATTAAAGGGTGGGTGTCAAATTTCAATCTTCCAAGTTTTCAGCTTTGCTTTACTCAAGCATAACATAAACCTTCATAACATTGAGATATTGGAAATACCCCTAGGAAAAGAATTTGTGATTTTTAAGCATTCCAAAATCAAGATTTGCCACACTGATGAATAAAAAAACATTGACTGAATCTCCTGGTTTCTTCCTGCTTTACTGTTTCTTGCATTTAGGATCTTCCTGCTTGCTGAGAAGGAAGATTTTTTTTCCACCCTTCCATTCTCTCATTTGAGAACCTTAGGGTCCAGGGACCCAACTATTTTTGTTTATTCAGAGGAAGAGGTGTCTTTCACCTAGGAAGGACTTGGGAAGAAGCTGTGTCATTGCAGAGGAATGGATTCACATCCATTGCCAGAGAGAGAAGATGTTTTTAAGCTATTATTCAAGAGTATTTTCACTACTGGCCCACGGGTACTACACTTGAGAGGAGCAAAGCAGCTTGGAACTGCCAGAAGGAGATCTATCAGAATAGTGAAGACTACAGGAGAGAGTTGAAAATTGGGACTTTTCATTCTGTTACGTGATTAGGACCACCAATCTGACCATTGCACAATGGAAAGAATCTGCTATAAATTTTGGAAACTAGGATACTTTTTTCAATCTGATTAACTGGAAAAGTGAAGGAGCTAGATTATTATGGAATTGGTTAGCACAAATTCCAAAGACTTTTACTGGAAATGTTGAACAACAGAAAAGGACCTTAAAATTAAGCTTTCCCTGCCCCCCTCTCACACACACACACACACACCCCTGGACACTCAGATTTATCTAAACATCTTAGAAAGCTTTGCAAATAGGGCCTGAACTTTTAGTGTGTGCCTTGGGGTCTATTATCCGGGTTTAACCCACCCAGAGGTTACATGTACTTTTCTCAGTATCCTGTAATGGGTCCTAAAACTAAATAATAACTTTGAAGGATACTTATTTTCTACATAACCTGGGTATAAGGTGAGGAGCTGGGGCTGTTAAATCATTCTTCATGGTGGCCCTTCTAATTCCGGAGTTTATGTAAATTGATGCAATAAAAAATGAGTAGCCCACACTGGGAGTCGAATAGCTATTTTGCAGGATTCCTAAAATCTTCTCTCAGTCACAAACAGCCACTAATTCACTGCTTAAATGACAAAATATTTTTTTAAGAATATGGCCCAAATACTGGTTTTCAGCCTTAAGTAATGGTTTTCTCTTGCACAGCATTCCTTTCATTGCATGGGAAAACTCAAACCACACATGGGAATGGTTAAAAGTTTTGTAATTAGTGTACTGTAATTTTATAGTATTTATTGTAGTTTATGTTAAGCTTTAATTATGCAGTATCTTGAAACACAGTAAGTTAAACAATGAATCACTTCATAATAACATGTAGCTTCAATATTCAGTAAGTCAACGAGCAACAAAAATATCTGGGGAAAGTTACTCATGTAACTTTTCCTGGATATTCAGGGGGGACTTATGTGAACAAGTCTGCCATTGAATATACTTACTTTACCCAGATAAAGTTAGGGCCCAATGTTGTCTGCTCCCCCACCTCCTGTTGCACATCCCGTCTACGCTCGGCCTGCACCCGGTCCTGCTCACCTCTCCAGCTCCTCCAGGGGTCCCGGGTTGTCCTCCCCTGCAGCAGTGACAAGCACAGCCAGGCCTCGGCATCCCGCGGTGGCGGTCGCCGGGCCTTCTTCCTCCAGCCAGGCCTCACGGCGGGGCTCGGCATCCTCCATGGCATCGGCCCCGCCACTAAGCACGCGCGCGTGGACTGCCGGGTGCCTTTAAGGGACAGGGGTGGATCCCAGCTCCGCAGCATGCCCTGATTGAGCAAAGTATAACAGGAAGCTCCTGCCCTCACTTCCTTGCCTTGGTAATCGGGTCAATCACATCGTGGTTTATAATTTGCCTATGTGTTCCAGTTTGTGTTCCAGTCTCATTCCAGCCTTGTTCCAGTCTTGTTCCAGTCTCGTTCCAGTCCTGTTCCAGCATCCTTCTGTTCCAGCGTCCTCCTGTTCCAATGTCCTTCTGTTCCAGCGTACTTCTGTCTCCTCGTCTCCCCAGGTAGTACCTCTTGGACTGTCTTCTCGGTACTGACCTTGACTAAGTTGATCGCTGCCTACCCCTGACCTTCTGCCTGTTTCTACGACCACGTCTGCACACTGCCTGGAACTGACCTCTGCCTGATAACTGACCACGTCTGCACGCTGCCTGGAACTGACCTCTGCCTGATAACTGACCACGTCTTCATGCTGCCTAGAACTGACCTTTGCCTGAACTCGACCACATCTGAATGTCTCCTGGAACCTGACCTCTGCTTTGGTTGACTACCCACGGACTGACTACTGGCATTTGACCCTTGCTTTGCCTGACTATCCATAGACTGATTACTGGCTCTGACCCTTGCATTGGCTGACCACGCTTCCTTGATCCTTGCCATATATTCAGAGACTCTCTTTTGGCCTTCTCAGGTATCCCGGACAACTGGCCTGAATATCGACCGCACACCCTTGATCGTGGTGGGCACACCTCTGAATTTTCTATCTAGGAGATCCTGCAAGGCCCACCTAAGACCAGGCGGCCCGGGTACCCAAGGGCTCAATCCGAGAGAACTCCGGGTTGCTAGTGGTAAAGTTCCAGCTAACCTCTGTCTCCTCTTGTGCTCCGCCTCTTGGTGGCAGGCACTCTCTGGGTCCAACCAGGGAGCCTACCAATCCTGCACTAGGCCAAGGGTCCACCTCCTGACGCAACAGGTTGCAAAGGCCATGGACTCGGCGGAGTCTCCTGCCATATGGACCATTCAGGGTCTGGCCACAATTGTTCAAGAACAATGAAGAGCCATAGAGACTCTATCCTCCTCCGTAGAGGAACTCCGCTTTCAAATGCAGGACGCAGCAATGGCCATTTCAGTGGGCCTAATCCCTACCCTGCTACCGAGAGCATCACTGGCACTGCCAGCACCTCCTCGCTTCAATGGGATCCACGCCTCTGCCAAGGCTTCCTCAATCAGTGCTTTATGCAATTTTCCCTTCAGCCCGCCTTGTTCCGGAAGGAATCAACAAAGGTAACCTTCATCCTCTCTCGCCTTGAGGGGAATCCCCTGGCATGGGCTTCTCCACTTTGGGAGCGCTCTGACCCCATCCTCATGCAACTGTCCCAGTTTATCACTGCCTTCAAGTGGACCTTTGAAGATCCTGGTCATCAGGCAGTTGCTGGTCATCACCTATTCCACCTTCGTCAAGGCTCCAGATCCCTTTCGGAGTTCACGGTGGAGTTCCAGACACTGGCAACAGAACTGAGATGGCAAGAGGATTGCCTTCGGGCACGCTACCATGAGGGGCTGTCACCTGCTCTCAAAAATGAGATTCCTATATCTCTAGAGGACCTGATTTCCCTCGCTGAAAAAATTGACCATCGCCTCAGACAACAGCACCTTGAAGTGAAAGCACCCCGGCCTTCTGCTCAACGCCCAGCACGTGTCCCTAGCTCTCAGCTGAAGGCTCTACTGGCACCGCCTCCCTCCAACGAAGAACCAATGCAAGTCAACCGTGGGCGGTTGTCTCCCGAAGAACGTCTTCAGCGTAAGAAGCAGGGTCTCTGCCTTTACTGCGGTGCCTCCGGACATCTGAGGCAGTCCTGTCCGGTCCGTCCGGGAAAACTTCAAAGCCTAAGCCCAGCGGGGGTCCCAAGCTTGGGCACTACTGTCACCGGCCCCCAACTTCTACTACCTGTTACCCTATCTATGGAGTCCCGCTCCTTCGCCACCACTGATCTCATCTATACAGGAGCAAGTGGCAGCTTCATAATCGATGACATAGTGAATCTTCTGAAAATCCCAGTACAACTCCTAGAGGTTCCTCTTCACATAGCCTCTATCCAAGGGGAACATCTCCCCGGATATATCATGCACTGCACGGTGGCCTTCCATCTCACCGTGGGAACCCTACATGAAGAAGAGCTATCCGTATATGTTTTAAAACATTCAAACACACCCAGTCATACTGGGCCTCCCTTGGCTCCAAAGTCATGGACCCCAATTTGACTGGCAGTCCCTCCAGCTGGTTCAGTGGGGCCCACAATGTCAGAAACACTGCTTGAAGCAAGTATCCCCAGCAGTGACCGTCCTGGAGACCACCACTCTCACCGGCCTTCCAGCTCAGTACTCTGACTTCAAGGACATTTTCTCGAAACAAAAAGCAGACACATTACTTCCACTCTGAAAGTATAATTGTCCTATCAAACTTCTACCCAGTACTTCACCTCCCAAGGGTAGGACCTATCCACCCTCGCTTCCCGAGACCCAGGCGATGTCCGAATATATAAAAGAGAACCTTGAGAAGGGATTCATTAGACCTTCTGACTCTCCGGCAGGAGCAGGTTTCTTCTTTGTTAAGAAGAAGGATGAAGGACTTCGTCCTTGCATCGATTACCAAGAGCTAAATGCCATCACCCATAAAGATCGCTACCCATTACCTCTCATCAGCGAATCGTTCGACCGTCTACAAGGGGCCCAGATCTTCACGAAGCTCGATCTGCGAGGAGCGTACAACCTCATACGCATCCAGCCCGAGGACATATGGAAGACCGCATTTAACACCAGGGATGGCCACTACGAGTACATAGTGATGCCTTTCGGCCTTTGCAATGCCCCTGCAGTGTTCCAACGCCTGATGAATGAAATCCTTAGAGATCTCCTTTTCTCATTCATAGTGGTGTACTTAGATGACATCCTGATATTCTCAAAAGACCTGAAGTCCCATCGCTCCCATGTCAGAACCATTCTACAACGCCTCCGAGAAAATCATCTTTACGCAAAACTTGAGAAATGCATCTTCGAGCAGAATCATCAACCATTCCTAGGGTACATTATTCCCAATCAAGGATTTACAATGGATCCCGAAAAACTTAAGGGAATTTGTGACTGGCCCCAACCAGTAGGTCTCCGGGCCACAAAGTTTCTTGGATTCACGAATTATTATAGAAGCTTTATAGCCAACTACTCTACATTAGCCGCTCCACTCACCGCAATGACCAAGAAGGGAACCAATCTCTGGGTTTGTAGCCCCCAAGCTCAATCAGCATTCCATGCGTTAAAGGAAGCATTCTGCTCTGGTCTGTTTATGATACCCTGATCCAAGCCGCCCATTTGTTGTCGAGGTCAACGCATCAGCTATCAGAGCCGGTGCGGTGCTAAGCCAGTATTCCTCCAAGGGTACACTGGAACCGTGCTCCTTTTATTCTCAGAATTTTTTGCCTGTAGAGCAGAACTACACCATCAGTGATTGGGAACTCCTAGCCGTCAAACTAGCACTCCAGGAGTAGCATCCTTGGCTAGAAGGCACCCAACACAGATTTACTATATTCAGAGATCAGAAGAATCTGGAGCACCTCAAAGAGGCGCAATTATTAAACCCTAGACAAGCCCGCTGGGCATTATTCTTCAAGTGATTCAACCTTGAGCTGCGCTACTGACCAGCCTCAAAAATCCTTTGCGCAGATGCACACTCGCACTCTCTCAAGCCTGAGGACACCCCAGACATCCCAAGACACATCATTGATCCGGCCTGTTTGTCCCTTGCAGTAGCTACAACAAAACTGGCTGGTAAAACAATCTTCCCACGTCGACTACATGAACACGTACTCTGCTGGGCCAATGATTCAAAACTAGCTGAACATCCCGGTCGAGCATGACCTCTAGAAATGCTGAAGCATTTTTACTGGTGGCCCAGCATGGTAACAGTCTCTCACAACTATGTGGACTCATGTCTAATATGTGCACAACAAAAGCCACCTACCGGCTAGCCATGGGGACTTCTTCAGCCACTCCCAGCACCCACTGAACCATGGGCCAGCATATCTACGGATTTCATCACTGATCTTCCTCTGTCTCAAAACAACACTGTCATCTGGGTCATCATCAAATGCTTTTCCAAGTTGGGACATTTCATCCTACTCCGGAGCCTTCCATCGGTACCCGAACTCGCCAGGCTGTTCTTGACACATATGTTCCGCCTATATGGGTTACCTAAGGAAATTGTATCAGACAGAGGCCCACAGTTCGCTGCAAAGTACTGGAGATCCTTATGTCAAAAATGTAACATTCAACTATATTTCACCTCAGCATACCACCCTCAGGCGAACAGACAAGCTGAAAGAACTAACCGAACCTTGAAGGCCTTTCTCAGATCTTATGTAAATGACCAGCAGGACAATTGGGCCGACCTACTCCCCTGGGCCAAATTATCACATAATACACATCTTGCGCCGCCACAGACGTCTCCCCTTTCTCTGTGGTATTTGGACACCAACCACGACTACCCTTGCCTGTACCACTCTCTGTGTCTTTGCCAGCAGCACAGTTCATGACGCAAAGTATCCATAACATGTGGAACCAAGTAAAAGAATGACTCACCCAAGCCTCAGAATGTTCAAAGAAGTTTGCTGATGCTCATAGACGGTCAGCTCCACTCTTTAGACCCAGTCAAAAGGTATGGCTAAGTACCAAGCACATTAGGCTGCGACTCCCCTCACATCACCTGGCACCAAAATACATTGGACATTTTCCCATCCTCTGGAGCAGCGCTTCTCAACCGGTGTGTTGCGACATACCAGTGTGTCACCAAGCACCGGCAGGTGTGTCGCGTGCTCCCAGTCTCTCCCGCTGCTCTTCCTTCCCTGCTTCCGTTGCCACCGGGCTATCAGCACGTTCAAGCCCAGTGGGAACGGCAGCAGTGCTAGAAGAAGCATTGGCACCTGCGGCTGGCCTTTTCTTCTTCCCACGCCCCCCCCCCGTGACAGGAAGTGATACATGGTGCGCAGGAAGGAGAAAGAGCCGTGCCATGTGGAAAAATAGCAGCGGCAGCAGCAGCATCGGCCCCCGAGCAATCGAAGCAGATGGTAATCGGGAAAGGAGACAGCAGCATGAGCCTCCCGCAGCCGATGGGATTCTTCTTTCTTGGCCTGCGGGGGCTGGAGGAGGAGGCTGCTGCAGCTACCGTTTGTGCTCGGGGGGGGGGGGGGGGGGAGAGGAAATGAGTGAGAGAAAAAGAGAGAAGCAGCCAGCCAGCCTGCCTGTGTGTGATTGAGAGCATTTGTGTGATTGAGAGAAACTGGTCATAGAGCTGATGTGTGTGTATATGTGAGAGACAATGAAAGTGACTGCTCAGGGAGATGACTGATGTGTATGTGAGAATGTGGGACATTAGTCAGGGAGGTGACTGATGTATGTGTGTGAGAGAGAGAAAAAGCATGGAAGTGAGAAATCTGGGTATGTGAGAAAGCATGGGCGTAAGAAGCCTGGTGTTGTGGGGGGGGGGTGTGTGTGAAAAAAAGCATGGGAGTGAGAAGCCTGATTTTGTGAGAGAGAGCATGGGAGTGGGAAGCCTGTGTGTGTGTGCATGCATGAGAGAGAGAGAGAGACTGGTTGGTAAGGTGACGGTGTGTGTGAATGTGAGAGAAAGAATGTGATTCAGGGAATGAGAAGCCTGTGCACGTGGAGAGCGAGCATGGAAATGAGACTGGTGTTGACTGCCATTTTAATTATTTAATATTATATGATGTCTGCTTTTTTTAAATATTTTAATGGCATTTGGAGAATGTTTAATAGTTTTTATGAGTTTTAATTGTTGGATGCTATTCTGTTCATAGCTGTTTTAAACATTTATTCTGCTTATTAGTATAGTTTTACAATTATTTCTGTGTGGGGCTCTATAGCTGCTGGCTAGTTCTGTTTTCCTAATAAGAGGTGTATTGGTTTTTAGGGCCTGATTTAATATTTGTAGTGTTGCCTTTTCATAGATAGGGTTGGTCCTGTTCCATAATACAGGTGTAACTGTGTGCAGATTAGTTTATGTGCATTACTACAGATCCTGGGAGTATGATAGGTCGGTTCTGTGTCTGTTACCGAGATGAGATATTTTACTAGCATGTAAGCATTTGTATCAGTCTTATTTGTTGTGTTTTCTCAAGAGGACATGCATTGGTGGTAAACACTTGTCTTTTCATAAGTAGGGCTGTTGAGCCTGGAAGTAGAAGGAGTTTGAGTTGCTGTTATTGAGATGACACCAGAACCAGAATATCTTTTTTGTAGGGTGAGTTGTATGGGGAATGTCATAATTCTGCTTTACATCCATTATTGTGGGTCAGGGGGGTTTCCATGGATGCAAACTGTACTTTTACATCTAGCCCCGTGACGATCATGGGTCAGTGTGTCATGCATGTGAGAACCATATGTCAGGTGTGTCCCGACACAAAAAAGGTTGAGAACCACTGCTTTGGAGAGTGGGAGCAGTCACCTACAGCTATAGTTGTTGCGATCCATGGGTATCCACAATACCTTCCATGTTTCCTTACTGAAGCCACTCATGCTATCCTGACCTTCCTGTAAAGATCCTCCTCCGCCACAAGTGTCCACCGATCCAGATCATACCCTCCAGGTAAGAGAGGTCCTCGACGTCCATCGGCGTCGAGGACGCTGGGAGTATCTACTCTCTTAGGAGGGGTATGGGGCCGAGGAAAACTCCTGGGAGCCCTCACAGAACATCCTAAAGGACCTCCTCAGGGCCTTCCATAGGGCGCACCCAGACAAGCCTCGCCCGAGGAGGGGAGGCCTAGAAGGGAGAGTACTGTTGCACGTCCCATCTGTGCTCGGCCCGCGCCTGGGCCTGCTCATCTCTCCAGCTCCTCCAGGGGTCCCGGGTCGTCCTCCCCTGCAATGGTGGCAAGCACAACCAGGCCTCAGCGTCCCACGGCGGCAGTCGCCGGGCCTTCTTCCTCCAGCCAGGCCTCACGGCGGGGCTCGGCGTCCTCAGTGGCATCAGCCTCACGCCTAGGCACATGCGCGCTGACCACCTGGTGCCTTAAAGGGCCAGGGGCTGATCTCAGCTCTGCAGTGAGCCCTGATTGAGCACAGTATAACAGGAAGCTCCTGCCCTCACTTCCTTGCCTTGGCAATCGGATCGATCACATCATGATTTCTAGTTTGCCTATGCATTCCAGTTTGTGTTCCAGTCTCGTTCCAGCCTTGTTCCAGTCTTCTTCCAGTCCTGTTCTAGTCTTGTTCCAGTCCTGTTCCAGCGTCCTTCTGTTCCAGCATCCTTCTGTCTCCTCATCTCCCCAGGTAGTACCTCTCGGTCTTCTCGGTACTGACCTTGGCCTGTTCTTGACTACGTTGATCGCTGTCTGCCCCTGATCTTCTGCCTGTTTCTATGACCATGTCTGCACGCTGCCTGGAACTGACCTCTGCCTGATAACCGACCATGTCTGCACACTGCCTGGAACTGACCTCTGCCTGATAACTATCCATGTCTGCATGCTGCCTGGAACTGACCTTTGCCTAAACTCGACCATGTCTGACTGTCTCCTGGAACATGACCTCTGCTTTGGCTAACTACCCACGGACTGGCTACTGGTATTTGACCCTTGCTTTGCCTGACTATCCACGGACTGATTACTGGCTCTGGTTGCATTGGCTGACCACACTTCCTTGAATCTGGCCTTGATCCTTGTCATACATTCAGAGACTCTCTTTTGGCCTTCTCAGGCATACCAGACACACCTCTGAACTTTCTAACTAGGAGATCCTGCGAGGACCACCTAAGACCAGGTAGCCCGGGTACCCAAGGGCTCAACCCAAGGGAACTCCAGGTTTCTAGTGGCGAAGCTCCAGCTAGCCTCTGTCTCCTCTTGTGCTCCACCTCCTGGTGGCAGGCGCTCTCTGCGTCTGATCAGGGAGCCTACCAATCCTGCACTAGGCCATGGGTACACCTCCTGGCACAACACCTCCCTCCCACCCAAGTTGCAAAGGCCCACTGGGGCGACCCTTTCCACTCCCCCAAGAAAATAAAATAAAAATTCAATAATGCCAGGAGAACCCCCTTTCCCTCACACTGCACCAACTTTCCCTTAAATGTGTACATTTTTTATGTAGTGGCCCTCTGAATCACCCAACCTCAAAGTCCACCCCAACCCTTTCCTTCTCCCACCCACCCCCCACCTAGTACCTTTATTTAAATGTCATGGCCAGGATCACAGTAACTTGCTACCTTGATCCGAGCCTGGAATCTCAACGGACTGTAGTTGCCTAGCAAAAGCAGAAGCATCCCCAGAAGTGCTGGGCCTGGATCAAGGTAGCAGGCTATTGTGATCTTGGCCATCAACTTTAAATAAAGATACTGGAAGGGGATTGGGTGGGAGAACGGAAAGATTTGGGGTGGACTTTGGGGTTGGGTGATTCAGAGGGCCACTAAATTAGAAATTTACGCATTTAAGGGGAAGTTGATGCAGCGGGAGGGGGTTCTCACAACAAGTCTAAAGTTATGTAGATAAAGTTAGCCGAATAAAGGGACCCCTCCCCAGAACACCCCCAAAATACCCCTTATATATCCTGCTAAAGTATAGTCTGATAACAACATATCAAGCTATGATTTAGTCGGATAAGCGGCTCAATATGTCTTTTAAGACATTTAGATGGATAACTTGTGAGTTATCCATCTAAATGGTTTTTAAATATCTACCCCTATATCTCACTATATCTTTTTTTTAAAGTTTCCTGCTGTCTGTTACACATATAAGAGATCAACCTTGGCCAAAACTACAATTTTGTTGAAGTAAATTGTTCTTCAGTAAACAAAGGAGAAAAGCATGGTGTTGAATTTTACACTTCAGTAAATACAGTACATGCACCATTACTGTTTTTAATAAAAAAAGAATAGCGATTTTATGTAACATTAAAGAAAAAAGAAAATACTGATTTGTAATAGCAATCTTTAGAAAGAAACAGTGAAACTTGACAGTAGAAAAAGACCGTGTGGCCCTCGAGTCTGCCCCTCCATCCAGTTAATTTAGCATTATAATTCCATCACTTCCTTAGAGATCCCCTATATTTATCCTATGCTTTCTTGAATTCAGATACAGTTTTTGTCTCCACCACCTCCACTGGGAGGTTGTTCCATGCATCCACCATGCTCTCTGCAAATAAATATTTCCTAAGATTACTCCTGAATCTACCCCATTTGATTCATCACATGACCCCTTGTATTAAAGCCTCCTGTCCATTGAAAGAATCTCACCTTCTATGCATAGAAACCTTTGATATATTTGAATGTCTCTATCATATCTCCCCATCTCACCTTTCTTCTAGGGTGTATATGTTTAGATCTTTAAGTCTATCCCCCATATACTTTAGATTGAAGACCACTGACCATTTTAGTAGCCATCCTCTGGACTGACTCCATCCTGTTTATATCCTTTTGAAGGTGAAATCTCCAAAACTAAATACAGTATTCCAATCGAGGTTTCACCAGGGACCTTTACAGGGGCAATATTACCTCCTAAATTCCCTCCAATATCACCTCCTAAATTCCCTGGTAGTCCAGTGGGGGTCCCGGAGCGTCCCCTGCCCTCCCTCCATCGGCTGCTGGCGCCATCTTATGCTCCTACCATGTGACAGGAGCCAACCAATGGCAGCGGTAGCCCCTGTGACATAGTAAGGGCAAAGGCTATCGGAGCCATTTTGATTATTGGCAGCCGATGGCTCGAGTGTAGGAGATCGCTCCCGGACCCCCGCTGGACCACAAGGGACTTTTGGCAAGTCTTGGGGGGGTCATGAGGGTGGGGGTTTTAGTTAATTAAATTAAAAGGGAAACGAATAAGAATGGCACGTATCAAAGGATTGGGGAGCCCCTTTGAACAGAAACAACGTATCTAGCCCCGACGAATACGAATGCCATATGAAACGTATGCGGCTCCTCTGCACATCCCTAACAATTATGCCAAGAAATTAAAATAATGGTTGAGGAGGTCGGGAGATAGGATTTATATCCTCAAAGGAAAGTACATTTTTGGTCAATTATGCATATAAAATTTCGACCATATACATGGTCCTAAAGATTCACAAAGATTTATCACATCCACCCAGTAGACCTATCGTTACGACGATAAGTTCTTTTAGAACCTTTGTCAGGTTTTATCGACCATTTTTACAGCCACTCATTCCTTCAATACCATCATACATTAAAGATACAAAACATATGCTCACAAAATTGTCTTCCATTATTGATGTTGAACACGTTCTTGGTCACCCTTGTCATACGTGCTTTATACACAAGCATTCTGCAGGAACAAGCTCTCATCATCATAGAAAAAAGCTTTAGAATCCCGACTATGCCCCCTTCAAGTTCCCACCACTTTTTTATTACAACTAGCTACTTTGCATTGAGTGAGAACTATTTCATTTTTGACGACAATTACTACAAGCAGATACTGGGTACGGCCATTGTGGCTACCATGACCCCGAGTAGCAAATCTGTACATTTTGAGGCACAACTTTTATATTCATCATCAAATTTTAATCAAGTACGATACTGGTCTAGATAAATCAACAACATCTTTTTTATGTGGCATGGAGATGAGTTGTCTTTACAACAATTTTTGTCATGGATTAATTCCTTGGACATTACTCTACAATTCTCTATGCAATACCATCCGAGTTATATCAATTTTTTAGATATACTCATCAAAAAGGAAGGAAATATTCTTACCACCAACCTCTTTAGAAAGCCAACTGACAGAAATGTATAGCTACAATTTTCTAGTTTCCATCCATATCATCTCATAAAAAGTTTACCTATCAGTCAATTTCTTCACCTTCGTCGCCTATGTTCGAGCAAACTGGATTTTGAAAAGCAGGCAGAGGTTCTATTTAAGAGGCTACTATAGTGGTTACCCATTTAAAATTATAAAACAATCATATAAACTGGCTAAACACGTGGAACGACAGTGGCTATTATTGGACAGTACCAAGTCCATTTCCACACCTCTTGTATGCACATTGTGTTACGTCACGAAATCAAGCCAGAGTGCCGAGGTAATTCGTCAATATTGGCCTGTATTAAAAACACTCTGTTTTTGCACAACCACCTTTGATCACTTATAGTAGAGACAAGAATCTTCGAGATATTTTGGTACATTCTTATCTTTCTACTACAGTGACTGAAGAAGCAGACCATCCACCTGGCCATTGACCATGTCACAAATGTACCTTGTGTCAGTTGACTTTATCTGGACCATCTTGGCAAGATCACTTTGGCACCAACCATATAGCTCAATCATATTCTGATTGCACTACTATGCATGTGATCTACCTTACAATATTTCCCTGGAGTAAGTATTATATTGGGCATACAAAAAGATCTATATGGACACGACTCCTTGAACATCGTAGTTGTCTTACTACAGCTAAATTATAAGCGCCAATTATAGCTCATTATTTAGAAAAATCTCATAAATTTACGGATCTCGTGGAGGGTTATTGACAAGATTTTCATAACTAGTAGGGGGGAGATATTAAATTTAAGAGAACAACAATGGATATTTAGATTGAATTCAGTGCACCCAAGTGGTTTAAATCTAGCAATTGAATGATATTCAATTATCTGATACACGGACTGATTAATTGACAGGTAGGCACTTTAAATACCTTTACGTAGCCTGACTTCCGGTGAATGTAACCACTAACCGGTACATAACACTCGCAAGCTGAAGAAATGGTTCAGCTGTAGTAAGTCTACATTTTCTGTGCTTTCACAATGTTAGAATTGGAAAATAATTTTTCTGATAATTTTTGTACTATTTCGATAGAAGAATAATCTCCCCTTGACGAAGGATAGCACTCTGAAACACGGACTGTGTCGGAAGTAGTATCAAGCGATGGTTTGGGCATAAGTAACTCGACTAATCTCACAGTTTGGGAAGGAAATCCAGTGTAAAATATTTAAAAAGTACCACTCTTACAACCTTGGAAGGAAATTAAGCTAAGTAGTCAATTTTGTGCTAATTTTCACATCTAAGAATCAATTTTTGTATTATTTAATGAACATTTAAAAATATCACTGTGAAACAATTTTTATTTTGTGATAGATATATAAGCATAATGGAAAAACTCAAAAACAAATGACCTATAATTAAATACTGGCATAGTTTGGAATGTGTTTCCACACAAAATGACATATGCCCTGTATAATGGTCATTATCTTCACAATAAGTAAGAAACATATTAGAAACATAGAAATGACAGCAGAAGAAGACCGAACGGCCCATCCTGTCTGCCCAGCAAGCTTCACACATTTTTTCTCTCATACTTATCTGTTTCTCTTAGCTCTTTGTTCTATTCCCCTTCCACCCCCACCATTAATGCAGAGAGCAGTGATGGAGCTGCATCCAAGTGAAATATCTAGCTTGATTAGTTAGGGGTAGTAGGGGTAGTAACTGCCGCGATAACCATGCTTATTTGTTTTACCTAGACTATGTTGTACAGCCCTTGTTGGTTGTTTTTTCTTCTCCCCTGCCGTTGAAGCAGGGAGCTATGCTGGATATGCGTGAAGTATCAGTTTTTTTTCTCCCCTGTCGTTGAAGCAGAGAGCCATGCTGGATATGCATTGAAAGTGAAGTGAAGTATCAGGCACATTTGGTTTGGGGTAGTAACCGCCGTAACAAGCCAGCTACTCCTCGCTTTGTGATTGTGAATCCTTTTTTTCTTCACCCCTGTCGTTGAAGCTATGCAGGATATGCGTGAAGCATCAGTTTTTTGTTTTTTTTGTTTTTTCCCCTGCTGTTGAAGCAGAGAGCTATGCTGGAAATGCGTGATATATCAGTCATTCTCCCATGCCGTTGAAGCAGAGAGCCATGCTGGATATGCATGGAAAGTGAAGTATCAGGCATATTTGGTTTGGGGTAGTAACCGCCGTAACAAGCCAGCTACTCCCCACTTTGTGAGTGCGAACCCTTTTTCTTCTCCCTTGCCGTTGAAGCAGAGAGCTCTGCTGGATGTGTGAAGTATCAGTTATTCTTCTCCCCTGTCGTTGAAGCAGAGAGCTATGCTGTATATGCATTGAAAGTGAAGTATCAGGCATATTTGGTTTGGGGTAGTAACCGCCGTAACAAGCCAGCTACTCCCCTCTTTGTGAGTGCAAATCCTTTTTTCCATTTCCTCTTGCTGTTGAAGCTTAGAGCGATGTTGGAGTCACAGTAAGCATGTGTATGTTTATTGAATAAGGGTATTGTGTCCAGGCGGTAGCCATCATTCTGGCGAGTCACCCACTCTTCATTGGCGGCCTCTTGACTTTATGGATCCACAGTGTTTATCCCACGCCCCTTTGAAGTCTTTCACAGTTCTGGTCTTTACCACTTCCTTCGGAAGGGCATTCCAGGCATCCACCACCCTCTCCGTGAAGAAATACTTCCTGACATTGGTTCTGAATCTTCCTCCCTGGAGCCTCAAATCGTGACCCCTGGTTCTGCTGATTTTTTTCCTACGGAAAAGGTTTGTCGTTGTTTTTGGATCATTAAAACCTTTCAAGTATCTGAAAGTCTGTATCATATCACCTCTGCTCCTCCTTTCCTCCAGGGTGTACATATTTAGATTCTTCAATCTCTCCTCGTACGTCATCCGATGAAGATCCTCCACCTTCTTGGTCGCCCTTCTCTGTACCGCTTCCATCTTGTCTTTGTCTTTTTGTAGATACGGTCTCCAGAACTGAACACAGTACTCCAGGTGAGGCCTCACCAAGGACCTGTACAAGGGAATAATCACTTCCCTTTTCTTACTCGATATTCCTCTCTCTATGCAGCCCAGCATTCTTCTGGCTTTTGCTATCGCCTTGTCGCATTGTTTCGCTGTCTTCACATCATTAGACACTATCACCCCAAGGTCCCTCTCCTGCTCCGTGCACATCAGCCTTTCCCCCCCCCCCCCCCCCATCGAATACAGTTCATTCGGATTTCCACTCCCCATATGCATGACTTTGCACTTCTTGGCATTGAATCTCAGCTGCCATATCTTCGACCACTCTTCCAGTTTCCTTAGATCCCGTCTCATTCTCTCCACTCCTTCCGGCATGTCCACTCTGTTGCAGATCTTAGTGTCGTCCGCAAAAAGACAAACCTTACCTTCTATACCGTCCGCAATGTCGCTCACAAAGATATTGAACAGGACCGGTCCCAACACCGATCCTTGCGGTACACCACTTAAAACCGCTCTCTCTTCAGAGAAGGTTCCATTTACCATCACACATTGTCTTCTGTCCGTCAACCAAATTGACAGACAGAAGGCAATGTGTCAACCAAAGATATAATTGTGTTGTGTAAGTTGCCATATTTTGATTGAAATGTTCATTGACCAACTACCACCTATTTGATTCAATTCATAGAGTCGCATAGTGTTTGACATATTAATTAAATGAGACATTTGCCAGTATTGAGATCTGTAAATGTGATTTAGGGATACCCTATTAAAGTATATTTTACCTTGAAACTACTTCTATAATATATTCAGTTCTCTGTGTGTGACTGTATGTGTATAGGGGAATCAATAAATAAGGCAAATTTAAATTCTTTAATTTTTTTTTTTGGCAAAATATTTTTCTTCTGTAGCAACATGGCATCAATTGTACACCATAAAGAACCCAAGTAGATTCTTGGGCATGCAGACCCTGCATTTTTATTTATTGACTCCTCCTCATAGCTATTTATCTATATGTGTGTGTGTGTGTGTGTGTACATACATCAAGACACACACTTTAAAATAACATCTCTCTCCTTTTACATTGATCACTTTTGCAATCTGTTTTACTTTTATTTTCCTGTGCAGTAAAAGAGCAAAGATATGCAAACTAAAAAAAACAGGATTGGTTCAGAGAAGGACTGTGCAGAGAAAGGCGACCAAAATGATAAAGGGCATGGAAAGGCTCCCCTTTGAGGAAAGAATAAAGAGGTTAGGGCTGTTCAGCTTGGATAAGATATGGCTGAGGAGGATATGGTGGAGGTCTACAAAATCATGAAAGGACTTGAACAGGTTATTGTAAATCGGACTAGGGGGCACTCCATGAAGTTAGTAAGTAGCTCATTTAAAACAAATCAAATTCTTTTTCACTCAATGCATAGTTAAGCTCTGGAATTCATTGCCAGAGGATTTGGTTACGGCAGTTAATGTAACAGGGTTTAAAAAAGGTTTGGTTAAGTTCCTAGAGGAGAAGTCCATGAACTGCTATTAATCAGTAAGAAATAGTAACTTGGGATCTATTTAATGTCTGGGTACTTGCCAGGTACTTGTAACCTGAATTAGCCATTATTAGAAATAGGATGCTGGGCTTGATAGACCCTTGTTCTAACCCAGTATCGCATATCTTATGTTCTTATTTTCTTACACTAAGCTTCCTAGCATTCAAACTGTAAACAAACTACAGGCATTGTAATGCAGCACTACAAGGCACTCTTTTAAAATGAATATCAAAACAATGGCAAACAGGAGAAAACAAAGTACAAAATAAAATGTAAGCCATTAGTTCAAGGATGTCAAAAACTGTATTTTCATCTATTCTATTAGTTCTTATGATGTCCCTTTAAGCTACAGAAAATAACTTGAATACAACTGCTAAACTTATTTTTCAACTTATATGATCAATTTTCCCCAAAATAAGCTATTGCTTCCTGAATCAATGTAATACATTTACTGTAGTAATAGCATTAGTAATAAAGTTATAGGGATCTATGTAATAAAATTCTCACTAAAATAAAGTTTAGCCTGGCCTCACAAACATAATGTGAATGTTAAAATGGCACTGCAAAAGTGATGCACTAAAATTTTGTGTGGGCACAGTAAAAAAAAATGTCTCTAATAGTCTAACATACTATTATCATGCACCTGTCTTCCATGTTGGTAAGGGTCTTTAAAAAGCAGTGTGAGAGGACATGGCTGGGGACAAAAGGAAGCATAGAAGGAGGGACACATGGAGGAATCTGACCACATTTATTCAGAAGAGCATCAACATCTAACCATAGAGAGACCAGAGAAGGCAGATGGACAGGGCTGTTGCAAGAGTATTTAGTGCTCTAGGTGAACCTCTGTCACAAACTCACCTCTCCCAACTTACCTACTGGCAGCAGCTTCAACACAGCGCACTCTTCTATCGGCGGCAGTAGCTCCAGCACAGCGTTCCCTTCTTTGGCTGTTTTGGCTCAGTCTAGACCTTGTGCTGGTGTCATTTTGCTGCCCCAAAAACTTTGGCACTATAGGCAATTGCCTAGTTTTCCTAATGAAAGCACCGGCCCTGCAGATGGAGGAATTGAAGGGGCAATAAGAAGAGCTTTGAAGAAAGACAGGGAACTGGAAGGGGGTGAGGTGGAGCTGAGGAGGGCTGAGCAGGTGCTGGATCAGGTGAGGAGGAACTGGATAAGGTTCAAAGGAGAAACTTTGAACTTTGAACCTTATCCAGAAGGAGCAGAAGAAATGTTAGGGGCAGCTGAATGCTGAAGTTGTATAAGAAGGGAGCAAGAAAGGGTAAGCAGGAGAAGTGGAAGCAAGCGAAAGGAGGAGTTGATGGCTGCAGGGACTGAGGAGCAGCTGGAGGGGGAGTGAGAGGAGAAATTGTAGATTGGACAGGGAGCATGGGGGAAATATTCATATATGCTGATGACATCCAAATATACAACTCTCTGGAAGACACCTACAAAAAAAAACAGCCAATTACCTCACCAAAATAAAGCAACTACTAACCAACATGAGACTTATCTTAAACATTGATAAGACAGAAATAATCATGCTGGATAGAAAGAACAACCCTACGCACATACCACCACTCAACATAATGAATCAAAAGACTGCAATCTCCCCTGTCACCCATACCCGCAACCTAGGAGCCATAATCGACAAGGAACTATCCTTCAAGAACCACATCTCCACTAAAATCAAAGACAGATATTACAAACTCCTAACCCTATGACATCTAAAACCTTTCCTTTCCCCCAACAACTTCAGAACAGTCCTCCAACTACTCTTCTCTAACCTGGATTACTGCAACTCCCTGCTATTCAACTTACCTCTCACCACTATCCGACCTCTCCAAATCCTTCAAAACACAGCCGCCAGAATACTCACAGGAATGAAAAAATATGATCACATTACTCCAACTCTCATTTCACTACACTGGCTCCCAATAAAATACAGGATAGACTACAAAATACTATACATAATACACAAAATAATATATGAAAAACAAACAAACTGGCTAAGTGCATCCATAAAACTCCACTCACCAAACCGAAATCTCCGGTCAGCTAACAAAGGTCTATTAAAAATTCCACATGCTCGCCACAAACAACTTGCCTCAACACGGAAGAGAGCCATTTCCCTAGGAAGCACCGAACTCTGGAACACCCTCCCAAATGAACTGAGAACACAGCAAAATGTAAAAACCTTCAAAAAAGAACTAAAAACTTGGATGTTCACCAAAGCCTACCAAAACACCCAATGACTCTAAGCTACAACTTCGATCCCTACTGGCCCATATAAACATGCAGAACCAATAAAAAAAACACGTAATTAACCTGTACAGTTTTACAACCGAACTATGCTTAGAACGACTATGATAACAATGTTAACAAGCACATGCATTTCTGAACACTCTGTTAAATATTGATACTTTGTAAACTGTTGTGATGGCGAAACCGAATGATGGTATATAAAACTCGAAAAAAAATTAAATAAATAAATGGGTAACTGGAATTTGGAGGCAGGGCCAGCGCGTCCATTAGGCGAACTTCGGTGGTTGCCTAGGGCACCGAGCCGTAGGGGGCACTGAAGAGCAGCCACATGGTGTCTCAAGCGGGGCAAACAGAAATAGAGACTGTGCTTCTCAGGGCTCCCCCCCACCTGTTTCAGCACCGACTGTTTCTATTTCTCTTTGCCGCAAGTGGGATAGGCCCCACTTGCGGCACCACGTGGCTGCTCTTCGGCGCCCCCTATGGCTCGGTGCCCTGAGAAGCACACAGTCAGCGCCAAAACAGGTAAGGGGGGGGCGCAACCAGGGAGGGGGCACGACCGGGGGGATGGCGGCAGCGTAAGGGTCGCCTAGGGTGCCCAATACCCTTGCACCGGCCCTGTTTGGAGGTTATGAAAGGGGGGAGAGAAGGGAGTTGTCTGAAGAGGTAAAAGGTGGGAGGTGGAATTTGTGAGGATCCTGGAGATTAAAAATCTTATTTAAAAAGAACTTTTTCAAATTATGTGCCTATGGAAAATAATCTTTATTGAATAAGGCCCCATGAGAATTAGATAGTGGCTGAAAGAGGGGTGTAGAAAGAGTAAAGAAGATTAGGACTTAGAAGGGAATAAGAGATGGGAATGGATATATAAAAGGGGTTGATAGATGATGAGGGGAAGACAGCACTAAAGGGTCGATGAAATAAACTGCGCTGAGCTTACCATGGGTTTTTACTCATGTTTTAATGCGGGTTTTTTGGCACTAATCTTGGGTTTAGCACTAAATAAAACCCCACACTAGATAGCCCATGGTATGCTTAGCACGGGTACATGCAATTCTCATGTAATCGAAGGCATTAGCTATTACAGAGCAATACAGAGAGCCACATCAGCAGGAAGACATTTTAGTGTGTTGCTTTCTAATGCAGGAAATTTAATGCCAGGGCCAGGGCAGGAGTAAAAGTTAAGTCACATTTCTGGTGGTCATTTTAGTCTATTGTGGTGTTATGCATAGCTGCTTCTCTTTGGAAAACATGTTTAACCGGAAACCATTTCCAGTTATCATTAAGCCCAGGGAAATGCTAGAAAGAATAGTTTAGTGCATGAGGGGAGGATCCATCCAAACTCAGTCCCTCCCTTTGTGGGGTCTAGAATGATGATTCCCCTGAGAGGCTTTGTAACAGCTCTCTTCTGAGAATCTGTGGGCAATCCTTTATGGTTTTTGAAAAGATAAGAGGTAGTTAGGAGCTTCACCCGATTTGTATTTTTCAGGTCCAGTCAGAGGAAGCAGCTAACCCAGCCTGGGCTTCCTGACCAGGGTTGGGAGGATTTTTCCTTCCAGTCTCCTGACTAGCTGGTTGGGATAACTCTCTAGGTTTCAGGTTTATGATTTTACATGGTAGCAGCTTTACTGGACTTCTGGGCCTTTCTTGGATCCAGGGCACAGGGAACCCTGTGTCTGGGACGCCCAGGGATAGGGAAGACCTGACCATCAGAGGTGGTGACCCAGTGTAAGGAGGACTCCAGTGTTATTCTTGATTAAAGAAGAAAGAGACATTGAGTTAAAGAGATCCAGGAGGAAGATTCTTTGACTGCCCCTTCCTTTCTGCACTGGAATAGGGTAGGTCACCTCCACCCAGGGATCCCTCCCATCAGGGGTCCCAGAGGAGAGACTGAGACTGTGAGAAACCTAAAAGGAATTTGAATAGCAGCTAACTGTGAGTAAAAGAACTGTAAAGATCCTTGAGGACACCCATCCGGCGTCCCCTCTGGGGAAAGATAATTATTCCTCTTTGTGCAAGGACAGGACTTTAGCCATCTCTGGAAGGGGTTTCCTGTCCATTATAGGATTGCCATGCCCCCACGGACCTCCATTCCAACTAAACCAGGAGGGTGGATGTATCCCCAGCCTGCAACTAAGACTCCTGCACAGACAGAGGGAAAAGACTGTAAGAGAATCCAGGAAGTCTGTGGTGTTGGAACTATATTTACTGTGCTGTTTGCATCAGTGTTAACAGTAAAGACTTGCATTTTTGGACACTAACCCAGTGACGCCACAGTGTTTATGTGGGCACACAACATCACAGTGGAGAACATTATCTCTCTCCCAGGGACAACCAGAGGGAAATCAGCCATGCCAGCACTGGGCCCTAGAAATTCACTCTTTCCCCCCATTAAAAGGATCCACCCCCTGGGGAAAGAGTCAGATAGAAGAGCTAGCCAGGGTTCCTGCCCCAAAGAGTTTACACATTCTTTTATGGCCCCCGCCCATGCAGGGCAGGCACACCGAGGTGGGGTTACACATGGATTAAATACATTTTTTTTAATGGTTTGATACATTTTGCAGGCAAGTCGAAGAATTCAAGCGGCATATGCTTTAGAACAATAAAGAGAGAAGGAAGAGAGAGAAAGAAGACGATTTATTGTCGAAGAAGGAAGGAGGGTCTGAAAGGTGCAGGCTCAAGCTGTTCACAGAAGGGCACACAGGCAGCGGATACTTCACCTGAGGATAATACTGCTGGGGTTACCAAAGACAGATATATTCCGGAACTATAGATTGAGCTCCAGGGCAATTCTTTCTCTTTACAAAGAAATGGAAGATAACACTGATCCTCTAAGTGATAATGGATATGCCATTCCAGGCTTGGTCAAGCTTCTCCATACCTTGCATATTCTTGCCATTGATTCATACCAGAACATAGTGGCTGGCCCAGTCATTGTTTTCAAGGCATTTCAGTCAAGTACCGAGGACGTTGATGAAATGGGTCAAGGAGCACATCAAGTAACCACAGCAGCTTACGGAATGGGAGGAGATGAAGGGCACTTTTGTCAATATAGCTGGCATGCCGAATGTAATGGGTGTAATTGATTGCACCGATGTAGCTCTCATCCCCCCATACAGGAGAAAAATGGCATCCCATAACAGGAAGCATTTTCACTCCTAGGGGCTGATGCAATACAGTGCGCTTAGCCCAGGGCACTGTATAACCCACAGTTGGACGCGGGTTGTATGGGCGCTAACTAATCCCCTTATACAATAAGGGGCGGATTTTAAAAGGGTTTTGTGCGTAAGTTACGTGTGTAACCCTTAAAAAAAAAACCCTGCGCGCGCCGAGCCTATTTTGCATAGGCTCGGCGGCGCGCACAAGACCCGGGACGCGCGTATGTCCCGGGGCTTACAAAAATGGGTGGAGTGTGGGCAGGGCCATGGGCAGGGCCGCGGTCCGGGGGCATGTCCTGGGGTGTAGCGGCGGTCCGGGGGCATGGCCAAGCGCCCCGACACAGTGGCCTGTGTCGGGGCCTGTCGCGCTGGCAGACAGCCGGCGCGCATAACTCAACAAAATAAGGTGGGGGGATTTAGGTAGAGCTGGGGGGTGGGTTAGATAGGAGAAGGGAGGGAAAGGTGGGGGGGGGGAACAAAAAAAGTTCCTTCCAAGGCTGCTCCGATTTCAGAGTGTCCTTGGAGGGAACGGGGAAACCCATCGGGCCTCCCCTAGGGCTTGGCGCGCGCAAGGTGTACATATGTGCACTCCCTTGCGTGCGCCGACCCTGGATTTTGTAACATGCGCGCGGCAGCGCACACATGTTATAAAACCAGGTGTACATTTGTTTGTGCCTGGTAGTGCGCACAAATGTACCTCCGCGCGCAATTTTTAAAATCTGCCCCTAAGGGGATTAGCGCCGCTACAACTCATGTCCAATGTGGAGTGAAACTAATAGCGCTCATCACATGCAAATGCATGTGACTGAGCCTATTAGCTATTCAGTCCCTATGCAAAAAAAAAAAGAAAATGTGCATCTAGAAATTAACGCCTGCCCGGAGCAGGTGGTAATTGCTGAGCGCTACTAAAACTAATACAGAAAAGCAGAAAAAAACTGCTTTTCTGTACTGCCTCCTACTTAATATCATTGGGATATTAAGTAGGAGGAACATCTCTTTAAAAAAAATAATAATACAAAAAAAAAGTTTAAATAAGCCCTGGCAGGGGTTAGGAAAATTATCACTGATAAATTCAGTGTCCATTCTCCCAACCTGACTACCAGCACCAGAAGGAGTGTATAAATCAATATTAAAGTGTCAGGCACTTAATATTAATTTATTCACTCCTTATTGCCCATTGGTCCTTTTCACTGACATTTGTCAGTGAAAGGACTAATCCCCTTTCTGATTTGTCCTTTCACTGACATATGACAGTAAAGGGACCAATCAGCAATAAGTGAAGGCGTGAATAAATAAATATTAAGTGCCCGATACTTTAATATTGATTTATTAACTCCTCCTGGTGCCCATAGGTTCGGAGAATGGACGCTGAATTTATCAGCCATTTTCCTAACCCCTGCATGCACGCTGTTTAGGAAAACGGGATGCTGCTAAATTCAGCATCCATTTTCTTAACCTGCAGACAGCCACCAACAGCGGACCTCTCTCTGGCTCACGCTGTCAAGTAGTAGAGGTGCATTATGAAAGCGGGCGCTGAACATACAGCGCCCGCTTTCAGCGCAACGTTTTTGCATCGCCCCCCCCTAGAATGTACAAGTTGTGTTCAATGCACACATGAAGATCCTCAGTGTTGTCTTCAATTTTTCCAACTGCAGCCATGACGTCTACATTCTTGAGCAGGCAGCGCTAGTTCAAAATTTCACAGAAGGGACATATAGTGAAGGCTAGTTGCTAGATAAATCTGAAGCAGAATTCAAACCAAAGCACAATCTAAAAAGTCAATATAAGCTCTCTGGGGTGGGTACCAAAAGTGGAATAGTATTTACTTTTTGGTGCATAGTGCCAGAAGTGTGTAGTATTCTACTATGCAATCAAAACATTAGCTGTCTGGGTCTCTGGGGTGGGTATTGAAAGCTGAATAGTACTTATTTTCTGGTGTATGGTGCCGAAAGTGCATACTATCCCATTACACATATAAGCTTTCTGGGGTCAGAATCAACATGAATTAATTTAGTGCCTTGCATCCCTTTTTGGCCTAGCCACTTTTCTTGTTATTGGGGGTCAAGTTAATGGATTGTTGTATTTCCAGTTTTTTGCAGGAGATGTTGGTTACAGGTATAAGCATGGTTGCTGACACCCCTGGTATCAGGGTTAGGGCACTGTGTGCAGGAAGATCACAACACCCCTGGTATCAGGGTTAGGGCACTGTGTGCAGGAAGATCACAACACTCCTGGTATTAATAGGGATAGGGCACTGTGTGCAGGAAGATCACAACACCCCTGGTGTCAGGGTTAGGGCACTGTGTGCAGGAAGATCACAACACCCCTGGTATCAGGAATAGGGCACAAGTTCTAGTCATATTGACTGATCACATTACTTTTTTTGTCAACTACCAACAGTTTCCATTTCCCATCCCCCCAACCATCACCTCAGTTGGAACCTTGGTAACATCAATAGATAAGAGGGCAGCCAGCCAATAGGAATACATATTCATTCCTAACTGACCTTTACTGACCTGGAAAGTGTTAATAATTTGTATCATTTTCTGTTAGTGTTCCTGAGTTTCCATTTCCATTTCCCATCCCCCCAACTATCACCTCAGTGGGAACCTTGGTAACATCAATAGATAAGAGGGCAGCCAGCCAATAGGAATACATATTCATTCCTAACTGACCTTTACTGACCTGGAAAGTGTCAATTTGTATCATTTTCTGTTAGTGCGCACTAACGGGAGTTAGTGCGCACTAACACGATTTAACGATTTTTAACGATAAATCGTTAGAATTTCTATTGTATTGTGTTCTATAACGATTTAAGACAATATTAAAATTATTGGACGATAATTTTAATCGTTGAAAAACTATTCACATCCCTACCATTTATCTCTTTTCAGATCATGGCAAACCTCAGGAGAGATGAATAACAGGAGAAATATGCAGTGTACCTGTTTTTGTTTAATATGGCTTTAATATGTTCCAATTTTAAATGTGATTTTATTAAAGACAATTTTTAATGAAAGACTGATCTATTTCATCATTGGTCTGACTCCATTTTATCACAGGCCTCTCATCCTCAGGCCAGAGGTTACCTCACCAATCTTGGAAATCTATGGTCCAAGTATGCTGGGGCCGTGACTGTCATCACAGGTTTGCCATCTTTGTGTCTGAGGTTTCCAGGCTGGCCTGTAAATCCCAGGCCAAAAGAGAAAAGGCCCATGACCTACTTCCAACTAGAATAAAAAAACATAACACAACTACAATTTTAAGAGTGTTTACTTGACGTCACAGTAATTGCATAAAATGTAAGATTGCTTATGTTGTTCGCTATTAAAATTCAATAAATTCAATCAACGGGTCCATAAACTAGAGAAACATTTAACAACCCATGGTGACAGCCTGGGAAAGTGGGCAAAGCACCCCAGTCTGAAGGAAGAGATATAGATGAGCCAGCATTTTAACAAAATAGCAGTGATAAGTGCCAATGATGTATCTGACCATGGTATGCCCAATGACAGCAGGAGGATAGGAATCAAGCAGTGGCAGGGTAAACAATGGCAGAAATGAGGCATTCCAGTGGGGAAAAACATCTGTGTTGGAAGGAAGAGCAGGAGCAGAACTATCATTTCTGCAAACAGCTGTGACAAGCACTGATAATGCACCCACCTTCAAAAAAAAATGGTGCGGGCCATCCATTGCTCCTACCATGTGACAGGATCCAACCAATAGCACCGATAGCCCCTGTCACATGGTAAGGGCAAAGGGCCATCGGCGCCATTTTGATTAGTGGCAGCCGACGGCCCGAGAGGGGGAGATCACTCCCGGGACCCCACTGGATCACCAGGGACTTTCAGTAAGTCTTGGGGTGGGGGGGGGGTTGTGCAAGTCTTGGGGGGGTCGGGAGGGTGGGGGTTTGCAATTAATTAAATTTCAAGGGTTGGGGTGGGTTGTTTTTTTTTAATGTGCCCTTTCTCCCCCCCCCCCAAAAAAAAAAAAAAACGATAAGAAAACCACATGAAATTTCACGGGTTTTCCTATCGTTTCATCAGCCCCCTGAAACGCAACGAAATTGGAAATATCGTCTTTATTTCCTACTTCGTTGCAAACAAATACACATGCCCATAGGCTCTCCTTTCTGAGCTAAGGCACAAGAAATGGCATTCCTCTCACTCTGGGGATATTTCCCCATACAAACATCCAAATATCTACACCTATATATTTAGAGAGGGGGGGGAGGGGGTGGCTCATACCTTAAATAATTACCATAACACACTGCAGCAGTCCAAGGGATCAGCCAAATTAAGAAGTTATATAGCACTGAAACCACAAGAATCTTCCCAGAAAGTAAAAATTATCCTTAGTGTTCATTCCCCTTGACTTCTAGTCTGTTCTTACAGAACACTACTGGTCTTCTTTTACAATTTTAAATGTTTTTATCTAATTGATTATATTTAATGGTATGATGGTATGAGAGCAGGGATTTATTTAAGAATATAAACTTGTTATAAATTCACCCTTCCCAGTCAAGATCAGAAACTTGACTGACAATATGAAATGAGGACATTATGTATTAGGGAAAGTTTTATAGTGGAATACTCATCATTTTATTAATTAACAAAAGCTAAACACACTATAAAACAATTAGCTTATTCATAGAAAACAGGAAGTGTATTCCCCCTGTTAAAGTACCAGCAAAGGACAAACCAACATTTAAACATACAAAATCAGTTCACAGTAAGAAAAAACACAAAAAGGATAATGATATCCACTTTGTTTTATAGTCTTTTGTCTATGTTAATTGGTATTTAAAAATGTGTTCAAGCAGCAAAGTGTGCAGCAAGAAAACTATTCTGAATATGTAAAAAAAAAAAAAAAAAGATCTGATTCTTTATAATGTCAATTTCCAGAAATGCACACAGCCATATGTCACAGAAGAATAATTCTACATCAAATGAAGAGCCTTTTCCAATAAGAATGACTTTTTTTTCTCATTTTCTGCTTATGGCAAAAATCTTTATTGCATAAGGATGTCTGACACTTGACAAGAGAGTCCCAGTGATGATTGCAAGCAGATCTAGATGTAAGGAATTCCACAATAAATATATATTTGATGTATTTGCTGATACAAGATCTAAAAACAAAGCTAATTTTTATAGCTTGGCTATCCTAGAAACCAGACCTATTTGTAGTCCTGCTGACGTTGGCCAGTTTCACCTAGAGCAGCTTCAAGGCTTAACCTAAGCAAATGGCAAGAACAAAATGTAAATTATAAATATAACATGCTTACTCCAATGATGTAAATAAATGTGCAATGTTCTTACAGCATTAAACAATCTTCAGCAAACATGAAAGACTGAGCAATGCTCTCAACCATGACTTCATTCTAAAGTAAACACTCATCCTTGCTCAATGGCTTAAACTGAGAACCCCACTCAAACATGCGCGGTGATTCAAATTGAAAAACAGGTGAATCAAAGCAGTTAGTCATGATAATGAGATCTTAATCAATTAAATGCTCCCAGGATATAGCTCCTTCAACCAAAAAAAGAAGCTCATTCAATAGCTGAATTTAAACCAAAAGGTTCTATACTGCCAAAAAGGAATATCCATCTCTGTTCTAACTGAGCTAATAGTCTGTTCCTATCACCTCCCCTTATATCCCATTTGACTTTGTCAATCACAAAACAGTTCAATGATGAAAATTCCTGCTTCTTATCTAAGCAATGAGAGACCATGAGTTTTCAAGCAGCTTTTATGTTACAAAATAAGTTTTCTCAGAAGTCTATTAGTTTTGCTTAAAAAAAAACAGGGAACATGAACAAAAAAACCAATGTATTCACATAATCCAATGTACAAGAAGTGAAATGCTGCAATTCATGTCTGTGATGGTTCAAAAGATTACTGATCTGATAGATATTGACACAACTTGAGCAAGTGCCACATTTATAATGACTTCAAACCTGATGCTTAGTCTACTTTTGCAATCTGTCACTGTAGATGGCAATAAAGCAGGAGAAATAAGCTCTTTTAAGTCTTTAAGTGTGGCCAGAAAACTAGATTTAACTGTCTATATACAAAAGAATACAGCCGATTAAGCAGCACACATTGAAAAAAACAAACAAAACAAAACTGGCCCCACAGCCATGGTCCTCCTTTTTCCGAACTGGATAGCCAAATTGGACAGACAGGCCCATGCTCACTCCCCCAACTAAGCTCTCGTTATCAAGAAAAATGGTCTGATGCAAAGACCTTGGGTTCTCTGGGACAGTGGCAGGAACACTTCTCCAGGGCCACCAAGAGGGTATCTCAGTCCAAGAATAATACATACAGAAATTTGTGTTCAAAACAAAACGTTTACTAGAAGCACAATATAAGGGCAGGTAATACAAAATGTAGAAGAAATGCAAGCATAAGATTTTTCTCAGTAAATAGAATGACGGTATATAAAATGTCTAAATAAATAAATAAAATATATAAATAGCAAAGCAAATCAAATACAGTTTAGCTGCAGTCACAGCTTGGAAGTCAAATCCTCATATACCTTGAAGAAATCAAGCCAGGAAAACTCAGCCTTCCCCAGGCTCCTAAAAAAGTTCTTCTTCCCAAGATACCCCTCAGTATTAAGGAATCCACTTCTCCCAATTCAGAAATGCTTCTCAAATACCTTGATCATGAAGACTGCCTCCTGAATGAGATCATAACTCCAATGATCTGGAAATAGCAACTATCCTGGACCAGCCTTACACAATCCAACAGCTGAGGGACACACCCTCTCCCAAAGGAAAAAAAAAACAACTATGGCTCTTTCCCTCACTAGAGCTTGGGCAGAATACAACTCCATGCTGCTTCCCTTGATCCCTCTCACTGTTGACTCCATACAGTAACTCCTAGAGTCACTTTTATAACCCCACATTACTGACATACTCTTTAGGGGATGGACTGTCCTATCAATCACTAAAACTGCTAACTTCCTTTGCATCTCCCATTGCTAGAAGATACCAGAATGTAAGGCCTATATTTTGCTAGTACATGTATAGTTATGGTTAGGAAAGGAAGAAACAGTCAAATATAGGAGGGGAAGAGCTACAGAGAGGAATGAAGGGGAAGCAAAAGAACATAATCATTGTCAAGTTAAGTGTAAAACATTGATAAGGCAGGCTAAGAGAAAATTTGAAATAAAGTTGGCCATAGAGGCAAAAACTCAAAATAAAAATTTCTAAAAAAATATCCGAAGCAAGAAACCTGTGAGGGAGTGGGTAGGAACTTTAGATGACCAAGGGGTTAAAGGGGCTCTTAGGGAAGATAAGGCCATTGCAGAAAGAATAAAGGAAATCTTTACTTCTGTGTTTACTAATGAGGATGTTGGGGAGATACCAGTTCCAGAATAACTGTGAACCTGGAAGATGTAGTAGATCAGATTGACAAACTAAAGAGTTGCAAATCACCTGGAACAGATGGTATGCACCCTAGGGTTCTGAAGGAACTCAAAAATGAAATTTCAGATCTATTAGTTAAAATTAGTAACCTATCATTAAAACCATCCATTGTACCTGAAGACTGGAGAGTGACCAATGTAACCCCAATATTTAAAAAAGGGGCTCCAAGGGTGATTCAGGAAACTATAGACTAGTGAGCTTAACTTCAGTGCCAGGAAAAATAGTGGAAACTATTCTAAAGATCAAAATCACAGAGCATATAGAAAGACATGGTTTAATGGACCATAGTCAGCATGGATTTATACAAGGCAAGTCTTGCCTCACAAATCTGCTTCAATTTTTTGAAGAGGTTAATAAACGTGGATAAAGTTGAACCAGTAGATGTAGTATATTTGGATTTTCAGAAGATGTTTGACAAAAGTCCCTCATTTGAGGGACAAACTGGTTAAAAGACAGGAAAGAGAAGCTGGATTAAATGGTCAATTTTCTCAGTGAAAAATGGTAAACAGGGAGTGCCTCAGGGATCTGTACTTGGACCAGTGCTTTTCAACATATTTATACATGATGTGGAAGGAATTTGACGAGTGAGGTAATCAAATTTGCAGATGATACAAAATTATTCAGAGTAGTTAAATCACCAGCGGATTGTGATAAATTACAGGAGGACCTTGTGAGACTGGAAGATTGGGCATCCAAATGGCAGCTGGAATTTAATGTGGACAAGTGCAAGGTGATGCATATAGGGGAAAAATAATCCATGCTGTGGTTACACAATGTTAGGTTCCATATTAGGAGCTACCACCCAGGAAAAAGATCTAGGCATCACAGTGGATAATACATTGAAATTGTTGGCTCAGTGTGCTGTGGCAGTCAAAAAAGTAAACAGAATGTAAGAAATTTTTAGGAAGGGAATGGTGAATAAAATGGAAAATGTCATAATGCCTCTGTATCGCTCTATGGTGAGATAGGAACTTGAGAACTGTGTACAATTCTGGTTGTCGCATCTCAAAAAAGATATACTTGTGATTAAGGAGGTACAGAGAAGGATGACCAAAATGATAAAGGGGATAGAACAGCTCCCCTATGAGGAAAGGCTAAAGATGTTAGGACTATTCAGCTTTGAGAAGAGACGGCTGAGGGGAAGATATGATAGAGATCTTTAAAATCATGAGAGGTCTAGAATGGGTAAATGAGAATCAGTTATATTTACTCTTTTGGATAATAGAAGGACTAGGGGGCACTCCATGAAGTTAGCAAGTAGCACATTTAAAACTAATCAGAGAAAATTCTTTTTCACTCAATGCACATTTAAGCTCTGGAATTTGTTGGCAGGGGATGTGGTTAGTGCAGTTAATGTAGCTGGGTTTAAAAAAAGGTTTGGATAAGTTCTTGGAGGAGAAGTCCATTAACTGCTATATATCAAGTTGATTTAGAGAATAGCCACTCCTATTACTGGCATCAATAGCAGGAGATCTACTTAGTGTTGGGGTACTTGCCAGGTTCTTGTAGCCTGGATTGGCCACTGTTAGAGACAGGATGCTGGGCTTGATGGACCCTTGGTCTCACCCAGTATGGCAATTTCTTATGTTAATATGTTCTTAACACAGGCAAAGAATAAGAGGGGACAATTTTCATACCCCCCCCCCCCCCCCCCGGGGGAATTTGCAGTTTATTTTGAAAGGGAAACTACCTTTGAGGGTTTGGGGCTAGAAAGGATAGAAAGTACAAATTTACCCATGGACTTTGTATCCGGCAAACTAGGGGTTAGCATCTCTGGTCCTGAAATGTCACAAGCAGGTCTGATTTTCAGGATACCCACAAAGAATATGCATGGGATATATTTGCATACAATAGTGGAAGCACATGTAGACGTACCTCATACATATTCATTGTGAATATCCTGAAAACCAGTCCTGTTTATGGCACTCCAGGACTGGAGTTGCCTGAACCTGCAGAAAACTAAGCACAGGTATTTCAAAATGAAATCTCTGCACATACTTTGCCTTCCCTCCTCCTGGCCCTGCGCTTTTTCTCCAGTGGAAGAAAGATTCTGCCCTGTGAAACACTGGGGGCACTTTTAGCTGCAATTTTCATTAACATGGGCAGCTTGCACTTCCGTGTCCGTCCCCCTGCCTCCCCCGTCCGTTTTACCGGACCCCAATATATTACACAAACTCCGTTTTGGTGAAAACAAGGCCGCAGCATTTATTAATTTCATTAACACAATTAACATATTATAATTTCCGGCACCCGAGCCGTCAGTGTTCACCGATCATGTAATCCGGGCTTCCAAACAGGCGTCCGCCGTGTTAAGCCAGTCCGCCACCATCTTTCGGCCCCCCGCCGTGCCATAGCCAGGGGGCCATTCCTCCGGGCTGCCCACGCCCAACACACGCCCCTTTTCTTTCCCGAGGACTTCCGGTCCGCCCCGACCTTGTCCTCGAAGTCCCCCTCCACCTTCCGGCTCGGGTACCCCCGCCCCTGCTGCGACTAATGTCAAACATATACAACATTTTATTAACATCAACCTCGCCCCTACTGCTCCCTATGCTTCACGACCCTCCCCTTTGGTCCCTTCCTTCCTGCTAGTCTGGGTGGGTGGGTGGGGAAGATTGCGAGCGCTGTCCCGGTAAAAAGACCGGGCTCAGCGCTCGCGGCCGCTTAAAGGGGGCCTCAGCCTCGCGATATCCGCGAGGCTGACGTCACCAGCGTGATGACGCGGCGGCCCTGCCGCGCCGCGCGCGTCATCACGCTCCTCCCCCATCCCCAGGCCCGATGATGCGGCGGCCTTGCCGGGCCGCGCTTGCCATCGCGCCCCTCCTGCGGTCCCGTGCCGCCCTCGCGTCGCCGCGCGGCCTCCCTGTCCCGCAGGTAAGCGCCATCGGGGGGGGGGAAGGAAAACCGGCGGAGGGGGCCCTCCCCTCGGCAAGCGCCATGTTAACGGGGGGGGCCCTCCCCGCATGCCGCGACTCGGCCCCGACTTCTGGGAATTTACCCAGTTAATTGTCTTCCTGAAGCAGAAATGCAAATCATTGTAATACACAATACAAATATAAAGCTATAAAGACAATAGAATCAGCTTTTGAAATGAACAGAATGAAGAAAACCTTATTAAAAGAAGAAAAAAAACAGGAAGGAACAAAACATGAAGGGAGTTGGACTGATGGAGAGCAAGAAGTTTGCAAAGTCTCAGTGAATAAAAAGTCAGAAACAATATTCTGGACATGTTTAGTCCTAAAACAATGACAGACCAAATTGTTCCATGAAATGATACCAGCTGGCTGTGTTCTTTTGGTTGCCCTTCAAAATGGAATAATGTCCTTGTTAGGATGCAAATTGAAATCGTTTTGAAGGTTATTTAATTTGAAATCACTGGATGAACAAGCGAAGGAAGGCACGTTAATGCAAATCAGTTTGACAATACAAAGTTTAAAAATACCAACCTTCACTGTAACAGCCAGAGCTAAAGCTGTGTGTGTGTATAAAAATTGCTTATGTAAGCAGTGAAGAGCTGCTTGTGAATTTTTCCTAAACCACATAAGAGTTCACGAGAATACACTTGCAGACTGTAATCTATCGGTTAAGCAATAGTGTCTGCTAACTTAACTAAACAAATGTATTCACAGCTACTTATATCAGTAATGGTTCCTGAAACATCTGAATCACGGCATTATTTCAAGGCCACAAACTAAGTCTTTCCTCAGCCACCTGTACCCGAAGCTTTTAGTCAGAGAACAGACTGGTAGGCACCTAATAAAAATGCAGAAAATAAGAGCTAGTGCAGACAATGGTGTGGGAGGCAAAGTATGAACCTTCTGACTAACATTCCATCGGGGAACCATACAGGAAGCCATGCAGAGCCAGGAAGGACACTGCCCCGGTGCTTCCTCTCTGCCACTTCAAAAATATCCACCAGCAGACCTCTTCAAACACTACTTGGGACAAATCCTGCCCCCTGCACTTGGCCTTTGCCTCATATTATGTTGCTGAAAAATAGAAGGAAGGTATTATGTAAATGGCTAGTACTGTTTGCTACTCCTGCTAATTACTCTTAAGGATTACAGTGTGAAGACACTGAGCAGAATGACTACACTAAACATCCAGCCATGCAGTCTTGACAAACTATGCTCCGACACCATGTGGCCTTATAAATATTGAGATGTTCCTTCATGAAACACCTGATCCAGAAATGTACAGTCACTAAGGGATGAGTGCAATGAACCCAGAGGTGCTTTTCCACAGTTGCTGGAAAATATATATACGCAAGATGAGGAACACTTAGGGTTATGGGAGATTCGACCATGCCACAGATTTAAGATATTTCCATAAGATCTGTTTAAAAAACAACATAGTAGCAAGAGGAGATAAATTGAAAGTGGCGCCTGGTCACGGTTTTCTTGTTTTACAGGGAGGGGGAGGGGGCGTTTTCTGTGGAAATTCTTTTGAATCAGATGCCTTTTTAACAGAAATCCCTCTCATACCTAATTAGTTTTACCAATGCAAAATAAATAAAAAAGATTTGAACTAAAAAAAAACCCAAAAAAACACGTCTTACTAATGGAACTTTGTCGGTAATTGTGGGAGGAGGAGAGGAGGAGGAAAATGGGGGAGGGGGAAGTGAGAAACCTGAATGTAAGGAATATATTTCTGTGAAGGTACAGAAAGACTATCATTAGCATTGAAGATTGCAAAGTTTCTACTTTTACCAGCCAGAGGTTTCAGAGGTGGGGTAGGGTGAGATGGGGAAGGAGGGAGGGGGGGTATTTGCCAATCTGTTTATCCTATGGAGGTCTGAATAAGATTAAATTCATGAATGCAGCTACAAATACACTCATTCATTATCTACATGAAGAACGTGAGTCTTTTACTATCTTGCACCTTTACGGAAACAAAAATGATAGAATTGTAATGACAAATGAGCAAATATGTGTTTCTAATAGAAGTTAAATACAGCCAATTTTATCAAATCTTGGGATATTATTTTAAAAACAATGTGTGTGCTGGGGGAGGAGCTCAAGATGGTGGCTACTTAGATGATATGATCCTACCTGCTCATCTGCTTGTTATCTCTTTCCTTTTCCTTTCTATTCTTTGTGCTATGAGGCATGACTGAAATGGGCAAACACAAAGGGAAGACCCAGATGTGTCCTATGGCTCCAGGTCCCCAGTGTGCAAGTGGGTTTGTCATCCAAATATGAGCAGTAGGTCCTGGTGAGTGTTTGCTAGAAGGCGTGGTGGGGAAGGTGTGCCACCAGCCTCCTGGGAGGCTGAGGTTTCACTGAATCCTGAAATATAAACCTTGCTGGCAGATCATCTGAGGCAGGCGGCAGCTGATCGACCACTCCAGATGCACATGGATGGCATGGCACTTCTTGGAGCTGCAGGGAGCTCGACAGCGCAGCCCCATGGAAAGAGGAAATTAGACTTTGGTGTTAAAAGGAAGTCCTGCCAACATTTTTCACCAACAAAGTAAAGATGATGGAGAATCAGTCTTGCATGCAGTGGCTCTAGCAAACAGCAGTGATAAGCATAAGGCACTGGTTCAAGGGAATATTTTACACTATCCTTGGAACAAAGCTTGGAAGAGAGCATCCTTGTTAAATTGCCATTAAACTAATATCTCCACAGATACCCCAGGTAATCTTGAGGTACGTTTTGAAGCTATTGTAATGCTAGAGACTTCTCTTTCAGCACAAGCATAGTTCAGTTGATTACAGAATTCACTAGAAATTTTACAGTCTTTTGATAATAAAGTTCTGGGCATAAATCAACCTTTGGACGTGGTAGAGGTTTCTAGGGGTGTGCATTCGTTTTGAACTTAAATGTAAAACGCTACTTTTTTTTTTTTTAACTTAAAAAAGTGATGAGGCGAAAACGATTGGATTTCCAACTTATTCAACATAGCTATGTTGAATAAGTTGGAAATCGCGATTGTTGATCAAAATAAAAATTTAAACCCCTCACCTTCCTTAATCCCCCCCCAAAGACTTACCACAACTCCCTGGTGGTCCAGCGAGGAGTCAGGACGCCATTTCTGCCATTTCTGAACTCCTTTGTGAGGAGCACGTGACGTCGGCGCCACGTCGGAGTGACGCGGCATCACGTGATTCCCCGCGGGTTCGCTCCGGGACCCTCGTTCGACCCAAAAGGAACTTTTGGCCAGCTTGGGGGTGTCAGGAGGACCCCCCAAGCTGGCCAAAAGTTCCTTTTGGGTCGAACGAGGGTCCCGGAGCGAACCCGCGGGGAATCACGTGACGCCGCATCACTCCGACGTGGCGCCGACGTCACGTGATTCCCCGCGGGTTCGCTCCGGGACCCTCGTTCGACCCAAAAGGAACTTTTGGCCAGCTTGGGGGTGTCAGGAGGCCCCCCCAAGCTGGCCAAAAGTTCCTTTTGGGTCGAACGAGGGTCCCGGAGCGAACCCGCGGGGAATCACGTGACGCCGCGTCACTCCGACGTGACGCCGACGTCACGTGCTCCTTGCAAAGGAGGTCAGAAATGGCGTCCTGACCCCGCTGGACCACCAGGGAGTTTTGGTAAGTCTTGGGGGGGGATTAAGGAGGGTGAGGGGTTTAAATTTTTATTTGCACATATGGACATAGACTCAACTTATGGAATTCTCCATATGTCCATATTGACCGTAAATGGGACCCCCTTTCGACTTATGGACTTATGAACATAAACTTTTGCTCTGCACATCCCTAGAGGTTTCTCTGGTAAAGAATATAGAAGTAGAAAATCTTTCAGTTTATGAAAATACTCAACATAAAATCGAAAACTTGGAAAATGTGATTAGATGCAAGATATTGTATCTCATTAATTTTTCAAACTTTCCTTCTGTTTTACCTGTTCATATGCTTCAGATAGATATGTTGGAAATTCTAAAGCTTCCAGAACAGTCTTGCTTTTCTATATTGTGATGAAAAAAAGAGGGTGGAGTTCAATCTTCAGAGACTGCACTCTCTTTTGACTTTTTTAATTTAATTAATAGAAGTTTTGGAGAAGAATGAGGAGAAGATTGTACAACAAGCTACTTTAATTATGGATTTTGTTCTTGAACTGGCCGAGATTGGATCCTCCATTTGTTTTTTAGACACTGGGATGCCCAGTGTAAAATTTGTGTTTTTCCAGATGTGGCAAATGCAACGCACAAAAAAAGAAGGAAATCATTTTATTAGTTGGGCCTAGAATCATGCAGCTCAGTAGTTTATTTTGGCTGAATTTCCCATGTAAATGTGTAATTAAATATCAGTCTAATAAGTATATATTTTATGAGCTATCCCACTTAACTACATTTCTGAGTTCTAGGGCAATTGCAGGAACACTTCCTGCTTTACTGCTGTAGTTACATCTAATAAATATTGTGTTGGTGTGATTTCTAGCTATTCTAAATTGATATATTAGCATTCTGGTAAATTATATTTCTTTAAATTTTGACTCTTGTCTTTCCCCCTTATATTATGAATTGGATGTTGTAAGTAGAGCGGATTATTTTGCATTCTTATTTGTATTGTCTGTTCTATATTTCTACATTTCTGACATTGTTTCAGACATGACATATTTTCTTGTATGATTGTATATATAATAAATAAAAATCCAAATTTTAAAAAATGAGATTGATATTCAAATGCTAGATAGCCAGATAAGTAAGGCTATGTAGTAGCTGCTGAAATAGCCTGATAAGTTGTGGGCAGGCAGTGGGCAGATCGGGGTAGCACTACTTAGCAAAATAAGTTATGTCTATCCAGCTAACTTATATAACCACCTAGATTTTTAATATCTACCCCAAAATGTATAGCAGAATGATTTTTTGTTTCAAGGTCATTCAAAGACAGTGTGAATTATTATACTCACAATAAATCACATTGCCATAGATGATTCTATTAACTACAGCAGCACCACTGGCGCCATTTTGATAACTGGCAGCCGACGGCCCGAGAGGGGGAGATCGCTCCCGGGACCTCCGCTGGACCACCAGGGACTTTTGGCAAGTTTTCGGGGGGGTCAGGCAAGTCTTGGGGGGTTGTGATGGTGGGGGTTTGCAATTAATTAAATTTGATGAGCTGGGGTTGGTTTTTTTTTAATGTGCCCTTTCTTCCCCTCCAAAAAATGATAGGAAAACCACACAAAATTTTATGGGTTTTCCTTTCGTTTCGTCAGCCCGCCGAAATGCAACGAAATAGAAAATAATGTCTTTATTTCCTATTTTGTTGCAAATGAATGCACATCCCTAGTAAATACCTCTAAGACTTTGCAGTTCCTTCAGGATCTCCTGAAGATTTCATCAGAAGAGGCAGAGGGACTTGAGAACGTCCTCATGCTCACTGAGCTGTCAGTTGCCATTCAAGAACTGACTAACAATAAAGCACTAGGTATTGATGGACTGGCAGCAGAGTTTTATAACCACTTTTGGTCTGTGCTGGGACTGGATCTTTTTTGTGTGTTTGAGGAAAGCATCATGGAAAAAGAGTTACCTCTAAGTTGCAGAAGGGCTGTTATCACATTATTGCCCAGGAAAGGAGACTTTAACAATATTAACAACTGGAGGCCAGTGTGTCCTCCTCTGCTCTGATTATAAAATCTTTTCCAAAGCCCTGGCAAACAGATTAAAGAAAGTTAATGGTTCAATGATGCACCCTAATCAAACTTATTGCATTCCTAACAGATCCATTTTTTGGTAATGTATTCCTCATGTGAGATATTGAGGCTGTATCTAAACTTGTTAATTTGAATTTTGGTCTTATGTCCTTAGATCAAGAGAAGGCTTTTGATTGTGTTGATCTTACTTATCTTCTGAAAACTCTGAAAGCTTTTGGTTTTGGGCCCAGTTTTTTTCTCTTGTATCAGATTGTTATAGTTGAACATACACCGTCTGATTAAAGCAAATGGGTCTAAGCCTCCCCTAGTGCAGAGAGGAATTTGGCAAGGCTGCTCTTTATCAGGGATGTTATATTCCCTATGCATTGAACCTTTACTTTGTAAGCTGAGGAAATATCTTTCTGGAATCTCTTGGCCTTTTCCAGGATGTGAGTCTTTGAAGGTGTCAGGGTATGCTGATGACGTTACAATGTTTGAAAAAATGAGAGAGGTGAAGATTCTAGCAGAGTGTCAAACAGAGAGCCCTCAGCTCATGTCAACAGGGAGAAAAGTGAAGCACTCTTATTGGGAGATTGGAAAAATGGACAGCCTCCTGGACTAGCAGGTGGGCTAGAATAGAATACAGTAGAGATGTGATTCGGACAAACTTTTCGGTTCAGCCTTCATTATTGGCCTGCCGCGGGAAATTTTGTTTCCCGCGGTTCGGACCAATTTGTTTTTCGGCTGTCCTGAACCAAAAGAAAAAAACCCACCCCAACCCTTCAGATTTAATTAATTACAACCACCCGCCCTCCCAAGCCCCCCATCTTAAAAAATGGTGCGGACCATCCATTGCTCCTACCATGTGACAGGGGCCAACCAATGGCACCGATAGCCCCTGTCACATGGTAAGGGCTAAGGGCCATTGGCGCCATTTCGATTAGTGGCAGCCGATGGCCCGAGAGGGGGAGATCACTCCCAGGACACTGCTGGACTACCACGGACTTTCGGTAAGTCTTGGGGGGGGGGGGGGAGTCAGGCAAGTCATGGGGGATCAGAAGGGTGGGGGGGTTGCAATTAATTAAATTTGAAGGATTGGGGTGGGTTTGGGGTTTTTTATTAATGTGCCTTTCTACCCCCCCCCAAAAAAAAAAAACTAAGAAAACCACACAAAATTTAGTGGGGTTCACTATCATTTCATCGCAAACGAATGCACATCCCTAGAATACAGTAGGTTTTAAAATATTCAGAGTATCTAGGAAGTGATTCCATTATCAAACAGAACTGGAAGGAAATCCTAGACAAAGCTAAAGGTTACAAAGATCGCAGTGGCTTTTATCCAATCTCTCTTTTAGGGAGCGAGTCCTAATAAATAATTTAGTCTCATCAATGTCGTGGCATAGAACCACTTCCTTTCCTTTTAGATAGAATTCAGAAATTTTTACTGGATTTTTTCTGGTATAAAAACCACTGGTTAAAACAGAATATCCTGTATTTGCCTATAGTGGAAAGTGGTCAAAGACTGATTGACCTTGTGAGCAGATTAGCAGCTTTCAGCCTTCAATCCCTGTGAAGATTATTATTTTCTGAGGACCCTCTCTCTTAGAAACAGGCAGGGTGACTAATATATGATAGAGAGCTGTTCTTGATTGATACTGAAAAGGTTGATGAGGCTGGACTATTTGTTTTCAATGCATGGAAACTCTTGAAGTCTGGAAAAGAGAACAGGAATTTAAGTTTACCAAAAATCTTAGCGGAACCTCTTTTCCATAACTCTTTTCTGGGTATAGAAAATTTCAGTTCTAAAAGCTTAGTTTCATTATTCATTGCTGCCAGAATAACAAAATTTCATCATCTGTTAGATTATAATAATTTCAGGTAGATGTTAGAGTTTTCATTATCTAATGTATTATACATTAAGGGGTAGATTTTCAAAGGGTTACGCGCATAACTCCGAAACCTGCCCCTGCTAAGGCTAAGAGAAAATTTGAAATGAAGTTGGCCATGGAGGCAAAAACTCAAAATAAAAATTTCTAAAAAATTATCCGAAGCAAGAAACCTGTGAGGGAGTGGGTAGGAACTTTAGATGACCAAGGGGTTAAAGAGGCTCTTAGGGAAGATAAGGCCATTGCAGAAAGACTAAAGGAAATCTTTACTTCTGTGTTTACTAATGAGGATGTTGGGGAGATACCAGTTCCAGAATAACTGTGAACTTGGAAGATGTAGTAGACCAGATTGACAAACTAAAGAGTTGCAAATCACCTGGAACAGATGGTATGCACCCCTGCGCATGCTGAGCCTATTTTGCATAGGCTCGGCGGCGCACACAAGCCCCAGGATGCGCTTATGTCCCGGGACTTTGAAAAAGGGGCAGGAAGGGGGCGGGGTCATGGGTGTGGCACCGATCTGGGGGCGGTCCGGGGACAGGACTGAGGCCTCCAGCACAGCGGCTGTGCCGAGGGATGGCACGCCAGCCGACTGCCAGCATGCGCAAGATATGCCTGACAGAGGCAGGCGTAAAAAGTTTAACAAGGTAAGGGGTAGTTAGATAGGGGAAGGGAGGGGAAGGTGGGGGGAGCGGAAGAAAAGTTCCTTCCGAGGGAATGGGGAAAGCCATTGGGCCTCCCCTAGGGCTCGGCGCACGTAAGGTGCACAAGTGTGCACCCCGTTGCGCGCGCCGACCCTGGATTTTATAACATGTGTGCGGCAGCGCACGAATGTTAGAAAATTGGTTGTACATTTATGCGTGCCGTGTAGCGCGCACAAATGTACCCCACGCGCACTTCTCTTAAAATCTACCCCTGGATCTATTTGTTATGTTAAAAATGTCTTGTTGGAAAAAAGGTCTGTTATTCCTAAAGATTGTTTAGAGAAGTTAGAAACATATATTTCAGAGAAGGATCATCCTGACAGCTTCCCTGTTTTGCCTTTTATGACAGTATCAACTAGAATAGAGTAGGCTGCTAATACATCTGCTCATTTATTAGTTTTTAAAGATATATATAAGATTTCTTTTGATATATAGGAAAAAAGAAGCTCTACATGTTTTCTGTAAATGTTGGGCACTATCACCAGCTCAAGAATACTCCAGATACCATTTGAAGAGATGAATTAAGGATGGCTATATCTATAAAGCCTGTCTGGAGAACACTGTATAAGCCTTCAGTCCCAAAACACGCTGGTGATCTCTGGTGGACAGTCCTACATGGGATCATTGCTACCAATGCATGTGTGAAGCATCTAAATCCTAAAGTGTTAGATACCTGTCCTTCCTGCTCAGATAAGTTTTCATGGACGCCCGAGCGGACCCTGTGTCCGCTCGGGCAGGATAATGTGTGCCCAGGCCCACTCGGGAACCCTGCGGTTTGGGGGAAGGGGAAGGGGGAGAAGGAGCGCGGGGGGGAAGGGGGAAGAGGGGGAGTAAAAGGACAGGCAAAGTCAGGTCGTAGGGAGGCCAGGGAGAGGGGGGGGGGGAGGAGATAAGAGGAAGAGAGTGAAGGAAGGCAGGGATAGGGGGACAGGGCGTGTTGTCATGGCAGCGGTGGCCCTGATTGGCCGGCTGGCCGACGGGGTCGTGGAAGGAGGAGGGTCGCACGAGGGACACGGGGGCGTGCAGGGGAGAGCTCGGGGCGGCAGCGAGACAGCAGCAGCGCGAGCAAATCCCCTCCCACCCTCCCTTATGTTTAGGATGTTGGAGTGTTATGTTCGTTGTCGCAGCCGTGTGGGGGGGGGGGGGGGGGGTGTGCGGAGGGCCCAAGCCTTAATAGTATGTATTTGGTTGATTGTTAAAACGGGGTTTCAGTGAAAGGATGGTGGTGACAACTGAGGGGGGCTGTTGTCGAGGAAGAGCTCCTTGCTGGAAGTGGCGGGAGATGGCCGGCTGGAATCCTTGCATGCTGGCGGCGGGAGTCCACCCGGGTTGGCTCCTTGCAGGCAGGTGGCAGGAGTCCGAACCCGGTGGGAGGGGTGAGCCAGTTTGTCGAGCCGAAGGCTGGTGGCGACTATTCCTGCCGGGGGAGCGGCGGATAGTCAGAGGGGGGGGGAAGCTGAAACCACTATTGTTAATATGTTATGCTTGGCTCGGGTCTCCAGGTTAATAAAGCTGCGGCCTTATTTACCCAAAGAAGGTGTAATGTGATTCTTGGAATGTGAATGGGAGTGGAGAACGAGTGAGGTCCTGGATGTCCATATTATATGTTCCTGCAGTGTCCAATGTTTTTTTTTTATCTTATGAAGAACATGTTTTCCTTATTTGATATTTATTGCTCTGCTGTTTTTATATTTGAAATTAATTATAAGCATCAAAGGAGAGATTTTGTATGTCTTGCAAATTTTGCGGTAGATTTTAAAAGAAGCGTGTGCAGCCTACATGTGCGTGTGCTACCCGGCATACACACATGTATGCCCGATTTTATAACATGCGCGCGCCTGCGCGCGCATGTTATAAAATCCAGGGTTGGCGTGCGCAAGGGGGTGCAGAACTGTGCACCTTGCATGCGCTGAGCCGCACTGCCTTCCTCCGTTCCCCCTAACCTAACCTTTCCCCCCCCAGCCCTTCTCTACCCCCCCCTGAATCTTGTCTTACCTTTCATGAAGATCTGGTGCTTGATGCAAGATGGATCACAACAAACTTGCTGAATGAGAAAACAAATTAGAGCCACATCCAATAAATGTGTGAGTGATTAAGTGGAACAGTGCAGGGCAACTACCTACCTCTGCATATCAGATCGCGGCTTCCCTAAAAATGTAATGACTTTTAGTACTGGCTCAGTTTGATTCTGGCTTGTGTTGGGTGTATATAATGAGAGAACATAGAGTCTGAGTAGGATTGATATACTGTCTTGAGATGTGGCTCTGAAAACTGCTGGAGTTTTTTAGAGTACTTTAGGATTTCTTTTTCTCTGATAGCCTGCAGTGCTTACTTCTTCCCTTTTTCCAGCCACACTTGGTTTCTACAACAAACTAATTGGTCCTTCTTGACGTAGCAACACATCCCAATGATATGAAGAATAAGCTGGCCATGAACCGGGTTGACCGAGGCAGCAATAACGTGACGTTCAGATTAATCAAGAAATTTTGTGAGAAAGATGACAAAGTTAAGAGAGTTACACCAAGAAGACATAAGCATAAGCTCCAGGATGGGAACCACTAACTATTCTGGGGGAGGCGAGCAAAAAGAATTATTCGTAGGCGTAGGAAAAGGAGATGAAGAATCTGAACCACTCAGTTGCCAAAAATAAGATTTTGAGAAGTGTGGTTATTTAATGAACAGGCAGGGAGAAGTACTGCGTTTGTAGTCACAACATGCTTTTCTTAAAATAATAATAATTATGCATACAACAGCACTTTTTAATTTGCATGTAGCTGTACAGCACATCCATATGCTGAATACTTTTGTTCTCACTTACTCCAATTACCTCAATTACTTAGCGAGGCAGGCTGTCTACCCGGCCCCCCTGCAGTCAGAATTGCTCAGTCTTTTTTTATTTTTATTTTTTATTTTTTGCTCGTGTTCTCTTTCTGGTCTTTGCCTGCCTATCATCTTTCCCTAATTGTTTCCAGATTTGTGTGGGAGGTCAGGGCCCGGGAGTGCTGCTTCATGCCAAGTTTATAAACAGAGCAGTGTTTCCAGATGGCCACTGGCTCCAGCCTGGCTAGCAGGTTGATTGGGACCAGAATAACAACAGGTGGAGAGCAGACAATGAATTCCTTGACACTTATTTTATTCCCTCGTTTGTTTTTTTTTTTTCTTCTGCTCTTCTTCTGGATCACCACCACCGCTGGCACCTCCACCAGATCTATAAAAGTGTGCACATCTTTAAATTAAAATAATAACTAGATCTAGGGGTTTCCTTGTTTAATAAAACCCTGCATGAGATATGATACATTCCATATTAATGACATTTACCTTTATTAACAAAAGGGAAAAAACCATATATTTGTGAGTTCAGAGACCCTGGTCAACCTCATTCATAGGAGATGCCGTTCGGACAGTGGCTGACTCAAAACTGAAGCACAGCAAAAGCATTGGTTGAAAAATACATCAAATGTTAATTTTTTGGAAAAGCTTGATTAAATGCCTTTTTTTTTTTTACCCAATGAGACTTGTTCTTTAGGTTTTTTTGTTGCTTCTTGCTACATTGTCTCTTACTCCCCAGACACTGCTACCATCTTGCAGATCTTCTGTGACCATCTTAATCCTCAATTGCTGATGTGAACAATTATTTGCTTACTGTATCAGTGATCTACAAACTGAATGAGGTATTGCAGAAGTCGAAAAAAAAAGTAGCATGTACCATTTTGATTATTACATAAAGATAATATTTAATGAATATTTATTTAATTTTGAATTTATAGAGGTACCAGTGCAATGCATAACAAACTTCATTGAGGTATACAGTGTCCCTTTCCTAAAGAGCTTACACTCCAAATGAGTACTTGGTGCAATGGTAAAGTGATGAATGTACAAATGGGTTCTTTGTGACCCCAATAACATTTATCTCAGTTCCCTGTGTAAATATGGTAATGAGCATGGTTATCAGGAATAATGCATAGATTATTCAAACACTGCACGGAGCGGCAGTAGCCACAGTGGCATTCAAACACTGCACGGAGCGGCAGTAGCCACAGAGGCATTCACGGAGCGGGATGCCAGTGGCCAGTAGTTGGTGTTCCACCTTCACGGAGCGGAAGGATGGAGGGCTGCTATCTCCAAAAAAATAAATAAATAAAACAAAACAAAAAAATAAAAACAGGGTTGGGTAAGAGTATGGGGCAAGGGGGTGGCCTGCTTGTTACAGCGGTTGCTACCCCCAATTGAGCTAGATGTCACTTGGATGCAGATTCAAAGCTGCTCTCTAAATTGGGTGGAGGGGAATTAGGGCTGGAGGGTACTGGAAGCCAATAGTAACAGGTGGGAGAGAGAAAAAGGGAGAAAAAAAATTGATAAAGTGCGTAGCTTGCTGGGCAGACTTGATGGGCCGTTTGGTCTTCTTCTGTCGTCATTTCTATGTTTCTATGTTCTATGTTTCTATGATTAGGTGTTCCCTAGGTATGTACAAAACTGCAATAGGATATATGGTACTTATCATATGATTCTTAAGTCAGACAAAAAAATCACCACCAGAAGGGCGGCATTAAGTGTAGATTGTAATAAGTATAATAGCTCACACCTGACAAAATAGCTTTCTGGCAAGAACATGAAGCCTCTTATTATACTTTGGCTGCAACAGCAGAAGGAAAGGGAAGAAAAAGACAGAGTAGGGAAACATTAAGACAGCGAGGGGAAGGACAGGGACAAAGAAGGGAAGGAAACAGGCAGAGACAGAGTAGAAGAAGCCTAAGGGTAGCAAGGAAGACAGGTAATGCAGAGCCAGGATTTGTAGGACTTGGATTTATCTGAGGAAGGCGTCCTCCACAAGGACAGATGGAGCTAAAATGCTATTATGACCTCATCTGAGGAAATTAGAGATGACATCAACATTGTGAAAGGCAATTCTCATGCCATACCTGGCCTCGTCAACTGGTCTCTGGGTCTTTCCAGGCTACAGTGTTTGTAGTCAGTGTTCCTCTACAGGTCCTGGTAAGGCAAATTAGGAATTAGGGGTCTGCAGCTGAACAATTTTTGTTTGTGTCATTTCTTTGTTTTCAGAGGGTGGGGAGGGGGGTTCAGTTTTTTCTTCATTTTGTTTATATCATTTAATTTTAGTGCATGCTAAAACAGTTTAACATGCACCAAATTGCTTTAGCATGTGTTAATTGTTTTAAGCTTGCATTAAAACATTTAATACTTGCTGAAAAATGTGAAAATGCACTAAAGAAAAAAAATAAAATACAACAGCATATCCCTATTAGAAGCTATGAGGGCAATTTTCAAAACTGATGTTCTGCCATGGGAAGTAGGATTTTAATCATGTAATTGCCTTTGAAAATTGCTTCTTCTCTATGCTGTTAATACTATCGGTTATGAGCACAGCCTTCGGGAGCTGATGTTGTGGGCTCAGCGCGTGCCACTTGGCTCATAGGAGAGCGGAGCCCTTGGGCCACGGAGTGGCTCAGGTCAGGACACGAGTCGCACCAGTGGTGAGGTGTGTGTGCAGGAATGGGCAACACAGGAGCAGAGCTGGATGGAACTTGAAGACTGGATGTAGACGAGGAGACTTGGGAGTAGACTAGGAAACGTAGACTTGGATGTAGGAGACTTGGATGTAGACTTGGAGACTTGGACTTAGACTTGGAAATGTAGACTTGGAGATTTGAAGACTTGGAACTAAGGAGATGAGGAGATGAAGACTTGGAACAGAGGGGATGAGGAGAAGAAGAATTGGAACTGAGGAGATGAGGACAGGAGACGAGGGATGCGCAAGACCCTCAGGTGCCCTACACAACATGTTGAGCTGGTTGTGGACCACACTACTTCCATCGCGCCCTACACAGCCAGATGGCAGGTCACGGACCACGAGGAGAACAGGACAGGCTCAGGAAGTCTCTTAGTGCAGGATTGCAGCAACCCCTCGGATCCTCTGGAGTCGGGACTAGGAAGACAAACTAAAACCTTGGAGATTGACAACTCGGATTAAAAACAGGGAATCTCTAGAGGCACAGGTCTTACAGGACCTGGAGCATTAGAACCAGAAACATGACGGAACTTGGAACATCAAGGAGACTGGGAACATCAAGGAGACTTGGAACATCAAGGAGGGCTTGGGACATCAAGGAGACTTGGACATCAAGGAAGACTTGGAACATCACTGGAATGGAGTCACGGACGTCTCTCTGGAATGGAGTCATGGACATCTCTCTGGAGTAGAGTCATGGACATCTTGGAATGGACACAGACATCTTGGAATGGACTCACGGACATCTTGGAATGGACTCACAGAGCATAGACATCTGGACATGGAACAGACATTAGGATCTGGAAACACGGACCTCAGGACTTGGAACTGGCATAAGGCTGAAGAGACACAGACATCAAGGCATGGATTGGACATCAGGACATGGAACAGGCATCAGACTGAAGAGACATCTTCAGGAGCATCTGGATAAATGTGAAGACAACGAAGGAATGAAGCAAAGCCCTCTTATAGTGCTAAGAGGGCAACTCCCTGGGAGGAGCTGCATAGAGAACCACACCTCTCTGTCCCTTTAAGAAGGGAAGAGAGCCGTGGGCCTGCCCCCTAGGAGGGGCAGGAAACAGGAAGTCCAGGACCCTGGACAGCAGCGTCCCTGCCTCAGACAAGCAAGGGAAAGCCGAGCCTCAGGGCAGGCACCGACGGATGGCGGCACACTGCCGCCGAAGGAGGCAGCTCCAGGACGGCCTCCCAGATTCAGGAAAGGAGGCTGCTGCAGTGGCATCCAGGCCCAGCTAAGGGGGAGCAGCAGCAGCATGATGGTGGTCTCCAGGCCACGAGGCGAAGACCCGGCATGGCTCCTGCCGTGCCGGTAAGATTGCAGTTGGGCCACGGGATGGTGGAGGCAAGGCCCTGTCCATGGGCACCACGGGCAGGGGCGCAACAGTACCCCCCCTCAAAGGCCCCCTCTTCGGATCCTTCTTGCTGGCTAAGGGAGGAAGGCAATTGGTGTGTTGGAACTCGAGTTTCACACTTCCCAGGCTAGAAAGCTGAAATGATAAGAAAAAATAGCTTGCCATTAGCATATCATAGGTGCATCAAGATATTAGTGAAAGTCCAGTTCAGTTCTAATTAATCTTAGACGTGCAAGAGGGCAATTCACTGCGTCATCTTTGGAGAATAGTACCCTGAACAGCAAAGGCATCTTGGAAACCTTGGCAATAGGCTGAGCCAAGGACAGTTGGAATATCTACAGGTTCACTGGATCAACGTAGTGCAAAGAGTAATCTTAGATGGAAAAGTTCTTAGGAAGTAACGTCAATGATGGAACAGGCCAAAGTCACAACCCTCAGTTGGACCAGTTGATTTCTTTACTCGAAGATCCTCAGGAGAGATGCTAGAGGACAGAACCAGGTCTGGTATGCAGCACCACCTGCTGGTCATTAGACCCAGAACCTGGATGCTGGAAGACATTCAAGGTTCAGTTCTGGAAACTGAAGGACATCAGATCAAATAGTGGTGAGAGAAGAACCTGGGCACAGGCGCCTCCTGCAGGTCGTTGGAACCCAGGGGTAATATCACTTCTCTACGGAAGAGTAGGAAAGGTTTGGATTCATGTAGACACCTTCTGTTGGCTGGACAAATTCCAGGACTTGTGCTAGCTGATAGGAACAGCTTGCAGGTACCTCCTGTTGATCAAAGGAAACTGTGGAACTGACTAAGGGAGAATCGGATTGCAGGCGCCTCCTGCAGGTCGTAGGAGGCTCGGGGCATGAGCCGGCTGGTAGAGGACCAGATTGCAGGCGCTTCCTGCAGGTCGTTGGGACATCCAAACCTCTATTGCCGAAACATGGAAACTGGACAACTTGAAACTTGAATATAAGTCTCTAGTGGGATGGCACCCGGATGAATTGAAGAAAGCAAGCGAGCAAAAATTTTTTTTATGGAAAATAGAGTATTTAACAAAGTCCAGGATCTAAGGACAGGGAACAGACACTTGGAAACATCCAGGGAAATTGAAAAATCTTTAGACCAGGCTTCTAGATGGTCAAAAAAAAAATGTCCAACACAGAGCCTAGCACACCACCCCAAGCTCTGGTCTTCGCATTCTGTTGTGAGCGCAGCCTTCGGGAGCCGATGGTGTGGGCTCGGCGCGCGTCACTTGGTTCATAGGAGAGTGGAGCCCTTGGGCCACGGAGTGGCTCAGGTCAGGACACGAGTCGCACCAGTGGTGAGGTGTGTGTGCAGGAATGGGCAACACAGAAGCAGAGCTGGTCAGAACTTGGAAGACTGGATGTAGACATGGAGACTTGGGAGTAGACTGGGAAACGTAGACTTAGACTTAGACATGGAGACCTGGATGTAGACTTGGAGACTTGGACGTAGACTTGGAGATTTGAAGACATGGAACTGAGGAGATAAGGAGATTAAGACTTGGAACTGAGGAGACGAGGACAGGAGACAAGGAGGGATGAGCAAGACCCTCAGGTGCCCTTCACAGCACATGGGGATGGTCATGGACCGCACTGTCTTTGTCATGCCCTACACAGCCGTATGGCTGGTCATGAACCACAAGGAGAATGGGACAGGCTCAGGAAGTCTCTTAGCACAGGATTGCAGCAACCCCTCGGATCCTTTGGAGTCAGGACTAGGAAGACAAGCTAAAACCTTGGAGCTTGACAACTCGGATTAAAAACAGGGAATCTCTGGAGGCACGGGTCCTACAGGACTTGGAGCATTAGGACCAGAAACATGACGGGACTTGGAACATCAAGGAGACTGGGATCATCAAGGAGACTTGGAACATCAAGGAGGGCTTGGGACATCCAGGAGACTTGGACATCAAGGAAGACTTGGAACATCACTGGAATGGAGTCACGGATGTCTCTCTGGAATGGAGTCGCGGATGTCTCTCTGGAATGGAGTCGCGGACGTCTCTCTGGAATGGAGTCACGGACGTCTCTCTGGAGTAGAGTCATGGATGTCTCTCTGGAGTAGAGTCACGGGTGTCTCTCTGGAGCACAGTCACGGGCTTCTCTCTGGAGTAGAGTCACAGGCGTCTCTCTAGAGTAGAGTCACGGATATCTTGGAATGGACACAGACATCTTGGAATGGACTCACAGAGCATAGACATCTGGACATGGAACAGACATCAGGATCTGGAAACACGGATCTTAGGACTTGGAACAGGCATCAGGCTGAAGAGTCACGGACATCAAGGCATGGACCGGACATCAGGACATGGAAAAGGCATCAGACTGAAGAAACATCTTCAGGAGCATCTGGATAGATGCGAAGACAATGAAGGAATGAAGCAAAGCCTTCTTATATTGCTGAGAGGGCAACTACCTGGGAGGAGCTGCCTTGAGAACCACACCACTCTGCCTCTTTAAGAAGGGAAGAGAGCCGTGGGCCTGCCCCATAGGAGGGGCAGGAAACAGGAAGTCCAGGACCCTGGACAGTGATGTCCCTGCCGCAGACGAGCAAGGGAAAGCCGGGCCTCAGGGCAGGCCATGACGGACGGTGGTGCACTGCCGCCGAAGGAGGCGGCTCCAGGACAGCCTCCCAGTGGCAGGAAAAGACCCGGCTGCGGCGGCCTCTGGGCTCAGCCACAGGGGAGCGGCAGCGGCATGATGGCGGCCTCCGGGCCACAATGTGAAGGCCCGGCACAGCTCCTGCCATGCCGGCAAGATGGTGGTCAGGCCACAGGATGGCGGAGGTAGGGCCCTGTCCACAGGCACTGCAGGCAGGGGCGCAACACTATCTAAGTTTCACAATATGCACAGTTTTAGGGGAAGCATTCCCAGGAGTGCATTTTGGGTGAGATTGGAAAATAGTACACGTATATATATATATTTTTAATTTATCCCTGTTATCTTCAATAGAAATTTGACTCAGATAAAAAATTAGATGCCACATTTGTGGGTTCTTTACATCCATGCAATTTTCAAAGGGAAAGTATGTAATTAAATTATTTTTTATTTAGAATTAGGTGCAAGATCTGTAGGTAGAAAGTATCCATCAGGTAGGCATGTTACCAGGCGATCCTCACATCCACCAGCCACCCAGCTGTCTACATTCCCAATAATTGAATCACCAACTATGACAGCCAATCTAACCCTTCCCTCTTGGGCAATAGCCAATCTACCCAAACCAAACTGTAATCCTAATTCAACTCCTCATCCTGTACTTCCTCATTCCTCAAATTTAATGACATGTACTCACTACCTTTAGCCCATGACCTCACTACCTTTAGTCCATAACCTCCATCCTATGTATAGACTATCTGTTAGTGTTATTGGACATATCTGCAGCATTATTGGACATATCTGCAGCATTCGATATGCTTGATCATAGAATTCTCTTATCTAGACTTCAAAGTATAGGGTTACAAGGTACAGTATTAAACTGGTTTGAGAGCTATTTTTCAGACCGTTGCTGGCAAGTTAATTTTAAAGGTAAATCATCACAATTGTACACTCAAAAAACAGGGGTGCCACAGGGGTCTTCTCTATCACCAGTGTTGTTTAATATATACCTTCTTCCACTGTGCCAGATACTGTCAGCCTTGGAAGTTCAATTTAGAATTTATGCCGATGACATACAGCTTTACGTCCCTTATAAAACATCTTGGACCGAGACCATCTCTTTATGTAATTTATACGTAAAGACAATTGAACAATGGCTAAGCCATAGTAGGCTTAAACTCAATTCAAAAAAACGGAGTTATTCCTGTTAAGTGTGATCGAAAACCCCATCAATTGTCCGCCTACATCGGTCACACTAGGTACAGAGGTGATTGAGATAAAAAGAGTAGTTCACAATTTGGGAATTCAATTAGACTCCAACTTGTCCTTAACTCATCACATTTCTCATCTGATTAAGATCTCTTTTTTTAAATTACAGACAATAAAAAGGCTAAAGCCTCTTCTATTTAAATCAGATTTTCAAATGGTCATTCAAGCTATTATTTTCTCAGGTCTAGATTACTGTAATAGTCTTTTTCTGGGTCTGTCGGATTCCACCTTAAGACCTTTGCAGCAGATTCAGAACACTGCTGCTCGTTTGTTAACAGGAGTACCTATGAGATATCACATCACCCCCGTATTGTATGGGTTACATTGGTTACCCATTAAGTTTAGGGTGAAATACAAAATTTTGTCATTAATACATACACTAATTCATGATCCGGATTCTACCTGGCTCTGCACTTCATTGCGGTTATATAAGCCTATTAGAAATCTTAGGTCTACCTCCAAATATCTACTTGATGTGCCTACTGTCAGATTGGCTAGACTAAACATAACTAGGGAGAGGGCCTTTTCTGTGGCGGGTCCCATTCTATGGAACTCAATTCCAAATACCTTGAGATCTATTACGGATCACAAGGAATTTAAAAAGGCTTTGAAAACCTACCTATTCACGATAGCTTATGCCAGAATTGAGGAAACAAATACCCTTCCTCAAAGTTCCTCATAATGTCAGTACCAGGTTACGATATGCTGGACCCTTAACAGCTTGCTTATTCTAATCACGTAATAATTTAGTGCTTTTGGTTTTTAACTTTTGTATATTTTCCGGCTTTTCTTGTTTTTGTAAATTTTGTAGTTTAGGCTTTTTAAATGAGTCAGGGATTATATTTACATGATGTATTTTTTTTCAAACCTTTTTACTATATTTTTATTTGTTTTCTGTTTATTTTTATTATTTATTATTTTTTATTTAATTTCTTATTAATTTTTATTATTTTTGCCTTGTTATAAATTGAACTTGTGAACCGTTTTGGTCAGATACTCTCCGTGAAAATCGGTATATAAAAGTTTTTAAATAAATAAATAAATAAATAAATAAATAAATCCTCATTTTGCTATTATACAACTGTATGTTTATAATGTAACTGTTATCTCAGTCCTATGGATCTAATTTTAAACTAATTTTCCTGCAATCCACTTTGAAGTGGCTGACTGGCCACCAAAGGTGGAACATAAATCCTAAATCAAAAGAATTGTTACTATTTATTTATTTAATTTATTTAGCAACTTTTATATTCCACAGTCTCTGCAATGTGTTCAATGCAGATAACAATAGTTAAATTCATAAAATGTATTTATTATGCTGTGTCCATTGGCATAAATGATAGTGGCATCATGGAATGAATATGTAAAATAGTCAATTTGTTTATAATAGTTTTACTTCTTACAAACTAACCTACCATTATATTTAACTTCTAACCTTGTTATTTCAAATATCAAGAAGGATTCTTCTCAAATTCTTAAGCCAATTGAACTAAAGAATAACATTTTTTTTGTTTCGCCAGGATCTTGCCAGAGTAGTGAAAAGGCCAGTGTGGAGAAATAAGAAATAACATTTCCAAATGTTGAGAAAGCTAAAGGAAACTATCCAAGGTATCTTAAATTAAATAACAATGAGTTATTTATTGTGCTATGACAGTCGGAGATATTTCCATTAGATGCCAAAAAATCATTTCCTTTATTAGAATGAGCTATCTACAAGCATTGTATACTTGATTACTTTTTTAAATGCCTTATCGCTTTAGAACATTTTTTGAAATTGTTTCAACAAACTAGGCTGATAGGTGTTTATTAAAAAAAAATCTCAGCACATAATTTTGAGTGGCAAATGAAATGTAAAATTATCCTTCAAATGCTTCTTTCCTTCATTCTACCTCAGCAACACCAGAAAATATTTCTTCATAGAAAGTTCTCTCAGGGGAGATAGTGGAGTCAAAACCAATACCAGAATTTAAGAAAAAGCATGGGATAAGCATAGAGGATCCCTTGTACTGAAAATGTAATGAGAAAGCCAGAGATCAAGTAAGGTCTATAGCACTGTACCAGGATATACTATAAAGTAGACAGATTATTTAGGCCTTATAATCCTTATTTGCTGTCATATTATATGGTTTTATATCTTTGTGTTGCTGCTTAAATTCAAGTAGGGCCAGATTTTAGTACCAACGCACAGGCGTAGATTTGTGCGCACAGCCCGGCGCGCACAAATCTATGCCAGATTTTATAACATGCGCCGGGGTCGGCGCGCGCAAGGGGGTGCACACTTGTGCACCTTTGCGCACGCCGAGCCCTAGGGGAGCCCCGATGGCTTTCCCAGTTCCCTCCGAGGCCGCTCTGAAATCAGAAATTGAAATCGGAGCGGCCTCGGTGGGAACTTTCCTTCCTCCCGTCCCCGACCTTCCCCTCTCTTCCCCTACCTAACCCACCCCCCAGCCCTACTTAAACCCCCCCCCCGACCTTTATTTTAGAAGTTGCGCCTGCCTCTGAGCAGGCGTGGGTTGCACGTGCCGGCCGAGTGCCGACGTGCGATCCCCCGGCCTAGCGGCCCTATGAAAGCCTCTGGCCAGGCTCCCACCCTAATCCAGACCGCCCACACCCCGCCCCTTTTTTCAAGCCCCGGGACATACGTGCATCTCGGGGCTTGCGTGCATCGCCGGGCCTATGCAAAATAGGTGTGGTGCACTATAGTGGAATGATGAATCCACTAATCAGGGGGGTTCATTTTTCAAATCGCGATTGGCCATTATCGAGTCCGTTAGGGCGTTTATTGCACATGATAATGCCCTTACACACGCAATAACTACCACTTCGCAAATCACTATAGTGGAATGATGAGCAGCGAACAAAAAAAGGGGCGGGGCGATAGTGAGCAGGTGACTGGATTGCAAAGTGTGTTTTCACCTGCCGCAGTTTTCACCTGCCGCAGTTATGACCGTACTGTAGCAATTTCTGGTACTAATGGGGGCGATAATGTGTGATACATTATCACCCACAGTGTTACAGGACCCAAATTTCCCTAAACCCTGCCCAAACTTCTCCCCGTTCCCTAATTTACATTTTTGATTTGCGAAGCAGTAGTTATTGCATGTGTAAGGGCGTTATCATGTGCAATAAACGCCCTAACGGACTCGATAATGGCCCATCGCGATTTGAAAAATGACCCTCCTCCCCCGATTACTTAAACGTACTGTAATAGCATAGTAGATGACAGCAGATAAAGATCTATTGGAAAGTCCAGTTTTTCTAGTCTACATGACTGCCAGCCAATGCCATAGCATCATGTCCACTACTAGGATGCTATGTATTATCTAAGTAAGTTTCAGTTGTCTTCTTGTTGCATAAAATAAATTGCAAAACCGAAGTGAAACATACCACTGTACATCCTAATTAACATCTGAAATTTACCCTTAGAAATATGTGAGATCGCCTATTAATAGGAACCAATTTGATTTTATAATTAGAAGAAATGCTTAAATTCAGATCATTTCAGTATCTGGGACTGGCAACCTATTTTTAATTACATACAAAAAATAGTTTTCTGCCTATAAGCAATTGAATAATTTCATTAATGAATAAAATATAATGCACTTGGCATGCAAGACAGCATAGTGACTGGATATTAGGCCTTTCATTTTTCAAATCGCGATGGGCCATTATCGAGTCCGTTAGGGCGTTTATTGCACATGATAATGCCCTTACACACGCAATAACTACTGCTTCGCAAATCAAAAATTTAAATTACTGGCAGCTGTCGGCCCGTGAGCGGGAGATCGCTCCCGGGACTCCCGCTGGACCACCAGGGAATTTTGGCAAGTTTTGGGGGGTTGCAATGAAGATTCCTCAGTGCTCCTAGATACTCGCTCCTCGAGGGCCTTGCCAGCTCAGGGTTTCCTGCACCACGGACCTCAGGTCCCTTCTGCATCCTGCTACCAAGGAGGATTCCTGTACTGCTACCTCTGTGAGTACCTCTACGCTCCAGCTCTCCAGTTCTACCCTCCAGGTTTGGCTTATCCCACTCCGTGGACGCCCACCAACCTTTGCTACATCCGGGTGAGACCATCTATTACTGAGACTGTTCGAGCTTATTGGAAGATCGCTGGACTACAGTGCTATCCTCTTGTTGAGTAGGTATGTTCAACCTACAGCAGTACAATAAAAGCTTCCTACCATCAGTGTCTACTTTCTGAGTCTAGCCTATCGTTGTGGTTCCCCAAGGGGCCCCTCCCCGTGGGAGGAGTCATCGCCACTTCAACCAAGAGTCCACATTATGCCACAAACCCAACAGTAAGGCTGAAAATATACCACAAGAATATTCCATGAGTGCAAAGAGAATAGGCGCAGGAGAAAGAAGGAAGAATTCTAAAGTCAGTGTGATAGCTGGCCTTTTTATTTGCCTACATAAAATAACTGTGCCAGAAGACAGCCAAAAAAATGTACGTCTATCTGTGGATACCACTCAACTCAGCAGTTCTCAACCAGTGTGTCACGATTAGGGATGTGAATCGTTTTTTGACGATTTAAAACAATCGTCAGATATATTTTAAATCGTCAAAAATCGTTAGAGCCGCGATACAATAACAATTCCCCTGATTTATCGTCAAAAAATTGTAAATCGGGGGAGGGGGAGGGCGGGAAAACCGGCACCCTAAAACCCACCTCGACCCTTTAAAATAAGTCCCCCACCCTCCCGAAGCCCCCCAAAATGTTTTAAATTACCTGGGGTCCAGTGGGGGGGGGTCCCGGCACGATCTCCCGCTCTCGGGCCACGGCTGCATTAAAAGAAATGGCGCCGGTGGCCCTTTGCCCTTACCATATGACAGGGCAAAGGTAGCGCCGGTGCCATTTTGGTTCCTGTCACCCGATGTCACGAGTGCAGGAGATCGCTCCCGGACCCCCACTGGACCCCCAGGGACTTTTGGCCAGCTTGGGGGGGCCTCCTGACCCCCACAAGACTTGCCAAAAGTCCAGTGGGGGTCCGGGAGCGACCTCCTACATGCGGGCCATATTGCCAATATTCAAAATGGCTCCGGCGCTACTTTTGCCCTCACTACGTCGACATAGTGAGGGCAAAAATGGCGCCGGTGCCATTTTGAATATTGGCAATATGGCCCGCGTGTAGGAGGTCGCTCCCGGACCCCCGCTGGACTTTTGGCAAGTCTTGTGGGGGTCAGGAGGCCCCCCCAAGCTGGCCAAAAGTCCCTGGGGGTCCAGCAGGGGTCCGGGAGTGATCTCCTGCACTCGTGACGTCAGGTGACAGGAACCAAAATGGCGCCGGCGCTACCTTTGCCCTGTCATATGGTAAGGGCAAAGGGCCACCGGCACCATTTCTTTTAACGCAGCCGTGGCCCGAGAACGGGAGATCACGCCGGGACCCCCCCTCCCACTAGACCCCAGGTAATTTAAAACATTTTGGGGGGCTTCGGGAGGGTGGGGGATTTATTTTAAAGGGTCGGGGTGGGTTTTAGGGTGCCGGTTTTCCCGCCCTCCCCCGATTTACGATTTTTTACGATTTAAAAAAAACAAAAACCATGACGATCAGATTTCCCTCCCCCCTAGCCAAAATCGATCATTAAGACGATCGATCACCCGATTCACATCCCTAGTCATGATACAATATGTTGCCAGTCTCCACTGGGCTACAGTAGGTCCCTGTTTCCTCCTTCACCTAGGCCCAGTAGGATATTACTTATCTTTTCCTCCTCATGGGCAGACTCCTCCTCCACCCAAGTCAGTGGAAGGCTGCTCACTTCTCCATCAGGGTGGGGTGCAACCAACTCCTCCTCCTTTCAGCCTGGCGAGTTGCTGCCTTCTCCCTCCCTGGTCCAGAAGTATCACAGGCAATAGGGATGTCAATCGGGCTTCGGACGATTGAAAATATCGTACGATATTTTCAAAATCGTCAGAAACCGGGGGCTCCCCAAAACAATAGGAAAACTCCATGAAATTGTTCGTGGGGGTTCTCATCATTTTGGGGGAGGGGGGGAAACAGCACACAAAAAGAACCCCTAAACCCACCCTGACCCTTTAAAACTAATCCCTTAGCTTCCCCCACCCTCTCGACCCCCCCAAAAACATTTTACAGGTACCTGATTGTCCAGTGGGGGTCCCGGGAGCGATCTCCCGCTCCCGGGCCATTGGCTGCCACTAATCAAAATGGCGCTGATGGCCCTTTGCCCTTACCATGTGACAGGGTATCCGTGCCATTGGCCGGCCCCTGTCACATGGAGGGAGCACTGGATGGCCGGCGCCATCTTTAAAAATGGCGCAGGCCAAATACACAATTGTGTGTATTTTATTTTTCTTTCAACAACAAAAGACTAGATTTAAGTATTAATTTATCTTATAGCTGATAAAGATAGAATTGGACATGACTTATCACACCCACCAATTAATATTTATTATGAAACTATGTTACAGTATTTTGATGGCACCTGTTTAGTTGATATAATTTAAGACATTTTATGCAACTTGAAGTTATGTGCCTTATTGTGAACCGTTGTGACGGCATCTAGCTTAACGACGGTATAGAAAAAGATTCTAAATAAATAAATAAATAAATAAATAAAGTTAATTGTTGTAATAGAATAAACATGATCCAAATGGTTATATTTACTATTCAATTTTTTTCTTAACTATATGGACACTATCAGAATTGGTATAATGGAAAAGGGGAACAATTGGAGAGAAGGATCTTGGTGTCCTTTTAGTGACTTCCTTCCAATTTTTCAGTATTTTGATCTTTTTATAGCTCTCAAAAGATTATAGTCATGAATATAGAGAAAACATTAAAAAACATCCATGGCCTCAATTCCCTGTAGATTAAGCAAGAATGTTCATTAATAAGGTGTATCAAAAGAGCAACCATCCTGATCTATAAGAGACCATCTAGACAGGGATCCACCCTTTGTTGCCAAGTTGGAATCACTAGGGGGAATTCAGACTTTTTGGGTAGACATATTTCATTCTTATACTGCAGAGAATGTACCCACTAGAAAAAGTGGAATTGACCAATCACATCTACTGAATAGATTTTTCTTTCTCTGACACATGAAGGCTTATAAACTGGTGATATTATATGTCCAAAATAGATCATATTGTCACCATTGAATTTAGTATCAATTACTATGGAAAAACATTTGCAGTAGGAGTGTGCAGAGAAAATAATTTTGATTGTTTCATTGTGGTGGGGGGGGGAGGTGATTCCAGCTGAATTTCATTTCTTTGGGGTGGGTTTTGTTGTTTTTGTGTTTTGTTTGTTTATTCATTTCTGGAAATAGTGTATGCTATTTGCAAATGGCGTGCACTGTTTGGAAATAGTGTGTGCTATTTCCCAAAGCAAATGGCCTTAAAATTTTGATATTTTTTGGCACCACCAGGGATTTGTTTTGTTTATAACAAACCAAAATGAAAAAGGGCATTTTCAGGTTGTATTCCAAATTAATTTGATTGAGATGTACACCCCTATTGTGAAGTTTTATTATTTGCTTCTATTGGATTAGTACTGTCTTACTATGCTGGGCAATATAACAAAACAGTATATTGTAAAAAAAATATCCAAATGTAGAATGGTATCCAGAAAATATTTTAGGAAAATTGTAACATTTCAGCACTATACTTATAGCCTTATTCATTTACTGTATATTAGATTATCACAAGGTTTCTATTAGAATATATAGAAAATACTACGTATGTATAAACAAAAGAAAAAAGATTTTACCCTGCACTGGCCTGGGAAATCCCAAACTTGTCAGATCTTGGAAGCTAAACAGAGATACAACTTGCTAGAGCTTGGAAGTAGGGAGCACCAAGGTAGGCCGGGAGTTGTGGACTGCAGAAGATAATGGCAAATCTCTGCAGTATTTTACCAAGAAAAGGTCACAGGCACTGTAGTGAGGCTATGATCCCCTAACTCTCGACACCCAGATATGGTAGAAAAAATATAGGAAAAAGAACAAAGGGGAGTCTCAGTTCAACGAGCACCATTTTGAAATTTGGCAGTAGCAGGGGAGGGGCAATTTGAGATTGCTTCTGTGGGAATCATCATCCCAATGTCACTTCTTCAACCAGTAGAATGCTAAGCTCCACCCATTGTGACATCATCATGGTGCAGGTTCAAGAGCCACTGCGGAATGCCGGAGTTCCCAGAGAGCTGTTGCCTGTCTCAAATCTGCTCAATTCTGCCTCCTCAAACCTGCCCTTTCTGTTTCCAATACAGATTTGCCACTCTATCATCATCATCCCCTTGTCACCTCTTGACCTGGAGGGATGGTAAGCCCCGCCCATTGTGACATCATCAGGGCACAGGGCACAGGGTTAAGAGGCACCACAGAATGCTGGAGGAATCTCTCTCCATAGGCACTGCATGCCTTTGACATACTCATGAAGGAGCATACACAAAGAAGCATGCACATAGGAGCTTGCCCCTTTGTATGCCCCTTCAAGTGCATTATGTGCAGCTGACTCTAAACCGGACTTAAAAAATCAAGGTATATCCATTATAATTTAATTTTACTCTTTTTTTCTTATTTTCCTTTTAGGATGGCTTTGCAAATCCATCCGCATCTACCTGAGGATTTAGGTCTGATCTCAATACAAATTGTAATGGGCCGAGGAAGATATGGCCAATTATCTTTAGAACAATGACAAAAAAACCCCACTATTGTCTGAGAAATTTAAGTCAAATCCACATAGACCTATCTCACTCTTATTAACTTTATCTTCTTTTTTGCTAATATTTTTTAATATTCAGTCTATAACAAAGAGAATTCTGATTATCTCCAATATTCTGCAAACTCAGTCTCCTCCTGACTGTATCTGAAACTTGACAATGTTCTATTGAATCAATTATGTCTTTAGGTTATGTTGCCTTTTCTCAATCATGGCCAAGCAGAAGACTTCTTGTAATTATGAAAGACACTTTATCCCCCACCCTTGTGAATATTGATCTGATTCATCTTTATCTTTTCATCCCTTGTAAACACTGTTTGGTGTATTGTCTGCTTTTATTGCTTTCACATAATGTCTCTCCAGTAATTGAATGTTTATCAGCCTTAAAGTTAGATTTAAAATCCACTATAGTACTTACTTGGTGGCTTTAGTGTACATACTGATAAAGTTCCTTTGCCAACTACCGTTGAACATTTGTTAGACATGATGGCTGGCATGGACTAAGAACTGTTTGTCAATTTTCCAACTCACAGGCAAGGTCATACTTTAGATCTAATTTTCATGAATCCAAACATACTAGTGCAATCCCCATCAATTCTACATTTGCAACATGTTCTTCTCTCTTGTACATATCAACTAAAACATAAGATGGGTCATAATACTCAGATGATTAATTGTGTCAGAAAAAAATGCCATTTTGATATTGGTAAATGTAAAGAGTAGTTAACACTTTGTATTGACAATTTTTTAATGCATGATGTTGAATAAGCATTTCCACATGGGACAACATGCTATCCACAACTGCAGAAAAAAAGAGAAATTAGGAAATGTGAGTGCAGTTGGAGAAAAAAAAATCCATCTCCTTTTACAAAAACAGCGTATTTGCCACATTTTTCTATTTTTAGGAAAAAAATAAACCTGACTAAAAAGCAATATTTTTCTGCTAAGATTCATAATGTTGCTATCATGTAATGAATGTTGAATTGTTACATTTCTGTTTGTTTATTCTACATAAGAAGAATCTCTAATTCCTTGAACTGCACTATCATGGATGCAAATTTTATATATGGGGGCACAGTTTATAAAATATTGCCTCTTAATTCAATTGAAAATATTTCATTATTTTCTTATAAAATGAACCTCCTGTACTAGTCAGAAATTAATGTTGAGATGACTGGCCTAGTCGATGGATGGCAGCGTTTGGGCACTGCCATGCAGAAGATCCCCAGTTAGGGTCCTGATAAGAGCCTTACCCTGCCTGGGTTGGTTGGGGTGGGGGATGCTGCTGAGGCAGCTTTCCCAGCCCATGGCCGGGGGAGGAGGAGGGGCCATGGTCGTCAAGAGTGATACCTAGTGGCCTGATGAAGGGCCCATGCTTGCAGGGTTCTGGGAGGAGCTCTGGCAGATGGCCACCCTGTCCCAGAACTGGTGCTGCAATGATCAGTTCACTGGTGGGGGAGGGGAGATATAAATAAGGAGAAAAAAATCCCCAGCTGGTTGAAAATGAAGGCTAATGGCACAAGGATCCCAGTCCTCATCTGACTGAGCTAGAAGCGCAAAAGGAAAGTGATAGGTTGAAAAAAAAAAAGAGAAATTGGAATGGAAAAATAAAACATTTCTGAATCAAGTATTTTTTAGGAACACAAAAATGGAAGGCGATTATAGCAACTATTCTTCCCTGTAAGTTGTGGGGAAATTGATCCTAGGTTGATGTATTTATTTTAACTTGTTAGCAAGAATAGCCTACAGCAGGGGTGGGCAATTCCGGTCCTCGAGGGCTGCAAACCAGTCCGGTTTTCAGTATATCCTTAATGAATATGCATGAGAGAGACCTGCATACACACTGCCTCAGTTGTATGCAAATCTATTTCATGCATATTCATTAGGGGTATCCTGAAAACCAGAGCAAAACCCACAAATTTGGGCAATTTTAATATTTTGTCACTGGGTTTGCCGATGTGCTTCCCAGGGGCTGAAAATTGGGTGGGATTCTATTTAGGCTTCCTTACTTGAATCACACTGTTTTACAATTTTATTTTATTTTGTTCTCTTTTTATTTAAATTTAAACATTTGATGTGGGCAGCTCATGGGCATCCCACTGATGTCACCACTGATATTAGCAGGACTCAAGGCCTATCTCAGCCTAAGGTCCCCAGCTCCTCTCATGTCCATGTTATGCAGTGGCAGTGTCCCCATTACTGCCGCTGCTGCTCACTGACATAACCTTGCTGTGATGCCATAATGGTAGTGAACCCTTGTGCTGTGGTGTGGTTGACACAGCCTAGTAGGCAAAACTACTGTGCCTATGCTAACAGCTGGTGAACATGCCCTAGACTGGGACAGAACTGGACCTTCACCTATACCAGCCCTATTCCTTGCATGTTGAACTTTTGAGTTCTAGGAGCCAGCTGGACTTAGGCAACAGTTACAAATGGTGCTCAGGAAGAGGCAAAATCTGGGGCCAAACTGAGGTCAGGGTTGGCAATGTTTAGTTACCAGGTTCAGTCCGAAGGTCAAGGCAGGCAGCAAACAAGGTGTAGGTGAGGTCTGGGGCAGAGGTCAGTGGCAGGCGGCAGGCAAAAGAGTAATCTGGGTCCGTAGCAGAGATCAGTAATGGGCAGCCAAGAGAAGGACTGGGATGTGGTAAGACTGGAGACAGGGCAGGGCAAGGCTGACTGGAAGAGCTAAGGCAGGCTAGACAAGGCAAAGCAAGATCAGAAATAAGGCTGGAGCGAGGCAGGATCAGGAGAAGCAACACCCATGGATAAGGAAGCAGGAGGACCCGTTTCTGAGCAACCAGGCTGAAGTGGTTTAAATACCCAGTCATGCTGACATTATCAAGAAGGCGCCGACAGGACTTTCCCAGCAAGGGGCCTAGAAAGGTTGGGCGAGTGCGTCCGCGCATGTGCCTAAGAGGAGGCACGGTGCAATAGCTCCAGTTTACAATGATGGCATCCTTGCTGCATGATAATTCCAGGGTAGGTGTGGCCAGACATGGGAATTTCCACAGTTGGCTGGATTGTTAAAGATGCAAATTTATTTAAAAAACAAAACAAACAAACCCTTGCTGCATTCCAGCACTGAGCAGGAGGACCAGAAGAGTAGCAAACAGCAGAAATAGCTGTTTGCTCTAACCCCGCTCAGTGCTGAGTGATCTTCCAATGCAGGTCTGCTCTCTCTGAACCATGAAGACCCTCTTCAAAGCTCGTACAGTCACTGGCAACAGCGTGGTTGACTGCCGCTTCATTTTTACATGCGGTGCAGAGTCGCCAGCAGCAGCATGAAACTACTCTTCCTTCCATCCCAAAAACTTTAAAAAAACTTTGGGGCATGACTCCCTGGACCTTCACTGACCCCCAACACAAATGAGCAACTTCATTGCCATAGGCCCACAGCTTAAGGCCCCATGCAACACTGGGAAGATAAATAATCTATTTTTTTACTTTATTTACAGTATTCTAGAGACCATGATACAATGGTCTAGGGCAGTGGTTCCCAACCTGTAGTTCGCAGATCCCTAGGGATCTGACAGACCATAAGAGGGGATTCACCAGCTATGGGAGAAAAAGTCTGCACAATGAACTGACCCAACAGGCTGCTGCTGGACCCCATCCTGCGATGGCCGCAAAAGAGGAGGCCCCAGAGACCACCAGCACACCCCATCTCATTGGCGGATGAAAAGTTATAGAGGTCAGAGCCCTATGGCACCTGGCACACCCCCATCTTGCCAGCAGCTGAAGAAGACAGCCTGAGTGAAGAGGAGGCCACATGATCCTCTCTCCCCCTGCAGCCACCAGGAATAAGATAAGGAGAGGCCCAGGTGATATGGTGTATGAGCACATGTGTTTGAGAGTCAGTCTAATGAGAGAGAGGGAGCTGGTATGTTTGTGAATGTGAGAGAGAAAGTATGTGCATATGAGAGAAGGTGCATTTGTGTGTTTGAGATCATGTGTGTATGAAAGAGATGGAGCATGTTTTTGTGAGAGAGAGGGAGTGTATGTGTGGATGTGAGCATATGTGTGTGGGAAAGAGGCATGTGAATGAGAGAGAAAGCATGTGTGTATAAGAGAAATGGAGCATGTGTATGTGAGAGCGAGAGAGCATGTGTGTTTATTTATTTATTTATTTATTTATTTGAAGAGTCTTCTCTTCAAATAAATTACCAACATTAGTCGAAACATCACATCTGTTTACATCGAACTATAAGAAAGGAAATTACAAAAAACAGGGGAGAGGGTAGGGGGGGATACAATGAACCAATAGGAAAGCAAGAAAGGCATAGGAACAAATCAACAGGAGAACTAGAGAGCCTTGAGGACAGAATCAGACTCAAATTCAGCACAATGTAACATCACAAATTCAAGGGTCGTCAAGGGTTTTGGGGAAAGGCTTGTTTGAAAAGTCAAGTCTTAATTTGTGCTCTGAATTTTATAATGCATGGTTCTAGTCTGAGGTGGGTCGGTAGTGAGTTCCAGTGCATGGGTCCAGCAATGGAGAGCGCCCGATCCCTCGTAGATATGAGGTGTGCTTTCTTTAAGGAGGGCACATAGAGGGACCCTTTGTTTGTGGTCCTTGTGGGTTGATTCAGGCATGTGAAGCAGAGGGGGTCGACGAGCCAGTTGGAATTATGTGAATATATGGCTTTATGGATAATGGCCAGTGATTTATAGAGGATACAGGAAGGGATTAGGTATGAGCGTCGGGGGTTGGGGGCCACTTTCGCATTCCACATGAGACCTACGGAAAGAACAGTGGTCTCTAGTGAAGATTTGCTGGAGATTTGGGCTACGTTCTCTCCACCTAGCTTGATGGACACTCTACCTGGGCAACAACAAGCTAGGTGGAGAGAACGTTGCCCAAATCTCCTCTTGGAGTGAGTTTCCTCACTCCGATGGCCAGCAAATCTTCACTAGAGACCACTGTTCTTTCCGTAGGTCTCATGTGGAATGCGAAAGTGGCCCCCAACCCCCAACGCTCATACCTAACCCCACCCCGAGTTAGTAGGTGGCCCTCCCATAGGGGTTAAAATACCTGTCTAGGGCATAGGCACTATAGGCTCTCTCTCTCTCTCTCTCTCACACACACACACACACACACACACACACACACACACACACACACACACACCACACACACACCCACCCCGCGATGATTGAAGTGCAAATATCGTGTGCAGTGCTAATGTTTTCGCGAATGGTGAAAACATCGCCGCACGCAATGTTTCCCCACTGCACGAAAGAAGCCTCATTTGCATTGGTAACGCCCCCTAATGCGTTATTGGAAAATGAGGCCCTAAGGGGGTCATTTTCCAAGGAGTTACCGCAGGAGATAATTCCGCAAATCGAGCTAACAGCCGTTAAAATAAGGGAAGGCTTAGCTTGCTGGATTGATTCTCCTGTTTTTATGCTGCCTTCTGTTATTTTTTTGTCAGAATAATTTTTATTGGCAAGAGTTGTCTGAGCTTGGTTTTGTTTAGTTTTTTCTCGGCCTTCTGTTGTTTTAAGTGAGGATCATGGTTCATTATGTAGTGATAGATGTTTTTGACCAAATACAAGAGCTCGCACCCCCCCCCCCATCCCCCTTAAAAAGAAATACAAACTATTACTAGCCAGTTAGACTTAAAATAAAGCATACATATAAAAGAAAACAAAATGAGCACCTAACACCATGCTTGTAATTTTTATTGTAAATCGCTTTGATTTATTTATGCAAGAAAGGGGATTAATCAAGTTCAATAAACTATGTTAATCAGCCAAAAAATAATAATGCAATTGATGACTTGCCTGAAGAAGTTAGTGTTAGTGTATCTCAAGTCTTAGTGTCATCTACAATTTCCATTCTACTAACTTATCAAATAACATAAGAACAAGCCATACTGGGTCAGACCATCAAGCCCAGCATCCTGTTTCCAACAGTGGCCAATCCAGGCCATAAGAACCTGGCAAGTATGCAAACACTAAGTCTATTCCATGCTACTGTTGCTAGTAATAGCAGTGGCTATTTTCTAAGTCAACTTAATTAATAGCAAGTAATGGACCTCCTCCAAGAACGTATCCAATCCTTTTTTAATCCCAGCTACACTAACTGCACTAACCACATCCTCTGGCAACAAATTCCAGAGTTTAATTGTGCGTTGAGTGAAAAGGAACTTTCTTCGTTTAGTTTTAAATGGGCCATATGCTAACTTCATGGAGTGCCCCCTAGTCTTTCTATTATCTGAAAGAGTAAATAACCGATTCACATTAACCCGTTCGACCTCTCATGATTTCAAACACCTCTATCATATCCCCCCTCAGCCGCCTCTTCTCCAAGCTGAAAAATCCTAACCTCTTTAGTCTTTCCTCATAGGGAAGCTGTTCCATTCTCTTTATCATTTTGGTCGCCCTTCTCTGTACCTTCTCCATCTCAACTATATCTTTTTTGAGATGTGGCGACCAGGATTGTACATAGTATTCAAGGTGCGGTCTCAACTTGGAGCGATACAGAGGCATTATGAAATTTTCTGTTTTATTCACCATTCCCTTTCTAATAATTCCCGACATTCTGTTTGCTTTTTTGACTGCCGCATTGAAACCAATGATTTCAATGTGTTATCCACTATGACGCCTAGATCCCTTTCTTGGGTGGTAGCTCCTAATATAGAGCATAACATTGTGTAACTATAACATGGGTTATTTTTCCCTATACGCATCACCTTGCACTTATCCACATTAAATTTCATCAGCCATTTGGATGCCCAATTTTCCAGTCTCAGAAGGTCTTCCTGCAATTTATCACAATCTGCTTGTAATTTAACTACTCTGAACAATTTTGTATCATCTGCAAATTTGATGACCTCACTTGCGTATTTCTTTCCAGATCATTTATAAATATATTGAAAAGTACGGGTCCCAATACAAATCCCTGAGGCACTCCACTGCCCACTCCCTTCCACTGAGAAAATTGTCCATTTAATCCTATTTTATGTTTCCTGTCTTTTAGCCAGTTTGTGATCCATGAAAGGACATCGCCACCTATCCCATGACTTTTTAATTTTCCTAGAAACCTCTCATGAGGAACTTTATAATGCCTTCTGAAAATCCAAATATACTACATCTACCGGTTCACCTTTATCTACATGTTTATTAACTCCTTCAAAAAAGTGAAGCAGATTTGTGAGGCAAGACTTGCCTTGGGTAAAGCCATGCTGACTTTGTTCCATTAAACCATGTCTTTCTATATACTCTGTGATTTTGATGTTTAGAACACTTTCCACTATTTTTCCTGGCACTGAAGTCAGGCTAACTGGTCTGTAGTTTCACAGATCACCCCTGGAGCCCTTTTTAAATATTGGGGTTACATTATCCACCCTCCAGTCTTCAGGTACAATAGATGGTTACAAATTTTTACTAATAGGTCTGAAATTTCATTTTTTAGTTCCTTCAGAACCCTGGAGTTTATACCTTCTGGTCCAGATGATTTACTATTCTTCAGTTTGTCAATCAGGCCTACCACATCTTCTAGGTTCACCATGATTTGGTTCAGTCCATCTGAATCATCACCCATGAAAACCTTCTCCCTATCATCCTCTTCAGTAAACACTGAAGCAAAGAAATAATTTAATCTTTCTGCGATGGCCTTATCTTCTCTAATTGCTCCTTTAACCCCTCGATCATCTAACGATCCAACTGACTCCCTCATAGGCTTTCTGCTTTGGATATATTCTTCCATTCTATGGGCCTCAATGAAAAAAGCATTTGCCCCATTGTGTAGCTATGGAAAAAATAACCAGGATAAGCAGAAGGTATATTGGGGGTTAGAGATATGTTGAGGTAGGTTGGCTCTTGGTCTTTGAGTTTTTATATGCAAGGATTAGGAGTTTGAATTTTTTTCTGTAGAATGTTGAGAGCCAGTGTAGGGATTTTTAGGATCAGTATTATGGGATCAAATTTGTTTGCATTCATTGTCAGATGGACTGAAATATTTTCTATGAGTTGTAAGCAGTAGTCAAGGGTTTTAGGGATTGCAGAGTACAGGAAGTTGCAATACTCGAAGCAGGACATTACAATGGCTCAAATAGCAGTTACAAAAATAGTGTCATTCAGGAGAGGGCAGAGATGGCAGAATTGGCAGACGTGAAGAAGGCTGTTTTGGACCACTTGGATCTGGAATTTAATGGTTATTTGGGAGTCCAAGATGAATCCCAGGAAATGGGCCTGGGAGCTAAGGGTTAATGTTGCTCTACCAAGAGTCACTTTTAATTGAGGATGGCTGGGTTCCTTTTTCTTGATCCATTGTATTTCTATCATTTTTTGATTTAGACTTAGCTTGTTTTGTCATAGTCGGTAAGCCTACATGGATCCTAAATGGCCACCTTTAGTTATTGCTTTACAAATGATATGTGGACAACTTGAGAAAGGATGAACAGATGTAGCACTTGGATGGTATCTTTTTCTCCTGCTAATCAGAAACCCACTGAATATCCAGTAAGCAAAAAGGATTATCCTGAATATTCATTTTCCTTTTTTTATCTACATAATTTTTAACTGTGACAAATCATTGTTTTTTTTTTAAAGGCTTTGAAAACTCTCAGATATCCTTATCATGTTCAGCATCTAAATACTACTTGTTTTGTACTGTACATGAATGCTATCAGTATTGCAAGTTATGAGATAGATGTGATTTTTATTAGGGATTTGCAATGATTTTTTTTTTTGTGTCATTTTTGTTTCAGGTTGTTATGTGTTCAATTTCTTTATTAAAATGGTTTGGGGGTGTTTATTTCAGGTTTCCCTAATTTTGGGGGGTATTTGGGGGGTGTTTATTTCAGGTTTCCCTAATTTTGGAGTTAGTGCACACTAGGGATGTGAATCGGGCTTCGGACGATTGAAAATATCGGATGATATTTTCAAAATCGTCAGAAATCGGGGGCTCCCGATAAGAGAACCCCACGATTTTGTTCCTGGGGTTCTCATCGTTTTGGGGGAGGGCGGGAAAAATGGCACACCAAAACAATCCCTAAACCCACCCCGACCCTTTAAAACTGTTCCCTTAGCTTCCCCCACCCTCCCGAATCCCCCCAAAACTTTTTACAAGTACCTGGTGGTCCAGTGGGGGTCCAGGGAGCCATCTCCCACTCTCGGACCGTCAGCTGCCAGTAATCAAAATGGCGCCAATGGCCCTTTGCCCTTACCATATGACAGGGTATCTGTGCCATTGGCCGGCCCCTGTCACATGATAGGAGCACTGGATGGCCCGCGCCATTTTTAAAGATGGCGCCGGCCGTCCATTACTCCTACCATGTGACAGGGCCTGGCCAATGGCACGGATACCCTGTCACATGGTAAGGGCAAAGGGCCATTGGCGCCATTTTTATTAGTGGCAGCTGATGGCCCCGAGAGCAGGAGATCGCTCCCGGGACTTCCACTGTTCCATCAGGTACTTGTAAAACGTTTTGGGGGGGGGGCGGTTCGGGAGGGTGGGGAAAGCTAAGGGAACAGTTTTAAAGGGTCGGGTGGGTTTTTTGTTTATTGTCTCGGGTGCAGCCGATAAACAAACCGCGATCGGGCCGCACAAAAAAAAAAAATAACGATGTGAATCGGAATCGGAACATCTCTAGTGCACACTAATGGGACTTAGTGTGCATTAACTGAAAATGTTACCAATCAGTTAAAAAGTATCAATTTGCTAGGAATTTGTTAGCTAGAGGTATGGTTCTGCATTACAGTTGGCTGCCTCCTTTGTTACTTGTTTGTGTTGCCATGATTGCAAGGTGGTGCTTGTGGTGATAACAAGTGTAAACAAACAAGTATTGTAATTATAGCATCAAGTTCTAGACATCAAAAGCATGTAATGCAAATGCATATTAAGAATTTTCCAATCCCTTTGTAGTTTAGGAAAGGGGCCCTGGCATGTTGGGATATGCATACTTTGAATTCCCCTGGTATTAGTCTATGTGTTTGGGTATGGGGGGATACTGCTGAGAAGGGAAGTGACTTGGGTGAATGTATGGGGTGACAGGTGGGAAAGAGTCTAGTTGGGGTGGTGAGTGGAGAGAGAGCAGCAGTCTGTTATGTGTGTAGGGTGACCTGTAAGCCCAGACAGTTACCCCAGTCACCCCCTCCCCCCCCCCACACACACACACCAGGCTGCCTCTCTTTCCCACTTCTCCCATACAGTCACCCCAGTTACTTCCCCTCTCACTAGTCCCACCCCACATACAACAGGCTGTTTCTCACCAGTCACTACCTCAAGCAATCTCCACCTTACCTATCATCCCCATACAGTCACCCCTATTCCCCTTCTCATTTGTCACTCCCCAAATACCAGGCCTTATCTCTCTCATCAGTCACCATCTCAACCAGTTTCTCTCCCCCACATACCAGGCTGACTCTCTTTCACCAGTCACCACCTCAACCATCTCTCTCCCCCACCTGACACACCATACAGTTACCCCAGTCACTTCCCCTCTCACCAGTCACACCCCACATACCAGGCTGCCTCTCTCTTGCCAGTCACCTCCCCAACCAGTCTCTCTCCTATCTGTCACCTCATATAGTCACCCCATTCATCCCCTCTCACCACTCACCACTCCAAACAGTATCTCTCCCACATGTCACCCCATATAGCCACCCCAGTCACTCCCCCTCTCCCCAGTCAGCCCCATACCCCAGGCTGCCTCTCTTTCACCAGCCACCACCCCAACCAGTTTCTCTCCCACTCGCCACCCCATACATTCACCCCAGTCACTTCCCATCTCATCAATTACTACCCACCCACCCACCCAAATGTTGCAGTCCCAGTCGCTAGGCTAGAGACCGGGTCCTTACCTCATCTGCCGCCCTCAGAACCGCGCCGGGACCCACCATGGTTTGGGCCTGCTAGGCCGTGTTTCAGCGGCGTCTCCACGAGGGTGATGCCGCTGAGGCCCAATCCTCGCCCCGCCCCCGCCAAACAACGCGCGCGCGCGCATGCGAAGGAGCAGCATTTAAAGGTCCAGCACCCGGAAGTGCTGGACAGCCCCAAAATGATGTCAGATGCCGGCAGGGTATTTAAGCCGGCGTCTGCCTTCAGCTAATCGCCTTGCAACGAGGTCTCTCCGTGTGAGTAGCTAGTTGCTCCTGCTGTTCCTGGATTCCGCTCCTGCTGTTCCTGGATTCCTCTCCTGCTGTTCCTGATCCGCTCCTGCTGTTCCTGAACCTGCTTCCTCTGATTGTTTCTCTGGCTCCTGACTCCGGCTTGCTCCTGATTTTCCATGACTGCTGCCCGCCTCGACTTCCGGATCGTCTTGACTTCTCTGCGTTGCCTGCCTCCTAAGTCCCAGCGGTCCTGGTCCTCACGGACTCCTCCTGGGGGACCAAGGACTTCTAGGGTGAAGATCTCCTCGCTTCATTCCTTTCTGCCATCTCATAAGTCCCAGCGGTCCGGATCCTCACGGGCTCCTCCTGGGGGGATCTCGGATCTCCAGGGCGAAGACTTCGCTTGGTCATCCAGTCTTGTGTCGCCTCCCGGCCTTTCCTCTTTTGCAGAGCCTCGGCTCCGTTGGGCCGGCCCAAGGGTCCACCAGCAATAACACCCAAATACAGAGACGCCAAGGAAATTAAAAGTATGCATGTACCAAATTACAGGTCCCCTTTCCTAAAATTCAAAAGGAATGGCAAATTCAAAATATGCATTTGCATTCCACGCTTTTACATTTGCTGACTAGAACTTGATGGTATTATTTATTACATAAATTGTTTGTTTATGTTTGTTACCAGGCACTAACCATCCCCCCACAAATACCATCTTGCAACCTTGGCAACACAAACAAGTAACTTTGGGAATGCATAACCATTCATTTTGTGGCGCTCCCGAAAAGAGATGAAATAGACAATTTTGTTGCTATTATCTATTTCGTTTAATACAAATGCACATCCCTAATTTTTATAGCAGATAGAAAAGTAGGAAAAACAGCATCAGCACCATCAATATTTTAGCCTGCTCCCTATTCTCATTATATTCTGGGGCAGGAGAGAAGGAGAGTCTGCCAGAATATCAGCAGTGGGGAAAAAGAAAAGAAGAACCCATGCCAGTGCCGATGACAGGGGAAGTTGAACATGAATCATTGAGATGGGGGAAGAACATGCCCCTTGCCTTTGCTGACAGGGGAGAGCAGGTGATTGATTGCAGGGGAGACCCAGGCACCCTCCCTAAAAATTGATTTAGCACATACACACTGACACAACTCCTTCACTGCTGACTGTTCCTCAGTAGGTGGCTGTCTCGCAGCATTTCCTGCTGCTTGACCTTCAACCCCTTATAATCTGGGTGCCACAGCAGTTGCTATGCCTGCTACCCTCCCAGCTTCCATTCCCCATCCACCCAATTGCTGCCACCAATGGCTTTTTTCCACTTTTCTGCCTGTTTCTAGCCTCATCTCTGTCCCTGTTTTCTCCAAGGACATACAGAAATCCTTAGCTCAGGGTTCCCCACATAAGATTTTTAACTCATCTATGGGAAAGAATGTTAACCTGGGAAGTTAAAATTCTGCATGAATAACCACTTCAGTGACACCTGCATGTGAATCTGAATCAATGTGATCCATGTTTGTGATTCACAGAATCCATTTCCAGCAAGACAGAACCTTTTGATCACTTGTGGATCACAATCCAGTCAAATAGCTTGGAGAGAAGCTTTAAAAAATATACCCATCTCCATAAAGAAACCTGTTCTTAAATGAATGAATAGAAGTTATTATAGTTAATATGCTCTGATCCAGACAGAAGTGCACTTACAGTTTCTTGCTTGGAGTCAGGAAAAATGTTTTAAACAGATGGTCTCTATTAAGAAATGGAGCAAGGAATCATCTCATCTGAAAGTATACTTTGATTGCAAATTGACTGTAATATGAAATCAAAATTTTGCATCAAAAATGATGCCATGGGCAAGGTCATGACATTCCTGTTTCCCAGCACTGTAGGACCACTGTGAATTCTAACTCAGATTTTCTTGTGTAAACTCTTAGTGTAATCCACCATCTATTGACATTTGTGTTGATACAAACCCTAGTTGGTTGCTAAAAACCACACTATTTTTAAGTAAACTTTTCATATCATACATTCATTAATAAAACTGTTTACCAAAAAATGGTAATTGCTCAGTATTCACTGTTCACATAACTTGATTGACCCAATTTTACTAAATGAGTAGATCGTTTTGTTTGTGTCAAATAGCTTAGTAAATTGCTGTATCTTCTTGGTTTAATTTCAGGGGACAGTAGTTCTAACCTCAGACAGTATTTTTAATAAGATTTATAGTTGTTTGGGGAAAATCACACTTTCCATCCTAGAGGCTTGGTTTACCCAACTATATATAAGGTCACACAGAGATCAATTTAGGAGCAAAATTCAGATGACTGACTCCTAATCTGTAACAACTAATGCCGACTATTTTTCAAATTAAATTGGATTAAATTTTAGCTCTTTATTATATAAAGAATTTCCTTCTTTTTTAACTTTTAACTTATGCAGTTTCAATTTGTGTGCATCATGATACAGTTGAAGTAAGAAAATCATAAACAGATATGAAACCAAATATTGTAAATAAATATCCAATATAACATAAACAAAATAATAATCAGCTATAGATTAAGTCCATAATATGAAAGGAAGGTCACAATCCAAAAGGTAACCCAAATAGTTTATATAATAAAAAACAAACAGAAAAGCTAGCCTCTGAGCTTCAGTTAACAAAGAGTGCAAATTATGTCTGCACTATAAGTGCAGAAGTAGGAGAATCTGAAGATACAAATTTGTCAGCAAGAAAGAAACAAAGTTGGCTCAGTTAAAAAAAAAAAAAAACATGCATAGTACAATTATATTTAACTAAAGATTTACAAGGGAATTAAGCTCCCAACTGCAACACCCTAAGTCTCATCAAAAGAAATTGCTTCCTCTTCTTTTGGGTTGATCTTTCCACATCAGGGAACGCCATAATCTTACATTTTAAGTAAGGATCACCTCAAATGTCTAAAATACATCCTAAGGAGCCAATTTCTGTCAGAGTCCAGAAACAAAGTTACCAGCAATGTAGAATGTTTGGCAGTCATGGTATCAGAAGTTTCCAATAAAGCAGTGACATCTAGGGGATTGCCAGATACGAGAGAAAGTCTTCTAAGCTCAACTTCACATTAGGAAGGCGGCAAGTAATCAATCCTAGGAGTAGGTGGAAGTGCAGATTCAGGAATTTTGAGAATTTCCAACATACAACTTCTAAACATAATCCTGGGTGTAACCAAAGGCAAACAAGGAAAAGTCACAAAATGCAAATTTCTACATCTCAGAGAGTTCCCCATATTCTCCACTTCGTTAGAAAGCAATATATGATCTTTAAGCAAACTTTCTTGCATAGTTTTAACATGAGTCACATTATTTGGGCTTCAGATATCTGCGTAGCAGTTAAATACTTGGAATTCTCTGAAAACAAGATACAAGATTTCAAATTTGAATTCTTCTGTTTTAAAGGTGAAACCTGAGAGATAACAGCAGCCCCCAGACCTTCTATGATTTTCCAGATAGACTTGAGGGTGAATACATTAGGTCTCATAGTTCTGAAGCTGTCCTGTACAGAAATCTGACCAGCCATAGAAACAGAGTAATCGGTACTTCCAACATTCTCCTCATATGCCACCGAGTCAGGGTGCAGCATGTTGGTCATTTTGGCAGCACTGCACCTCTCAGCGTCACCAGCACCCAGTTGAGTTGCGGTGACATCATCGGTTAGCGACTCCTCCAGGCATAAACAGAGGAGCCTAGCAGCCGCTGGGTCAATTGGAGGCATTCTAATCACCGGACTAAGAGATACCATCAAACCTGGGGGATACAAGAGCAAAGGTTCCCTCCCAGAGCTCCCAAATGGCTCTTGTGTCAACTGTACTACAGCCTGGGTAATGTGAGCATCCATAGTTCCATGCAGTTTAGAGGCAAGTGGAGCAGTAGGGGATGCCATTGTTTTGCCTTTTCTTTTCTGACCCATAACAAACCAGAGGTAAAAATGTACCATGGAGTAAGGAGCTCAGCTTCCTAGCTGCCTGTCACCATCTTGAATTGCCCCTAACATCGACATAAAGAATTGCCTTCCACTGACAACAGGGATATGAATTGACGGTTTAAAAACTCCCATCACCACTGTGAGCTCCTGGACTCCTAAGTGGAACCTCAGGCAAAGGGTTACAAATATAATGCCCACAGATTAAAAATAAAGGGGCAGATTTTGAAAGCCCTACGCACGTAAATCCAGATGGATTTACGCGTGCAGGGGGGTTACGCGCGCCGAGCCTATTTTGCATAGGCCCGGCAATGCGCGCAAGCTCCGGGATGCGCGTATGTCCTAGGGCTTGAAAAAAGGTGCGAGTGTGGGCAGTCTGGGGTGGGGCGGGGGTGTGGCGGGGGCATGGCCAGAGGCCTTCGTAGGGCCACTAGGTCGGGGGATCGCATGCAGGCACTCGGTTGGTGTGCGCAACCTATGCCTGTCCAGAGGCAGGCACAACTTCTAAAATAAAGGTCGGGGGGGGGGGGGGGTTTAGATAGGGCTGGGGGGCGGTTAGGTAGGGGAATGGAGGGGAAGGTGGTGGGGCGGAAGGAATATTCCCTCCGAGGGAACAGGGAAAGCAATCGGGACTCCCCTAGGGCTCAGCGCATGTGAGGTGCACAAGTGTGCACCCCCTTGCTCGCGTCAACCCTGGATTTTATAACATGCGCGCGGCTGCGCAAGCATGTTATAAAATCGGGAGTGGATTTGTGAGTGCCGGGTTGGTAGTAAATCTACGCCCGTGCGTAGGTAGTAAAATCTGGCCCTAAAGTTTCAAATCAATAAGCCAACTTTGTGCCGGATTTTAATACCTACGCACGGGCGTAGAATTGTGCGCGCAACCGCGCAGCCGCGCGCATGTTATAAAATTCGGGTCAGCACACGCAAGGGGGTGCACACTTGTGCACCTTGCATGCGCCAAGCCCTAAGGGAGCCCCGATGGCTTTCCCTGTTCCCTCTGAGGCCGCTCTGAAATCAGAGCGGCTTCGGAGGGAACTTTCCTTCCACCACCACCCCCACCTTCCCCTCCCTTCCCCTACCTAACCTGCCCCCCAGCCCGACCTAACCCCTCCCTGACCTTTATTTTTCAAGCTGCGCCTGCCGGGCGAGTGCCAGCGCGCGATCCCCCGGCCTAGAGGCCCTACGGAGACCTCTGGCCACGCTCCCACCCCCGCCACGGACCGCCCATGTCATGCCCCTTTTTTCAAGCCCCGGGACATCCAGCTGGATTTATGCACTTAGGGCTTTTAAAATCTGCCCCTTTGTGTTTACATGTTGAAGTTTTGCTGGTGTGATATATTAGCATTTAGAGAAAGCCTGAGAGTTTGTAACTCTTAAAAATTAAGGTATGTTGTAGTTTCATTTTGCATTGGATGGCTGAAATAAATTGTGATGCATGATGTTCTGCCCATAGGCTGCTGACTTTTTCATTAATGAATCAAACAACCCATGGTATCAGGAAAACTTGTGCAGTGTAAAAGAAAGAAGGAAATGAGGCCTTAAAAACAAGCAAATAAAACAGCATGTATGACCCACACAACTGAAAATCCAAAAGCAACTTAAAATATAGTTGCAAAAGATTTTGACAGAGTCACATTTTACATGCAAGCTGTTAGTAATTAAAAGAAAATTAAATTAATTTTCACTTTAGCAGGTGTGGATGGATTTGATATTGACAACATTGTCAATTTCACAGAATAAGAAGGAAATGATTACAATCTCTCCATAGAACTGGTTTTTGATTGCCTGCAAAACAAAAGCCCATAGAAGGTTCATGATCCATTGTCAAATAAAGAGTCAAAAAGACTTTGCATCACAGCTCAAACTTTAAAAGTCACTCATGTAGTTTTGAATAATTAAACAATTTTCTAATCAGAGAAGAATAATTATCTGGATCGGAGAAAAACTGCCCCTTAGAAACCAAATGTATTTATTTATTAAAAATGTATAATCCATATAGTCCAATCATTTGGCTGTTCATAGCAGCTTCCATAAAATAACATTCATAAAATATGAATAACATTATAACAGTAACCATTCTTGATAAACACATATTACACTTTAAACATAGAATTAAAAGCATTCATGTAACATTAAAAGCTGAATAATCTTTCTCATTAAATCATTATCTTGTTGATGCTACCCAATTCTACATTTAATGTTCTCCAATGCAATAAACATGGGTGAAGAGTTTTGCCTTTAGTTTGTAATCTAAAGTATGGATGCTCTTTTTAGCCCTCGGCTTAGGCTCCAGTGCATTCCAATGAACAGGTTCTATTATAGAAAAGGCCCTTTGTCTTTTTTCTTCTAAACTATATTTTTTTAAACGTCGGCACTGCTACCAAATTTACTTTGGGCTGCATTATAATGTAAAGTTGGATCAAACTGGACAGACAGTGACCCTAATATTTATGGCCTTATGCTGCAAAGTTAAAATTTTAAAATGTATTCTTTAATTTACTGGTAATCAATGGAGCTTCTGAAGACTGGGAGTAATTCTTTTATTGTATTTGCCTATTATAATAATTCTAGTTGCTGCATTTATTTTATACTAATTGCAGGACATGCAACAATTTTATTGTTATACCTGTTTATAATGTTTTATAGCAATCTAATCCAAAGTACTAATGTCTGCATGACTGTCCTCACATCTTCTTCAGATATATAATGTTCTAAATTTCTTACTATTCTGAATCTATGAAACATGGTCTTTGCCACTACTTTTACCTGCGACTTTAGATGTAACTTTAAGTGAAATATCACTCCAGATTTTCATGAACTACAGGAAGACTATGATGTTCTATCTTCAAAAAATGGAGACCCTCCTCAGAAATGTTCTTTTCTATCTTCAACGGAGCAGTTTTTTGCACATTTCAAGGCAAATTATTACTGCTCAACCATCCGGTTATGTCTTTTATTCACTCGTTAAAATATTCCTCAGGAACATTCCCATCAGAGTTGCAAAGTAGGTAAAACTGAATGTCATCTACATAAATAAAGTATATTCCCTAATGGCTGCAAAGAAATATTAAATAAAATTGCAGAAAGAGATGATTTTTGTGGTAACTCAGACTTTATTTTTTTCCACATAAATCTTCCTTTTCCCAGTTTCACTTGCAGTTCCAGGCTCACCAAAAAAGACGTAAACCAATCCAAAAGATCTGCAGAGATCCCTATTGATTGTAAATTGGTCAACATGATATCATAATTTACTGAATCAAATGCAGCAAAGACATCAGACTGGTCTCATCATATTGCTGATCCACCATCAATGTCACTCCTTATTGCATCCATCAAGGAAACCAACAGCAATTCTGTACTGTAACCCTTTCTAATACCAAATTCTGTGAGTCAAAGAGGTTATTTTCATCCAAATAATCTACTAGTTGAGATAATACCATTTCTCTAAGATTTTACTTAACGTAGATAAATTAAATATTGGGCATATGTTAGCCATAGAGGTAGATGTTAAAAAAGTACGCGCAACCGGCGCAAACAAAAGTACGCCGGATTTTATAAGATATGCACGTAGCAAGGCTGCGCAAAATCGGCAGCCTGCGCGCCCCGAGCCACACAGCCTGCCTCCGTTCCCTACGAGGCCGCTCCTCTACCTTCCCCTCCCTTCCCCTATCTAACCCACCCCCCAGCCCTACCTAAATCCTCCCCCCCCCACCTTTGTTGTGCAAGTTACGCCTGCTTGAGGCAATGCGTAACTTGCACGTGCCACCTCGGCATCCCCCGGCAAAGGCCGCAGTGCCGGGGGACTCGGGACCACCCTCCCGGCCCGCCCCCGAACCGTCGCCACGCCCCGGACCCACCCCTGACCGCTCCCTGACCCCGGACACGCCAACGGACACACCCCTGGCCTGCCGACATGCCCCCCCCAGACACGCCCCCTCCCACACCTTTTACGAAGCCTCGGGAATTACACACGTACCGGGGCTTTGCACGCGCCAGCGGCCTATGCAAAATAGGCACGCCGGCGCGTGAGTGCCCTGCGCGCGTAAATCTGGCAGGATTTACGTGCGCAGGGCTTTTAAAATCTACCCCATATTCAGCAAATACCCTAAATTAACACCCTTTTCCTCATCTTCTCTTAATTTATCAATATCTCTTTGGAAGTATTTGTTCTCACTAATTTCTTAATTTTTTTTTCTCACTGATGAAATGCAAATTTTTCACTATCTACTTCTTCAAATTCTAAGAATTTGATTTTTCTGTTAGCTTCTTCACTACACAAAACAATTCCTATGGTTTATTCATAGCTGTGTTTTGAAAAAATAGCAGTTTTTCTGTATGCAGATTTTATATGCTCAACTGTTCCTGGTATTTTAGTGTATCTAGCTAACACCTTTTCATTGCAGCTCAAGGTGAGTTACATTTTCAGGTACAAAAGGTATTTTCCCTTTCTCCAGAGGGCTCACAAATAAACAGGGTCATTCATTAAAATGCATTAGGGCGTTATCGCGGGCTTTACTTACCTAATGCCTGCGATAACGCCATAACACGTGCATTATTTTTCACTTCGAACGAGTATGCAAATTCTGAAAATTTAGTCAAAGGGGAGGAGTTTGGGCAGGGTTTATGAAAATGAATGATGTTTAACATTGCGTGCGATATCATAAATAATGTGCATTTTAATGCCAGAAATAACTACACCTTGTTTCCTGGTGTTAAGTTCTGTGATATGCCCAAAACAGGAGTTGTGAATCCCATTGCTGGTGCGGAGGAGGAGGTAGAGAGAGAGAGAAAGCCTCTAAGGCAGCACACATATTTGGCATCTATTTACACTACTATAGGCGGCTCATCTAGTAACTCGAGGTGAAGTTCTGGAGGTGGTCTAAGGTTTGGGGGCAGTTTTACATGCACAGTCAGACGTATAAACAGCACAGTACACATCAGTTAAGTAGAATGAGGAAAGGTATATGTAATGACCCCTTGACTGCTTACCTCGCCGGGGTGTTCCTGGGTCCAGGACCGACCTGGCAGGAGCCCCCCTAGGGTATATTCCATCGGTCCTCAGGTTGTTGGTGCCTGGTGCCTCCATCTGGGGAAGAAGGTGTTAGTGGGTGGGATTTCCCTCCCTTCAGTCCAGGCAAACAAATGGGACTGTGAACAAGGCTGGCAGTATGTACAAATATATACAGCTTTATTAGACTATACAAGCATATACATTTCTACATGAATATCTACATTGCTAATAGGATGTCAAACAGCACAGTAATCTACTCGCAGGTAGTAGGCCACGCAACTATATACATTTCCACAAGATAGAAAGAACATTTACTATTTGGCAATTTGGGGTTGTTCTCCCCCCCCCCCCCATTATTATCCTCCCCACTTTTTCCCAGAAGTCTCACCATGTGAAAAGATTAGAGATGTTCAGCAGGGACGGATTCGTCCGATTCGGTATTCGTATTCGTCGGGACCCAAATCTGTTGCATCTGTTTTCGGGGGAACCCAATTCGTCCATTAGTTATATATGGTATTCGTTTCCCATTAAAGTTGAAAAAACCCCCATCTCAACCCTTTAAATGTAATTAACTACATCCCCCCCCCACCCTCCTGACCCCCCCAAGACTTGCCAAAAGTCCCTGGTGGTCCAGCAGGGGTCCTAGAGCGATCTCCTGCACTCGGGCCATCAGCTGCCAGTATTCAAAATGGTGCCAATAGCCTTTGTCCTTACTATGTCACAGGGGCTACCGGTGCCATTGGTCGGCCCCTGTCACATCGTAGGAGCACAAGATGGCGCCGGCTGTCCATTGTTCCTACCATGTGTCAGGGGCCAACCAATGGCACCAGTAGCCCCTGTGACATAGTAAGGGCAAAGGCTATTGGCATCATTTTGAATACTGGCAGCTGATGGCCCAAGTGCAAGAGATCGCTCCAGGACCCCTGCTGGACCACCAGGGACTTTTGACAAGTCTTGGGGGGGGGGGGTCAGGAGGGTGGGAGTTTTATTTGTTAATGTTACGTTGCATTTGTGGGGGTTCGCCATACATTTTAGAACCCCATGAATGCAACAAATAGGGACCTATAGTTTGTGGATTGCACATTCGTTCAAAACAAATGCACATACCTAGAAAAGATTCAACTGGGCTGGTGGACTGTGTTGCCCTGGGTTTGAATCCTTTGATTTTTTTAGTGATATTTCATTGCAAAATCACCAGTAGTATCCTGCATTATCCTTTTTTTTCTCTGTTGCAGTTCAATTAGATTTTATTTATTTATTTATTTTATTTTATTTGTTCACTTTTATATATCAGTATTCAAGAAAAAGTATCATATCGGTGTACATAGTAAAACATTCATATCCAGCATAAAATAATAAAATAACATTTATCAAAACCTATAAAATCAATACATAAGATGGTAGCATGCTCAAACCTCCATCTCTTTTGAGGGGGGTGGAGGTTCATATACAAAGATAAGATTTCTACAATGTACTCTTGCCCTAGCTTGATAGCACCCAGGTAAAGAGTTCATCAAGCTAGGGCAAGAGTACATTGCAAAAATCTCAACTTTGTATATTTTTTCTTATTCCAAATCACATCAAATCTTCACTGATTTATACTGTGCTATTCATACATCTGCCTGTGCATGTAAAACTGGCCCTAAAACCCTAGACCACCACCAAAACCTCACTTCGAGTTACTAGATGACCTTTCTATAGTGGTATAAATAGATGATTAATATTAGAACTTTATGAATAGTGTCTGTCTGTCTGTCTCTCTCTCTCTCTCATTACATTTAATGCAGGTTGTAGTAAAATATCTATGCAAACCACTAAAATAGTGCATGTTGTGGTAACTCAACCCCCCCCGCCTTATTTTTATTGTGGGCGAAATTTATAGTAAAATGATGAATCTAGAGGTAAGTTTGCACCTGAAGAAAAAGGTGATGAAGTAACTTGCCCAAGCCACAAGTATCAGCAGTAGGATTCAGACCCTGGCATTCCTGGTTTTTTAAGGCTGCTGTTCTAACCACTAGGCTACTCGTCCCTGTATAAAAATCTTGAAAGGGAATGGAGTGTTTTCCATGACAGAGGACTTCATATGCCCCCCATTGTTCTAGGCTGTCACCACACTTGATGGAGAAGCTACTGTTCCTTAAAAGTATTCTGCCTTTGCTTGGATTTCCAAATTTGCCATACAAGTGGCAAGACAAATGAGAGGAACCTGAATATCCTGGAGATAGCTGCTCTGCCTTTCTGCCTGCTATGCCTCAATAACAGTAATGGGGTTTACATCCAGCATCCAGAAATATCCAGTGACTGTGACTGATTGACTGCATCTGCCTGCTGTGTCACTCACACTATCAGTTGGGCAACACTTCATCAACCAGACTACTGCTGCCTCCCCAGCTGAAAAGCCAATCCAAGGACCACAACACACCAATGCTGATTATTGCTGTGTGCTCATCACTGCCAGTTGGTTTTCAACAACCACCACACTACTGCTGCCTTCTCAGTCTGAAAGGCCAATCCAAAGTCAACAACGCATCAATACTGAGTCTTGCTGTGTCTCCAACACTGCCAGTTTGGACGCATTTCAACAAGCTTATTGCCACCCTGTCCCAAAAAGCCAATCCAAGGCCCACAACACACCAATGCTGAACCTTGCTGTGCCCCCAGCACTGCCTTACCCTTACCAACATCACAGGGGTCAACATGAACTGACTCAATCTACCTGCCTTGCCTTTACCAACATCACAGGAGGCAACATTCACTGTCTCAATCCCCCTGCCTCACCCTGTTAGTGTCGACCATCACTCGGTCTGACCAATCATGCTAACTCCCGACTTGTCCCCATCCACAAAACTGGGACCTGTCATACCTTGCTGCTTCTTGTCCTGACCTCATGATGAAAACTGGGGTCTCACTCAGCATACTTCCTCCTGACCCATTCCCAACAACAGCTCTGGTGCTTCAATCTTTCTGATTCCTCCTGACATTTTCCCAACCATAACACTGGGGCTTCAATCTTCCTGATTCCTCCTGACATGTCTCCAACAACAGTGGGGTCTGACTCAGCTTACTTCCTCCTGTCACTTTCCCAACAACAGTTCTGGGGCTTCAACCCTCCTGCGTCCTCTTAACACATCCCCAACATAAAAGACAGGAAACGGAGAGTAGGATTAAATGGTCAATTTTCTCAGTGGAAAAGGCTAAACAGTGGAGTGCCTCAGGGATCTGTACTTGGACAGGTGCTTTTCAATAAATATATAAGTGAGGTTATCAAATTTGCGGATGATACAAAATTATTCAGAGTAGTTAAATCAAAGCGGATTGTGATACATTACAGGAGGATATTGCAAGACTGGAAGATTGGGCATCCAAATGGCAGATGAAATTTAATGTGGAAAAGTGCAAGGTGTTGCATGTAGGAAAAAATAACCCTTGCTGTAGCCACATGATGTTAGCTTTCATATTAGGTGCCACTACCCAGGAAAAAGATCTAGGCATCCTAGTGGATAATACTTTAAAATCATCGGCTCAGTGTGCTGCAGCAGTCAAAAAGGCAAACAGAATGTTAGGAATTATTAAGAAGGGAATGGTTAATAAAACAGAAAATATCGTATTGCCTCTGTATCACTCCATGGTGAGACCGCACCTTGAATACTGTGTACAATTCTGTTCACCGCATCTCAAAAAAGATATAGTTGCGATGGAGAAGGTATAAAGAAGGGCAACCAAAATGATAAAAGGGATGGAATAGTTCCCCTATGAGGAAAGGCTGAAGAGGTTAGGGCAGTTCAGCTTGGAGAAGAGATGGCTGAGGGGGTACATGATAGAGGTCTTTAAGATCATGAGAGGTCTTGAACAAGTAGATGTGAATCGGTTATTTACACTTTCAAATAATAGAAGCACTAAGGGGCATTCCATGAAGTTAGCAAGTAGCACATTTAAGACTAATCGGAGAAAATTCTTTTTCACTCAACGTACAATAAAGCTCTGGAATTTGTTGCCAGAGGATGTGCTTAGTGCAGTTAGTGTAGCTGGGTTCAAAAAAGGTTTGGATAAGTTCTTGGAGGAGAAGGCCATTAACCGCTATTAATCAAGTTTACTTAGAGAATAGCTACTGCTATTAATTGCATCAGTAGCATGGGATCTTCATAGTGTTTGGGTAATTGCCAGGTTCTTGTGGCCTGGTTTGGCCTCTGTTGGAAACAGGATGCTGGGCTTGATGGACCCTTGGTCTGACCCAGCATGGCAATTTCTTATGTTCTTATCAACACTTGGGCTTCAAGCATCCTGCTTCCTCATGACATGTCCCCAACAACAGTATTGGATCCAGACACTATAGGGGTCTGATAGCACATCCAGGAAAAGTCTTTTACTACCATACCCCAACACCAAAAGCACAGAGGTATGGCAGCACATCCATCAGCAGTGTTAGGATTTGTAGGTATGTGATCCTTGAGCCGAGGTGAGAGATGGTACCACCCACAGGGAGGAGCCCTGTGAGCCTCACCATCGAGAGGTGAGTTCTCAGCAGATGTCAGACACAGCTGTGGAATAGAGTCTTCATTAGAGAGGTAGAAATACACTACCCGAGAAGCGGGGAGTGCAGGTGAAGACAGAGTCTGTGCGGTAATGGAGATCAAGTAGTGGTCCACAGAGCGGGGCACACCGATGATGTTCACTGTAACGATGACTTGGTACTAGCCTGCAGTGCAGGGTACACCAAAGGAATACCTCACTTTGAGATGGTACGGTAGTGGCCCTTGACACGGGGTACACCGGTGAGGGTTTCCCACTGGAGATGGTACAGCAGAGGTCCACAATGTGAGGTACACCCAATGAGATCTACTAGAGATGATACAGTAATGGTTTGCAGCGCAGGGTACACCGGAGAGGATCCCAGGCTAGGGATGATACGGTAGCCATCCGTAGAGTCAAGGTACTCACAGTAGAGTGTGTTCCAGCAGAAGCCCCAGGAAATGGGGACAGGTAGTATTCCAAGGCAGAAAGCCCTCCGAGGAGCAGATAGCCAGAGACGAGAGAGGGCCCCCGAGGAGCGGATACCCAGAGTGTCTCACGCCCAAGTGCAGGAGCAGGAACGGGAAGTCTGTAGTGAGCAAAGCAGATTCAGCAATGAGGGAACTCATTGCCAAGTTGTCAGTAGTCAGGACCAGCTGGCTTAAGTATCGTGGAGTGAAGAAGTCATCTAGAGGGGATGCCCCCGAGGTTCCCGCCATGATGTGCTTAAGACTGGCCTGAGCACGCACGCATCTAAGTAATCCTGGAGACAAGATGGCGGTCGGCAGCACCCACGCCATCCTGGGAACGCCAGGCAGGTCGGCAGTAGCTGTCAGAGGCCGCCACTTTCCCCAAAGGTGTCAATGCAGAAAACAAAGAGGTGAGCATAAGTGGTCGCAGCCATCTGCGACCAAGGGGTGTAACAAGCAGCCATATATCTCACACAACTTTGGGGGTTTGATACATTCTTTGTCTGCCTGCCATGTCCAAGCACCACTGCAGGGTCATGACTCCACTGAATTCCTCTGCCTGCTTGTGCCATCAGTGAGTCATGACTCCACTCAGTTCCTCTGCCATGATTTTCCCCAAATGCCACCTCCCAGGTATGACTCTGCTGAGTATCTTTGCCTCCTTTTCCCCTAATGCAACCTCTGAGGCAAGACTCCACTCAATTCCTCTTCCTCCATTTCCCCAAATGCAACCTCTGAGGTATGACTCCACTCAGTTCCTCTGCCTTCTTTCCTGAAATGCAACCTCTGAGACATGACTCCACTCAGTTCCTCTGTCTCCATTTCCCCAAATGCAACCTCTAAGGCATGACTCCAGTAAGTTCCTCTGCATATCTTTCTCCAAATGTAACCTCATAGGCATGACTCTACTGCGTTCCTCTGTCTCCTTTTCCCCAAGTGCAACTTCTGAGACATGACTCCACTCAGTTTCTCTGCCTCCTTTTCCCTAATTTCAATTTCTGAGGCATGACTCCTCTGGGTTCCTCTGCCTTCTTTTCAACAAATGTGTGGCTCCACTGACTTCCCCTTTCTGTTTCTCCCCAAAGAGTTGTTGAGGTTATGATTTGAAAATGGCATGCTGGAGTTGTGTCAGGCCACAGTGGTTATGGTTTGAAAATGGCATGCTGTACCTGTAAGTGACCGGCCTCAGTGGTAATGGTTGGAAATGACCTCCCCTGCATGCTTCACTCCAAACAGTTATTGAAGCTAAGAAGGAAGAGAAGGTCTTTGGAATCATGCTTTAGTGGTGGTGTTTACCAGACACCACTACTGTGACATAACTCTGCTGACTTCCGAGAAGGCAGGCAAGGGAAGACAGTGGAGTTATACCTCAAGAATGATGTATGCAAAACACCACCACTGAAGCATGATTCCAAAGATCTTCCCTCCCTATTTTACTTCAATATCTGTTTGGAGCAAAGAAGGCAAAGGAGGTTAGTTCCAACCATTACCACTGAGGCATGACTCAACTGAGATCCTCTGCCTCTTCTCCAAATACCACCACTGAAGAATAACTTATCCTTTCAGCCTGTCTTACTCTAACCCTCACAACTGAGGCCTGACACTTATAGCTGTGGCATGCCATGTTCCAGCCATTACCACTGAGGCCTTTCACTTACAGCTACGGCATGCCATTTTCAAACCATAAACACTATGGCATAACACAGCTGCAGTATGCATGTTCCAGCCATTACCACTGAGACCTGACACCTACAGCTACAGTATGCCATTTTCAAACAAACAGTGTGGCCTGGCACTTACAGCTGTGGCATGGCAAGTTCCAGACATTAATTGTAATTGTACGTCAACTTCTCTTAAATTATTTAAAAAAATGAATAGTCGGTACCGAATCCCACTGTGCAATATTTATACATGTGATTTATTGACCTTCATAACATCCCACGGTCTCTTTGGGCATCTCTGCTCTTTGCTAAGCCGCTATTGGGATCATCTTTAATCATAGGTCATGAATTCGCTTGTATTCAAGTCACTTTTTGTTTGTTTTTTGTTTTCTACTTTTGCCAATTTTTTTCTCATTTTTCATTGAAATAAAATATGCCTTCAGATAATTTTGCATGCCATTTTTAGAATGAATGAATTAATTCAAAAGTACTTCCCTTCCGGGGATAACAGAGCCCAGTTCATGGAGGGTGCTACCCTTCCGATGGTAACAGAGTACAGTTCGACGTGTCCACATTTCACGTCCAAAGCTGCCTCAGGAACTCCTCTGACTATGTATCATTTCTGCGTTTGCAGACCAAGGTATCTTCGGTTATACTTTAATTTAAACTCGCAAATGCATACATTGCGTATTCGCGGTGCGGGAGACATTGGCAAAAGTAAAAAACAAAAAACGAACATCACATTAATATGAAGTACACATTCAAAAAGGGATTTCTTTTTTTTTGCATATGTCACAGACGAGTCCACTGCAGTCTACAATTCAGAAGCCGGCACTTTAACAATTTGATTTCCTGATGAAGGAGCGTTCACTCCGAAACATTGCAGTGTCGGATAGAACAAAAAATCTCATCAAGAAGCCCGACCTTACTGTGGACTTTATCCAGATAGTCAGCATCATGGATTATTAAGAAGCTCGACCATATTGTGAATTGATCAAACCAGTCATTCAGATAAGTGCACGATAGTTTCGCTTTGAAGAATCTTTAAATCTTATCACAGTGACCGATGATTATAAAGCCCTAGTGCTTTTCAGGGCTTATTCTAAAAAGCTATTAGCAGCCGGTGGCGCTATACCATGGTCACTTTATATAAGATTAATCCTTTCACGTTTATATACCAATGGAATGACTGGCATCTCCTATGCCACTCTGCCTTAATGCTATGCCCCTCATCATATACCTTGAGATCCTTGTGGGCCTTGCTGACTAATGAAGATTTTACACCTTGGTATTATTCACTTCTTTCTGCCATTCTACATTCCAGCTCTTACACTTTGATGTCTTCTTGCCAATCTGGGGTGCTAATGTGCACCTCTCCTATGTTTTTGAAATCTTGATACTACTCTTTCTGATTCTTACTTCCTTTATCTATACTTTGGGATTTTTTCTGCCACTTTCTCTGCTTCATTCCCCCTTCATGGTGCATTAGGTTGCTGATGCCACTTTTGGTGTCACGTTACCTCTCATGATGCCATCTAGTGTTCATGTCACTATTGCTGGGCTGGCACCCTCTTTTTAAGCCTTGAGGTATTCTTCCCTCTTTTGCTGCTTCTTTGCTTTACTCCCATTGCATTAGAGAACTCCTGCCAATTCTGTAAGCCTGGTACCATTTGTGGAGTCTTAGGCTACATTTATGCCAGTTTTGATGCCATTTTCCATACTCTAAATACCTTGCAGTTCTTTCTGCCTTCTGATGATTTCTTTTCATAAGTTTCATAATAACTGATTTTAAAAAGAATAGACTGTAATACTTCCCCCATAGGTTTTAATGGAAAACGAATGAAACAAATAAACAAAAAAATATTTTTCGTATTGAAACTAATGAAACAAATATGGGTGCCAATGAAACTGAATGAACGAACTGAAACACATTTTTTCCTTCTGCACATCTCTAATATATATGTGATAATATTATATCCCAACTACTGGCCAAAATATTTGCATCACATTTATCAATATCTGTATTGTTCATTGCCTGATTCCATAAACCTTCTGGGGATAGGGAAATACCTGTCATAACTGAATGTAATCCACCTTGAAGTGCTGAAAAGCAGACTATAAATAAAATAAATTGCTCTAAATCAGCCATTTTCCTAACCACTCTTTTTACATTTTTATTCCTCCTTGACAAAATAAAATCACTGCTGGGCAGACTAGATGGGCTTTTTTAATCTTTATCTGCCTTCATTTACTATTTCTACTAAGAGAAGTACAATACTTGTTACAGTTTGCTTCTCATATCACGTCTTAGATTATGGAGCAACTATATTATATACCATTGTATTGTATCCAGACCATGCATCCAGAGATTCTTGGAGATGACTAGAGTCAAAAAAATAGATAATTTTTCACTTTAAATCTAATGCAACATTTACAAGGAAATCTGAGAAAGAAACTTACCCCTAAGAACAAATCTTCTTGACATCTGCTGCGTCATTTTTGAGAAATCAGGAAATAAAAGAACTCTATGTTCCAGAAAAATGCACATTAATATATCTGAAATACAATCTCATAATTCAGTTCCAGCCTGGATCAAGAGCAAAAGTGGCTATTAAAGTGGCTTTAGATGTCACAATCAATTAAGAGTTATCAGTAACCTTGTCAACTGAATTTATCCAATGATAAAACCTTATTGATGGATTCAGATGTTTGTTGCCCCCTTGCCTAAACTAGAGATGAACTAAAATACCTGGGATACATTTTTTTTTCCTATGAAGGAACCATTTTAACATGTCACCTGGAGACCCAGGAGAGACATGGAGAAGTTAACAAAGTATAAGTTGTAACATCTTGCATAGTTTTACAGGGTTTCCATTCTCCAAAATACAGTCTCTTTAGCCCTGATAACGTCCATGGTGTAAGCCTGTACTCCAGAAAGCTGCTGTTCCAGTTAGCTAAGTCTCTTTCCATGGCCTTCCAAAAGACTTCCTTATTGATTTACATGGGATTGAAACTTCTCAAAATTCTCAAGGTACCCATTCAATTTTATTAGTCAGGGTCTGCTGCTGGTAGATATCGCCTCCCACAATGTTTCCATTATAACCATCACCGACGTGAAGACACATGATTATGATTAGCCTTCCTAAAAGTCCCAGGTTCTCCTGGATCTCTGGACATATTTGAGGTCTCTTACTCTACTAGTCCACTCACTAACTCTAACACACCTCCAAGACCTTCCTGTCAAGCATCTGACTCAAGAGGAGATACCACTGACATGGTCTCTCCTTTGGGAGCAGCCCCCTCAGCAACTGCCACTGCAGAGGCCATTCCAAGAAACACAAAAACATGACAACATAAAAAGACCATATGGCCCATCCAGCCTGCCATTCACCCAATTGATTTAGTTTTATAATTCCCATCTCTTCCTTAGAGATCCCCTGTATTTATCCCATGATTTCTTTAATTTAGATATTGGTTTTGTCTCTACTATTGCGCATCCCATCCATGCTCGGCCCACACCTGGGCCTGCTCACCTCGTTCCTGCTCTGGCAGGTCCTGAGTCGTCCTTCCCTGCTGCTGCTGCCAGCTCTGCTTGGCCTCGGCGTCCCATGGTGGCATCTGCCGGGCCTTCCACTTCTCACCAGGCCTCATGATGGGGCTCGGCATCCTCCATGGCATTGGCCCCATCCCTAGGCGTGTACGCGCGAACCGCCCGGCCTCTTAAAGGGCTGAGGGTGGCTCCCAGCTCCGCGATGCACCCTGATTGATTCCCAGATATAAGGAAGTGGTCAGAAACCACTTCCTTGCCTTGGCAATCGGGTCGTACACTCCATTGTCTCTAGTTTGCCTGTTCCAGTGTCTCTTGTTCCCGCGTCTCCTGTTCCAGCATCTCCTGTTCCTTTGTCTCTCCATCCCTGATAGTACCCTTTGGACTGATCTCATGGTACTGACCTTTGCTTGTTCTTGACCTCTCCTGATTGCTGCCTGGACCTGACCTCTGCCTGTTCTCTGACTATTCCTGACCGCTGCCTGGAGCTGACCTCTTCCTGTCCACTGACTCCTCCTGACTGCTGCCTGGAACTTGACCTCTGCCTGGCCTGACTACTCCTGGACTGACTACAGGTGCTGACCTCTGCTTCGGCTGACCATTCTGGACTGATATTCTGGCCTTGATCCTCGCTATCCACAAGGACACTCTCTTCTGGCCTCCTGCAACCTCTGTACTACCATGCCTGAACTCTGCTTCGGCTGACCATTCTGGACTGATATTCTGGCCTTGATCCTCGCTATCCACAAGGACACTCTCTTCTGGCCTCCTGAAATCTCTGTACTACCATGCCTGAACATCGACTGCACACCCTTGCTCGAGGTGGGCACTCCCCTGCCCTTCCTCTCTAGGAGACCCTGCGAGGCCCACCTAAGATGAGGCGGTTTGGGTAACCAAGGGCTCATCCTGAGGGAACCCCAGGTTGCTATTGGCAAAGCTCCAGCTAGCCTCTGTCTCCTCCTGTGCTCCACCTCCTGGTGGCACATGCTTTTTGGGTCCAACCGGAGGGCTGTACCAACCCTGCACCAGGCCAAGGGTCCACCTCCAGCGCAACATCTACCACTTCCTCTAGGAGACTGTTCCATGCATCCAGCTTCCTCTTTGTAAAGAAATATCTCCTAAGTTTACTCTTAAGTCTACCCCCTTTCACCTTCATCCCATGACCCCTCGTTTTAGAGCCTCCTTGCATGGAAACCTTTCAGATATTTAAATGTCTTTATCATATCTTTCGTATCTCACCTATCCTCTAGGGTTTGTATATTTAGATCTTTAAGTCTATCCCCATATGGTTTAAAATGAAGATCCCTTACCATTTGAGCAGCCACCCTCTGGACTGACTCCTATATTTTTTTGAAGGTGGGATTTCCAGAATTGTACACAATATTCCTAATGAGATCTCACCAGGAATATATACAAGGGCAATATCACCTCCCTTTTTCTGGTAACCATTCTTTTCCCTGTGCAGCCAAGCATCTTTGTAGCTTTTGCTGTTGCTTTATTCACCTATTTGGCTACCTTAAGATCATCAGATATAATCACCCTCAAGATCCCACTCTTCCTTTGTGCTTAGAATTTCACCTCCAATACTATACCTTTCCCTTAGATTTTTGCATCCTAAATGCAATTTTTAGCATTAAATATTAGCCAGACCCTAGAACAATCCTCAAGGTTTGCTACATCCCTCCTCATATTTTCCACACCATCCTGACATTCCACTCTGTTATAGATTTTGGAATCATCAGCAAAATTATAAACCTTTCCTGACAATCCTTTTGCACCAAATTGTTGAAAGGAATTGCTCCAAGGACCAATCCCTGAGGCACCCCACTAGTAATAAATCCCCTCCTTAGAGAAAACTGTATTTACCACTACTCTTTTTTTGCATTCCACTCAGCCAGTTTCTAACCCATTCAGTCACTCTAGATCCCATACCAAGGACATGCAATTTATTTATGACTTCTATGCTGAACTAATGTCAAAGGCCTTACTGAAATTCAAGTATACTACATCTAGCACTTTCCCTTCATCCAACTTTCTGATCACCCAAACAAAGAAATTGATCAGATTCTTCTGACAAGGTCTACCTCTGATAAAACCATGCTGCCTCAGAACTTGTGATCCATTGGATTACAAAAACTGCACCTTCCTTTCTTTTATCAGTGATTCCATTAATTTGCTCACCCCAGAGGTCAGAGTAACCAGTCTGTAGGTCCCAACCTCCTCTTTACTTCCAAGTTTATGAATAGGAACCATAGCCACCCATCTCCAGTCCTCCAGAATTACTCCCAAATCTAAAGAAGCATTGAGGTCAGTCAATGGAGCTGCCATGATATCTCTAAGTTCCTTTAGTACCCTCAGATGTATTCTATCTGGCCGCATTGCTTTATCTACTTTAAGATTAGTTAGCTCCTCACAAATACACAGTTTCAAAAATAGATTGAGGTTTACCTCACTTATCTTATTTGTCCTTGTTTATGTGGTACTGCTCCAGGCTCTTCCACAGTGAACAATGATTTTAAGGAATTAGTGATAATTAAACAAAATGTCCTTTATTCAATGCAACAATTGCTGGGGCTTATGTCCCAAGACTGTTACCTTTGCAAAATGCTTTTTCCGCATTGGAGAATGAAGAAACCTCAGCAATAGATTTCAAAGTGATTTTTAAAAGTGAATTCACCCAATGTACCCAGAAGCCTTTCAACAAAATCAAATGTCATAAAAGAAAGTTGCTTCTGCTGGGAGACTCAGTCATCAGAGGAACCAATTTGGGAGCACATTTTGATGTGACACAATGGTTAAATGTCTCTCAGAATCCTCAGCTAGTAGAAATGAAATTAGATAGTCCAAGTCATTGAAGAAGAAAGTAGGAACTTTGATATTAGTATTATTATCTAGCCAGGGATCAATGACCTCAATAGAAATGGCTTCCATAAAGTAAAAAAGATTTCCAAAATCTAGGAAGGATGATAAAATACAATGCAAAGACTATTGCTTTTCAGAAGTACTACCTGTTCATGGAAAGGGAAATATGAAGTTATGCCATATAGATAATTTAAATTCTTGGATATATTGCAGGCTGGGGTTGTGTATGAAGGAGTAAAAGGCTTTATGAAAAAGATGGCCTACATTTATCTGTAGCAGGAAAGAGAATGATAAATAAGAAATTCAGATCATATATTATCATACATTTAAACTAAAAAAAATGGGAGTGGCAGGAAATTGGCAATGAAATTGACATGTGACCCCAAGCAATACAGAAAGTTGGATGAGAAAATAACAAAATCAATCAGTTCAAAAAAGCAGAAAAGGTGTCTAGGAAGTGCAACAAATCAAGAGAGAAAAATTGGAAAGTGATGACCTCAAATGCTAACAGTTTGGGCAATAGAATCCCAGACCTGCTGGCCCTAATGGTGGAAGCGGACTTGGAGATTGTTGCGGTCACAGAGACATGATTCACGGATTCTCATGATTGGGATATGACAATACTGGACTATAACTTGATAAGGAAAGACAGGAAAGTCAGAAAAGGGGCAGGAGTAGTTCTTTATATCAAAAACAATATCCAAGCAACTGAACTGCAAGGAAGGTGGTGTAGAGAAGAAGCATTAGGGGTTGTCCTAAAAAAAGATGATGATGCATCCATTTTTACTGGAGTAGTTTACAGGCCTCTGACTCAAACAAAAGAACTAGACAGAGATCTGGTCAAAGTCATACAGAAGGTGGGAAAGAAGGAAGAAGTTTTGATTGCTGGTGATTTTAATCTGCTGGACATAGACTGGAGTATCTCTTCTGCAGAGTCTACCAGAAATAGAGAGATAGTGGATGTCTTGCAAGAGGCTCTCTTCAAACAAATGGTAACGGAACACACGGGGGAAGATGTGATACTCGACTTAGTGCTCTCTAATGGGGATAATGTCTCTAAGGTCCAGGTGGACTCCCACCTCAGCACTAGTGATCATCAAATGGTATGGTTTGATATTGCAAATAAGATGCAGAGAAGTCACATGAAGACCTGGGTTTTGAATTTCAAAAATATGGACTTTGTTGAAATGGGGATGTACCTGGAGGTAGAACTAGAAGACTGGGAGAAAATGGGAGAGATGGAACAATAGTGGGCCTATTCAATAGATCCCTGGAAACGGGAGTGGTGCCAAGTGATTGAAGAAGAGCAGTGGTGGTCCCACTCCACAAGAGTGGTAGCAGAGAGGAAGCGGGAAACTACAGGCTTCAGACCGGTTAGCCTCACCTCTGTGGCAGGAAAATTAATGGAGACTCTGCTGAAAGAAAGGATAATGAACTATCTACAGTCAGGAGGATTGCTGGACCTCAGGCAACATGGAGTCACTAGGGGAAGGTCCTGTTAGACAAATCTGATTGATATTTTTGATTAGGTGTCTAAAGAAATGAATTGAGGAAGAATCATCGATGTGATCTACTTAGATATCAGCAAAGCTTTTGATATGGTCTCGCATAGGAGGCTTGTGAATAAAATGAGAAGCTTGGGAGTTAAGGTGGTGGCATGGATTACAAATTGGTTGAAGGACAGAAGATAGCATGTGATGGTAAATGGAACCTACTCTGAAGAGAGAGCGGTGTTAAGTGGAGTGCCACCAGGATCGGTGTTGGAACCGGTTCTGTTCAATAACTTTATGAACGACATTGCAGAAGGGATAGAAGGTAAAGTTTGTCTATTTGCAGATGATACTAAGATCTGAAACAGAATGGACATGCTGGAAGGAGTAGAGAGAATGAGACGTGATTTAAGAAAGCTTGGTCAAAGATATGGCAGCAGGGATTCAATGCCAAGAAGTGAAGAGTTATGCATCTGGGGTGTGGTAATCCAAAAGAGCTGTATATGCTGGGGGAGTGAAGGGCTGTTGTGCATGGAGCAAGAGAGGGACTTTGGGGTGATAGTGTCTAGCGATCTGAAGATGGTGAAGCAATGTGACAAGGTGATAGCTAAAGCCAGAAGAATGCTGGACTGCATAGAGAGAGGAATAACTAGTAAGAAAAAAGAGGTGATAATCCCCTTGTATAGATCCTTGATGAGACCTCGCCTGGAGTACTGTGTTCGGTTCTGGAGACTGTATTTAAAAGGGACAGAGACAGAATGGAGGCTGTCGAGAGAAGGGCAACCAAAATGGTGGGTGGTCTCCATCAAATGACTAATGAGGAGAGGTTGAAAGAGCTAAATATGTTTACCCTGGAGGAGAGGAGGTACAGGGAAGATATGATACAGATGTTTAGATACCTGAAAGATTTTAATGATGCACAATCAACAACAGACCTTTTCTGTTGGAAAGAAATCAATAGAACTAGGGGTCATGAAATGAAACTCCAGGGAGGATGACTCAGAACCAATGTCAGGTAATATTTCTTCATAGAGAGGGTGGTGGATCCCTGGAATGTCCTTCGGGAGGGGGTGATGAAGACAAAAACAGTGAAAGATTTAAAAGGGGCATGGGATAAACACTGTGATCCCTAAAGGCAAGAGGATGAAATGAAGAAAAGAGTGCATGGGGGTAACTTGCCGGTCTGGCAGTTACTACCATTAATCAATAAGCTTTCAAACTGTTGAAGCTCTCTGCTTCAATGCAACCAACAATGGCCCTGACTTTGATGGTCTGGGAAACTGATAGATATGGGAGGGACTTGTATGGAGCGGATGAAACTACCATAAGCTTGCTGGGCAGATTGGATGGACTGTTGGTCCTTTTCTGCCATCATTTCTATGTTTCTGTGTTTAAATATTTGTTAAACAATTTTACTTTTGCCTCATCAGCCTACATATTCTTCCCTTTCACCTTTGGGTCTCACAATTCCACTTTTGCACTTCCTTCCATCACTAACATATCTAAAAAGAGTCTTGTCCCCATTTTTTACCATACTTGCTTTTTTTCCTTCCATTTGAATTTTTGCCTTCCTGTCTACTTTCCCAGCTCCCCTTAATTTTTCCAATACATCAGGCTTGAGATTGAATCCCTGGTATAGAAGAAGCACTTGTAGCTCTGAGCTCAGCAATTTTTCAGAATCACTTGAGACAGGCCCACTGCCAATTTATGCAATTGGAGAAACTCCTCCTCCTGCCAGTGTCATGAAGCCATTGGAAGTCACCCATGACAAATGTAGGTCTAGCAACACTTCCAGAGGTTAAGAGTGGATCTTTCTTTTTTTGCTTGCCCATAATAAAACCGAGCATGCAGCAGATCCCATACACAGCAAACAGTTTGTCACCATCAGGCTGATGCAATATAGTGTGCTCAGCCTAGTGTACTGAGTAATACTCTATTGGACATGTGTTTTGGATGTGCTATATAACCCCCAATGCAATAAGGGGATTAGCACATCCAAAACATGCGTCCAACAGAGCACATAGTTAATAGTGCTCATCACATGCAAATTCCATGTAGATGAGGCTATTAGCTATTACCCCGCCAAACCAAAAACTGCTGCACAGCCAAGGCGCCTGTTTTAGCACGGCAAATTTAACAGCTGCCCAGGAGTTGGCATTAAAGCATGCCGTGCTTAAGCGTTCACCAAAAAAAAACCCAAACAAATCCTGCTTTCTGTGATTCCTCATAGGGGAAACCACAGAAAGCAGCATCCCCAAGGTCTGACCCAATTGAAACCCCTGCCGGCAGTAACTGAAGGAGTGAGTAAATTTATATTAAGTGCCTGACACTTAATATTAATTTATTCACTCCTTCACTTACTGCCGATTAACCCATTCACTGTAACATGCAAGTGAAAGGACCAATCCCCTTTCAGAAGGCTGTCCTGAAAGGGGATCGGTCCTTTCCCTGACAAGTGTCATTGAAAAGGACCAATCGGGAACAGTCCTGCTGGGGGTGGGAAGGGAGTTCTAGCCAGGCTGTTGTGGGCACACAGCCATGACTCCTGGGCGCTCGATTCAGAGCGCTAGGGACGCACAAATTACCCATTGCGCATCCCTTTTAGCGTGGCAGCTCATTTGCCTATTGCATCAAGTGCCCAAGAGAGATGGTTGTGCACGTGTTCAAAAATGTGCGTCCAGAGTGCGGCCTGTATGTATCTGGCTCCAATCCCATTTTGGTCCCTCCCTAGGAGATGCCATTTGTAAAAGAAAGAAAACCCAAGGGAAAGTGAGAAATGAACTCTAGATAAAAAAGTATTTGCAAATAATGATGTGTGCAGTCATTTGAAACATTTCATTTCATATTGCTTTCTAATAAAATGACAGGAACAAATGAGCAAAATTTTGTTTTTTCTCACTTTACACATACTATTTACAAATAGTGCACACTGAAATATTTTAATGTGTGCTGTTTGCAAAGAGTGGGGTCTAAAAACCAAAACAAAATGAAATGTAAAAATCACGTGAAAGAAAGGAAACAAAACACTTTTTTCGCATGTACACCCCTACATGCAGTATCTGCCAGAACTTTGGCTTGAGGCAGGCTAATGAAGCCAAGCTAACTACCAGTAAAGGAGGCATTGATTTGTTCAAATAACCTTTTATTTGCCTTAAATACAGAATGGGAGAAAAGCCTTAGGGAATCAGGCCCTGAATGGAAATAATGTACAGTCTGTTAGTGATGAGCCAGCCATTCCCAGAAAGCAGCGCTTGCAGGTATTTCAGGATGCACTGGTGCCAGAGAGAGGGCCTTCCCAAGAGCAAGCTCGACACCGTGGAACTCTCTGCCATTCAACATCAGACTAGAAACCAATCGGAAAGGCTTCAGAAAACACCTAAACGTAAGATGCTGGCAGCCTGCCCCTCACTGCACATCTCTCTGAACTCGAAAACACAGTGTTGGAATCATAAAATACTCATTAAATTATCTACACGGCTCACCATTCACATCGTGCTGAATGTCTTTCGCTGTTTTTTTTTTCCTGTAAACTGACCTAGTTCATTATTATTATTATATATGGTACTCTATGTCTTACCTGATACTGACCCTATTGTACTGTTATCTTATATAAAATGTATATTTTTTTGGTCTGCTGTAAAATTATTTGAGCTCTTCTGACGGAAACCATGAAATAATGATGATGATATCAGATTAATACTCCTCAAAATATGCTATTTCCCACACTGTGATATCTGACATTGATTCATGTTACAATAACATAGAACTTATTAAAGAAAATATAAGTACGAATATAATATTTGATTTTTGCACCATCATACTAAATAAAATGTGTTCAAACTCATTACAATGCAAAAATGATGACAGCATAAGGAAGGGCTTCCCAAACTCTGGGTCGGGACTACAGTAGGGTGACAGAACCTACAGCAAAGGTCACAAGGGCTTCAAAAACCTACAGCAGAGATCACAAGTGCTTCAAATGATTAGCAGCGGAAGTCAGCATGGGGTCTGTGAGCCAGCGCATTCTTACAGGAACTGCAGTGGCCCCACCCTTGCATGAGTTTCTGTGGTAACAGGAAGCTTTGCAAGAGGAGGGATTGGAGCCACTGCAGGGCCTGTGAGCTCACAGGCTCTGTACTGACTTTCATTACTAATGCTGTAGCCAACCATTGGGCTTGGGGCCAGTCATGAGATTACAGGGAGCTGAGTGTTCAAAAGCTGGTGGAGATTGCCACTGCTCCTCTCTCCTTAGTCATCACTAAATCTAGCCAAGAGAAAAAAATGTTGCCTTCTGTCATCAGCCTGTCTCTCTTCCCATCAATTGTCATCCACCTTTGGCATGGGGCTCAGGTTAAAATGTCGTAACTGACACTGGCAAAGGGGATGTTTGGAGAAGAGGCTATTCGAAGAGATGGATCAATTACAGCAGGTGTTTGAGGGTTGAATCAGCTGAGCAATGCTTGGCTGTAGATGGCAAGAGAGGAGGAATGGCAGAAGATCGACTGGGGGATGTAAGATGGGTAGATAAAAGAGGTTCAGCTGGAAGGATGTGGGAGAAGGGATGGAGGGCAGGAAGTGAGGCTAAGAGGAAGGAATAGCCTTGTGGTTAGAGCAGTAGGCTATGACCCATAAAAACAGTGTTCAAATCTTAGTGTGACTCCTTATCTATTGGCTGACATGCAATTTTAGATTATAAGCACACTTAGGATAGAGAAATACCCACCTAAATGCTATTTGTTTTCTCTCTGCTTCAATAGCATTGGGAAAAGGGGAACTGGATTCAGAGAGCAATCAACAAGGGCCCCGACTTTTATGGTTTGAGGAACAAATAAGCATGGGTTAACTTGCTGATGTGGCACGTACTACCCTTAATCACTAAGCCTGATACTTTTGATGCAACTCCAACATTGCTCTCTGCTTCCACAGCAACGGTTAAGGAAAATTGGATTCAAACAGCATCTGAGGGCCCTGACTTTTATGGTCTGAGAAACTGTTAAGCATAGAGTATCCTGCACAGTGCAGCAGATACTGGCATTTGCTTGCTGGGCAGACTGGGTGGATCATTTGGTCCTTTTCTGCCATCATTTCTATGTTTCTATATTTCTATGAGAGGCAGGGGAAGGGCTGAGAGGGAAGGGAAGATGGCAGAGTATTAGTTGGGTGATTATAAGAAGGTCTTGGAGAGAGAGAGAGGATCAGCTGGAGAGATGTGAAAAGGGTTAGAAGGGGGTGAGAGATAGGGGTGGGCTAGGAAGGTGAGAGCAGCTGGGAGATGTAAGAGGGGATCAGCTGGAGGGGCAAAGGTTGAGAAAGCAGGTCTGCTGGAGGAGAGGAGTTTAAGGAGGTTGAGGAAGGGGGTTAGAGGTTGAAGCAAGAGATCATCTGGGTGTGAGAATGGTGAGAGTGGAGCAATTGTTGAAAGGAAACTGCATCCCTGTTAATTTGTTTTGGTCATCCTCTGGGGTCAGGTGATTTTCAAGTGCTAAAATGGAATTACATTGGCTAAAAGTGTAGGAAGCCCTGGCATAAGATTAGATTTAATGACTGGGCAAAGGTGCCAAAGCACTTCTTGTGATTTCTTCTGTTTGTGCACGTTTGTGCCTTGCAAGGAATTTATTCCTTAGGCAGAATTTGTTCTATTTCAAAATTGCACAATCTGAGCATTTTTTGTGGTGGGGAATTTCCGAATGCATAGTGATTTTAACAAGGATCCATGGAAATAACAGAGGGCCCAAACTATCCCTGCTCAGGACTTAGAAAAATGTTCAGCAAACAGTTATTTAGTGTTTCAAGTAAATTTGTATCCTACTTTTAAAAGCAGGCAGCCTTCAGGTTGAACACAGTTAAGAGAAGCATCATAAATCCTTTTCATGTGGATTTTTAGGCTAGCGCCTAATTTCCAACATGTAATACATTAGCAAGATCATTATAATATGTATGAACATCATTTTCCATTTCTGGACATCTGCAGTCAGATAATGTGCAATAATTGCCTCTGAGTAGCAGCAGGCACTGGCACAGACTGTGGTAGAACCAGGATGGATTTGTAGATTAGCATATTTCTATCAAATCTGTAAATTCAAATCACATCAGGGTCACACAGATGTACCTGTTAGTTGTGCTACACTGTCTACAAGTCTATTGGAGTAAATCTGATATTATGCAAGTTCTAGGTTTCGTATTGCAAAGATTGTTATTATACAACACCCATGACATGCATAGAAAACAGTAATTGTAGCAGGGAGGCAAGCAGAACTCATGCTGCCATGTGTCTGTTGGCCAGTGCCAGGTTGCATCTGCTATCACTGCTACAGAGATGGCATAAAAATATATATTGTTTTAAACTTAGAAAAATGAACCAAGATGTATATAATAATTGGTGCTTCCACCAGAGAGTAGGATATAATAATGGGTGCTTCCAACAGAGAGTAGGATTAAATGGTCAGTTTTCTCAGTGGAAAAGGGTAAATAAACAGTGGAGTGCCTCAGGGATCTGTACTTGGACTGGTGCTTTTCAATATATATATATATATATATATATATATATATATATATATATATATATAAATGATCTGGAAAGGAATACGACGAGTGAGGTTATCAAATTTGCGGATGATACAAAATTATTCAGATTAGTTAAATCACAAGCAGATTATGGTAAATTGCAGGACGACCTTGCGAGACTGAAAGATTGGGCATCCAAATAGCAGATGAAATTTAATGTGGACTAGTGTAAGGTGTTGCATATTGGGAAAAATAACCCATGCAGAATTTTCACGATGTTAGGTTCCATATTAGGAGCTACCACCCAGGAAAAAGATCTAGGCATCATAGTGGATAATACTTTGAAATCATTGGCTCAGTGTGCTGCAGCAGTCAAAAAAGCAACAGAATGTTAGGAATTATTGGAAGGGAATGGTTAGTAAAACAGAAAATGTCATAATGCCTCTATATCGCTCCATGGTGAGACTGCACCTGGAATACTGTGTACAATTTTGGTCGCTGTATCTCAAAAAAGATATAGTTGCAATGGAGAAGATACAGAGAAGGGCAACCAAAATGATAAAGGGGATGAAACAGCTCCCCTATGAGGAAAGGCTGAAGAGGTTAGGGCTATTCAGCTTGGAGAAGAGACGGCTGAGGGGGGATGTGATAGAGGTCTTTAAGATCAAGAGAGGTCTTGAACGGGTAGATGTGAATCGGTTACACTTTCGAATAATAGAAGGACTAGGGGGCATTCCATGAAGTTAGCAAGTAGCACATTTAAGACTAATCGGAGAAAATTATTTTTCACTCAATGCACAAAGCTCTGGAATTTGTTGCCAGAGGATGTAGTTAGTGCAGTTAGTGTAGCTGGGTTCAAAAAAGGTTTGGATAAGTTCTTGGAGGAGAAGTCCATGAATGGCTATTAATCAAATTTACTTAGGGAATAGCCACTACTATTAATTGCATCAGTAGCATGGGATCTTCTTAATGTTTGGGTAATTGCCAGGTTCTTGTGACCTGGATTGGCCTCTGTTGGAAACAGGATGCTGAGCTTGATGGACCCTTGGTCTGACCCAGCATGGCAATTTCTTATGTTCTTATGTTCTGTTTACCATAGCCTACACCCAGTATCAGTGCTTTACCCCTTTTACTGTGTTTGTTGCTCTTTTGGTACCTTGTGGTATTCATGCCATTATTATTGTTATTGTTTGTTGCTCTTTAGGTGCCTTGTGGTGCACAAATTATTATTGTTGATGCCCTTTGCTCCTCTTTAGGTGCCATGGAATATTCATGCCTTTATTCATGGTGCCCTTTGTTAATGTTTAGGTGTGTTGCAGTGCACATGCCACTATTGATTGTACCTTCTGCTACTCTTTACGGGACTTGGGGTGTTCATGCCTCTTTTCAGGATATATTGCTCTCCTCACAAAGTCTTGCAGCAATGATGATATTCTTCTTCCTACATTGCTCTGCACCTACATTTGATGATCTTAAATGCAAGTGCTGTTGCTGCTCCAAGCCTCTCTTGGTTCCTTTGGGTGGTTCTGCCTCAGCTTCAGCTGTCTTCAAGGGTCTTTTCAATTTTCCTTATGGAACTTGCTGACTGTTGGTCTTGGTGTGCCAATTTGATTCTTTACACACATTTTGCACCTCTCATAGACCCTTTGGATGTTCATCCTACTATTGGTACCACTTTGCCTCTTTTGTTGCCTTAGGGTTTTGATTATATTCTTCCTGCCTTAGCCCTTACTCTATATCTTGATGTATTGTTTCCACTCTTCTTGCTCTGTTACTCTGTATCTATGGATTGTGGTTTTCAGAGCCAGTGCTCTTGCTGCTTTGAGCCTATCTTGGTACCTCTGGATGGTTCTGCCTTTGCTCCTGCTGTCTTCAAGGTTCTTTTCAAATTACCTTGTGGTCCTTGATGACTATTGGCCTTGCATTGCCGATCTGGTGGTTTGCACACTTGCTGAACCTTTCATGGATCCTGTGGGGTGTTCATGCCACTCTTTGCATCACTTTGCCCCTCTTTTGGGGGCCTTGAGGTTTTGAAGCCATTTCTCTTCCTGACTTAGTCTTAAGTCTATATCTTGGTGACACTCTTCTTGCTGTGACACTCTTCTTGCTGTGACACTCTTCTTGCTGTGACACTCTTCTTGCTGTGATGCTATACATCTATGATTTGTGGTTTTAAATACCAGTGCACCTACTGCTCCAAATCTCTCTTGATGCCTTATGGTATTTGCTGTTTATTGGTCTTACCATGCCAATCCAGTGCTTTAAATCTTATTCAGTCACCTTTTAAGGTTTCATACCTACTTAGATTTTATTTCAAACTACATTCCCTTATCCTTCTTACTGATTATTGGTCTTGCCTGGTATTTAGCTTTCAATGAAGTATACCACAGCAAAGGGAAAAGCCATCCTCAGCCCCGATTTCAAATTGGTAAACTACATCAGACCTTCTCCAAAGGTTTCCTCTGGCTTCTCCCTGCCCAGAGACAATAAGTCCATCATCTTCCTGTTTCCAGATGGTTCCATTAGTCTTCTACCCTATACTTACATACATACACAGGTCAGAGTTATAATCTGCACTGCTACAGACTTTCTCCAGAGTTCTCCAACTTTAGGGCATGGTTTGTTATGATTATCCTCTCCTGTGGTGATTTGGATGTCCTAGTATGGGAGTGCAGGTACTTAAATAACCTTAACTAAACAAAGGTTCTTCTTCTATTAGAGAAATATCATACTCCTTGACCAAGCACACAGTTGCCAGAAGGACAAGTATGGAGCAATAGGAGAGGAAGGGGATACCCACCCACTCATCTAGCCAGCCTGATCAGCTAAATCAATCTTAGTGATCAATAGGGTGGCAGGTGTCTCACATCCCTCTCATGCTGCATTGGAGTTTTTTAATATCACTGTTGTTGATATAATTTGCAATGCTTTTGGTGACTTTGAGTCTTCATTTTACTTGTATTTGTGCCCTCTGCCCTCATTTGGAGCTTTGGGGGCTTTTGCCACTGTGGGTGACTGCTTTGTACTTGTGGTCTTTCTGCTACTCTTTGTGCTGTTTTGATCTTCTATCCAAGCTTTTAGGAATTTCCTGTAACTTTTGGTGCTTCTTTTCTTCTCTTATGGTGTCTTGAGCTGTTCATTCCACTCTTGGTACTGCTTTTCTCCTTTTTTTGGCACCTTGGTGCCTTGGAGTCTTCATGTCACTATTGTTGGTGCTGTTTTCACCTCTTGGAGACTTGGGTTTCTTTTTGCTACTCTTGGTGCTATTTTGCTCCTCTCACAGTGCTTGTAATATTGCTGTCTGTGTTTGGGTTGTCATGATGTTTTGTGCTATTCATTCCACTTTTAGTATCACTGTGATGCAATCTTGGTGTCTTGGATTGTTCTTCTCCCTTCTGATGATGTCTACCTGTAAGTTTTATTACAAATGAATTGAAAACATATAATTTTGGAGCGCAAATAAGATACATTGCTTCCCCCATTGACTTTAATAGAAAACGAATGAACGAATGGCACTAATAAACAATGTTTTTTGCTTGAAACAAACAAAATGAATTATAGATGCATACAAAATGAATTAGTAAACCGAAACAAAATATTTTTGTGTATATCCCTAGGGCCCATCTTGGAATACTCTGTGATTTCCAAACATGCACATCTCTATACTTGACTTCCTGTGACTTATAGTCACAGTGAGATTTTCTATTTGTGTGAGCAGAATTTAATTTTTTCCAAAGGTTTATGCAGAAATGTTGATTTTTACCATGGATTTCTCTTCCGTTTGACGCTGTGGTCTTTCTTCCTGCATGATTCTTTATTAATGTATTTTTTTCTGAAAGTTTATTTACATTATTTTATTTTGCTGTTCTCACCTATACTATATTATATTTTTTCTTATAAAATCTTCATAGAAAAATCCCCTCCAAAGGAATATATATATATATACATATAAAGAGAGAATGACACCAATCTCTATTATTCTTATAGTTGAGTCTCTTTGTCTCTTGTAGATAAAAAATAAATCAGAAACTGGCTGACAGGATCAACAGTACAATTCATGATAATCTAAACAAGATCCTGATTATTTTCTGAAAAAGAGAAAAATAAAAACGTCTCTGATTTATCAAAGGTAGTCCCTGAAATAGAATTCAACAAAGAGGAATATATATGAAATAATATCTTTTTATTTTCTAAAAAAGAGAATTACATGAATCACATGCTGAAGGATGTTTTCAAAGCATTCTTCATTAAAAACAAAAGGGAATAGTGACATGGTAACAAATGTCAGCTTTGTGTAATCCTTTGCAGAAAATGGATCACCTCAGAAGTCTCATCTGTTGTTGACCTCTCTTCTCACAACTTGACTCTTTCATTGTAGAACTCTTTACAATTTTCCTTTTTCATATAGGAAGTCAATAATTTAGCTCTGCATTGGATACAAAGCAGCATGATATGATAAATGTGTTGTTGGAAGAAAAATAAGTGTCATTAGTAATAGATATCACATTTCTGTTGCAACCATGGTTGGACTTTGTTAATGTTAATCGGAAACAATTCCCATTAACTTGTGTGGATTGTTTATATTATAGCTGTAGAGTTGCCAATCATCCATTCCAGCTTCCACCCCCATTCTATTCTTAAGTTAGTTGTGGGAAAAAATCTTTGAATCTGTAGAACGACATGCTACGCCAGCCACAAAAAAACTAATTAAATAAATAAAAATGCAAAGGGCTTATTTGCAGGAATATGCTAGTAGCTGGTCTGCATTTCTGGTTTTGTAATATCTTCATTTGCTTTTGTTCTCCTCTCTTGTGCCTTTAACATGCATTCCTTTTGCTTGTAACGTTATTAATATCCCATGCTCTTATTTGCATGGTTTTTGTTCTTTTCAAAAATAATCTTTTTCTTGTTCTTGGATATTGCTACTTGGTTTTGTTTGCCTTTTTCTGGGTACTGCTTTGCTTTATTCATCTTTTCTGATTGTAATTGTTACATTTGGCAGCTCACAGGATGCCCCGCAAACCACCACACTCACTCTCACCGCTGTCCGAAGCTCCCCGAGGCATCCTGCTGTAGCGGAATGCTGCCATCACCACACACTGTTTACCACAGCTGACACCGCCATGCCTCCTCTGTCCTTTAGGTAAGCGTGCATGCATGTGCAAACATAATATAGAACCCGTGGCGGGAAACTCTGAGTGGTGCTTCTCGATGATGTCAGCCCAACTGAGCTATTTAAGCAAGGGCCCTGCAGCATTATCTTGCCTCAGTAATGAGTCTCCTCCCTTGCAGTACTTGTTGATTGTGTGTTCCTGATTCCTGTTTTCCTATGTTCCTGAAGTCCAGCCTTGTCTTCTCCAGCCTTGGTCTTCCAGCCTTGCCTTGTTCAGTTTTGTCTTCCAGCTTTGTTTCATCCAGTGCTGCATTCTAGTCTTGTCCAGTGTCTTCTATGTGTCATCAGTCACCCTTGGCCTGACTCTCCAGATCTTGATCCCTTTCTTGGACCTGACTCCTGGCAAAATACTCTAACTTTCTAGTCCTTGAACATAAAAAATGCATTCTTGTGTTTCATCCAATACGACCAGTTTAAAAAAAGGCACACAATGTAGGTTTTGAGACTCTGACCTGAGGCTCCTGATGGGCAGATACTTTTTCAAAGCAGTGTTAAATATAGAAGGTGCTAAACCTTTCATGCTCTTGAAAACTAACAGTAGAATTTTAAATCTAATACATCCTGTAATTGGCAGGCAATGCAATTTGGCCAAAATAGGATGCGGTTTCTAATAGGAATCCCAGAGATCAAGCATGCTGCAGCATTCTACACTAACTGCATAGCGCACAAAGTAGAATAAGGAAAACCCAAATATACTGCCTGATTCACTAAGGCTTGTCTTCCATTCTGTGTCTATGGGAAAAATATCTTGATGAATCAGACTCATAGTGATTTCCTATAGTCAAATGCAGAAAGCACCAAAGTAAGCATGTTAGTTTTAATGTCATCTTCACCTAAAAAGTCAAGGAAAGTCCTTCAGCATCTGGGGTAGAGGGCTATGTCCTAGAAAGGAAATGGGGCACATTTGATGTGGGCTCTGGTGCATATTTGTTCTCATTCCATACCTTTCTCTGATTCCAGATTGAGGATCTTGAAAAAGAGGCCTGTGAGTTCAGGTGCCTTGAAGGGGAATGATTGGAGCAACTGCATAAGAAGCAGGAGTGGGTCACAGGTAATTATACTTAAATAATACTTTGAAGGTTTCACAATTGTGGCTGTATTACAGCTTTGAGGATATAGCCGCCACTGCTGCCATACAGGTGTCCCATCTCTGTGGAAAGCTGTGTCTCTAGCTGTTATTCCAGGCCTAGATATTCTAGTGATACCTCATCAAAAGAACCAGCATTAACAGCAATGGAGGGAAATATTGGAAGTGATAATAATTGACTGGGTTTCAAGTTTGCAGGGTGAAACTATAGGCACTGTGCAAGCTATTCCTTATTGTTGTTTTGTTTTTGGGCTCTCAATGGTCTCCATCTTCTAACACATTTTCTCCATTCCTACAAGGTCAGATTACTAAGTGGCTCAATCATTGCCACAGTTATTATGGAATCAGAGGCAGCTTCCCAAATTGTCCCCTCCACATGGCCATTCAGCTTTGGCTATCATTACCCCATGATTAGACACCTCATATTCATGTACCACTCATGTTTATGCTGGCAACCCAAGATTAGGGCTGGTTATCCCACTACTTTCTTGTTATCCCCTTGCAAAACCCTTCCACTAGGTCAATCCCGCACTTTGGGAAAAAATCTCACTTCTTTCACCTGTTTAGTTTTATTTTACAATTTGCTAGACTACCTTTCAAAAAATAATTCAAAATGAAGTGCATCAAAACAACATACATAGTAAATACATAAAGTCAAAACATTACATCTTTGCAAAGCCAACAAAAAAAAAAAATATTTAAAACAGGATGACCCACAATACACAACAGCATAACAAGTCCTCATTAAGAAGGAAGGAGGGGCAAGAAAATGAAAGTAGATATAAGTAAGTCTACATAACTGCATATTTTCTTTATTCTGATAATTTTAATTAAATGCTATTAAAAAAAACCCACAAATTCATATCAATATAAGAACAAATGTAACTATAACTATTAACAATTAAAAGAAAAAGATATAAAAAAGGACTCATTACAAAAAGAACAATACATAAATCATTTATATATGACAAAATTAAAATAATTATGTCTGTAAGTAAAATAAAGCTTCTTTCAGAAGGAAACTGCTAACCTTGTCATATTAGTTCCTATGAAATTATATGGTCACATGACACTCATATGCAGAATAAAGACTTAAGTCTATAGTAAACCAAAAAATAGGTATAGACTGATTACCCCATATTCTAAGCACATCAAAGTACAAGCTCATTATTGAAACCAGAGCCATTCTATTTCTGAATTTAACCCTCCAGGGTGAGTAGTATTCAGGTGGAAAATTCAAAGTTGCTTCCTTTGACGAGAGAATTCTCAACCTATCCCATCCTCGCCAATCTGCACATAAATGATCAAAAATAGACCAGATCTCCAAAAACATTCTGTTTTTCTAGGCAGTGTGGAACTATAGGAGTGTTCAAATATGTCATGTTTAGACAACTCCTATGTTCAACGAGTCTATTTTTTATCTTTCTTTTATTTTTCCCACGTAGCACAGGTTACAACTCTCTCTCAGATGCCCTTGCCTTCTGGAACACATGTCTTGCCAACATCAATGACTTCCTCACCAACATCCACCTCACTCTAAACTCCTCCAAAACAGAGCTGCTCCTTATCTCTCCTCACCTCCCTCCCAAACCACCGATCTCCAACGATCCAGCTTTCAACGTCATAACACCCCAACCCACAGTAAGAGACCTTGGGGTTATCATAGATCAACAACTCAATCTCAAAAAACAGATCAACTCCATCCTCAAAGAAGGTTTCTTCAAGCTTCACATCCTGAAGAAACTCAGACCCCTCCTCCACTATCATGACTTCCGCACCGTCGTCCAAGCCACCCTTTCCTCAAAGCTGGACTACTGTAATGCCCTCTTCCTTGGCCTACCCTCCTCCACCACCAAGCCCTTACAAATGCTCCAGAATGCCATCGCCAGGGTCATCACCAACTCAAGGAAAGCTGATCACATTACCCCAATACTCAAAGAACTCCACTGGCTCCCCATCGCATCCCGAATTCTCTTCAAAATTCTAACCATAGTGCACAAGTCCATCCACTCGCACAATTCCAATTGGTTGGATGAACCCTTTCGTCCTATACGCACTGAACGACCCACTCGCACTGTCAACAAAGGCACCCTCTCCATTCCCCCTTTGAAAAAAGCCCACCTCTCCTCTACTAGGGACCGTGCACTATCCATTGCAGGCCCTAAACAATGGAACGCCCTCCCTACCACTCTCAGGCTAGAGCCATGTTACGCCAAGTTCAGAAAAAAACTTAAAACATGGCTCTTCCGACAAGCCTACCCTGATTAAGTACACCGACTTCTGCAAGTATCTTGCCTACGCCTTGTATATTCCTGTAAATAGTCCGTTGCAGTTTTTATTTATTGCTTTAATTCCTCCACCTCCTGCTCTTTGTATACTCCTCCTTGTTCGCCCTCCCTGTTCATTGTAATTTCTACCTTTAAAGTTACATTGTAAACCGGTATGATGTATGCATACTAATACCGGTATATAAAAGTTTTTAAATAAATAAATAAATATAATCAGATAAACCACAAAAATGTATAGACAAGTACAGATTCTTAAGACATCAAATCTTTGATCTGTGTGTGAGTAACTTTGGATTTTCTGCCTCAGTTTAAAGATTTAAACTCAGAAATAGATTAGCACTGGTTTAAATAATGAGCTTGTCCTTTGATGTGCTTAGAATCAGATGGGTGAATCAATCTATACCTATTTCTTGGTTCATATCAGTTCCTATGACATAGCTAGTTTTTATGCCTGACTAAATAACCAGGCCTTGATATCTTTTCTGCATTTCCTGTTGAACGAATAGGGATAATACATTACTGAAAGTGGTAGCCTGAAAGGCGAAGGAAGTCCACCTCAAAGAATCCAACCTTAATTCCCTGGGCAACAGCACTCTAAGGAAGCCAAGCTGAAGAGATTGGAGAGTCAAGATACCTGATAAGACTTTATGAAATCAACACATCAGCCAGATACCAGCCAGATACCAGCCAGATACAGTATCTTAAATTTTATTCTGCATAAGATTGATAAGCAATGAATATCTTTTAAAATCAAAGAAGCATGATCAAATTTCTTTGAAATATATATTTATTTTTTCACGGTATTTTGTAAAAGTTGCAGATATTTAATAGAAATTAAAGGTAAACCCTGGTAAAGTGTGATACAGTAGTTTAAATCACTCAAAACACATGTATGTATCAGTACCTTGAGAACATGATGAAATAAAAGCAGCTTCAAACGACAGTTGTATCGAAGATAATAGAAGGACTGTTGGACCAAGAATGATATTTGATGAGAAAAGGAGAGATTAGAATCAGTCCTTATACCAACTGTAGTCACTACATCCTTTAGAAGTATCCTAACTCCTGTAATTTGTGCAGAGAGTTTAAAGAGGCATTCTTCCTATTGATCCAAAGTACTTGTGAGTGAAAAGCCAATCAGCTGTTTTATGAAGATATTTATTGAATTTAATCTCTTGTTCAGGGCTATGTGGATCCATGTAAGTGACGACCTGCACATTATCTGTGTTAATGAAACAACTAAAATATATCTCCTAGATCATTGCTGGTGGGGATAAATGTATATTAAACAAAATAGGGGCCAGGAATTAAGCCCTGTGCTATTACCCTTAACAGAATGCATGGGGGTAACCTGTATGAAGCAGCAGTTACTACCCTCGACAGAACACATGCAGGTAACCTGCGCAGAGCGGCAGTTACTACCCTTAACAGAATGCATGGGGTAACTTGCATGGCATGGCAGTTACTACCCTTAAAGGAACACATGGAGGTAACTTGCACAGAGTGATAATTACTACCTTAAGCAAATTGCTAGGCAGATTGCATAGGTCATTAGTTCTTTATCTGCAAACATTACTGTGTTACTATGTATGTTAGGATAATAGGCACAGTGCAGATAATTCTGAACCCCACTTAACTTGATACAAGCAATTGCTTAGAAAAGGAGAAAACCAGTCTATGACAGTACCTTCTGACCCCAGATTGCTCAGTCTTTGGACCAATAGATGAATATTTATTGTATCAAAGGCTGCACTCATGTCTTAAAATATGGGTACATCTTTACTTTGTTTATCCTTCACTCAGCTTCATTCATCAAGACCACTAGTGCAGATTCTTTACTGTGGTATGATGAAAGCCAGCTTGTCTTGGGTGGGGTACCATCATTTTATCTAAAATCTTAGTTGATTGGACACCACCTTTTGCAAGACAACAGAAATAAATAATAGATTAGACATAGTCTAAAATAGTTAATATGGGTTGAGTCTTTCTTCTATAGAAGCATTCTTGCTGTTTTAAGAGCTTCAGGAGTATAACCCTGCACTAGACTTGTATTCACCACCATCAAAATAGATTTTGCTAAATTCAGTTCAGGATTTTTATACACTTTGAAGTCAGGAGGTCAAGAGTAGAGCAATCATTGATCTCAAACGTTTTCTATTCCAGTCAGCATAACTAAATTAAAAGAGGAAAAATTATTTATGGGAAATAATAGACCAGAATATGCATAATTTCCTGATGCTACATTGAGCAATAGAATAGGAGGGAATTCTTCATGAATCATTTTAACTTTCTGATCAATGGCAATGACAAAAGTCTCAGAAAAAAATTGAATTCTCTCAGAACTTAAGTTATAGAACTTATTAGGAAATTGTTGTCTATGTCTATAGTAACATAGTACATGTGAAAGATGGCAGATAAAACCATAATTGTCCATCTAGTCACTATATGTAACACATAGGCTCTCACAGGCACAAAACATACACAAACACACAAGCTCCCACACAGGCACATTCACAGGCACATGAGTCCTCACACAGACCCATACAGAAGCTCTCACACAGACACAAACATAGGCTCTTACATAGTCTCACACACACACAGAGACTCTCACAGACACACACAGACACACGCACACACACATATAAGATCTCACCGAGACACACACATACACAAACAAGTCCTCATTCATTCATACATACATACAAAATCTGACTCATTCACACATACATACAGGCTCTCATTCATACAGGCTCTCACCCATTCACACATTCATACAAGCTCATTCACATCATAGTCTCCTGTTATCATTGGGCCAAGGTAGGATGAGCTCCACCACAGTCCTGCGGGCCTCCTGTCCTGTTATCATAAGAACATGAGAACATGCCATACTGGGTCAGACCATGGGTCCATCAAGCCCAGCATCCTGTTTCCAACAGTGGCCAATCCAGGCCATAAGAACCTGGCAAGTACCCAAAAACTAACTCTACTCCAGTTAACATTGCTAGTAATAGAGGAGGTTATTATCTACGTCAACTTAATTAATAGCAGGTAATGGACTTCTCCTCCAAGAACTTATCCAATCCTTTTTTAAACACAGCTATACTAACTGCACTAACCACATCTTCTGGCAACAAATTCCAGAGTTTAATTGTGCATTGAGTGAAAAAGAACTTTCTCCGATTAGTTTTAAATGTGCCACATGCTAACTTTATGGAGTGCCCCCTAGTCTTTCTATTATCCGAAAGAGTAAAAAACCGATTCACATCTACCTGTTCTAGACTTCTCATGATTTTAAATACCTCTATCATATCCCCCCTCAGCTGTCTCTTCTCCAAGCTGAAAAGTCTTAACCTCTTTAGTCTTTCCTCATAGGGGAGCTGTTCCATTCCCCTTATCATTTTGGTAGCCCTTCTCTGAACCTTCTCCATCTCAATTAGATCTTTTTCTAGATGTGGCGACCAGAATTGTACACAGTATTCAAGGTGCGGTCTCACCATGGAGTGATAAAGAGGTATTATGACATTTTCCGTTTTATTCACCATTCCCTTTCTCATAATTACCATCATTCTGTTTGCTTTTTTGACTGCCGCAGCACACTGAACCGACGATTTCAATGTGTTATCCACTATGACGCCTAGATCTCTTTCTTGGGTAGTAGCACCTAATATGGAACCTAACATTGTGTAATTATAGCATGGGTTATTTTTCCCTATATGCATCACCTTGCACTTGTCCACATTAAATTTCATCTGCCATTTTGATGCCCAATTTTCCAGCCTCACAAGGTCTTCCTGCAATTTATCACAATCTGCTTGTGATTTAACTACTCTGAACAATTTTGTATCATCTGCAAATTTGATTACCTCACTTGTCATATTTCTTTCCAGATCATTTATAAATATATTGAAAAGTAAGGATCCCAATACAGATCCCTGAGGCACTCCACTGCCCACTCCCTTCCACTGAGAAAATTGTCAATTTAATCCTACTCTCTGTTTCCTGTCTTTTAGCCAGTATGCAATCCACGAAAGGACATCGCCACCTATCCCATGACTTTTTACTTTTCCTAGAAGCCTCTCATGAGGAACTTTGTCAAATGCCTTCTGAAAATCCAAGTACACTACATCTACCGGTTCACCTTTATCTACATGTTTATTAACTCCTTCAAAAAAGTGAAGCAGATTTGTGAGGCAAGACTTGCCTTGGGTAAAGCCATGCTGACTTTGTTCCATTAAACCATGTCTTTCTATATTTTCTTTGATTTTGATGTGTAGAACACTTTCCCCTATTTTTCCTGGCACTGAAGTCATGGCTAACTGGTCTGCAGTTTCCAGGATCGCCCCTGGAGCCCATTTTAAATATGGGGGTTACATTAGCTATCCTCCAGTCTCCAGGTACAATGGATGATTTTAATGATAGGTTACAAATTTTTACTAATAGGTCTGAAATTTCATTCTTTAGTTCCTTCAGAACTCTGGGGTGTATACCATCCGGTCCAGGTGATTTACTATTCGTAAGTTTGTCAATCAGGTCTACCACATCTTCTAGGTTCACCATGATTTGGTTCAGTCCATCTGAATCATTACCCATGAAAACCTTCTCCAGTACGGGTAAGTCCCCAACATCCTCTTCAGTAAACACCAAAGAAAAGAAATCATTTAATCTTTCCGTGATGGCCTTATCTTCTCTAAGTGCCCGTTTAACCCCTCGATCATCTAACGGCCCAACTGACTCCCTCACAGGCTTTCTGCTTTGGATATATTTAAAAAATGTTTTTACTGTGAGTTTTTGCCTCTACGGTCAAATTCTTTTCAAATTCTTTCTTAGCCTGTCTTATCAATGTCTGACATTTAACTTGCCAACGTTTCTGCATTATCCTATTTTCTTCTGTTTGATCCGTCTTCCAATTTTTGAATGAAGATCTTTTGGCTAAAATAGCTTCTTTCACCTCCCCTTTTAAACATGCCGGTAATCATTTTGCCTTCTTTCCACCTTTCTTAATGTGTGGAATACATCTGGATTGTGCTTCTAGGATGGCATTGTTTAACAATGACCACGCCTCTTGCACACTTTTTACTTTTGTAGCTGTTCCTTTCAGTTTTTCTCAATTTTTCTCATTTTATCAAAGTTTCCCTTTTGAAAATTTAACACGAGAGCTGTGGATTTGCTTACTGTCCCCCTTCCAGTCATTAATTTGCTTACTGTCTCCCTTCCAACCTTATAGAATTCCATGCCTCTGGATCTCCGCCTGGAGCACTGCACTGCCACCTTCAAGAAAAAACTAAAGACCTGGCTGTTTGAACAAGCCTATACCTGAAGTATTCCCTCTCAGCCATTTCCCATCACCCTCCTAACTCCGCTGCAGCACTTCCCTACTATCTCCCCTCCCTGATGCCCACAAGCTACTACATTCGTAATATAGTTACTGGTTTCTCTTGGTTGATAATTGTTGTAAAAAAACCTTGCTCTTAGGTACTGTAATTGGCTACTATTTTTTCTCCTACCGCCCAAGTTTGCTTTGTCCTGTTTAATGTAACTTTCTTTTCTCATTTGGCTCATATGGTTATGTACCCCTGTTGTCTGTAAACCGATGTGATATTGCTATGAACGTCGGTATATAAAAATTTTTAAATTAATTAATTAATTAATTAATTCAAATTTGATCATATTATGATCACTATTGCCAAGTGGCCCCACCACCGTTACCTCTCTCACCAAATCCTGTGCTCCACTGAGAATTAGATCTAAAATTGCTCCCTCTCTCGTCGGTTCCTGAACCAATTGCTCCATTTATTCCATCCAGGAACTTTATCTCTCTAGTGTGTCCCTATGATACATTTACCCAGTCAATATTGGGGTAATTGAAGTCTGAAAGTACACTGAAGCGCAACCCTTGCACATCCGCAAGTACTCTAGCACACTGGTGCAGGACAAATCTCTCTTCCACTGAAGAATTCAAAAAGTCTGTTTATTTCAGAGAATTCAATATCAAATTCATTCTATTGGCAACTCCATCAATGATAACAGTGATTTCTTAAAGTCCCCTGACACGGTCCCGTGTTTCGCGACTGCTGCATCGGGAGGGACCAAGGTAACAGTTATAATCTGCAGTACAATATACGTACATAAGAAGAGGAACAGTTTGGCTACGATAAACATTGCAACATAGAACCACATACCTGTAGCAGTAATCACTGGAGCGCAAGCGCCCTCAAAAATGACAGCCATTTAAACAGAAAAAGGCGCAAAAGCAGAGCCTCTGGCGAGATCCATTTCAACCAAACTAATCAGCGGATTTTCTCCATCAGTCAAAAAGATGTCACTCAATGTCTTTATTAAGTCCTTTGGGGGAGACAATATCAAGAGTGAAGATCCATCTCTGCTCCCTCTGACCCAGTGTCCCGGGGAAATCACCCCCCCGAGGTGGGCGGGGAACCACCTCTAACACTAGGAAGGAGAGATCAGAAATGGAATGGCCGCTGTGGGACCAATGGGACACCAGGGGCTCGTCCATTCTAAGTGACCGGATATTTGAGCAGTGTTCTATTATCCTAGTTTTGACCATCCTGGTTGTTTTTCCTACGTACAGTAAGGTGCAGGGACATCTAACAACATAAATGACACCTTTTGTGGTGCAATCAGAGTGTGAATACAGTCTAAAAGAGCGCCCGGTGGTCGGGTGTATAAAGACTGAGATAGTGTCTGTATGGCTGCACATAGTGCAGTATCCGCATGGTCTGTGGATACCCCCCTTACTATGAGTTTTATCGAAATTTAACGCTGCTGTGTGCACCAATCGATCACGCAAATTTATTCCCCGCCGGAATGTGAAACGAAGGGGACTTTGAAATAAATCTGTTAGTGCTAGTGCCGACCAATGGCGCCAAATCATGTCAGCTATCGCTTTTCCCACAATTGAAAAAGGCAGGATGCAATTGTTAGCCATATCGTCTGAGCTAGTGGGTGGAAGAAAGAGCCAATCCCGGTTTGTATACAAAGCCCTTTTAAATGCCTTCTTACGTACGTATGTACGTATATTGTACTGCAGATTATAACTGTTACCTTGGTCCCTCCAGATGCAGCAGTCGCGAAACACGGGACCGTGTCGGGGGACTTTAAGAAATCACTGTTATCATTGATGGAGTTGCCAATAGAACAAATTTGATATTGAATTCTCTGAAATAAACAGACTTTTTGAATTCTTCAGTGGAAGTGAGATTTGTCCTGCACCAGTGTGCTTGGGTAATTGAAGTCTCCCATTATTACTGCACTACCAATTTGGTTACCTTCCCTAATTTCTCTTAGCATTTCACTGTCAGTCTCACCATCTTGACCAGGTGGTCGGTAGTATACTCCTTTCATTATAGTCTTCCCCGATACACAAGGGATTTCTACCCATAAAGATTCAATTGTGCATTTAGTCTCATGCAGGATGTTTATCCTGTTGGACTCTAAGCCATCCAGGACATAAAGCACCACACCACCTCCCGGGTGCTCCTCTCTGTCATTGCGATATAATTTGTACCCCGGTATAGCACTGTCCCATTGGTTGTCCTCCTTCCACCATGTCTCTGAGATGCCAATTATGTCTATGTCATCATTCACTGCTATACATTCTAATTCTCCCATCTTACTTCTTAGACTTCTGGCATTAGCATACAAACATTTCAAAGTTTGTTTTTTGTTTGTATTTTCATTCTGCTTTTTAATTGATAGGGATAAGTTAGAATCTTTTAGCTCAGGTGAGTTTTTAGTAACAGGCACTTGGACTACTTTTCTTATTGTTGGAACCTCACTGTCGGGATGCCCTAATTCTAATGCATCATTAGTATCCTCTGAAGATACCTCTTTCTGAACCATGCACTGCTGCGACTTTCGGCTTTCCCCTTTGTTCTAGTTTAAAAGCTGCTCTATCTCCTTTTTGAAAGGTTAGCGCCAGCAGTCTGGTTCCACCCTGGTTAAGGTGAAGCCCATCCCTTCGGAAGAGACTCCCCCTTCCCCAAAAGGTTCGCCAGTTCCTAACAAAACTGAATCTCTCTTCCTTGCACTATCGTCTCATCCACGCATTGAGACTCTGGAGCTATGCCTGCCTCTGGTGACCTGCGCGTGGAACAGGGAGCATTTCAGAGAATGCTAGCCTGGAGGTTTTGGATTTAAGTTTTCTACCTAAGAGCCTAAATTTGGCTTCAAGAACCTCCCTCCTACATTTTCCTATGTCGTTGGTGCCCACATGTACCACACAGCCGTCTCTCCCCAGCACTGTCTAAAATCCTATCTAGGTGACACGTGAGGTCCACCACTTTCGCACCAGGTAGGCATGTTACCAGGTGATCCTCACGCCCACTAGCCACCCATTTGTCTACATTCCTAATAATCGAATCACCAACTATGATGGCCAACCTAACCCTTCCCTCCTGGGCAGTAGGCCTTGGGGAGATATCCTCAGTACGAAAGGACAGTGCATCACCTGGAGAGCAGGTCCTTGCTACAGGATCCTTTCCTGTTACACCAGGTTGATGCTCTCCAATCATGAGACCTTCTTCCTCCAAGGCAGCACCAGGACTGCCAGTCTGAAGTTGGGACTTGGCTACTATGTCCCTGAAGGTCTCATCAATATACCTCTCTGTCTGCCTCAGCTCCTCCAGGTCTGCCACTCTAGTCTCCAGAGATTGGACTCGTTCTCTGAGAGCCAGGAGCTCTTTGCATCGCATGCACATGTACAACTTCTCACCGGTGGGTAAAAAATCATACATGTGACACTCGATGCAAGACTGGGAAGCCCCCCTCTTGATCAGTTCCTAGTTAAGTTTTAGGTTGCTATGGGAGTAGGAATGTGTCTAATTAATGTCCTTTAAATGTATTAGTGAATTCACTATATGTCTGGTAGTGGCCTGCAGGGGTCTGATTAAAACTCTCAATACATTTTTTGTTGTTGTTTTTTTTTTTGTGATAGTGGCACCTGCCTATAAATTAAAGGATGAGCTGGGGTGGGTGAGTTGGGAAATACGAACAGTCTAACTTCATTTAGTCAGCCAGCATGACTCACTGCTCTCTTGATTAACAAATGTTGGTACCTATTCAAACCAAATCACACTACCTCAACACATTTCCAAGGTGAGTAACTGAACTGAACTTTTCAACCTTTTTACTTAGTTACACACTGCTCCTAGCTAATTTCTAGCTTCTGGCTACTTTTTGGGGTGGTTTTTGTTTGTTTGTTTGTTTTTAAATACAAACACTCAGTTCTGCTTACTAGCTGCCTTACAGACTTTTAAAAATAAACACTCTACCTACTGCTTACTAGCTGCCTTATTGATTGACTATTTAAAAATACAAACAGTCTAACTTGTTTATTCACTGCCTTACTGAATATTAAAAGCACAAACACACTAATTAATATTCCCAAATAGTTAACTTTGCCCCAATACCTTTAAAAAAGACAATGTCCCAAGCAAAAACTTACTGATTCCTTTCAGCCACCAGCAAGGTGATTCTCTCCTCTCAGTGCTCCCACTCATGGCGGGATGAGCTCCATCAAAGCCCTGAGGGCCTCCTGCTATCTTCGTGCCATACAGCCCACCAAGCTTCCTGCTTGGGGGGGGGGGGGGGGGAGGGAGCGGAAGCTGTACACGGGCATGCATGCACGGTATGAGCATGCTGCTGGCTGCCGGTGGAGCCTAACCAGCCTTAATTCAATCCCCTCCCAAACTAGTTGAGATATAAAATTTTAAATATGATGAGTAACTCAGTAACACATATACTATAAACCTAAATAGGATATCCTACCAGGTCTCTTAGTCAAACCTAGAGGTCATCATAATGGCTTTAGATTAAGGGTCACATTGTGGAAACAACCAAGTTTTCAGTTTCTTCTGAAACAATTTACTGTACCTCTCAGCATTCCCTGTAACATTTATTTATTTATTTATTTAAAAGCATTTATATACTGTTTTTTAAAAATAAATGTTATCAAAACAGTTTACAAGAGTAAAATAAACATAAAATAATCAAAAATAAAATGAGTTTTCAAATATACATAAAATAAACAATAACTAGTCAGAATGCTAGGATTAAAGACTTTTATAAAATAAAAGATTTGATGCCATGGGCTTAATTTTTTTTTCTAGGTGGAGGGGTGGGGTGGAAATGATAGAAAAAATAAAGATTGTATTAATATTGCAGGGGGAGGGGAGTAGGGAGGAGAATGACAAATTGAAAATATGGGAAATGAGGGTTAAAAAAGGGTGCAGATGACTATGCAATTATAGTTTGGCATAAGAGTAATCGTTTAATTAGATGAGATGTTAAATGCAAGTTGAAAAAGGTGGGTTTTGAGAGATTTTTTAAAATGAGAAGGATTAGATATTGAACGTAGGGGGTTTGGTAAAGAGTTCCAAAGTATTGGCCCGGCTATTGAAAAGGCCCTTTTTCTGGTGAGGTCTAATCTAGCTTGTTTGGGAGAAGGGATATCGAGAGCTGGGGAGCAACCTTTGAAATAGAGTGAGACCTAGTTCTAGATGTAAACATGACTTTGATAGAATATCTATTAAAATTTCTGGTCTCAACCATAATGAGCTCAAGGGTCAGATCTGTCTAATCGTATTCCTTAAATATACTGGGCCAATTTATTCCACAGTCCAGAAGGTCAAAATCAGGATTTTATATTGAATTTCTAAGGTCACTGGCAGTCAATTTACAGATTTCAAGAGTTGCATATCTCTTCCCCATCCAAGGCAATCAGTAATAGTACATCCAGTCACATTTTGGATAATTGTAGTCTACCTAACAATTTCTTGGGCAGACCCACATAAATAGTGTTATGTGATAGGAATAACATTTGTGAATCTTGAGGCCCCAAAAATGGAGACGTTGTTTAATCATCTGCAAGCAAAGATCTTACAAAATTGCCTGAATCTGATTTTCCAGAGTGAATTGGGAGTACATGATTACTCCCAAACTTTTTACCTTGCAAATTCATCTGGCCAAGGCAAAACCCTTACCCAGAGATTCTGTCTTGTTTTCATTTAGCTTCAGGAAATTCACTTGCATCCAATTCACAATGGTTGCCAACAACACAATGTGCTTTCTAATGGAATCTGACTAAGAAAGCTGTTAAGGAACCAATATTTTTATTAGGGATGTGCAGACCAAAGGTTTATGTTCATAAGTCCATAAGTCAAAAGGGGGGGTCAATTTCGGTCAATATGGACATATGGAGAATTCCATAAGTTGAGTCTATGTCCATACGTGCACCGATTCCCTAAATAAAAATTTAAACCCCTCACCCTCCTTAATCCCCCCCCCAAGACTTACCAAAACTCCCTGGTGGTCGAGCGGGGAGTCAGGACGCCATTTCTGTATTCCTTTGCGAGGAGCACGTGATGTCGGCGTCACGTCGGAGTGACGCGGATGTCACGTGATTCCCCGCGCGTTCGCTCCGGGACCCTTGTTGGACCCAAAAGGAACTTTTGGCCAGCTTGGGGGGCCTCCTGAACTTTTGGCCAGCTTGGGGGGCCTCCTGACCAAAAGGGGCCTCCTGACCCCCCCAAGCTGTTGGACCTCGTTGGACCCAAAAGTTCCTTTTGGGTCCAACGAGGGTCCCGGAGCGAACGCGCGGGGAATCACGTGACGTCCACGTCACTCCGACGTGACGCCGACGTCACGTGCTCCTCGCAAAGGAGTACAGAAATGGCATCCTGACTCCCCGCTCGACCACCAGGGAGTTTTGGTAAGTCTTGGGGGGGGGATTAAGGAGGGTGAGGGGTTTAAATTTTTATTTAGGATCAACAATCGCGATTTCCAACGTATTCAACATAGCTATGTTGAATAAGTTGGAAATCCGATCGTTTTCGCCTCATCACTTTTTTAAGTAAAAAAGAAAAAATAAGTTGTGTTTTACCTATAAGTTCAAAACGAATGCACACCCCTAATTTTTATACCATCAGTATATATGTATGCCTTCAACTCCTGTCTTCTAATAATTTTACAAAGGGGATGAAGGCATCCATTCAACAAATTGGATTCCAAACGGATAGAGGTCATTCCTCAGAAACTTGAGGATTTACCTCTACTTTCTGCCATCTGAGAAAGAATTCCTTGTCATAATATTTGACTTATGTACCTCTTGTGTTATGTATTTTAAAATGGGAGTAATTTAAATGTTGGTTCCTGTTCCATGATCTATGCTGGACACAAATAGAGTAAAGGAAGTTCCTTCTGAGTAGAGAGACATAAAATAGAACACCCTCTACATAAAATGATTCCCAGATCCAACAAAACACTATTCCACTTGTACCATGTTCATAGCTGAGCATGTGCCAGCACTCTCTTCTTCTTCGGCCGCCAGCTGGTTAGACTCTGTTGGCATGCCTATGAATAACTTCTGCTCCCTCTTCCGGGTATGAGCATGCGCATGCATGCTCTCCTTTTTTGGCCGCCGGCTGGTTAGGCTCCACTGGCAGCCCATGGCATGCTCATACCATGTGCGCACACCCTTGCACAGCTTCTGATCCCTCTTCAAGGGATGAACATGCGCCGGCGCTCTCTCCTTCTTTGGCTGCTGGATGGTTAGGCTCCACTGGTGGCCTGCAGCCTCTCCAGATGCTGCCAGCCTGCCACCTCCCCGGGTGTGCCGCTCCATGCAAATGCACGGTATGCATACTGGGTTACACCAGACCTGCATTCCATGCATTCACCACTGTTTCTATGAACAAATATTTCCTGACATTGTTCTTGATTCTTCCTCCTTGAAGTTTCATATTGTGACCCCTAGTTTTCCAGTTTCCTTTCCATTGGAAAAGATTTGATTTTGTGCATCATTGATTCCTTTCAGCTATTTGAAGGTCTGTATCATATCTCTGCTGTCTCTTCTCTCTTCTAGGGTATATATATATTAAGGTCCTTCAATCTGATATATGGATTTCTGTACTTATACTTTTTAAGATGAGTTCTCCAGAACTGAACATGATATTTCATGAGGCCTCACAAAGGAACTGTACAGTGGCATTATCACCCTTTTTTTTCTGATGGCTATGCCTCTTTCAGTGTAACCCAGCATCCCTCTGGTCTTAGCCACCGCCTTGTCACATTGCTTCACCACCTTCAGATCATAAGACTCTACATTATAGTGCCAGTGATGGTAAACCTATGACACACATGTCTAAGGTGACATGCCACGATGTTTTGGGTGACACACCGACACCCGACAAAATTATAGGACCCCGGTAATTCCCCCGAATTTAGATGTTTCTTTATACAATACAAAGCACCAAACATGATGGGATGGTTAATTTTTTGGTAAATAAATTAATATGTAATGAATTGTGTCTGTTCTGTTCGGGGGTGGGGGTGACACATCAGCAGAGTCAGGCATTTTTGACATGCTGAGCCTAAAAGGTTCGCCATCGCTGCACTATAACCTCAGTTAATACATATCAGTCTTCCCCCTCAATGCATAAAACTAACTCCTTTGGATTGCCTTTTGTAGAGACTTAGAGAGATCATCTTTCTTAGCTCATTTAATTTCAGCTTGGTAAAATAAAATTTGAGTCTTGCATAAATGTTTAATATGAATGGGTTTTACATCTATGCAAAATTCGCTCTTGATGCCACACTTGTCTTTTAAGGATCCGAAGTCCAGGATGGAACCAGGTAGAGCCCGATCTTGCTCTGGTTGGCTAGGGTATTAATGAGGTCACGTCATGCAGTTGATTCAAATCTACCAACTTGTGGGCCTCGGTTTGGAATCAAATATGAAAGTAGAAATGATCAGGTACTGACAACAACAAGTTTTTCCCACACACAGAGGCCAGTGTGAAAACTTTGACACATTACTATAAGAGACCTTATGTAAAGCCACCCCCCTTTCTTGGGGTCACCTTCAGAGGCTGCAGAGGTGGTGAGTGATAGGGATGTGCATCGTTTTTATGATGAAAGGAAATATCGTACGATATTTCCTTTTTTGTCATGTATCAGGGGTCCCCAAAAATGATAGAAAAATCCCATGAAATTTCATGTGATTTTCTTATCATTTTGGGGGTGGGGAAAGGGCACACAGAAAAATAACCCCAAACCCACCCCAACCCTTCATATCTAATTATTTACAATCTCCCACCCTCCCGACCCCCCCAAAACTTGCCTAAAGTCCCTAGTGGTCCAGCGGGTGTCCCGGGAGTGTCTCGGGCCATCGGCTGCCAGTAAACAAAATGGCGCCGATAGCTCTTTGCCCTTACCATGTGACAGGGGCTATCGGTGCCATTGGCTAGCCCCTATCACATGGTAGGAGCAATGGATGGCCGGCCATTAGTGCGCGTTAAACCGGAAACAATTCTATACGCAAAAAAAAAACTGCCGATCCGCGGGAATACAAACGTTTCCCGCGGCTACACAAAACCGAAAACAGAAACGATCGAGCACCCGATGCACATCTCTAGTGAGTGATGCTGCTGCAACCCCGGGATCAGTAGTAGTCCTCCAGGGATCACTAAATGGGGACCAGCAATCTTCTGGGAAGCCTAAAGGGAGACTTACGAAATAATTCAATAACCACAAAAATGGTTGGTACCAAAAGGAGAAAAATAATTTATTTTCCAAATTCAAAACAGAATCTTCATGTGTCAGGAATAAAATAGTAATTTCTTGATTCAGTCCAAGTAGTGTAACTCTAAATTGGTTCAAAATCTAACAGTAAAATCTTAGACAAGGAAACGCAAGAAACAGTTTTTACTCCCCCAAGGTCTTCGAGGTAGCATCTTCTCAAATATAAAAATGTCCTCTTAGGGTCTTTATCTTGGCTTTTCCCAGTAAGGACAAATGCCCCTGAACTCCTGGCATTGGTTCCTTCTGACTGGCTCTCGGTGATCTTGAGCAGCAGAGTTTTCCACTACACCACCCCTCTCTTGGGTAGGAAGCCTGGACTGTCACTACTCTTTCTCTCTCTTCATTCATTTCAGATCTGAACTCCCAAAACCCATCCCATTTGGGGAAATGAACCTCCTACTATTGCCCAACCCTATCTACACCATCCCATCACTCAACCTTAAATGTCATTTTATCTGATCCCCTTCCAACTCCTCCATAACAGGAAGGATGCTTACATATCACAACTGCTCTACTGCTCTACAGCAACAGAACTCTCGACCTAGAAAACTTTCTTAGTGACCCTAGGCAGAGTTACACTTTCAACATCCCAGATATAATCTGACAGCTATTAGTATCCCAAAAATTCAGCAGCTCATTTATTAGTGTAAAATATTCACATCTTTTTTTTATCTGAGCTTACATTTATTTAAAACATCTATATCACCAAGCTCATATGTTACAGTCTATATCACTAGGCTTTATTTATTTATTTATTTATTTATTTATTACTTTTCTATACCGACGTTCCTGTAAAAAATACAAATCACATCGGTTTACAATGTAACTGCAACATTCACTCGGGAGCGATACAATGAACCAGGGGAATCACAATAACAGAGGCGAGGGGGACATCCATCTATACATTTAACAGCAAATATAAACTAGAACTAACTGTGATGAGAACTGAATAAACCAGGGGAGAACCGAACTGCTAGATTGCAAGAGGGATATGGTGGGCGGGGAGGGGAAGGATTGAGGCAAGGGGATTATCAAAACCCATCTTACAGTTGGTGGTATACTAAAAACAACAAATTATTTGAACAATGGAAAAGGACTCTGTTCTAACAGAATAAAAGCCTAAAATGTCTTCTTTGTTTCAAAATAAACATACTCCAGGGTACATAAAATGATGAGAGGTACTGTCACTCAGGCCGCTACAGTAAAGTCCACTCTCCTGTGCACACGATTCACTATTCAAATTAGGCCCGGCGGTAAAAACAGGCAAAAGGAGGCGCTAGGGACAGTAGCGCATCCCTAGCGCCTCCTTTTGGACCGGAGTGGCGGCTATCAGTGGGTTTGACAGCCGACGCTCAATTTTGCCGGCGTTGGTTCTCAAGCCCGACAGCCGCGGGCCAACTTCAAATTTTTTTTTTTTTTTACTTTTGGAAACTTTCGGGACCTCCGACTTAATATCGCCATGATATTAAGTCGGAGGGTGCACAGAAAAGCAGTGCTTTTCTGTGCACTTTCCCGGTGCCTGAAGAAATTAGCGCCTATCTTTGGGTAGGCACTAATTTCTGAAAGCAAAATGTGCAGCTTGGCTGCACATTTTGTTTTCTGAATCGCGCGGGAATACCTAATAGGGCCATCAACATGCATTTGCATGTTGCGGGCGCTATTAGGTTTCGGGGGTTGGACGCGTGTTTTCAGCCCCTTACTGAATAAGGGGTAATGCTAGCGCGTCGAAAACACGCGTCCAATAGAGGGTTAACAGTGCGCTCCGTTGGAGCGCATTGTACTGTATCGGCCCGACTGTTTGATAAGAACATGCCATACTGGGTCAGACCAAGGGTCCATCAAGCCCAGCATCTTGTATCCAACAGTGACCAATCCAGGCCATAAGAACCTGGCAAGTACCCAAAAACTAAGTCTATCCCATGCTACTGTTGCTAGTAATAGCAGTGGCTATTTTCTAAGTCAACTTAATTAATAGCAGGTAATGGACTTCTCCCCCAATCCTTTTTTAAACCCAGCTGCACTAACTGCACTAATCACATCCCCTGGCAACAAATTCCAGAGTTTAATTATGTGTTAAGTGAAAAATAACTTTCTCCAATTAGTTTTAAATGTGCCACATGCTAACTTCAAGGAGTGCCCCCTAGTCCTTCTATTATCCGAAAGAGTAAATATAACCGATTCACATTTAACCATTCTAGACCTCTCATGATTTTAAACACCTCTATTGTTGTGCTTGGAGGTGGACCCTTGTCCTGGAGCAGTGGAGAACAGCTCCCTGGTAGGAACCAGGAAGCACCTGCCCCCAGGGGGTGGTGCTCAGGAGGAGACAGAGGCTAGAATGAGCTTCACCACTGGAAGCCCGCAGTCCCCCCGGGTGGAGCCCGTAGGGACCCAGGAGGCTTGGACTTAGGTGGGCCTCACAGGGTCTCCCAGAGAGGTAGTAGAGAGGCGTGCCCACGAATAGCAAGGGAGCACGGTTTGACTCTAGGCTGTAGGTCTGGAGGAGCAAGGAAAGCCAGTACAGCAAAGGCGTTGACAAGGCAAGGGCAAAGCCAGAAGCAGGAGACGTGGTCAATGGCAGCCAAGGTCAGAATCCGAGGATCAGACTGAGAAGTAGTCAACCAAGCAGGGGTCAGGTTCCAGAGGTCAGATGAGGTCACAAGGCAGACAGAGGTCAAGATCCAGGCAGTGAACAGAATGGTCAAGAAGCAGGCCGAGGTCAGTACCAGAGACACAGTCTGAGGGTACTACCTGGGGAGACAGGACAGACAGACGCTGGAACATAAGGACGCTGGAACAGAAGGACGCTGGACAAGACTGGAACAGTAGGACGCTGGAACAGTAGGAAGCTGGAACAAGACTGGAACAAGACTGTGAATGAGGAGACAAACTAGTACACATACAGTGCCGACCCGATTGCCAAGACAAGGAAGTGCAGGCAGGGACTTCCTTATATCGTACGTTCAATCAGGGTGCACCGCGAAACTAGGACCTACCCCATGCCCTACAAGAGGTCAAACGGTCCGCGCGCAGGCATGTATGGGCGTGACAAACGCCACTGTGGACGCCGAACTCCGGCGTGAGGCCTGGTGCACAGTGGAAGTTCTGGGGACCACCGCCGTGGGACGCCGAGGCCTGGAGGAGCTCGAGGCTGCCACTGGGGAGGCTGACCCATGACCTGCAGAGGAGCTAGCGAGGTGAGCAGGCCCGTGCGTGGGGCGGATGCGGACAGGTCGCTCAACATATATCATATCCCCCCTCAGCCATTTCTTCTCCAACCAGAACAGTCCTAAGCTCTTTATTCTTTCCTCATAGGGGAGCTGTTCTATCCCCTTTATCATTTTGTTCACCCTTATCTGTACCTTCTCCATCGCAACTATATCTTTTTTGAGATGCGGTGACCAGAATTGTACACAGTATTCAAGGTGCTGACTCATAATGGAGTGATACAGAGGCATTATGACATTTTCCGTGTTATTCACCATTCCCTTCCTAATAATTTCCAACATTCTGTTTGCTTTTTTGACTGCCGTAGCACACTGAACCGATGATTTCAATGTGTTATCCACTATGACGCCTAGATCTCTTTCTTGGGTGGTAGCATCTAATATGGAACCCAACATTGTATAATTATAGCATGGGTTATTTTTCCCTATATGCATCACCTTGCACTTATCCACAATAAATTTCATCTGCCATTTGGATGCCCAATTTTCCAGTCTCACAAGGTCTTCCTGCAATTTATCACAATCTGCTTGTGATTTAACTACTCTGAACAATTTTGTATCATCTGCAAATTTGATTACCTCACTCATCATATTTCTTTCCAGATCATTTATAAATATATTGAAAAGTAAGGGTCCCAATACAGATCCCTGAGGCACTCCACTGCCCACTCCCTTCCACTGAGAAAATTGTCCATTTAATCCTACTCTCTGTTTCCTGTCTTTTAACCAGTTTGTAATCCAAGAAAGGACATTGCCACCTATACCATGACTTTTTACTTTTCCTAGAAGCCTCTCATGAGGCTTCTAAAAATCCAAGTATACTATATCTACCGGTTCACCTTTATCCGCATGTTTATTAACTCCTTCAAAAAAGTGAAGCAGATTTGTGAGGCAAGACTTGCCCTGGGTAAAGCCATGCTGGGGGCAGGCGTTAATAGCTGAGCACACGTAGAAGAAGTACAGAAAAGCAGAAAAAACTGTTTTTTGGTGGTTCTTCAATAAAAAAACAAAACAAAAAAAAATACCTTGGCAGGCCGCCAAGTTATGAAGACTGACGCCGGTAAACTCGGCGTCGGTTTTCATAACCGGTCGTCTGCCAGTAATGAAAACAGACACTGAGTTTATCAGCATCCGTTTTCATTACTGGCAGATGGCCGGTTATGAAAACCGACGCCGAGTTTACCGGCGTCGGTCTTCATACCCGGCAGCCACCGCAGGGTCGCGTTAGCAGGGAGGCGCCACGCTGCAGCCACTGAGGTAATAAAAAGAAAAAATATGTTCTTGCTAAGACACTTTACAGAGCATCCCCTGACCAAGAATTTGGGTGGGCAGAATAGAGCCAACGCTCTAATGCTACGTCAAGGATAAGTGTCTTTGTGCATACATATAATTTCTTTTTACAAAAATGTTCAAATAGTGGCTTCATGAATACAAGTGTTAAACCCCGTGATTAAATTCTTAGCAGGTATATGTTACATTTGGAACAAAGTAACTGAAATACCACAAGTGAAGAAGCAAAAAAAGTTTTGTTACCTTTGTGCTTTGGCTCATTTATGAGGGTTATCACTTGAATCAGTATATGTGGCATTTATAAGATACGTGTGGTTCATTTATTTGTTGTTTGAAAATTTCTCCAAAGCACAGCCATTGCCTCAGTAATCAGACTAAAAGAGAATGCAGTTATTTTTTTGTTTCATATAACCCGCTAATTGTTATATCTGGAAAAATAATACCTTGCATCCACCTGAACTTTAAGTTATCATATAACAGTTAGATTTCAAAAGTTCAAATGATTAGGGGTAGATGCTTTTAGCTTTTCATCACAAATGATGCCTTTAAACTGTCATTTTTCAAATTCCTTAACAGATTCACAGGCCACAGAACAAGATGCTTCCTGAGAACAGACACATCAATTGCCTCTTGAGTTAGAGTAATAGATGAGGTATGTATAGAACAAGAAAGTGCAATGATCATACATGGGAATGAAGACTGAATAGTGTTAAAAATTGTCCATGGAAATGAATGGGGCCATACCTGTGGCAGCCATCCAAACCAGAATTAGTCCCGCCTAAGACAGGAATAAATATATTTCTGTCTGAAAGCTCTGGGAGGTGCATAAATGCCATGTATACATTTGGATGAATCAGTTCGAGGTAGTAGGTCTGTGGTTGTAGTAGAGGGATTAATGGAATAGTCCTTTCTGTGTAGCTACATTTCTTTTATCTAGCTGTTGTGAATATCTTTGGGGGTTTTTTTTTGTCTAAATATCTACTTTTATGACAAGGGATAGTTGGAAAAAGTGAATACCTGCCATTATATGCCATCTCCCAGCAAAATATATTGGGTGTGAGTTATATCCTCGCACTCTGGATAGTAAATAAGAAATGAATTTCCTAGCTCAGGATATTTTTTTCTGAATTAACATTATCAGACAGTGATTGTCCCAGTGTCTGGTGATGTCAGCTCCAGAAACCAGTGACTTCAGTTTTGCATTCCATTGCAGTGACTTTTGATCCCAGGATAACCACTTTATAGACACAGTTATACAAACCATCCCTAAAGTGTAATATACTGCTGCCTTTCACATCTAGATTGCTTTCTGTTTTCCTCACTTAGATCTTTGCTGTGCTGCACATTTTAGGCTTTAGGGGGATAATTTTGAAAGATTTCCATGCATAAACCCCAATTTTGTACATAAATGACCTTTTAAAAATTAGCCGGAGGGGGGGGGGGGGGGGGGAGGAGGGAGTTGTGTGCTGAAAGTATATGCAGAAGCAATTTCTTGCATGCTTTTATATACTACAAAGAGGCATTCTGGAGGGCGAGGTGAGAGCAGGGATACTATTTTATATGCATACTTTTGATTTTCAAAAGCATGCACATAATATACAAGCACAAAGTTACACCTGTTCCTCAGCAGGTGTAACTCTGTGTGTTTATGTCGGTACTGGTTCCACATACACCTACAAACATTCAAAGCGGAATTATGCATATAACTCTGCTTTGAAAATGTGTGCTAAAAAGTTCCTGCAGACTTTAGCCTATGTGGGATGCCTGAAAATGACCCACCACCAGACTTTAGCCAACATTTTCAAAAGAAACAGGTGTATAATTTCACTTTGAAAATGTATTTATTATTTATTTATTTCATAATTATTATATACCGACTTTTCATGCAAGCATATCAAATCGGTTTACAGTAATTAGCAATTAATCATTTAAAATTATTTGCATTTCCAAAGAAGAAAGGAAGTAAATACATTGTTTCATAATATAAATAATTAACACAGTAAACTAAATAGTAGGCTAAATAATCAAAATTTAAACACTTAGGGCCTTATTTACCAAGGCTATCGCAGGCTTGTGCTGTTAGCGCAAGCCTGCGATAGCCTGCGAAGGTAGCGCACACCTGCACTACCTAAATCTGAGCGGAGTCGGCCCCAGAAGAGGAAGAGTCGGGGCGTCACCGGGGCCGACTCCACGAAGACACCACGGACGACGAAAAGGTAAGGGTCTTTTTGGATCCTACTTTGCTCCCAATAGCTACACCTTCTATGGTGGCGCTATTGGGTGCGAAACCGGCAGCAATCGCACCGCGGCGGTGCGATCGCTGAAGGCTGGCACAGGACCGCCCCCCCCCCGCTTTGACCCCGCCCCCCATTAGTGCAGTTTACTATGTTGTGTTGAAACGGTTTTTATTGAGTTTAACCACACGGAAATACAACTACCGGAGAAGAGTGGTTCCTGCTCCCCTCCGGATCACACTGATCAACAACAACCATAACAACCATACCCCCCCCCCCCCCCCGCAGTTTACTATGTTAATGAGGCCCTTAGAAAGGTAGTATAGTTAGGGTAGAGATAGTATAATAAAAATAAAAATATACATTACCTTGGTATATAATCAGGAGAGTGAGATAAATATGCTAACAGCTCTTGGTAGGCTTGTTTAAAAAGCCAGGTTTTAATGCCCCTTTTAAATAATTTGATGTCAGCTTCTAGTCGTAATTCCTGCGGAATAGAGTTCCATAGAAGGGGTCCAGCAATAGAGATAGTTCTTTCTCTTATATTATTTAGGTGGGCAATTTTGGGGGAAGGAATTGGCAGCATCCCTGTTCCGGTTGATCTGGTGATTCTTGAGAGGGTGTGGAAGTGAAATGAAGAGGTTAGCCATTCAATTTTTTCATTGTATAGGGTTTTGTGAATTAGTGATAAGATTTTATGCTGGGCCCTGTATTTGACCGGCAGCCATTGAAGTTCTTTTAATATTGGGGTGATATGGTCGGATCTTCTAGTAACTGTCAAGAGTCTAGCTGCAGAGTTCTGCAGAAGTTGTAATAGTCTTGTGATATTTGCGGGAAGGCCTAAGAATAGTGAGTTACAGTAAGCTAATCTTCATAAGACAAGTGATTGTACGACAGTTCTAAAGTCTTTTGGGAATAGGAGGGGTTTTAATCTTTTGAGTATGTATAATTTGAAGTAATCACCGCTTATGATTTTTTTAATGCAGGATTTCATGGAGAATTCGCAATCAATAAGAATCCCTAGATCTCGTACTAGGAAGATGGGGTAGTTTTTGGCCTTGAATTTCAAGCTCTTTTGTCTTGCTTAATTTAGGTGAGATGTATAGGATTTCAGTTTTTTTAGTATTTAGGGAAAGATTAATTTGGGTTAATACCTTTTCAATGGCAGATTGGTATATGTCCCAGAGCCTAAGAGTTTGGTCAATGGACTTTTGGATCGGTATTAAAATTTGAACGTCATTGGCATAGATAAAATGTGTTAGACTGAGGCCTGATAGAATTCTGCATAAAAGGAGCATATAGATATTAAATAGTGTAGAGGATAGAGAGGATCCCTGGGGTTCTCCGAAGTTGAGATCAATAGGATGTGACTCTTTATCAAGAAATTTTACTTTGAAGGTTCTATTTGTTAGGAAAGGGCTAAACCATTTGAGCGCTGAGTCTTTAATGCTTATTTCATTTAGTCTATCAAGGAGAATATTATGATTAACTGTATCTAAGGCTGCTGAGATGTCTAGCAAGATCAGGAAATAAGATTAGCTGTTATCGGTTCCTTTTAGGATATCTTGTAGTGAAGTTAAAAGGGTCTCTGTACTAAAATATTTTCTAAATCCGTGTTGTGCTGGGTACAGGGTACTATGTTTTTCAAGATAATCTGTTAGTTGATTATTAATTACTTTCTTGAGAATTTTTTATATACAAAGTAAATTAGAAATGGGTCTTAGGTTTGAGAGATCGTATGAGTTTGCTTGTGAATTGGTTTTACTATTGCAGATTTTAAAACTTGTTTTTAAAATCTGCCACCGCATCTTTATGACCGCCGCTGCCATCTTTATGGCCTCCGCCATCTTTAGGCACGAGGCCGCACCTCCTCCACAGATTTAAAGGGGCCAGGCCCCTTTAAATCTGTAGAGGAAATATAAAGGGAAGCTTCCTCTGCCCATTCTTTGACTTGGCAACGTCTCTTATAGTGCTGTTTAAGTCTGCTTGCTTCGGTGAGTCTTCCTGTGCTTTGGATCCTCATTCCTGGTTCCTGTCTTGTCTTGGTGTTCCTGGTTCCTGACTTCGGATCGGCTAGTGGTGATTCCTGGTGTGTGACTTCGGACTGGCAAGTGGCGATCCCTCGGTATACGACCTCGGACTGGTAAGCGGCAACCCTCTGGCACATGACCTCAGACTTCTTCTGGACCATCGTCTCCAAGGGCCCACCTAAGTCCCAGCAGCCCGGGTCCCTACGGGCTCCTCCTGGGGGGACTGCGGGCTTCCAGTGGCGAAGACACAGTTACTTTCCTCGACGTCACGACTCTTTACAGTCGCTCCAGTCTCCAGTACCGAGGGTCAGCTGGTCACGTCTTCTGTTCCTGCCTCGTCACCCAACGGGAGAACCTACGGATCTTCCTCCTGGGTGTACCATCCTCCCGTCGGCCCAAGGGTTCACAAGCCTGAGCATAACACGTATGAGAATAGAGCTCTAGGGTTATATTGAAATGTATTTATTTTGTTAGAATAGAATTCTTTTTTTGCTTTATTGGTGGCTTCGTTGTATTTATGTAATAGAGATTTGTAGTTAGCTAGTGTTTCGGTGGAAGGAGAAGTTCTCCAATGTCTCTCAGCTTTCTTAGTGTTGTTTTAAATATCCTTAATTCATTGTTGAACCATGGGGTGTGGTGTTTTTTGTTGATGGATATATATTTTTTAATAAGTGGGAAGCAATTATCAGCTACTCTTTTTGTTAAAGAGAACCATGAATTGATTGCGTTATCACTGTTTGATGAGCCTATGTTATTCAGAGCTTTTGAGAGATGATCAGTTAGGGTATCTAGTTGACAAGGTTTCCTGTATTCAATTCTGGTCTTGGTTGCTGGGGGTGTTACGGTTGTGTAGTGGATATATTTATCACAGGTAATTAATTTATGATCAGACCATGGAATTGGGGAAGTAGTAGGACTGAGAGTGGTGTTGAGATAAGATTTGATGAATATTAAGTCTAGTGTGTGTCCTGCTTTGTGGGTTGATTGATTTACTATTTGATGAAAACCTAATGCTGACATAGAGTTTAAGAATGCATCACAGTTGTGGGATAGTGGGTCTTTATTAGGGATGTGAATCGTTTTAGGACGATTAAAATTATCGTCCGATAATTTTAATATCGTCTTAAACCGTTATGGAACACAATACAATACAGATTCTAACGATTTATCATTATAAATCATTAGAATCATGAGCCGGCACACTAAAACCCCCTAAAACCCACCCCCGACCCTTTAAATTAAATCCCCCACCCTCCCGAACCCCCCCCCCAATAACTTAAATAACCTGCGGGTCCAGCGGCGGTCCGGAATGGCAGCGGTCCGGAACGGGCTCCTGCTCCTGAATCTTGTCGTCTTCAGCCGGCGCCATTTTCCAAAATGGCGCCGAAAAATGGCGGCGGCCATAGACGAAAAAGATTGGACGGCAGGAGGTCCTTCCGGACCCCCGCTGGACTTTTGGCAAGTCTCGTGGGGGTCAGGAGGCCCCCCACAAGCTGGCCAAAAGTTCCTGGAGGTCCAGCGGGGGTCAGGGAGCGATTTCCCGCCGCGAATCGTTTCCGTACGGAAAATGGCGCCGGCAGGAGATCGACTGCAGGAGGTCGTTCAGCGAGGGTTCCGGCGCCTCGCTGAACGACCTCCTGCAGTCGATCTCCTGCCGGCGCCATTTTCCGTACGAAAACGATTCGCGGCGGGAAATCGCTCCCTGACCCCCGCTGGACCTCCAGGAACTTTTGGCCAGCTTGTGGGGGGCCTCCTGACCCCCACGAGACTTGCCAAAAGTCCAGCGGGGGTCCAGAAGGACCTCCTGCCGTCCAATCTTTTTCGTCTATGGCCGCCGCCATTTTTCGGCGCCATTTTGGAAAATGGCGCCGGCTGAAGACGACAAGATTCAGGAGCAGGAGCCCGTTCCGGACCGTCGCTGGACCCGCAGGTTATTTAAGTTATTTGGGGGGGGGTTCGGGGGGGTGGGGGATTTAATTTAAAGGGTCGGGGGTGGGTTTTAGGGGGTTTTAATGTGCCGGTTTTTTCGATTTTTCGATTTTTCGATTTTTCGATTTTTAACGATTTTTAACGATTTTTCACGATATTTTACCCCCCCAAACGGCAACAATACGATTCCCTCCCCCTCCCAGCCAAAATCGATCGTTAAGACGATCGAGGACACGATTCACATCCCTAGTCTTTATCGACATGTAAGTTAAAATCACCAAGTATGATGGTAGGAATTTCAGTTTTTAGGTTAGTAACAAAAAAAACTCAATTAATGGAGAGACATTAAGTTCTAGTAAGTTTGGGGGTGCATACATTAAACAAATTTGTAGCCACTTGGAATTTAAAAGAGCTATTTCGAATTTGGGTGGAGAATTAATTTGTTGTATTTTCAGGAGGAGTTTCTTTTTTGACAGTATCATTATACCACCCCCTCGTTTGTTGAGCCTAGGAATAGATGTGATGTCATATTTATTTTTAGGTAATTGATTTATAAGAACATAGTCAGATTTTTTAAACCAGGTTTTGGTGATTGCAGGGTTGTTATCTGTGAGAAGGTCGTTAAGGATAGGCATTTTTTTGACTAGGGATTGTGCATTTACCAATAGTAGGGAAATAAGTGAAAGACTAAGTAATTTATTTTGGGGAATTAAGAGGATAGAGATTAGTTGTCTACGTGGCTTTGGAAGTTTTTTCTTAACTATTTTTTGTTTTTGTCTGTTGAGGGAGATGATGGAAGGGATGTGTTTGGAATCCATGTTGTTATTTAGCATAGTCTATGGTTTAATTTAGAATAATAAAATAAGGGGTAACTCGCAGTGTATTTAGGAATTTTAAGGGGAAACTAAGTGGAAAAACTAAGGGGCAAAACCAAGGGGCATGGCCCTTGGTTGTGCTCTTTAGGGGCATGACGCAAGAGCGCGGTGCCTCCGGTCCTGGCACGGAGGTGCCTCCGGTCCTGCCGCAGTGTTCAGCTAATTGATCTGGAAAGCACACAGATGAACTTGCATAAAGTTACACTTTCTTTTGGAGGGCATAACGTCTGTGGGTTAACTTATAATTAAAAAGTACAGAATGGGGTAGATTTTCAAAGGGGTACGCACGTAAGATACGCGCGTACTCCCCGAAAACCGAGCCTATTTTGCATAGGCTTGGCGGCGCACGCAAGCCCCTGGACGTGTGTAAGTCCCGGGGCTTGCAAAAAGGGGCGGTCGAGGGCATGGCCAGGGGGCGCGGTTAGGGATTGGGGCTTGTCCGGGGGTGTGTGTGGGCGGTCCGGGAGCTTGGCCGAGTGCCCCGACACAGCGGCCTGTGTCGGGGCCTGCCGCGCCGGCACGTGTAAGTTACTACTGCCCGAAGGCAGTAGTAACTTCTCCGATAAAGGTAGAGGGGGTCTAGATAGGGCCGGGGGGGAGTGGGTTAGGTAGGGGAAGGGAAGGTGCGGGAGGGTAGAAAAGTACGCGCGCGCGTATGTTTTTAAAATCTACCTCTATGTGTGCAAGTTCCAACTCTTCTGCCACTCTGGCACCGGGAACACCTCTCTCCAGTTTACATAAATATACAGCTGTAACCAGCTTGACATGAAATATATGGACATGCACTAAGCTCCAGCCTACATCGTAACAGCTATTTACATGCATAAACATGCATAAACATGCATGTAAATGGTTTGGAACATTCAGCCCTATGAGGGCAATTTGCATAGCCATTTCCACAGGTAAAATAGCATTTTACCTGTGGAAATGGACTTATTGAAAATGGCTCTCTTTCTACGTGGGTAAAATTGTTCTGCAGATTGCATGCTTCTACCCTTGTTGTTTGGAGATGTTCCTATGGTTATGGTTAGGCCAGGAAAGGCAACAATGTGTATAGTTTTTGCTGGAAAGTCTTCCCACAGAGAAAGGAAGCACTGATCTCTGCAGTTACTTTTTCCTGGGGCAATAATCAAAGCATATTGACCAGCGTACTTTTACTTTGATTATCTGTGCAAATCTCATTAGTAAAAGCTACCCACAGAGTTTGCACGGATGTGGGCAGTTTGATTATTTCCCTGAAAGGTAATTTTCAAATAGCTCATGTAATTGCAAACTACGGGGCGGATTTTAAAAGGCGCGCGAATAGCCTACTTTTGTTTGCGCTCCAGGCGCAAACAAAAGTACGCTGGATTTTAGTAGATACGCGCGGAGCCGCGCGTATCTGCTAAAAACCTGGATCGGCGCGCGCAAGGCTATGGATTTTGTATAGCCGGCGCGCGCCGAGCCGCGCAGCCTGCCCCCGTTCCCTCCAAGGCCGCTCCGAAATCGGAGCGGCCTTGGAGGGAACTTTCCTCTGCCCTCCCCTCACCTTCCCCTCCCTTCCCCTACCTAACCCACCCGCCCGGCCCTGTCTAAACCCAACCCTTACCTTTGTCGGGGGATTTACACCTCCCGGAGGGAAGCGTAAATCCCCGTGCGCCAGCGGGCCACCTGCACGCCGGGCCGCGACCTGGGGGCGGGTACGGAGGGCGCGGCCACGCCCCCGGACCGCCCCGGGCCGTAGCCACGCCCCCGTGCCCGCCCCCAAAACGCTGCCGACACGCCCCCGAAACGCCGCGACGACCGGGCCCGCCCCCGACACGCCCCCCTCGGAGAACCCCGGGACTTACGCGAGTCCCGGGGCTCTGCGCGCGCCGGGAGGCCTATGTAAAATAGGCTTCCCAGCGCGCAGGGCCCTGCTCGTGTAAATCCGCCCGGTTTTGGGTGGATTTACGCGAGCAGGGCTCTGAAAATCCGCCCCTACATGGGTACTTATAATGTGCATATTTTGTTGATAATTTTCAAAGGGAAACTACTTTTTCAAGTATATTCCAATCAAAAAGCTTGTGAGGGAGTTGGTTAGATCACTAAGGGATAGATTTTAAAAGGGTTACGCGCATAAGTTATGCGCGTAACCCTTTAAAACCCCTCTGCATGCGCCGAACCTATTTTGCATAGGCTTGACGCAACATTCGGGTCATGTCGGGGGGCATGGTGCCGGCCCGGGGGCATTTCAGGAGCATGCCCGAGGCCTCCGAAATGGGTCCCGGGCTGGGGAATCTCGCACCAGCAGCCCGCTGGCAGGCATAACTTTTAAAACACAGGTGGGGGGGTTAGATAGGGCCGGGGGGGGTGGGTTAGGTAGGGGAAGGGAGGGGAAGGTGCTGGGGGTGGAAGGAAATTCCCTCCGAGGCTACTCCGATTTCAGAGCGGCCTCAGAGGGAACGGGCAGCGCGCGCAGGGCTCGGCACGCGCAAGTTGCACAAATGTGGACCCCCTTGCGTGCGCCGACCCCGGATTTTATAAAATACATGTGGCTACGGGCGGCTGCCATTGCCTGAGGTCGCTTACCCGGCCAACTTTTCCTCGAACCTCGTTTGCCTGCCTGAGCTGACGTCGGAGGGAGGAGCTGAGCCAGACGCCCTCATAATCGGCGTCCCTACGGCGCAGTATCGCGGCTGCCATTGCCTGAGGTCGCTTACCCGGCCAACTTTTCCTCGAACCTCGTTTGCCTGCCTGAGCTGACGTCGGAGGGAGGAGCTGAGCCAGACGCCCTCATAATCGGCGTCCCTACGGCGCAGTATCGCGGCTGCCATTGCCTGAGGTCGCTTACCCGGCCAACCTTTCCTCAAACCTCGTTTGCCTGCCTGAGCTGACGTCGGAGGGAGGAGCTGAGCCAGACGCCCTCATAATCGGCGTCCCTACGGCGCAGTATCGCGGCTGCCATTACCTGAGGTCGCTTACCCGGCCAACTTTTCCTCGAACCTCGTTTGCCTGCCTGAGCTGACGTCGGAGGGAGGAGCTGAGCCAGACGCCCTCATAATCGGTGTCCCTATGGCGCAGTATCGCGGCTGCCATTGCCTGAGGTCGCTTACCCGGCCAACTTTTCCTCGAACCTCGTTTGCCTGCCTGAGCTGACGTCGGAGGGAGGAGCTGAGCCAGACGCCCTCATAATTGGCGTCCCTACGGCGCAGTATCGCCGTCGGCGCATCGCCAAAGCCGCGCGCCCCTTAGGCGCGCGGCTTTGCCTGGCTTCGCCCGGCAGAGACCGGTAGAGGCCGGGAAAGCTAACTGTGTGATATTGCATTGGGAAGTTTCCTGTTGTTTGCGGCTGCCTAAGGAACTAGGAAGATTTGATTTGCTGTGCTACCGCAAGGAGTCATAATAAGAGGTACTTTTAAAAAAAAATTTTTCCTTTGTTTGTGTGGCTGCTATCCTCTTGGTAAATGCCACATACCAAGAGGAAGGCTAAAATAAGAGACATTTCCTCAACACCCATTCTGGATACTAACCAGCCATCTATACAGGACTGCTTTGCAAGAACCCCCATAGTAACACCGGGTGGAGAAGTCGCAGGAGAAAAAAGCCAGGAGCAGGGCTTAAATCTCCAGACTCATGAAATATCGTTAAGTCCCGGTGCCCCAGTAACACCTGAGCATCCTACTGGGAGTGTAAGGGGAAAACTTATGTTTGAGGATCCCAACTTGGGAAAAATACAAATGCCAGAAGGGGAACATAAGAAAACGGATTTGGAAGTCTCTTTATCCCTGAACTCTGAAGTTCAGAGTTCAGTAGAACATTCTGGCATATTGTCTTCATCTCAAGTTTACCCTAGTATAGAGCATATGGAAATGGGGAAACAAGGAAAACAGGATAGGCCTTTGATTGATGTATTTCCAATTGTACCAAAGAAATTTACATTAGAGGAAATAGGTGTTATGATACTATCAATGCATAAATCAATAAATAGTTTGGCTAAAACCGTACAAGACTCGCTGAATGATAATAAGATCCTACAGGTAAAAGTAGAGAATGTGGAAACCACAGTTAATAATGTAGTGAAAAGAGTGGATAATATTGAAAAGGTTCAAATAAATCTAATTAAATCTGAGAGGTTATATGCAGAGAAAATAGAACAGATGGAGAACCAGTTAAGGAAAGCTAATTTAAGAATTTTGAATTTCCCAGTAACTCATCTGATCTCCCCCATGGAATTATTTAAGAGTTATTTAATTAATGTATTAAAGTATACAGAAAATGCTATACCAGTTATATCTAGAATTTACTATCCCTCTCAAAAATCTGAAAAAAATGTACAACAAGAGCAAGATACATCTAGAGAGAATGCTATAAATCTTTCTGATTTGTTGGAGAAATCATCAGAATTGGATATTAAAACAAGAGCAGTGCTGATTGTTCAGTTTGCCTTTATCTCTGAGAGAGATACAGTTTTGAGATTTTATTTCAAAAATCAAAAGTCAAAGTTTCACGGGCAATGTATTAGTATATTTCCTGATATAGCTAGGGACACACAACTGAGGAGGAGGGAGTTTCTAACCTTAAGGGAAAAGGTGATACAACTGGGAGCAAAATTCACATTGAGATTCCCATGTCGATGCATTATATCTTATCAAGATTCAAGATTTATATTTAATCACCCTGATCAACTCAGGTCCTATCTGGATTCCCACCCCTAGATTTCCATAGGAGGGAAGTAAAAAGGGGGGTATGGTAGCATATTTGATATTATTGAGTTATAAGTTACTGCTCTAGAATTGCTATTTTCCTAGTTCTTTTATTTCCTTATTGTAATCTAATAGAAATTTTACACAGATTGCAAAATGTGATAAGAAGCTAAGGGGCGGATTTTAAGAGCCCTGCTCGCGTAAATCCGCCCGGATTTACGCGAGCAGGGCCCTGCGCGCCGGTAAGCCTATTTTACATAGGCCTACCGGCGGGCGCAGACCCCGGGACTCGCGTACGTCCCGGGGTTTTCGGAGGGGGGCGTGTCGGGGGGCGGGCCCGGTCGTCGCGGCGTTTCGGGGGCGTGTCGGCAGCGTTTTGGGGGCGGGTACGGGGGCGTGGCTACGGCCCGGGGCGGTACGGGGGCGTGGCCGCGCCCTCCGTACCCGCCCCCAGGTCGCGGCCCGGCACGCAGCAGGCCCGCTGGCGCGCGGGGATTTACGTCTCCCTCCGGGAGGCGTAAATCCCCCGACAAAGGTAAGGGGGGGTGTAGACAGGGCCGGGTGGGTGGGTTAGGTAGGGGAAGGGAGGGTAAGGTGAGGGGAGGGCAAAGGAAAGTTCCCTCCGAGGCCGCTCCGATTTCGGAGCGGCCTTGGAGGGAACGGGGGGAGGCAGCGCGGCTCGGCGCGCTCAGGCTATACAAAATCGATAGCCTTGCGCGCGCCGATCCAGGATTTTAGTGGATACGCGCGGCTCCGCGCTTATCTACTAAAATCCAGCGTACTTTTGCTTGAGTCTGATGCGCAAGCAAAAGTAGGCTGATCGCGCTTCTTTTAAAATCTACCCCTAAATGTTTTGCTTTGGATGTATTTGAGTTGCAAAAGTGTAATGTCTTTTTGAAAATTTGAAATTTCAATAAAAACAAAATTAAAAAAAAATACATGTGGCTACACACGTATCTTATAAAATCCGGCGTACTTTTGTTTGCACCTGGTGCGTGAACAAAAGTACGCGCGGGCACACTTTTAGAAAATCTACCCCTATATTACAGAGAGGTAGAAAAGGTACTCAGGGAAGAGAAGGACATAGCAGAAAAACTAAATGAACTCTTTGCTTTGTTTTATACTTACGAGAGTATTTTGGCGATACCTATGCTAGAAAAATTCTTTGACAGTGATGATTCAGTGGAGAACAGGATTTGGTGAGAGAGGTAACGGTGGTGGGGCCGCTTGGCAATAGTGATCATAATATGATCAAATTTGATTTAATGACTGGGGACAGTAAGCAAATCCACGGCTCTCATGCTAAACTTTCAAAAGGGAAACTTTGATAAAATGAGAAAAATAGTTAGAAAAAAACTGAAAGGAGCAGCTACAAAAGTAAAAAGTGTGCAAGAGGCATGGTCATTGTTAAAAAATACCATCCTAGAAGCACAATCCATATGTATTCCACACATTAAGAAAGGTGGAAAGAAGGCAAAGCGATTACCGGCATGGTTAAAAGGGGAGGTGAAAGAAGCTTTTTTAGCCAAAAGATCTTCATTCAAAAATTGGAAGAAGGATCCAACAGAAGAAAATAGGATAATGCATAAACATTGGCAAGTTAAATGTAAGACATTGATAAGACAGGCTAAGAGAGAATTTGAAAAGAAGTTGGCCATAGAGGCAAAAACTCACAGTAAAAACTTTTTAAAATATATCCAAAGCAGAAAGCCTGTGAGGGAGTCAGTTGGACCGTTAGATGGTCGAGGGGGTTAAAGGGGCACTTAGAGAAGATAAGGCCATCGCGGAAAGATTAAATGATTTCTTTTCTTCGGTGTTTACTGAAGAGGATGTTGGGGAGGTATCCATACTGGAGAAGGTTTTCATGGGTAATGATTCAGATGGACTGAACCAAATCACGGTGAACGTAGAAGATGTGGTAAGCCTGATTGACAAACTTAAGGGTAGTAAATCACCTGGACCGGATGGTATACACCCCAGAGTTCTGAAGGAACTAAAAAATGAAATTTCAGACCTATTAATAAAAATTTGTAACCTGTCATTAAAATCATCCTTTGTACCTGAAGACTGGAGGATAGCTAATGTAACACCCATATTTACAAATGGCTCCAGGGGCGATCTGGGAAACTACAGACCGGTTAGCCTGACTTCAGTGCCAGGAAAAATAGTGGAAAGTATTCTAAACATCAAAAACACAGAACATATAGAAATAGGGATGTGAATCGTTTTTTGACGATTTAAAACAATCATCAGATATATTTTAAATCATCAAAAATCATTAGAGCCGCGATACAATAGCAATTCCCCCGATTTATCGTCAAAAAATCATAAATCAGGGGAGGGCGGGAAAACCGGCACACCAAAACAACCCTAAAACCCACCCCGACCATTTAAAACAAATCCCCCACCCTCCTGAACCCCCCCAAAATGTTTTAAATTACCTGGGGTCCAGTGGGGGGGTGTCCCGGCGCGATCTCCCACTCTCGGGCCATGGCTGCGTTAATAGAAATGGCGCCGGTGGCCCTTTGCCCTTACCATATGACAGGGCAAATGTAGCGCCGGTGCCATTTTGGTTCCTGTCACCAGACGTCATGAGTGCAGGAGATCGCTCCCGGACCTCCGCTGGACCCCCAGGGACTGTTGGCCGACAGTCGGCCCCTGTGACATAGTGAGGGCAAAGGTAGCGCTGGCGCCATTTTGAATACTGGCAATACGGCCCGAGTGCAGGAGGTCGCTCACGGACCCCTGTTGGACTTTTGGCAAGTCTTGTGGGGATCAGGAGGCCCCCCCAAGCTGGCCAAAAGTCCCTGGGGGTCCAGCGGGGGTCTGGGAGCGATCTCCTGCACTCAGGCCATATTGCCAATATTCAAAATGGCGCCGGTGCTACCCTTGCCCTGTCACATGGTAAGGGCAAAGGGCCATCGGTGCCATTTTTATTAACGCAGCCGATGGTCTGAGAGGGGGAGATCGCTCCCTGCGCTCCCGCTGGACCACCAGGTAATTTTAAAACCTTTTTGGGGGGTTTGGGAGGGTGGGGGAAGGTTTTTTGATTATCGCATCGGTTGCAGCCGATAATCAGAACTCAAATTGAGCTGGGCGATAAAAATTTTAAGATTTGGATCGGAACCGGAACCTATCAGATTCCGGTTCCGATTCACATCTATAACATTTAATGAAGGGACTAATCAATTCTCCATGTAGTATTTTCAGCATCCTGAACTATGGTGCCAAACTGGGCTTTTTGAATATTCCAACATGATGACGTATGCGCATTGAACTCTGAGCACAGAAAGATTTAAAGGGTCTATGGCAAGTCTCTCACATGATAACGTAGACATATTTCCAAAATGAGACAATTACCTGAAAGGGAACTTGCTCCAAGTTATTATCAACAGAACAGTCAATTAATCATTTCAAAAATTGATCTCTCAACGGAACACCATCCATTTGATCTCCTTGTTAAGTCCTTGAAGAACCACAGTATGGAGCTTAAAAATCCATTTCTGTTCCCATTGATGGAGAAAAGTAGCTCTATTCCCACCTCGCCAGTGAGGGAGCACTTTCTCCAAAACTGTCTACTTGAATTCATGAATCGAATGATTAAATTGCAGAAAATGTTCAACTAAAGGTGCTTCTAGTTTTTGTGTTTTTAAGTGGGATTTATGTTCTGTCATCCAAACTTTAAAACTCCGTTGTGTCATTCCTATGTATAGTAATTTGCAGGGACATATTATGCAATATACTATGTGAGTTGTTTACAAGTGAATTCTGAAGAGGGTACAGTTTTGTATCTTTGAAACATATAATTTTCTGAATCCAAAAGCTTACATTGACATGAACTACATTCACATGTGTGTATTTCCGAAGCTTCCGGAGGTGGATTATAATTGCTGGATCGAACGACCTGATCTCTAATGTTATGGGCTCGTGAAGAAGATATCAAAATGAGGGGTGTGTATGAAGGTCCCTTAAGATTATAAATGGTTTTTGGCAAATACATCTTTTTGTAATTTGATAGATAAATGGTGGCATAGTTGAACTTTTGGTCTGGCCTAGTCTTCCAATTCTTATATTCTTGTGATATATATCTATATATATCTATATTATATATAGATATATATATGAAAGTGTGGTTACATAGACTTAATGCAGTATTTTTGCAAAATATTAAGAAATACTTGATGATAATGCTGTGTTAAATGGATATAGAAATATTTGAGGAACAAATATCCTGATTAACTTTCCTGTTATAATAAAATTGTAACATTTTACTGGGATGAGAAAGAGGGCGCAGAAAAGTTAGTACAAAAGGCAAAGATCAGTAATTTCAGAATTGCACAAGATTTATCCTTAAGAATAAGAAATCTAATACCAGAAAAATGCAGTTAAGCAGAGCTATTGACTGTAAAAACATGATTTTGAACAAGCTCCAGTTGTTCATTTTTGGCTCTTTGTTGCTAATACTGCAGAAATGTAGTCATTAGTTTGAAAAAAACAATACATAGGCTGTAGCTCCACAAGTATGTTGTTTTATCTCTGTTTTCTATTCACATCCCCCAGCACCATTTTGGCCTCAGAGTGAAGCCAAAAGCTAAAAACCACATCTAGTGTACAATAAATAAAGAGGGAAAAAAATGACTGTACAAATTAGGTACTATACAAATTATGATCTGCTATTTGTACAAAATATCTGCATCTTTGCAAGAAACTCTAATATAATGAAACACCATGTCAACTGAAGTCAAACAACCAAGGGTTGTCTAATCCTGGGGCTGGTGCTCAGATCCAAATTTATTTTTATATATTTATTTTATTTTTAAAAGATTTATAACTCTCATTCTACATCCAGCTCTTTCTCTTCTTCTCCTTGGCCTAGAGATGGTGCTACCTGAGGATCCCGGGTTTACCTTTTCAGCAGAAAGAGACAAGAATTTAGGACTCCTCATGGAGCTGATTCTTGACTAGAGGAAAGATGCATCTTGTGCTGTCTCTACTTGGAAGGACCTTGTGTACAGATCTGTACCAGTAATTCACCTGGGAATACATTAAAGTTAGCAGAAAGATGCAGGGCTCAAGTGAAAAAAAAAATACAAGGGATGGTCTATTACAGAAATAAATAAATTACAAAAATATATCTGGATTCAAGAAAGGCCATGGAACAGAATTCATTCTAATGGATATCACTAACAATATCCACTTGTATGCAAATGAAGATGGCGTTTCCCTCCTAGCCCTTCTGGAACCTTCTGTCAACTTTCACACCATCGACCACCAACTCTTGATTCAATATCTAAGATACACTGGCATTGAAGGTACTGTCCTCAAATGACTTGAATCAGTCCTACTAGCAGAGCACAATTTTTCACATCAGCCAACAATCCCAGAGATCGTACCTATGGAGTACCCCAGGGCTCTGTCCTCTCCCAATCCATATCAGCATTTGCATTCTCCCAATCTGCGACCTCATTCAGTCCTTCAGCATTGAATACCATTTATTTGCTCCTGGCAACTAACTCTGGATAAAATGGGATCAGGACAAACCTCGTCCATTGCCAGTCTCAATTACTGTTTTACAGCAGTAGCCTAGCTACTCAAATTAAACCCCACCAAACTGGAACTCTTTTGGCTCAGTCATCAAAGTCATCCCCTTCTCTGGCAGGTACCCTTTGTAACATAAGGTGTCAGTACAAAGCTTAGGGGTTCAACTTGATCAGAATCTCATGATACAATCTCATATCTTTAACATGATAAGGATTTTTTTATGCACCTGCGCCAGACTCACCAACTGTTCAACTACGTTAATAAAAACAACTTGCTACTGTGATACATGCATTAATTGCCAGCCAATTGACTATTATAACTCTCTATTTAATGGCATCTCACAACTCGTTAGTTAATGACATCACATAATACTCTCTATGTAATGGTATTTCACTATACAATCTAAAAGAAGCACCTCCAGCTTCTGCAGAATACAGCCACTAGAATCATCATCGATCCCTCAGTCATGAGACCCCCTTAACTGTCAGTGCAGCACTTAAAATATATAAAATCCATGAGCACTCTGATCAGCAGGTTGTAACCTATTAGACATTCCATCAGCACACCCAGTCTGCCTGGATGAAACTAAGGAGAGACCATTTCATGTAGCAGGACCAACTATATGAAATAGCCTAACTGACCAAAGCTGCGGTATTTTGTGCTATGGCACTTTTAGGAAACAACTAAAGGCATTGTATTTCTCACAAGCATTTGCTACACTGATAACTTGATTATATCCTTATGCTACTTTAGGATGTGAAAGAATGTTATGTTAATCAGTTTTATTATATTTATTTTTTAATTGTATTTTACTGTATTTGTGTATGTTATTGTGCATATTATGTTATATTACTATGTTATGTATAACCCGACAAGTACTTTGGATCATGCAGGATATAAATCCACTAAATAAATAAATAATAAATCAGGAAGGGGCCAAAGCAACCAAGCCCATAACATCAACACTACACCAGTTATACTGGCTCCCAGTTGAAAGCATGCACTATTTTCTAATAGTGTGCACTATTTCCTGAAAACAAGAAAACTGATGAAATTTTTCATTTTTTAAATTTTTATTCAATTGAAACAAAACAAAAATGGGCACATTCATCACATTTTACACTTTCATTACAAACAAAATGCCGATATATAAATATCAGTATACAAAGCACAGGCAGAACTGCAGCAGAGAATAACCCAGTTATAACTCCATTTTTCTTGAGCCAGAAATGGAGAATGATGTAGATAACTGAAGCCATTGGGTGCAAATGGAGCTGAAAGGCTTAATGGTGCATTGCATTCCTTTTATGAAATAGAATTAGTAAAAGCATAGAGAGGTAGAACAACCAACTGCAGAATCATTTATTTGGCATACAGAAATCCAAAGGTGCTGTATGCAATGTGGGGTGAAAGAGGCTTCAGGATGATAAGATCTCATGATCTAAAGATAACGAAGAAGGTAACAATGTGTAGACTAGAGCCAGAGGGATGCTAGGCTGCATAGAGAGATGATTTAGGTTTCTGACACTCTTAGGCACTATTGTTGTAGTTACACATACACATACACACCCCACCCTTGCCCTGTTTGCCCCTCAGCCCCAAGATAATCAAACAGAAAACAGGTCTAAGGCACAACTCCCATCCTCCTATAGATACTCCAGGGTAGATTCTGCAGCAAGAATTAGAAAATTCTGAAGCACATTGGCAAACATTTCCATCTTTTATATTGCATTATAAAAATTAAGTAGTTTTCTCTACCTTGCTGATGTCTATAGAATTTGTTTTATTTTTATTGTTTTATTTTTATTTAATCTATCTAGATAGATTAAATGATTATTTATGTGTTTTATTTTGTTTGGTGATGTTTTATGTTGAAATAATAATTTATTTTTATTGCAAACAGTTTTAATTTTAAGGAAAATAATATAACAAACTAATCGGGTCATTCATTAAAACAGGGCGGGCCATTAACACATGCAATAACTCCCACATTATGACATTAAGGTGAGGGCCGGGTTTGGGTGGGATTAATAAAATTTTGATGCTGGTACCGCTGCTGGCGATAATAGCGGAATGATGAATTCCAGGGTAAATATTACCATTACCATCTCTAAAAGGAGGAGAAAGGTATAGCAAGATGACCAGGAATAGGGTGAAGAGAATGGGAAAGGACTGGTGATGAAGTGGGAGGATAATCAGGAGATAGTACTGGAGATGGTACAGGAGGGGGGCAGAGGAGTGGGGATGAAAAGCATGGGAGACAGGAAAAATCAAGGAAAAGGGGGAGAAGGAGGAATCTCAGATGGGGAAGGAGGGGTGGGAGATGGATTCCCCTTTGCTCTCCCAGCCTCTCCTTCCCCATAGCTGACACTCTTTCAGGATCTCTTTCTCAGTCACTCTTCCTCTACCAAAAGAATCCCCTCTGTCATTCCCTCTTCTTCACCTCCCACAAAAACCCATGCACTCTTCTTATCCCTAACTCATACCTCCTTTCTTGCTGGCTCATCCAAGAGGAGGAGTCAACAGCAGTGAAAAAGACAGATGGGGGGGGGGGAAGCTTTTCTTTGTTTTTGCTCTGTCCCTTCCAGTCTCACCCTACTCTTCCTGTTCTCTGCATACTGCCTAGGAGGAGAGGGGAAAGGAAGACGAGGAGAGGAGAGGAAAAGCTAGAGCAGGAAGCAGATGGCTGTTCCCTGTTGAGTGAGATTCAGCACAGCTAGAAGGCAGCAAATATCATACTGCTACCACTCCCCACCCAGATATTTCTTTCCATAGACACAGTCTTAGGGCCTCATTTTCCAATATCGCACGTGATACCAAAAAGGGGGTGTTACCTTATGCTAATAAGCATGCATATCACAATAACAGCTTGCAACACACTCTTAGCACAAGTTGCACTATTAACCCAATTTGGGCTACATTGCAAGTATATATCACAGTTCACAATGTGGAGGGAGAGAGAGAGAGAGAGACTTGCTATAGTGTCTCTTCCCTAGACAGGTTTTTGTATCCCTATGAGAGGCCCACCTAGTAACTCGAGGTGGGGATTAGGTATGCGTGTAGGGGGTTGGGGGCCACTTTCACATTCAACATGAGACGTACGAACAGAACAGTGGTCTCTTGTGAAGATTTGATGGCCTTCGGAGTGAGGAAACGCACTCCAAGATGAGATTTGGACAATGTTCTCTCCACCTAGCTTGATAGACACTCTACCTGGGCAACAACAAGCTAGTTTGAGAGAACATTGCCCAAATCTCATCTTGGAGTGAGTTTCCTCACTCCGAAGGCCATCAAATCTTCACAAGTGACCACTGTTCTGTTCGTACGTCTCATGTTGAATGTGAAAGTGGCCCCCAACCCCCTACACGCATACCTAATCCCCACCTCGAGTTACTAGGTGGGCCTCTCATAGGGATACAAAAACCTGTCTAGGGAAGAGATACTATAGCAAGTCTCTCTCTCTCTCTCTCTCTCTCTCTCTCTCTCTCTCTCTCTCTCTCTCTCTCTCTCTCCATCCATAAATGTCATGCACTGCACTAAACCTTTACTGGCCTCTAGCACACAACGTACTGCAAATGAAAGGATTGTAGCTATTGGCCACGCTGCAGCTGTTTTGCCGCACACAATAACACTTTACATATGCTCCGCCCCCTGAATAAAAAATTTGCAAATCTCGTTAATGACTGTTGGCGCGATTTGCGGAATTATCTCCTGTGGTAACTCCTTGGAAAATGACCCCCTTAGTGTGCCTATTGCTGCATAACTAGCAGGAAGAAGATGATAATGTCCCTGTACAGGTCAATGGTGAGCACTCGCTCAGAGTACTGGGTTCACTTATGGAGGCCGAATATCAAAAAGGATAAGGACGGAATAGAAGTGGTCCAGAGTAAGGCAATCAAAACAGTACAGAGTCTACACCAGAATACTTATGGGAGGAGACTTGAATACCTAAATATGTATACCCTAGAGGAAAGAAGAGATGAGGAAGGGTATGATACAGATATTTTTAAATATCTGAAAGGTGTTAATAATGCACAAGAAACAAATCTTTTCCAGTGGAAAGGAAGTTGTAGAACTAGAAGTCATGATATGAAATTCCAGGGTAGTAAACTCAGAAAACATTTTTCCACAGAAAGGATGGTGGATGCCTGGAATGCCCTCCCAGAGGAGGTGATGAAGACAAAAAAGGTGATGGAATTCAAAAAGGGTGTGGGATTAATACAGAGGATCCTTAGTGGCAAGAGGATAGACATGAAGCATGAGAGTAAAATGAGCTATCTTTTCTGAAAGTAAGTAACCTGCATCAAGCAGCAGTTACAACCCTGAATAAGAAGGTGAATGAGAATCCTGCACACAGTGGCAAATACATCTGAACAAGAAGGTGAGGAGGTAACCTGCACAGACCTGTAATTACAACCCTAAACACCTTGCTGGGCAGATTGGATGGATCATTTGGTCTTTATTTGCCATTATTTATACAGGCCAATACTGTAAGAATCGCGGGAGATTGGGCGCTCACTCTCCCAACACGCACCCAGCCACCTCTCCTGGGTGCACAATTCTGTATTTAAATGAGGGGTCACATTAATAAGGAGGTGTTAGGGACAATAGCGCATCCCTAGGCCTCCTTATTAGCGTTCAGGAGTTTTTCGACAACCGATGCTCAGTTTTACCGGCATTGGTTTCCAAACCCGCTGACAGCTATGGGTTAGGAAAACGGATGTTGGTAAAATTGAGCATCCATTTTTCTAACCTAATGACTGGCAGATAGATTTGTTTTTTTTTAATTTTTGGTTCTTACGACTTAATATCACTAGGATATTAAGTCGGAGGGTGTACAGAAAATCGGTATTTTCTGCTTTTCTGTACACTTTTCCAGGTTGCTCAGAAATTAACACCTGCCCTTGGCTTGGCCGCACATTTTACATTCAGTAACCCAGGTGACTAATTGCCTCATCAGCATGCATTTGCAAGTGATGAGTGCTATTAGTTTTCGGGGGGGGTTGGCCGCACGTTTTCGATGCACTAAACCCCTTACAGTATAAGGGGTAATAGACACACATCGAAAACGCACGGCCAATCATGTGCTAAACAGTGTGCTCAGCCAAGCTCACCATACTGTATTGGCCAGAATTGCAATTGGGTGATACAGATAGTGTTGTCACCCCTTCCAACAAAACTCAGAAAGGCTGATCAAGTTCTGGTTTTGCCTCATTGCAAGCACAAAGAGGTAGTCATACTTTTCCTAGAAAATAAGAACTACTGCAACTCTGTGCATGTAATTTGGTAAAAGCTAGATCTGGCTCAGCCTCTTCAGGTTGACAACTCTAAGTTACAACTATCAGGCCAATGCAATATCAGTGCACGTTAAACAGGTGCTCATGATTGAGCACCCGCTGTCTTAACGTGCACCAATCCACCTCTCCTGGGCACTCAATTTTATATTAAAATTAGGTGCCATGATTAAAAAGAGGCATTAGGGGAAATTGTGCAACTCTAGTTTGTCCTCAGTATTGGATGCCCAGGAAAGGAGGCTGTCAACAGGTTAGGAAACAGACGCTCGATATGAGCATCCATTTTTTCTCGCTACCAGTACAATACACAACCACAATATACATGGTCTGGACCATGTATATTGTGGGTTTATATTGGGCCCCAATTATTTTTTATTCGCAAACCATTTTTTATTTTTTATGATTATGCTTTCTTCAGTCCCTCAAACTTAGTATCGCACCAATACTAGTAGGAGGGACCACAGAAAGCAGGAATGTGGGGGTTTTACAATGCACCCTTGAATGCAGCAGACCTTTTTGCCAGTAGCGACCAATGAGTAGAGGATCAGTAAAAACACCAGGGATTCTTTATTATCATAAATCTTTACAAACTGACCGACTCAGGCCGAGTTTCGCTCATGCGTGTAGTGTAGTGTAGTTAAATAGGTGGATTCCTTATGGCAAACTTTAGAAATCACTTCATCATATGCCAAACTATAGCAGAATGCTCTTCATCTTTAAAATATAATGGCACAGAGGATCTTAAAATGATTTACTCAGCGTTAGCCAACTTCTGACATGGAAATTTCATTCTCGTATTTCAAATCGAATGTGACTGGAGTCAGAAAGTTGGCTGTTCTAAAGATATCCCTCTTTAGACTACCACTGAAATCATATGGCTGTTATGACTGTCGCTGCCCGACGTCTCCACTCCGGCCTCCTTTCCTCTTTGGCGACTCCTCTCGCGGTTGATGGACGTCTGGCTGCCGCGGCGCCTGCCTGCCATCCTCTCCGGCATCCCCGGACTGGCTTGGGTGCTGCATCCCACCATGTTGTTCAGCTGCAATAAGGCACGCGCACCGCGTGGCCCTGCTTCTTATTCCTTCTTTGGCGTGAACCTCAGGGGCGTCCCTCTGTGATGATATCACGCATCCTGGATATAAAAGCCTACTCTGTTTGCTAGCTAATCAAGTTAGCAAGGGGACTCCTTATGGATGGGATTCGCTCTCCATACCTAGCTACTAGGGATGTGCAGACAAAAAGTTTATGTTCATAAGTCCATAAGTCGAAAAGGGGGGTCAATTTCGGTCAATATGGATATATGGAGAATTCCATAAGTTGAGTCTATGTCCATACGTGCACCGGTTCCCTAAATAAAAATTTAAACCCCTCACCCTCCTTAATCCCCCCCCAAGACTTACCAAAATTCCCTGGTGGTCCAGCGGGGAGTCAGGAAGCCATTCCTCTATTCCTTTGCGAGGAGCACGTGACGTCCGCGTCACGTCGGAGTGACGCGGCCGTCACGTGGTCCACCGCAGTTCCGCTCCCAGACACAAACGGAACTTTTGGCCAGCTTGGGGGGGCCTCCTGACCCCCCCAAGCTGGCCAAAAGTTCCGTTTGTGTCCAACGAGGGGTCCGGGAGTGGAACCGCGGTGGACCACGTGACGGCCGTGTCACTCCGACGTGACGCGGACGTCACGTGCTCCTCGCAAAGGAATAGAGGAATGGCTTCCTGACTCCCCGCTGGACCACCAGGGAGTTTTGGTAAGTCTTGGGGGGGATTAAGGAGGGTGAGGGGTTTAAATTTTTATTTAGGATCAACGATCGCGATTTCCAACGTATTCAACATAGCTATGTTGAATAAGTTGGAAATCCGATCGTTTTCGCCTCATCACTTTTTTAAGTTAAAAAAAAAAAAAGTAGCGTTTTACATATAAGTTCAAAACGAATGCACACCCCTACTAGCTACTCTGCCTCTCCTTAATTGGACCTACTCTATCGGGGTACCCGCTCCTCTGGGGCCTCTCTCTGATCTTTCAGGTCGCTGTCTGGAACCAGTACTTGCTCCTCGAGGGCCCATGTTCCTGGACTCACTGCCTGAGCTCCACTTCTGCTTGGAAGAACCCGCTGCCTACACCATCAGTGAGTTACAATCTATATTCTCTCAGAGCTGTTCCCTGGAACCAGGTACTCGCTCTTCGAGGGCCTGCCTCTACTCCAGCTTCTGTGTTACCTTCCGGGAGAAACCGCTGTGTGAGTAATCAACCAACGAGGCTCTATACCAGAACCCTGTGTATGCTCCACTGTACTCACTATCTCAGTTTCTCTCCACTACAGCACAGCTATTGAGGGATCACTGTTCCAGTGTCCTGAGGTACTACAAGCCCAGCCGGGCTTCATCTCTACTCACTACTGTCACCTCTGGTGGCTTCTCAACTCTGTTTAATAAATGATAATTCTGTGTTGTGTGTCCTACAGCTGAGCATGGCCTGTGGCCCCTCATGGGACTTCCCCCCGTGGGCGTGGTCATCTGCCACAGTGTCCAAAGGTCCACCCAAAACCTTACAAACAATAACAGATTGCTAACACCATGGATCCGGCACAGCTCAATGCCCTGCAGGCCATTCCAGGCCTGGCATGGAGCATTTCTGAACAGCAAGACACATTTATTTATTTTATTTATTTCGGATTTTTATATACCGGCATTCGAGACAGCAGTCACATCATGCTGGTTCACATAAAACGGGAGTGCATAATAAACATAAACCAGAACATTGGTGCGGAAAAGGCAGTTACATGTAACAGGGTGGCTAGAACTTGGTGAAGAAGGAAGAGAAAGGACAGTTATTAATTAATAATAGCTAACGATAGTAGAGATAGTTAACAATAGTGTAAATGACAATGGAGGTTGAGGTTGGGGTGTTGCATTTAAGGTTGAAGAGATTCTTGATGCCAGAAGATGAGGCAAAACACTTGAATACCTTTTTTCTTGGGAAGGTTTCTGCCCTGAAGAAAACTCTTGGGAGCCTCAGGCTAACATCCTTGATAAAGAGATGCTCCGTCAATTTCATCCCGCGCATCCTTTGAAGCCTAAACCTGGTACCCGCAGAGGAGACCGCCCTTTCAAGGGGGTAACTGTTACGACTGTCACTGCCTGATGTCTCCACTCCACCCTCCTTACGTCTTTGGCGACTCCTCCTGCAGTTGATGGACGTCTGGCTGCCGCAGCATCTGCCTGCCATCCTCTCCTGCATTCCCAGTCTGGCTTGGGCGCTGCATCCCGCCATGTTGTTCAGCTGCCATAAGGCACGTGCACCGTGTGGCCCTGCTTCTTATTCCTTCTTTGGTACGAAACTCAGGGGCGTCCCCCTGTGATGACGTCATGCATCCTGGATACAAAAGCCTACTCTGTTTGCTAGCTAATTGAGTTAGCAAGGGGACTCCTTATGGATGGGATTTGCTCTCCATACCTAGCTACTCTGCCTCTCCTTAATTGGACTTACTCTAACGGGGTACCCGCTCCTCGGGGGCCTCTCTCTTGTCTTTCAGATCACTGTCTGGAACTGGTACTCGCTCCTCAAGGGCCCATGTTCCTGGACTCGCTGCCTGAGCTCCACTTCTGCTTGGAAGAACCCGCTGCCTACACCATCAGTGAGTTACCATCTATATTCTCTCAGAGCTGTTCCCTGGAACCAGGTACTCGCTCCGCGAGAGCCTGCCTCTACTCCAGCTTCCTTGTTACCTTCTGGGAGAAACCAATGTGTGAGTAATTAACCAACGAGGCTCTATACCAGAACCCTGTGTATGCTCCACTGTACTCACTATCTCAGTTTCTCTCCACTACAGCACAACTATTGAAGGATCGCTGTTCCAGTTTCCTGAGGGACTACAAGCCCAGCCGGACTTCATCTCTACTCACTACTACCACCTCTGGTGGCTTCTCAACTCTGTTTAATAAAAGATAATTATGTATTGTGTGTCTTAAAGCTGAGCCTGACCTGTGGCCCCTCATGGGACTTCCCCCCGTGGGCGTGGTCATCTGCCACAGTGTCCAAGGGTCCACCCAAAACTTTACAAACAATAACAAATGGCTATTTGGGCCTGCACACAATGAGCATGTTTAAGATCCTCTGTGCCATTATTTTTTAAAGATGAAGAGAATTCTGCTATAGTTTGGCATATGACGAAGTGATTTCTAAAGTTCACCATAAGGAATCCATCTATACACTACACTACAATATAGCCCCTGAAGCAGCTCACGCATGAGCGAAACTCGGCCTGAGTCGGCAGTTTGTAAAGATTTGTGATAATAAAGAATCCCTGGTGTTTTTACTGATCCTCTACTCGTTGGTCGCTATTTGCAATATTGGATCGGTTTCTGATTTGTATCTTTGGACCTTTATGCCAGGCCTGGGCTGCCATAAGATTTGCCACATTGCAAGGGCGCATTGACTGCGTGAGAAATTTTTTGCATTGCGGGGATTAGCTAATAGCTTCATCTACATGTACTTTTCCTTTGATAAGCGCTATTACCTACACGCTCAATTGGACGCACATTTTGGACACACCAACACTGTCTTGCATCGGGGATTATGGATGCGCGTGCAATCACATGTTGAGCTGTGCACTGGCCACAGAGCACAGTATTGCAACTACCTGAATGTGACCAGTGATATAAATACCTACAACAGGCAGTGATCACATCCTATGTGATAGTACAAATGTACATAGTCACAGACCAAACAGGATTCATGGGGGAGGGAGCAGGGAATTGGAACGCACTTGAAAAGAAACTCAGCACTTGGGCATAAGAGACTGAAAAGCAAATCCTGATTTTGGATGCTCTACTGGCTCTCCAGGCCGCTTAAGGAGGACTGAACTGGCATCCAAAATGACACTTTCTCTGCTCTTGCTCTCAGTGGAGGACTCCCATTCTGGTCACTGGCTGACCGGTTGCAATGCTGTAATATGGATTCATATGAATTAGATTGGATCAAGGCTTTTGCAAATCTTTTACAATAAGAATTAGTAGTCCTTTTTATACATTTTTTGTTTTGTTTGAAACAAAATTTGTCATTTTTTTTTAAATTTGTATGCCAATATACTCCAGAGGTAGGTGACATACTAACATATGGCCACGTTGGATTTTTTAATGCAATGTGTTTGGTATTTGTTCTTTTGTACTCAATTGGTTATATTTTGTTATTTGTACACAACTAAAAGTTAAATTTTGTTTTAGTCCTTTGTTGCATACTCCAACACAGCTATTTTTTTCTTGTTTTCATTGAGGGTAGTATGCCTCTTTTTCTGTTTTCACAATATTAAAATATTACCTTATACTTATAAAGCTAAACTGGCAAATAGTGCATATTCAGTTAGCAAAAGCACAAACTTAGAACAATGCTTTGATACTATCAGTATAGTTGAAACCTGGTGAAATTCCTTGGGAGCCCTTTCCCCCAGACCATCCCCCGTTTCCAGCATATCCCCATCACACTGAGTTCCAAATGAGAAACTTCTGTGAGAATCAGAAATGCATGGCTCAAACATCAAATAAGAAGTTAACATCTTTGTACTGTGGCATACATAAAAATATTTATGAATTTGTCCCACTTAAATAGTTTTATAGTTCCTTAAATTAATAAATAAAAAGATAGGTGAGTGGATGAAGCTTGTTATTACTAAGCAGAGTATAATATATAAGAAGAGCATACTACTATATTTACCATATCTGATATACACAACACAGGGTATCTGATAGAAACAGGCTAAGGCATATATAAAAAAGAAAGAAGTTGATATAGTCACTTCTTTCCATTTTTTATGTAAATATGAATATATTATTTGTTCATTGCCTAGGAATGGTTGGTAAGCGATTTATAAATCACCTATGAATTGATTTCACCTATGGATTGATTTTCATTAATGAAATAAAAGCAATCAGCCACATTCAGAAATCATCAGTGGCACAAAATGGTACCAGATTTGCTGCTTTACTGGATTTGAGAAATCAGTTTAGCGTCAGTAGTTACTGAAACAGGTTGCTTCAAACACATGTTGAGAAAGATAATGAAATTAATGTGGTGTGCAGATAATCCAGCGAGTCCTAAAATTAACAGGGAATGGAAGGAAATTTTAAAAACTGAAATTTAAACATCATAAATCGTGCAGATTGATGTGTGCCTGTTCGATGGTGAGATCAGAGAAACTTTACTTCGGTTGTCCTGGGTCACTTTTCCTGAACTTTAGTAGATAAAGAACATTAAATGACAGTGTTCAGCAGCAAGCTATTGAGTTGCTGTCTCTCTCTCTCTCTCTCTCTCTCTCTCTCCCTCCTCTCAACTCCCCCACAATCAGGCTCTGTTTACATTAGGAAATCTACCCAGGGATTGCAGGGAAAAGGGAAGGAGTGGGGGAGAGAGAGAGAGAGAGAGAGAGAGTGTTGCCTTTCATCGGCTGCTCTCGGCTCCCCGCACTCCTGCCAAGGCTGGCCCCTCTTTCTCAGTAAGCTTGCTTTATTCCAGATGTGCCTCGGCTCCAGCGTGGCTGCCATCTACAGCAAATCGGCATCAGAGGGCTCATCAATCTGTGGGGTATGCAGTGCTGTGGTGGTGCTGAGCTGACGCACTGGCAGGCGGCGCTAAGCTGGGGAGGCCTTGTGCTCAAAGGTGTTGGAGAGGGGGAGGGGGTGCAGGAGCCTCAGAGCAGAAAAGAAATAAAATCCCTTCCAACAAACCAACCCTTCGCAGTACATTTGTAAATTTGCCTGTAAATATTTTTTACACTTGAAAAGAGAGAGGACCGCCACATCTCGTTAGAAACGCGGGCTGCCTGCAAGTCCCCGGGGGAAATGCTAGTACAGTGATTCTTGCAATCAGAACAAGAGAAGCATAAAATAGCTGGGAAATCGCTGCCAAGTAATCATTGCAAGTATATTGCTAAATGAGAGAAGGAGAGAGCAATCAGAAAAGAGAAAAGTAAAGTCAATGTCTGTAGTGGTGGTACCTACATATCAAAACATAAGCAGGCTTTGTTCAAATGAGAGGGTGATATACAGTGCAAGGCTAGTTTATTTGCAATTTCTAAAGCATGTCGGATTTCCTGATCTTCACACGACTTTTCTCTTTGCTTTCTTTGTGGCGCACAAGTTGTTTCAATAAGCAAGCAATTAATTTCCTCTGGAGCAGAACCTAGCTATTCAAAATCCAGTTTCGAAACTGTATTTCTGATCTTCCCCCCACCACCTACACTCTCATAAATTATAATGGAGGGAACATGCCAGAAACCATTTTTACAACAACGCCTATATAAACTGAAATGGTTGAAACTGTCAATTCCCATGCTGATTGTACCATAGTTCCCGTGTCTGCAGCTCATTTTCCTGCTATTCCTCTTGGAGTCAAGTGTAAAGGTTTTAATAAATGCAGCACTAAGAAATACAAGCAGGGAGGCCTCTCTGAACAAATAGTGAATTTATGATGAGGTAATAGTCAAACCAAGATAATTTAACATAAATCTGCAAATGAAAGAAAAAGTAGCATATGCTATGCTTGTGTGCATCCGGATAGGGGAAAGAGAGATGAGACCATAAGAGTTGTGCAGTCATACATGAAGTGCACATGGAGGTTCTTACAGGGCATTTCCCCACCAAGAATTCATAGGGATTCTGTTGGATAGGAAGAAGCTGAGGCTTCTCTGTTTTTTGTTTTGGAAGACCCAGAATCCTAGAACTGCCATTCATCTCGGTTTTACCAGGAAAGTCCTAGTTACAGCAAGTGAGAAAAGGAACCCAGCCGAATGCTATATTTTTTGCCTTAAGGGACATGGTTTTTGACCATTTACCAGGTCAGCCTGGCAACCTAATGAATGCCCATGTGAACAGGGCCAGTGGAAGCACTAAGCGAGCTGAGCCTGGGCACTAGGGCACCGACTATTAAGGGGCGAGAGTGGCAGCAGTAAAGTGGAGTGAGGATTTGAGTCTCCACTCCTCTTTGCATCGCCACTGGCAAGAGGTAGGAGCTGGGGCTGCAACTGGGGGCGGTGTCAGCACGACCGGGGGTGGGGGGGGGGGAGCAGACAAGGCAGAAGGTGCCTAGGGTGCCACAGCCCCTTGCATTGGCCCTGCATGTGAATATTCTTCACTTGCTGAAGCACAGAGGAGAAAAAAGACTCTTACTTTCCCTTGTAAACTCCCCTTCCATGCTGCTATTTAATTTCCTAGTATTTAAGTTCATTTTAAATTTCTATTACATCTTTCATGATTGGACAGCCATTTCAAAGCACCTTACACTAAGGTTAGGAGAGTGCCTGGCAGTGGATTACAATGGAAATATGCTTAAAGATGGCTAACAGTAGAGTTTATTAGAATTAAGGGGCTGTATATAAAGTCCTTAAAATGCAGAGCTAGCATTCCAATATCTTTTTAACCATTTAAAGCATGACATGAGTGAAAGAACAATTTAGTTTTATTTTGTCGGGTAACTGAATGATGAATGTTTAGGAAAGATGCATGAAAAGTTTGTAGCTAAGACGGAAGCCATGACCATTGACCCTATTGCTCTCAAATTCCAAACTTGTGCAAGTCCACCTTTCCTGTCTATGCTACCATGTGTCCAACATTTGCACATGGATTTTTCCTTCTTCTTCAGAATTCTGTGGCTCTCATTCACCTGGCAGTGCCCTGGTTTTCAGTTCTGGAAATATAGCAACCCTACATACCGGTAATTCAGAAACAGCACTGAACGAGAAAGGGAAGTCAGGTGCTAAGGCAAAGTGAACATATTCTTTTGGAAACTCAAATAAAGCAAGACATCTGTTATAGTGGATAGCACAGCATACACAATGTGACTTACCACAAGAGGAAACCAAAGCACTATTAGACTGGCAGAAGCATGAAACGTTGTGTACCAATAAACTCTTGAGAGAAATAAATCCCCAGAAGGCATGATCATTAAATAAAAAAAAAAAGTCTGGGAAAAATACAAACAATATTTTGATTACAAATTTAAGACTGTAACAGAGATCAGGGATCCAGTGGGTCATATTACAGACCAATAGCGCCACCTATATAGAAAAGGTGAATATTTTACACCAAGTAAAACTGACTCCATTTTTTCAGTCCATTTTCTTAATCACCCTTGTTGAAAATGATAAGGATTTGTTAATCACATTGTTCATTGCAAGCACGATCCAGTTAAATATGGACAGAATTTTGCAATCTTGCTTATTTAGAGTTCTGGAAAAGTTGGGCAGGTTTGACTCTTTTTTGATGCTGTGTGTATTTGTATGTATATCTGACTGCAAATGTATTTTCATGTACTTCCTGTTTGTCACACATAAAGTTTCAGCTTCCCAGCCCCCACTCGGGAATGCCTTTCTGCAGTTAGCACAAAAGTACATATATAACTGTGTTATGTGCACACTTTTACACAGACTGAGCCCAGGGCTAGTTGGTGACAGTTATCTATCTACATGTATAAAACACAAGTTTATGCATGTAAATAGCTTTGAAACATCAGCCTGGAATATCTGTAAATGCAGGTTGTTGAATACATGTTAAATTGAAGTTGCTTGGCTGTCTGATTACTGTTTCTTTCTTTTGAGGGAACAAGTTCGTTCTTCCTGTTTTTATCAGTAACGGATCTGTATATATTATGCATTGTCAGATTTAAGAATCTCTGTTTTTATTCCATGTTTGCTACATAGTCATATGTAATTTGTTGCATTATTGTTACTTTCTCATTTTTGGATTTTGTCCTCTCTTTCTGTTATTTTCTCTGTTACTGTTTCTTGCCTGGGCCAATCTGTTCATCTTCCTGCCTTTTTTTATGTATCTATATCGATTAAGATGGCCTTTGTACATTGATATGAATTAAGCAAGAGTTAGACAATTACTTTCCTTGGTTGCTGTGTTTTACAGTCCTAACATGCAAATGTACAGTGTGTGCCATGCACATGTGCATATGTGAGATGTGAGTGAAGGATTATGAGAGCCAAGGAGAAAACAGCACAGACAGAGGAGGACAGGCAGAACTACCAAGAAAACAAAAGGAGGCCAATAGAAAATAAAAAACAAAATGAAATTTAGACTTGCATTCCTTCAAGTGAGAGAGCAGGATTGCTGTCTAGGTTTTTGAAGGGTTATAGGTAAGATGAACACCAAAATCCTTAATAGTAAAAGTGACACTGGTTCTTTAAATCTACTTTGGCATTTACGATAAACCTCTGGCAGTTTCTAAAATTAGACTATTAAAATTGGTTTTGGGCACTTACTGGATGAAGGTTTATTCAGGCTTATTTCCCTGATTTTCAGAAAGCATTAAGTTTTAAATATCAAAAAAAAGTGATGGCTCAGGAAGTAGTGGGAGCTGCCTGGCTTTGGCTGTGACTGCTGGAGAACTCTGGTTTGATCTTATACCAGCCCTGAGCAGGGATAAATATATTTTAATCTGATGATTCTGGGAGGCAATTAAAAAAAAATCCCTTATGCAGTTTTGTGAGTAGGGCATGTCTAAGGGAAGAATTGAGTGTCTGCATGGAGTATCTATGATAGCTCCTCCTCCTCCTCCTGCGGATTTGAATTTCTTTTTCTTTTCTTCCTGAATATGTTCCAACTTCCAAACTTCTGCTTTCACAAAAATCGCTGTTCGGAATGTTCCCACTTTTAGCCCTAGATCTATAGATAGATAGATAGATATTGAATCATACAAAGACCAGTGTCTTCAACTTCAGAAGGCTGACTTCAAGATAATGAGTGCTGAGAAGGCCTATTGGGAATCTGAGAGCAGGAAGCTATAGAAGAGCTTTGCTCAGCAAAAGAAGAGAAGCTTTGAAAAGGCAACAAATCATTGGATAAGGCAGGTTAACAAAAGGGAAGAGGAGAAAGAGACTGATACGGTTCTCTAAAGACATAGCGGACATTTTAAGAGCAGTGCAGCCAGCTTGCAGAAAACAGCGCAGACAGAGGAGGACAGGCAGAACTACCAAGAAAACAAAAGGAGGCCGATAGAAAATCAAAGGCCTAAACAGAGGAGCAAATTGCCTAATCAATTAAAGGAGGTGATAAAAGCATAGATATGCAAGGGTGTGTTGAAAAAAAACCCAGGGAGAATAGATAGGATGAAAGAAAAAAGTTGAATTTGCAAAGAGGCGGATTTAGCATATGGCGAAAAGCCGAAATCGTTTGCTCAGTTTTTAGAGATGAAGGGGAAAGGTGATCGATCTAAGGGCATTTATGACTGAAAATCTTACAAACCAAATTATAGACGAGGATGATGATTGATGCACTTACACATGCTACTGTGTTACTGTGTAGCCCTCAAGAAGTCTGAAAGAATTGTGAGTGAATGGAGCACAAAAGGGAGGAGAATGGAGTCTTTTGATAGATGCTCATGAATATTCAATAATCAAATAAATTTCCTGTGTATTGACAGACATAATAGAACAGTGCTGAAAGCATATTCTGCCCTAAAGCTCAGGCCAAATTAAAAAAAAGAATTTGAACTTACTTTAGCAGACTACAAAAACATTAACACTTGGCCTTTGTAAGGGGGACCCAGGCTGTTTAGAGAGAGTGAGCTCAGCAGACTCTTCCCCTGAGCGACATCAGAGTAAAGTTAGACACTCCCCGGTGGAAGGTGTTGTACGTTTAATCAAACCCATACCCACATGCTTCAGGGGGATGTGAAGGTGTTGGCTGGAGTGCCTCGTTCACAGAGAGATGCTGGCTTGTGTCTTCCCCCTCCAGAGGGCAAGGACCAGGATAGAAGTTAAGTGGACTGGGCCTGCTCTCATCAGATGAGTGCCTGGAGAAGAGCCCTGTCCTGGATGAATGGTTGGAGCCCAAGGCTGGGGTGCCCAGGTCCCCAGGAGTGGGGAAAAATTGTCCTGGGGTCTTGGAGAGGCTCCTGGGAGTTTTGGTGAGGACAAGTCGTAGCCTCAAGAAAGAGAGGTTTAAGTTCACATTCCTCATCTGTCGCAACGGATGTGCTTCAGAAGTCGAAGGAAAGAGGAATGTCCTTTGTGGGAGTTCAGGGAGAAAACTGCCCATCGGAGGAAGGTCCTGGAAAATTGCTGGCTGACAAAAAAAGAATGAGCCAGAGATCCCTCTGCTGCTGGATTTGGAAGAGAACAGTGAGAAAGTAAGAAGGAGAACTGCATCCAGAAATAGGTACCAGGAGAGACCCAACAGTGGGGGGTTCCTTCCCTAGAGAGCTTCCTGTTAGAGTAGTATACAGTATTTTGCTATTGTGAGAAACTAAGATTATTTGTTCTGGCAGTTGAACTTATTTTTCTGAACTGTTTAGTGAATCAACCCCATGGAGAGCATTTGGGGATTTTATTTGCCTGCCATCAGAGACCAGTAAATTCTTTCATTTTGCAAAGCAGTTGTTGTGTGCAGTGTGGTGTGTTGCTGACTTTAGCTGGTGTGCAGAAGACCCCCAGAAATGAGAAAACTCTAAGGGCCTTAAAAAATGGATTGACCACCAATGCAGGAGGAACCTGGGAAGCTTGGGTACTGCAAATATGACAGACCAGCCTGCATTTAAATGTCCTATGAGATGCAGGTAAATGTAGGCATGGGAAAAGCTAGGGAACCAATGAAAGACCCAGAAACCATCCCTCTCCCAAACCCCAGTTCATCCTACCAATCTCCTCCCTCCTGCTCCATTCTCCCTCACCAAAGCCCACTACTAGGGGTGTGCATTCGTTTTGAACTTAAATGTAAAACGCAACTTTTTTTTTTTTTTTAACTTAAAAAAGTGATGAGGCGAAAACGATCGGATTTCCAACTTATTCAACATAGCTATGTTGAATACGTTGGAAATCGCGATTGTTGATCCTTTTGGCCAGCTTGGGGGGGTCAGGAGGCCTGACCCCCCCAAGCTGGCCAAAAGTTCCTTTTGGGTGCAACGAGGGTCCCGGAGCGAACGCGCGGGGAATCACGTGACGCCACGTCACTCCGACGTGACGCCGACGTCACGTGCTCCTCGCAAAGGAGTTCAGAAATGGCGTCCTGACTCCCTGCTGGACCACCAGGGACTTTTGGTAAGTCTTAGGGGGGGGGGGATTAAGGAGGGTGAGGGGTTTAAATTTTTATTTGCACGTATGGACATAGACTCAACTTATGGAATTCTCCATATGTCCATATTGACCGAAATTGACCCCCCCTTTCGACTTATGGACTTATGAACATAAACCTTTGGTCTGCACATCCCTACCCACTACACCATAGTATCTCCCCTCAACACACACACACTCACCTCCCCCCCCCCCCCACCCTCTCTTGACCCCTCTTTTGCCTCATCCTCCTAATCTCTTCTTCTTCTTGTGTTCATCTTTTCCTCTTTCCTCTCCCATCCTTCCTCCCTCTGCTCTTAATTCCCCCCACCCTGCATGAACATACTATGAATTTTATTTTGGGGGGCAGGGGGTTAAAACCCATCTTCCTGCTCCACTCCCTACATCCCCTTAGCTCCCCATTCCCCACTGACTGGTCCTTTTCTTCCCCTCACAGTCTCTCTTCCAATTTTTCCCCTCCCTGGCAGATTCTTCCTCACCGCCTCAGCCAGCTGCCCTCTTCTGCAGGCTTGGTTCACCCATCCCTTCACTGATTCCCATGTTAGGCTTCCCTTTTTTTGCAGTTTGTGATCCATTCTCTACCACAGGCTTGGATCCCTTTCTTACTCTGCACTCCCTGAGTCCAGGCATTTCTTTTTTTTTTTTTTTTTTCCTGGAACTGCTCCTGCTTCCCTATCCCCTGCAGCAACTTCTCCCGGCACTCACAGATTACAGGCCAGAGCCACTTCCGTACCTGCAGAGTCACATAAGATACTTCCCAGCTCAGCAGTCAGCATATCTCCATTTGCAGGTCGTTCTTCCTGCCCTCAGTTTACAAACTCCAGAGATAAATGCTCTCTTCTGGGGATATAACAGGCGATTTGTTTTGACAGGGGATTTTTTTTTTTTTTAGTTCACCCCATCAATTTATGCTCTGACTGTAGCTCCTCTCAATACTGGAATTGCAAATGGGGAGCAATTTATAAGCGAGGGATTTTGAGCCTATAATATAACATGCACCATGACCTCCTCTTCCTTCCCCATCTGCCCAACCCCCGCTTCCTGTTGATTGAAGGGCTGGAAAGAAAGAGCAGATAGTCCACTTGTGTTCCACCCTTGAAACATCCTCTTCTTTCTTTATCATTTATTATTTTTCCTACATCTCCTTCTATCCACTGACTGTCTCTCCACAGCTCATTATCTTCTCTCCCCTCCTCCTAATGTCACCCCATGCTGCCCATCTCCCTCCTCTTCCTGCCTCTTCCCTCCATCATGATCCCCTCTCCTCTCACAACCGTTCTTTATATTTTAATCCTCTATCACCCTCTCCTTTCTGACCCACTCAGCTCCTTTCTCATTCCTCTTCACCTCTCTCTTCCTCTTAAGTTCCCTTTAATTAATCCCCCACTCCCAGCGCCTCTTCCTATCACAGCCTTTCTCCCAGCTTTTATTCCCATCTCCCGTTTCTTTCTGACTTTTCCCCATCTCTCAGCCCACCTCCCTCCTCTCCCAGCCAGAATTCTTTCTTTCAGTTCCTCTCCCAGACTCCCACAGTAGTATTCTCTTTCCCCTTTATGGTCAATCTTTCCACCTGCCAGTCCAGATTACTCCTCCTCCTCCTCCTCACTCCATCTCCCAGTAGTTTTCTCAGTCTGTCTCTCACCCTCCTTTAGCTCCTCTGTCTCTCTTTCCCTTTCCTAGCCCCTCTATTAGCAGCACTCCCCATCTCCAGTGCACCTTGGGAAGCCCTGTTTGCCTTACACTGCTGCTTTCCAGTTCCCCTGCAGCCCATTGGTCAGGCATTCCACAACCAGCGAATAAACTATAGAGGGAGGTAGGCCCGATAGCAGGAAGACACAAGCACGTCCACACTGCCCTCCCCCACGGCCCTGCAGGACAGAGTTCTCGGTTCCCAGATCACAGAAGCGCAGGAGACAATATGGGGTGTGCTCAAACACCCACAGAGCTGAGGTCTAGGCGTGCGTGCGCACAACCCACACCCACACCTAAACACATATACGCACACCAGCAAGGGAATCGAGGCTGGGAGAGAGGGATGCTGAGTCTGAGGGGGGCTCCGAGGCTAAGGAAGGAGGATAATAAGACCGAGGAAGGGAATGACCCATTCTACTGCGATAAGTGAATGAAATGCCGAGAGGAGAGACCACGATAGAGAAGGGAGCAAAATTAAGGCTGAGAGGGATCAAAGGGGGAAATTGAAGCTGAGAGGGTGATGACTAAGAGAGCTTGCAAGAGAGGCGTGGAGTAGGATGGCTGAGGCTTAATAGGGAAGGGTGGATCAAATAGCAAAGGGAAAAAGGACTAGGTCTTGAGCAGGGGATGAGAGTGGAGCCAGAATGTCCTGGGGATTGAACAGACACACACATATGTAAAAAAAAGGCCTTTGGAAATGTGTGTACTCTATAGAAAACACCTTTCCAATCTTGTGAGGGAATGAACTGCATTGCTCTGCCCCATGAAATTTTTAAAATCTCAAATCCTGTTATTTATATTTTCTTCTAGTCAAAGATATGTTTGAGTAAAGCTTTCTATTCCTACTATGTAACCATGGTACTTGTACGACTTTCTTTAATTTGAGAAAAATAAACAACTTTTCTTGGTCATATTGTCAAAGCCAGTTTTAAAAATGTGTTCCTCCATATGCAAACTCAGAAAATTACCAGTGTAAACCGAAAGCAAAAATGGTATTTGGTTTTCAAAAAGTTAATCACTGGCATGTCCATAACATGTTTCTATATTGACAAATAGCTCTTGATCTCTATTTATTATGAAATTATATTTCAGAAGTGTTCCTAATATTTTAGTGACCACTGAAAATAGATGTTGCCTAATTAATGATTAACACATTCCTGTACTAGCCTAATTAATGTTAAAAAAAATAAAAAGACAAAAAATTCCAATAGCTGAACATAAATTGATTAGATGTGCCCTGTTGACTATTAGCTTTTTCTTAAAGGAAAGTCAAGAGGGCTTTATTTTTCACCAAGGACCAGCATCTTGAAACCAGGTCACCGCTCAAAAGCCATAGGGTATCTTGTAAATGGCATGGTGCTGCCACTGGGCCTGATGTATAACAGGAGAGCAATTCAAGTGATCTCTTGTGGAATGTCTCCAGCTCTGTGGGAGGGTGACCAGCAATGTGACCTCCGTGTGGACAGAACAGAGGGATGCCCCTATCCTAAGACAAGGAGCTTCAGCCTTTGAAAAGCACTCAGATCTGATAGTGCTGCCAGTGCCCTCTGTTAACTGCTGATGTACTACAGACTTATAACCCCCTGCTACTGTGTTCTCTTCAGTCTTTAGTGTGTGTTTGTGTGAGAAGGAACGGATGGAGCGAGAACAAATGTGTGTACAGGGCATTCTTTTTCTTGATGCAAACAGTGTAATGACACCGGAATCCCACACCCAGAAGAACCCCCACCAAAGTCATAAACTGCAATGGCCTAAAAGACAGCATTGTCTCGGAGGGCTGGGATGAGGGAGGGCTGGACGTCTGAGAGGACAAGGAGAAAGAGAGAGAGATGAAAACCTGAGGGGAGTGAGAGAGAGACAGATCGTTAGAGGGCTGGGGGCGAGGAATTGAGGGAGGGAATATGGAGGAACAGAGAAAGAGAGAGTGATGGAGGGCTAAGAGGGTGGAAAAGAAGGGAATGGGGATGGAATAAGGAGAAAATGATAGGGGCTTGGCGAGGTTGAGGGGGAAAAAGTGATGAGGGCTGGGATGGCAAATGAAAGACACAGAAAGGGGGATGGAGGGCCTGAATGGCAATGATATTGCGAGAGGGAAACTTAGGACTGGTAAGGAGCAATGGGGTGAGTGTCAGGAGGTGAAAAAGGGGAATATGAATGTTTACAGACAAGAGAAACATTAGAGCCCTCCTGCGCACACTGCTGTTGCCTGCTGAATAACAACACTAGAGATGCAATGTAGTATTATTCTGCAGCTAGTCGAGGTAGAGGCTAATGTCCCTCCTGACTGTGATTAGTAGGAAAGTTTGTAGGTAGGCAGAATATAAATCAAATAAATAAATGGACATGCTGCAGATTTGCTTAAATTGTATTGGAGAGAACATTAACTACCATTTTACTGTGCATGCTAGATTTTTAGAGAGTTGCATGTTAAATATTTTTGTGCGGATCCTATTGCCTAGGCCCCCATACAGGCAATGTTGAAAACCATGCAGGTTGAAGAAAGATCTGTGGGTACTTTCCCCTGCGGACTTTGCATAAGTTTTCAAAGAAAAAAAATATGCGCAAACTTTCCTTCGAAAACTGCCTAGAGAAAAAGTACTTGTGGAGATTGGCACTTGACACCCCCCCGTGTGTACTTTCACTCATATGCAGGGTGGTTCTACCTAATGTGGAACAGCTGAAAGGCAGGATCTGACCATCTCTCTGGTCACGTGCTGACCATTAATGGAGGGACTGTGTAATCAGAGGTTATCCCCTCAACCGTCCGAGGAATCATGGAGGGGGGGGGGAGGGGAAGAATTCCTGAGTGAATCATGACCTTAATGTTTCACCACGAAAATGGCAAATTAGGATTTTTAGTGTGAGAACACGAGATGAACCGAATATGTTGTATTCCTGTCCCCCTGATATCACAAAATTTAAGCAATCAGTTCTTTCTAGTTCATAACCGCTGACCTACTGTATCAAACTGTGGATTAGTTTCACTGTTAGCCTTAGCCCCAGATTTCTGGAGCTGCCTTAATGCTGTCCTGGCAGGGAAGAGCTTTTAATCAGACAGTTATTGCATAAGACTGTTTCCAAACACTAGTGCAGTTCTCATATATGATTCACAATAAAACTCAATATAAAATGTAGTAAGTTATCACCTTATATATTTTTTTGTTTTTATTTGTTAACCTAGTTTCCATAAAATGTGGTATCTTTATAGCATGATAGAAAACAGCTTGTAAAAATTACCTCCAAGACAGAAACTGCTTTACATTAAAGTAGAATTTGCAAAATAACTTGCTCTGTTAAGACTAGCATGCTTAACTGAATTGCCCTGATTTTTATTATTATCAATGAATTGTTGAAGCTAAAATGTGGCATTGCTCCAAGCTAACTTGGTTTCCTTGATTATTAAAAAAATGAGAGGTAAATGCAGTGACCATAAGGCTCATCTGCATACTGCTTATCTGCATACTGCTCCCAGTATCCCCCGGGAGAGGAGTCCAGAGGTCACCGCAAGTGATCCAGGGATTGAATTCCACAGCCCCAGCTTCCAGAGGCCCCGCACCCTTTGCAGTAGAAGAGGACCGAAGGCTCATCTGCATACTGCTCCCAGCATCCCCCAGGAGAGGAGTCCAGAGGTCACCGCACGTGATCCAGGGATTGAATTCCACAGCCCCAGCTTCCAGGGGCCCCGCACCCTTTGCAGTAGAAAAGGATTGAAAGCGTGTGCCTAATGGTGTGCGAATCTCAAATCCTTCAGTTAACTGAGTGAAGATTAATTTAATGGTGGTTAAAGAGGATTGGTAAGTATAGCCTTTGGAAATCTTTGGACTTATAAAAGTTTGGTGAAAGGTGAAATAGAGGGATATATTCTTTGAAGTTTGTGTGTATCTGAGGTAATAAACAAGCTAGAGATAGTTAATTCTAGTGTCTGTCTTTCCCACCAACTCAGCCCTTGATTTTTAGGCAAGAGATACTTTCTTATTAAAAATCAATCAGGATCTTATCTAATTCATACTATTGTACCATCCCTTATTGAAAGTGATTTGCTTGTAGAACACTAGCTGATTAGTAAATTCACCTGTAAATTTAAAGTACTCTAATTCCAACTCCCTTAGTATCCTAAACTTAACAAGAAACTCAATAAAATTAAGATGAAGGCAGCAGTCCAACAGCAAGAGGGGGGCTTTCCAGTCTTTTGCATTGAGAGTCACATGTATGATTTTTTACCCACCAGTGAGAGATTGTATGTGTGCACTCGGTGCAAAGAGCTCCTGGCTCTCAGAGAGCTGAAATCCAGAACCTCTAGGGTGGCATTCTCTGAAATGCTTCCTGTTCCATGTCCAGAGGCAGGCAGAGCTCCAGAGTTTCAATGCATGGATGAGACTATGGTGCAGGGAAGAAGGATTCAGTTTTGTAAGGAACTGGGGAAACTTTTGGGGAAGAGGGAGACTTTTCTGAAAGGATGGGCTCTACCTTAACCAGAGAGGAACCAGGCTGCTGGCACTTAATTTCAAAAAGGAGATAGAGCTCCTTTTTAAACTAGAACAAGGGGGAAAGCCGACAGTTACTCAGCAGTGCCTGGTTCGGAGAAATGTATCCTTGAAGGATACTAATGAAACAGGAGAGTTAGGGCATCCCAACAGAGAGGTTCCAATAAAAGCAAATGTAGTCCTTGTGCCTATATGTAAAAAATCACCGAAGCTAATGATTTCCAAATTATCCCTAACAACTGAAAAGCAGGTTGTTAATACAAACAAAAAACACACCTTGAAATGTCTGTATGCCAATGCCAGAAATCTAAGAAATAAGATGGGAGAGTTAGAGTGTATAGCAGCAAATGATGAGATTGACATAATTGGCATCACAGAGACTTGGTGGAAAAAGGATAACCAATGGGACAGTGCTATATCAGGGTACAAATTATATCACAATGATAGGGAGGATCAACTTGGTGGGGGTGTGGCACTTTATGTCTGGAAGGGTACAGAGTCCAACAGAATAAAGATCATACAAGAGACTAAATGCTCAGTAGAATCTATATGGGTAGAAATCCCATGTGTGTTGGGTAAGAGTATAGTGATAGGAGTATACTACCGTCCACCTGGACAAAATGGTCAGACAGATGATGAAATGCTAAGAGAAATCAGGGAAGCAAACCAATTTGGCAGTGCAATAATAATGGGAGATTTCAATTACCCCAATATTGACTGGGTAAATGTAACATCAGGTCTTGCTAGAGACATAAAGTTCCTGGATGGAATAAATGACTGTTTCATAGAGCAATTGGTTCAGGAACCAACAAGAGAGGGAGCTATTTTAGATTTAATTCTTAGGGGAACGCAGGATTTGTTGAGAGAGGTAGTGTTGGTGGGGCCACTTTGCAACAGTGATCATAACATGATCAAATTTAAACTAATAACTGGAAGGGGGACAATAAGTAAATCTACAGCTCTAACATTAAACTTTCAAAAGTTTAACTTTGATAAAATGAGGGAAATAGTTTGAAAAAACTGAAAGGTGCAGCTGCAAAAGTTAAAAGTGTTCAACACGCATGGATATTGTTTACAAATACAATCCTAGAGGTGCAGTCCATATGTATTCCGTGCATTAAGAAAGGTGGAAGGAAGGAAAAACGATTACCGTCATGGATAAAAGGTGAGGTGAAAGAGGTTATTTTAGCCAAAAAAAACATCCTTCAAAAATTGGAAGAAGGATCCATCTGAAGAAAATAGAATAAAACATAAGCATTGTCAAGTTAAGTGTAAAACATTGATAAGACAGGCCAAGAGAGAATTTAAAATGAAGTTGGCTATAGAGGCAAAAACTCATAATAAAAACTTTTAAAAATATATCTGAAGCAAGAAATATATCCGAAGCAAGAAATCTGGAATTTGTTGCCAGAAGATGTGGTTAGTAGAGTTAGTATAGCTGTGTTTAAAAAAGGATTGGATAGGTTCTTGGAGAAGAAGTCCATTACCTGCTATTCATTAAGTTTACTTAGATAATAACCACTGCTATTACTAGCAACGGTAACATGGAATAGACTTAGGGATAGATTTAAAAAAATAGCGCGATCGCATACTTTTGTTCGCGCACCAGGCGCAAACAAATGTACGCTGGATTTTATAAGATACGCTCGTAGCCGCGCGTATCTTATAAAATCCGGGATCGGCACGCGCCAAGCCGTGCAGCCTCCCTCCGTTCTCTCAGAGGCCGCTCCGAAATCGGAGGTTCTTGGAGGGAACTTTCTTTCGCCCTCCCCTCACCTTCCCCTCCCTTCCCCTACCTAACCCACCCCCCCGGCCCTATCTAAAACCCCTCCCACCTTTATCCATGGATTTACGCTTATCGGAGGCAGACGTAAATCCGTGTGCGCCAGCGGGCTGCTGGCGTGCCAAGACATGACCCGGGGGCTGTTCCGGAGGGCGCGGCCACGCCCCCAGAATGCCCCCGGGCTGGCACCACGCCCCCGGGCCCGCCCTCCAAATGCCACATCACGCCCCGGAAATGCCGCGTCATTTGGCGATGCCCATGACACGCCCCCAACATGCCCCTTTTTAAAAGCCCCGGGACTTACGCACATCCCGGGGCTCTGCGCACACCGGCTGCCTATGCAAAATAGGTGCGCCGGCACGCGAGAGCCCTGCTCGCGTAAATCCGGCCGGATTTACATAGGCAGGGCATTTAAAATCCGCCCATTAGTTTTTGGGTACTTGCCAGGTTCTTATGGCCTGGATTGGCCACTGTTAGAAACAGGATGCTGGGATTGATGGACCCTTGGTCTAACCCAGTATGGCATGTTCTTATGTTCTTATGACCGAGGGGCTAAAGGGGCTCTTAGGGAAAAGGCCATTGCAGAAAGACTACATTAGTTCCTTGCTTCCGTGTTTACTAATGATGTTGGGGAGATACCAGTTCCAGAGATGTTTTTCAGGGGTGATGAGTCAGATGAACTGAACCAAATCACTGTGTACCTGGAAGATGCAGTAGGCTAGATTGACAAACTAAAGAGTAGCAAATCACCTGGACCAGATGGTATGCATCCTAGTGTACTGAAGGAACTCAAAAATGAAATTTCTGATCTATTAGTTAAAATTTGTAACCTATCATTAAAATCATCCATTTTACCTGAAGGGTGGCCAATATAATCCCAACATTTAAAAAGGGCTCCAGGGGTGATTCGGGTAACTATAGACCAGTGAGCCTAACTTCAGTGCTGGGAAAAATAGTGCAAACTATTCTAAAGATCAAAATCATAGAGCATATTAAAAGACATGGTTTAATGGAACACAGTTAACATGCATTTAACCAAGGGAAGTCTTGTCCAACAAATCTACTTCATTTTTTAGAAGGGGTTAATAAACATGTGGATAAAGGTGAACTGGTAGATGTAGTGTATTTGGATTTTCAGAAGGCATTTGACAAAGTCCCTTATGAGAGGCTTCTAAGAAAACTAAAAAGTAATAGGATAGTAGGCAATGTCCTTTCATGGATTATAAACTGGTTAAAAGACAGGAAACAGAGAGTTGGATGAAATGGTCAATTTTCTCAGTGGAAAAGGGTAAACAGTGGAGTGCCTCAGGGATCTGTACTTGGACCGGTGCTTTTCAATATATATATAAATGATCTGGAAAGGAATACGACGAGTGAGGTTATCAAATTTGCAGATGATACAAAATTATTTAGAGTAGCTAAATCACAAGCAGACTGTGATATATTGCAGAAGGACCTTGCAAGACTTGAAGATTGGGCATCCAAATGGCAGATGAAATTTAATGTGGACACGTGCAAGGTGTAGCATATAGGGAAAAATAACCGTTGCTGTAGTTACACAATGTTAGGTTCCATATTAGGAGCTACCACCCAGGAAAAAGATCTAGGTATCATAGTGGATAATACTTTAAAATCGTCAGCTCAGCGTGCTGCAGCAGTCAAAAAAGCAAATAGAATGTTAGGAATTATTAGGAAGGGAATGGTTAATAAAACGGAAAAGGCCATAATGCCTCTGTATCGCTCCATGGTAAGACTGCGCCTTGAATACTATGTACAATTCTGGTCGCCGATTCTCAAAAAAGATATAGTTGCGATGGAGAAGGTAGAGAGAAGGGCAACCTAAATGATAAAGGGGATGGAACAGCTCCTCTATGAGGAAAGGCTGAAGAGGTTAGGAGAAGAGATGGCTGGGGGGGGGGGGGGGTATGATAGAGGTCTTTAAGATCATGAGAGGTCTTGAACGATTAGATGTGAATTGGTTATTTACACTTTCGAATAATAAAAGGACTAGGGAGCATTCCATGGTTAACAAGTAGCACATTCAAGACTAATTGGAGAAAATTCTTTTTCACTCAACGCTCAATTAAGATCTGGAATTTGTTGCCAAAGGATGTGGTTAGTGCACTTAGTGTAGCTGGGTTCAAAAAAGGTTTGGATAAGTTCTTGGTGAAGTCCATTAACTGCTATTAATCAAGTTTACTTAGGGAATAGCCACTGCTATTAATTGCATTAGTAGCATGGGATCTTCTTAGTGTTTGGGTAATTGCCAGGTTCTTGTGGTGTGGTTTGGCCTCTGTTGGAAACAGGATGCTGTGCTTGATGGACCCTTGGTCTGACCCAGCATGGCAATTTCTTATGTTCTTATGACCTGACAACTTTCACATCATCACTATATATTATATCCATTGATCAGGTTTCTATGTCATCTTTCTCTTACCTCATCCTCTGTTCCCATTGGTTTTACCCTTGTAATTAAAAAGAACAATGAGCTAGATTCACCCCAGTAGAGGGCAGAATGGAGGTTGAGTGAAATAGCTATTCTGGAAGGCATCAATTTTTTAAAAAATACTATTGATGAACAGAGGCTATGCTGCAGGCCAAATAGTGGAGAACTGGGCAATAATTATTACGATGCTGCTTGCAGCTAGGCCACAAGCAACCTCTTACCTTGCAGCGGGGCCCGTAGGCCACCGCTTCCGCTGCTGACACCACCATGGTTCCTCTTTGTGGCACAAGCCACTGCCAGTGCCGTCCTTTCCGCGGCCCAGAGGCCACCACCGACAGCACAGTTCCCCACGGCAGGATGCCGCAGACCAGGCCTTCTTCATGGCTCAGAAGCCGCCACCAAAGTCCTCCTCTTCGCGTCTCAGAAGTCGCCACTGAATATATTCCTCTTCGCGGCTAGGCCACTGCCAAACTCCACTGTTCTTCTGCGGCCTGGAGGCCACCCCGAAGCTCCTCACCTCGTGGCCAGGAGGCTGCCGTCATCCATGTCCTCTTCTACGGCCAGGAGGCTGCCTCAGAGCTCCTTTTCATGCAGCAGGTAGCTGCCATCATTCTTCTTTCTTCGCGGCAGGAGCGCTGTCATCAGGGCCTGCTTCCTCCTGTGTGGTATGCCGCTGATCTCCAAGGTCCTGCCCTCCTCTTAGGCACGGGGCTGCACCTCTCTACTCTTCTTAAAGGGCCAGCAGTGGGCTGTCTTCCTATGCTCCTCCTGCTGATGTCATCAAGGTGGTTCTTCTTCAACCCTACAAAAGGGCTCAGCCTTCAGTCAGTCTTCACCTTCGCAAGGAGTCAGTCATGGAGTCGGACTTCTCCTAGATCTTCAGTTCCAGCTCTTCGCTCCAGGAGTCCTCCGTGATTCTTCATCGCTTCTTCAAAGCACTCTATTCCTTGTTGGTCCTCTTTGTCTTTGTCCATGGTTCTTGAACCTTCGTCTTGTTCTCCGTACCATGTCCTGGTCTCTCAACGGTTCCCGTCCTCTCATCTCCAGATGTCCTGACGTCCATGTCTCCAGTTGTCCTGTTGTCTATGTCTCCAGATGTCCTGATGTCCACGTCTCCGGATTTCCTGACGTCCCCTCATCTTCCAATGTCCAGACATCTCAGCCTTCTGATGTCTTCTTCCGTCATGTTTCAGTCATCCCTGTGGTCCTCCTCTCTAGAAATCCCCTGATGTCCAGATGCCATAGATGTCTTGTTATCCCGAGGTCCGGTGTCCATTCTTATCCGATGTCCTATATTCTAACCCTGATGTTCTAAGTCTCGCTTCTGATGTCCTTTGTCCGGTCCTGATCTGGACCATCAGTCCTCAGGCTCTGGGTTCAGCTCGCTCGCCCCAGACCTCGTCTCCAGCTGACCGTTTCCTGGGAGTAAATCCGTTCCTATCCGGTGTCCACTTTCCTGGTGGCTAGAGTCCTCTTCCAGCAGGATTTGTCTTTGAGCACTGCCCAGATTCTTTCTAGTCCTTGAGCCTCTGTCTTCGTCTGAGCATCCTGAGTCCTTATCCTCGCCTGAGTCTTCCCTAGTTCAAGTCCTCATCGGAGTATCCGGAATCCTCACCTGGCTTTGCCTGCCTTCTCTAAGCCTGACCTCTGTTGCGTCTGACCATGCCTGCCGTCTCCATACCTTGAGCATTACTTGTCTGAATCATTAAGTACCAAGCATCCTTGTCTCATCTGAGTCTTCAAGCATCCTCATCTCATCCGAGTCTTCAAGTGTTCTTGTCTCATCTGAGCTCCCAAGTACCAAGCGTCCTCATCTCGTCTGAGTCTTCAAGTGTCTTCGTCTTGTCTGAATCCCAAGCTCCACGTGTCTTCATTCCATCTGCACCTCCATGTTTCCTTGCCTTCTTCAAGCCATCAGCCTAGTCCAAGGCCGAGGTCTCGTCTTGTTCCAAGCTCCATTACCATCGCCTGTCCTCGACCTCTGTCCATCCTGCCGCATCTGCTGCTACCCAGTGGCAGGTCCGAAAGAGCTATCGAGTGGCCAGAGGGCTACCCCTGAGACCAACATTGCGTTGTTGGGTCTCTACTGGTGCGTGTAGGTTCGGCAAAGGTTAAGGTGGTGGCCAGCCTGCTCCTCCCATACTGGGACACATCTTGCCTGCTGCGGCGCTTCCACAAAGCTCCTCTCTGCAGTCGCTTCGTGGTCCATGGGCACACATCTCCCCGGAATCGGGAGTGCTCCCTCCCACAGATCCCAACAATAATGAGAGGCATTTAGAGCCCATGTAAGAACTCTGAGCCACGAACTGTAGTATAAGCCTCTTTTCAATGTGTATGACATTCACTATTCCTTTTCTGATATGTGAAATCACTCAGGCTGCATCAATCATAAAATAAAAAGACTGGGAAACCGCACTGAGCAGGTGCTAGTTTGGATATCACAGTATGCACGAAGCATGGACATTGTTAAAAAAAATATCATCTTAGAAACGCAGTCCATGTTGCGTTTCTCGGCCGTGGCAGGCCCACAACCGGCTCTACTCACCCCAAATGCTCGGGTTCCAGACCTGCCCCTTTCTCTTTGGCAGTGGTAGGCAGTCACTTATGCACTCACACTCTTGCTATGCTCCCAGGTTCCTCTGGCAGCTCAATGGCCTCCTCCGGTCCCAGTCATGTCTCCCCACGTGCGTCGAGGGGAGACGCTGCCATCACCTAGTTCCAGTCTGTCCACCTTAGGCGCGTGCACGCGCACCTTCTCTGACTTTAAAGGGCTGTGGCGGGAAACCTTCCCGCGACCCCAGATGATGACATCTCCAGGCCTTCCTATTTAATGCAGGCTCCGCCATTTGGTCTTGGCCTTGGCAACAGGTCTTCACGCTTTCTGTTGTGTGCTTAGTTGCTGCTCATTCGTGGTCCTGTTCCTGTTCCTGTAGCCAACCTAGTTTCAGTCTTCATGTTCCTGTTCCAGTCCTTGCATTCAAGCTCCAGCTTCCTGATCCCTGACTACCTGATGGACGGATTCCTTGGCTTGGATCCTTGCTTGTTCCTGACCATGCTTTGGACGGATTCCCTGGCTTTGAACCTTGCTTCAACCTGACCTTGTCTCCAGCTGCCTGCCCTGACTTCAGCTTGAACCTGACCTTGTCTCCAGCTGCTTGCCCTGACTACAGCTTGAACCTGACCTTGTCTCCAGCCGCCTGCCCTGACTCCAGCTTGAACCTGACCCTGCCTCTAGCTGACTACTTTGGACTTAGCCTTTCTTGGGCTCTTGCCTACTTACAAGCCCGGACTTAACGTGTTCCTCACTTCTAGCCTGATTTTGTCTGTCCGGGCTTCTGGAACCTGGCCTTGTCTTCAACCTCACTCTGTTGGACCCTGCATCTTCACTGCTTCCTGGCACCTTGACTTGGACACTCTCCTTGGGATCATCCACATCGTTTTTTTGGGGGGGAGAAAGGGCACATTTATAAAAAAACAAACAAAACCCAAACCCCCTCCAACCCTCCAAGTTTAATTAACTACAACCCTCCACCTTCCCGACCCCCCCCCCCCCCCAAGATACATGAACAGGTGGTCCAGCGGGGGTCCTGGGAGCAATTTCCCGCTAGGTCGTCAGCTGCCAGTAATCAAAATGGCGCCAGTGGCCCTTTGCCCTTACCATGTGGCAGGGGCCTGCACCATTTTTTAAGATGGTGCTGGCCGTCCATTGCTCCTACCATGTGCCAATGGCACCGATAGCCCCTGTCACATGATAAGGGCAAAGGGCAAAGGGCCACCGGCACAGTCCATTGCTCCTACCATGTGCCAATGGCACCGATAGCCCCTGTCACATGGTAAGGGCAAAGGGCCACCGGCACCATTTTGATTACTGTCAGCCAAAGGCCTGAGAGTGGGAGATCGCTACACCAAATGCACATTACACATATTGGCATTGGGGTAGATTTTCAAAGGGTTACGAGCATAAGAAACGCCGTAAGCCCCGAAAACCTAACCCTGCATGCGTCTAGCCTATTTTACATAGGCTCGCGGCACGCACAAGACCCGGGATGCACATATGTCCCAGTGCTTTCAAAAAAGGGCGGATCGGGGCAGGGGAGGGATTTGTCGGCATCCGGGGGTGAGGACGGGGGCGTGGTGACGGTACAGGGGTGGGGGCGTTCCAAGTCCTCCAGCACAGCAGCCATGCTGGAGGTTCGCGCACTGGCATCCATCCCGGCGTGTGCAAGTTACACCTGCCTCGGGCAGGCATAACTCGCCGAAATAAGATGGGGGGGATTTAGGTAGGGCTGGGGAAAGGTGGAGGGAAAGGTGGAGGGAGGCAAAAAAAGTTCCCTCCCTCCGGGTGTACATTTGTGCGCGCCGGGTAGCGCGCACAAATTTACCCCGCGCGCGCAAAATTTAAAATCGGCCCCACTAGTTTTAAAATCTGGCCCATTGTGCCTACTAGGGTAGGATTCCGTGCATACTTCCTGCTGTCACCACTGAGGAGAGATGCCTGTCAGTGCACATAGAACATAATCATGCCATACTAACAAAAATTGACATATCTGCAGGCCAAAGAGTGATTGTTGCTACTCACACTTCTTGCCATTTCATTTATTTATTTTATTTATTTGTTTTTATATACCGACGTTCGATTGAGATATCACATCGGTTTACATATAACTGTAAAGGCAAATAAGACATGGGTAGCTTATTTTACATGATAACTTAGAGATTTACATGTAACAATCTTACTGTTTATAATTACCCAAGAGCTCAGGATGCCTGACAGTCATGCTTAGGGAGCACAGACATAGTGATTTCATAGGCTGCCAAAGAGTCACACATTAAAAACATGAAAGCAACATATGTTCTTTGCCTAATTAAAGGTAAGCATAATCATTAGGGATGTGAATCGTTTTTTGACGATTTAAAATATCGTCCGATATATTTTAAATCGTCAAAAAATCGTTAGGGTCACGATACAATACCAATTCCCCCGATTTATCGTTAAAAAATCGTAAATCGGGGGAAGGGGGAGGGCAGGAAAACCGGCACACTAAAACCCCCTAAAACCCACCCCCGACCCTTTAAATTAAATCCCCCACCCTCCCGAACCCCCACCCCCAATGCTTTAAATTACCTGGGGATCCGGCGGTGGTCCAGAACGGCGGTGGTCCGGAACGGCCCCCTCAATAGAATCGTGTTGTCTTCAGCCGGCGCCATTTTTCAAAATGGCCGCCGCAATACGGCGGCGGCCATAGACAAAAACGATTCGACGCAGGAGGTCGTTCTGGACCCCCGCTGGACTTTTGGCAAGTCTTGTGGGGGTCAGGAGGCCCCCCCAAGCTGGCCAAAATTTTCCTAGGAGTCCAGCAGGGTTCCGGGAGCGATTTCTTGCCGCGAATCGTTTTCGTACGGAAAATGGCGCCGGCAGGAGATCGACTGCAGGAGGTCGTTCAGCGGGGGTTCCGGACCGCCGCTGAACGACCTCCTGCAGTCGATCTCCTGCCGGCGCCATTTTCCGTACGAAAATGATTTGCGGCAAGAAATCGCTCCCGGAACCCCGCTGGACTCCCAGGAAAATTTTGGCCAGCTTGGGGGGGCCTCCTGACCCCCACAAGACTTGCCAAAAGTCCAGCGGGGGTCCAGAACGACCTCCTGCGTTGAATCGTTTTTGTCTATGGCCGCCGCCATATTGCGGCGGCCATTTTGAAAAATGGCGCCGGCTGAAGACAACACGATTCTATTGAGGGAGCCGTTCCGGACCGCCGCCATTCTGGACCACCGCCGGATCCCCAGGTAATTTAAAGCATTTGGGGGGGGGTTCGGGAGGGTGGGGGATTTAATTTAAAGTGTCGGGGTGGGTTTTAGGGGGGTTTAGTGTGCCGGCTCACGATTTTAACGATTTTTCACGATAGTTTACACACCCAAACGGCAACAATACGATTCCCTCCCCCTCCCAGCCGAAATCGATCGTTAAGACGATCGAGGACACGATTCACATCTCTAATAATCATCGTCTTGGCCACTCACAGACACCACCCATTGTTTTTCTTCCAGCTGCTCCTCTGGGACTATTATTGAGATGAGGATGACTCCCTTGGCCACTCACAGACACCACCCACAATTTTTCTTCCAGCTGGTCCTCTGGGACTATTATTGAGATGAGGAGGACTCGACCTAGTAACTTGGGTGCTTAAGAAGAGAAATAACCAGCAGGAAAAAAGGAGTGATAATAGCTCTGTATAAGTCTCTGGTGTGACCTCATTTGGAGTATTGTACAGTTTGGATTCAGTTCACTAGTGTCTTCTTTTCTGTTGTTTTTCAAATTGATTCAAACTATCTGATGTAGCTGTTCCTGGAGTTGGAGAGTAGTGCTCTGTCTTATGGATATTGGGAAGCAGAGGCATAGGAAACAAAAGTGTTCAATTGATGTGTGTTTCTTTCTTTCCTGCTTGGATAAAGTCCTTTTATTGGTGGCACAGGTACTTTTTGTGCTCCCAGTAGTTTATCATGTTGCTTGCTTGTTGTCTTTCTCTGTTACATTGTATGTCTGCTTACTTCTGCGCACTCTACCTTTCTATTCTTTGTTCTTGTTCAAAAAGTGCAACTGTTAACTCCTTGTATTTGATATTCTTCATTTTTTCTTTTCTCCAGCTCAGTCCAGGAATGCTTTCCTTGGAGATGGGCTTTGAAGGTGATGTCGCTCTATGTGCTGCCTTCATTCCTGTTTTAAACTGCCTCTTTCTAGGGGTGTGCTTTCATTTTCGCCATATTGGCAATCCACAACGTATATTGCACTATTCATAGTATTCGTGGCGAAGCGAAACGTATCGCGATTCCCCACGAATACACGAATCTTCCCCAAATTATACGGCCACCTAAATAAAAATTTAAACAAACCCCCCACCCTCCTGAACCCCCCCAAGACTTACCAAAACTCCCTGGTGGTCCAGCGGGGGGTCCAGGAACCATCCCCTGCACTCGCACCCTCGGTGCTGGTTTCATCATGGCGCCGATAGCTTTTGTCACAGGGGCTACTGGTGCCATTGGTCAGCCCCTGCCACATGGCCATCGGCGCCACCTTGTGCTCATACCATGTGACAGGGGCTGACCAATGGCACCGGTAGCCCCTGTGACATAGTATAGGCAAAGGCTATCGGCGCCATTTTGAGTACTGCATCGGACGGCCGGCGTGCAGGAGGTCGCACCCGGACTCCCGCTGGACTTTTGGCAAGTCTTGTGGGGGGCAGGAGGTCCCCCCAAGCTGGCCAAAAGTCCCTGGGGGTCTCGGAGTGACCTCCTGCACACCGGCTGTCCGATGCCACTACTCAAAATGGCGCCGATAGCCTTTGCCTATACTATGTCACAGGGGTTACCGATGCCATTGGTCAGCACCTGTCACATGGTAGGAGCACAAGATGGCGCTGATGGCCATGTGACAGGGGCTGACCAATGGCACCGGTGGCCCTTGTGACAAAGGCTATCGGCGCCATGATGAAACCGGCACCGAGGGTGTGAGTGCAGGAGATGGTTCCCGGACCCCGCGCTGGACCACCAGGGAGTTTTGGTAAGTCTTGGGGGGGTCAGGAGGGTGGGGGGTTGTAGTTAATTTGATTTTTAGCTGGCACATGAATAGAAATCGCCGTATTAACGCATTGGGGCACCATATGGCTGAATGCAACGTATCTGCTCCCAGACAAATCCGAATCACGAATACAACGTATGGCGTCCCTCTGCACATCCCTACCTCTTTCCGTGACATCTCTGAGGCATTCTGACTACCTGTCCTCTCTTCAGCCTTGGCTAAACATGATAGCCTCTTGGATTTTGAGAACAGTAGGTGGAAGAGGAGGGGAAAGATGGGGAGATGGAAGCACTCCAGAGGTTGATCAAGGCCCACCGAAGAGGTGGATGGGATCACACTCTCCTCTCCTCCTTGATTTCTAAAGGAGAGAAAAAAGTGTTCATTTGTATGATATAAAGGAAAATAAGTATTTTTATTTTGCTTAGTCCTCTGTGCTTTTATGAATATGTGTAGTAATTTATCAGTGTGAATGATTGGTCTGAGTGCAGTGTAGATCATGGTAATGTGAGGACAAGATTGGTCTGAGTGCAGTGTAGATCATGGTATGTGAGGACAAGATAATGAATGAATGCTGTAGGGGATGGGGCAGGGCATATGTCTTTAGTGAGTTTGTCATGTGCTTGCCTGGTAGGTAAGGACTGTCAAAGCTACTTTTCAAAAGATAAGTGCTATGATGTGTCACGTTGATCAAAATACTTAGCAGTAAAAAAAAAGTGCCTCCAAAATTAGATATTTTGCCTATTCCTGATTGGGTGAAATTCTATTCAAATGGAATTGGAAACAGAAAAAGGAAAGAGGGTGGCATAGGATAGCCACGTAAGGTAAAGACAATTTTCAGTAGAAGGTAAAAAAAAAAAAAATACAAATAAGGAAATTAATGGAGCTAAGCTGGAAGTGCTCCTGCTTTGAGGCAAGAATGACTTTCTGGTAGAAAACCTGGGGAGCTGAATGAAAGCCTCACACCTGTATGGGTGACTAACCTTTTAGAGGAGATGCAGTAGTACATTGTCTAAATAGAATGTTTGCATTATTACTCCATTGCCACAGAATAAAATGCATTGGCATAATGAAACATCAACAGGCAGGCAGAATGATATAGAACTCTACAGCTCATTGCTAACACTCAAAAAATTATTAACTTACCTGCCCACTTGAGCACTCTACTGAGAGGTCTGTGGGTCGCTCTGACCGGCAGGCCAGTATAATACAGGCCCAGGCTCGCTCAGGGAGCTGGCCTGGTCCTTAGGGGGTGGGACCGCCCCCTCCGGGGGGGGGGGGGGGAGAGTGAGGTTAGGTGAGGGTCAGGAGGTCGTGGGGAGGTCAGGACAGGGGAGCACGGGGAACCTGGGGGATTGGTGGAGAACTGAGGGCTCCTGCAGCGCTGGCTGGTCAGGATTGGCCGGCCAGTGGCAGTGGGCAGTCCCTCAGGCAATCCCGGAGCGGAGTGACGCGGCCGGCATTCTCGGCGCACCGCTCCGGGAGCACAGACGGCCGTTGTTTCCCTCCCACCCGCCCTTATTGTTATGGTTATTGTTATGGTTATGTGTGCGTGTTTTCTGTCGCAGCGGATGGCCCGAGCCTGTTCAGCTTAATGCACTGGTTACCTGTTAAGAGTGATGTACCTGGCAAATGAAAATGTTTGACAACTGGAAGTTGTTGGTGGCGGGCTCCCTGCTGGCAGGCGGCGGGAGTCATCTGGCAGGCCTGGTTTCTTGCTGGTTGGCGGCGGAGGCCCACTGGGTTGGCTCCTTTGCTGGCAGGTGGTGGGAGTCTGAACTTGGTGCGGGGGCCATAGAGCGAGCCGCGAGGCTGGAAGGAATCATCTTGCTGGCACAGCGGTGGATGGTTTGGGAGTTGTTGATTTAAACTGTATTGTTAATAAAGGGGGGGGGGGGGGGGGCTCCGGCCTCCAGGTTATTAAAGCTGTGGCCTTGTTAACCCAAAACTTCTTGTGCAGTGAATTATTTATTTTGTGAAAGGACGGATGTGAGCGAGTGATGTCCTGGATGCCTGTATTATACCTCTGTCAAATTCTAAGAAAAATCATTGTCTTTTGAAATTAGAAATAGCTTTTGCATGTTTGTAAATGAAATAGAAGTTAAAATGTTCCAGTGTTGAGCAGACCCGGTAGGGGTTCTTCATTAAACTTTACAATTCGGTCTATGTATGATTTCTCAAAGACTTGCCAATCATAGTCCCTTCTCTCGTTTAGATGTTTGGTAGTTTGCTCCTTAAGATGGAACCTATGGCACCTATCATTAATTTAATTTTCTGTGGTGGTACCCTGGAAAAAAATGCCACAAATCAATGCTCAAATAATGATAACAACAACAATAATCATCATGTCACAGGAATGAAAGATAAACGTAAGGAAATGTCTGAAATCTAGTGTGCATGTAATGTAGCAATGCACATCATCTAGAGCTACATTTTCCAAACCTCTTACCTTCTCTTTTGCCCCATCTGTAGGTAAGTGACCTTGGGGCTGGTTTATTTGTGACCATTTTGCTGCGAAGAATATCTTGCACCAACTTATCATTTCAAAAACACTCCCGTTATTTTGAGTGAGCAAAATACTGATGCAAAACTGGTGCAATTTTTGAACCGGTGTTACTCTGGCACAAACCTTTCGAAAAAGCAATCCCTGTATATTTTTCAAACAGGGATATGAGTTCACAAAACCTTATTCATATATGCAAACCTAATACATATTTCTCTCTCTCTCTCTCTTAAATACAGCATAGAAGCAAACGCTCTGAAGTCCAAACCCCAAATGCCTTTGCCCCCTCATTGTCACATTCCATTCCTAGTCCCAGCTGATGAGGTGGTCTGAGAACTGTTCTGGCTGGAAGAGATCATATTGCTGAGTGGGGATGAGAAAGGGAATGTGGTTTCCTGAAAGATTTCCAGCAAGTACATGGGAATGGAACTCTTGAAAGCGACCTGAGGCTGGATGCACTTCCCCTCTGAAACATTTCCAGTTCTCTCACAGGCCAAATTGTAATAACAAGCTCAGATGCTTTTGCAAAGGGACGTGTAATCATTCATTCAGCTTTCTGCTGTAATGTGGGCAGTTTTTAGACCACACCTACTTTTAAACCTAAGAGTCATGTAACTTTAAGAGGTAAGCCCACACAAAGGAGGCGGCTGGGAGTTTTACCCATACCAATAATTATTGCCCTGTGCCTTTCAAAATGCTTGTGAATGCTTTTTGAGAAGAATCTGCTTAAGGACTATTAAACATTGAACATGACATTTTATGACATAACATACATATAGCAGAATTATCTGCCACATCGCATTTTCATTGTTTTCTGCAAACTCAAAGGGAACTTCTTCTGACCATGTCAGAACACACTGTAAACTATTTAAGTTATTCTCTTTACCAGATGTCTGAATTTCCCAGTCGGTGATCAGAGATAGTAAAATTAAGCAGATCTGTGGAAAATGTTCGATTGTACTAGCAGTCTCTTCTATGTATGAATTTCACTCAGACACAAATGGGGGCCAATGCAATATAGTGCGCTCAGCCGAGCGCACTGTTTAACCCACAGCTGGACGCGGGTTGTATAGGCTCTACTTAATGCCCTTATGCAATAAGGGGATTAGCACCTCCACAAGGCACATCCATTGCGGGGTGAAACTAATAGCACGTATCACATGCAAGTGCATGTGAATGAGGCTATTACATCCTCCCTCTTAATATTGTTGCGATATTAAGTAGGAAGAAAAAAATCTTTAAAAAACTTTAAAAAAAATAATTTTTAAAAATGTGCCAGTGGTTGAGTTCAGGAAACAGATGCTTAGTTAACAAGCGTCCATTTCCTGAACCGCTGGCTGTATGTTGATTAGGAAAACAGATGCCAATAAATTTGGCGCCTGTTTCCTAACCGGCGGATGGCCAGCCCCTAATTTAAATATTGCATAGCGCCCCCAGGCTTTAGGAAAGCGGGCATTGAGTGTTCAGTGTCCACTCTCAGCACACTTTAATTGCATCCGCCCCATGGTGTCAGTCAGTCTGGTAGCTTGAAAATGCTGTCAAAATTTCACAGCCCAAGTGTCAGAGTAGCCTCATGCCTTGTAATCTAGGGTTGGTGGAGTGTGCACATTTTACTTTTTGCTAGTGTTAATATGCTAATTTCAATGTCATAACTAAATTCCAGCAAGAATTGTACAACCCTGGCCATCTAGGAACAGACTAATCAGCAGTGCTGCATGTAAGCTGGTTCGGTAAGGTATGGATGGGCCGATGCAATAAAGTATGCCCAGCGTAGCGTACAAGTTTACACGCGGTTGGACGTGCATTTTGGACCTCCTAGACTAGCACCTAATGCAAGAAGGAGATTAGCACATCCAAAACATGCGCCCAAACAAATGCATAGCTGCTAGCACCCATCATATGTAAATTCCATGTAGATTAGGTTATTAGCTATTACCCCCAATGCAGAAAATTGCTGGGCACCCAATGCACACTTTTTAATGCAGGAATTTTAATTCCAGCCCCGGAGGTGGTTAAAGGTCAATCCATGAGTCAGGGGCTCATGAGAAATTAAAAGATAAGGTCCTCTGTGGTTTCTCCTACTTAATATCATTGTGACCTTTAAATTTAGTGCTTGCGGTGTTGAAAAATAAATGTATATTGGCTTGATTAAAAAAAATTCTTCTGGACGCACAATTTAGACGCCCATAGCAAGGGGCGCTTAGCTATGTGTGTCTTCAGCAAACTCGGTCAGAAGTGGGCTAAAAATGGACGCTCGTATGGAGCACCAGTTGTAATTGTGGGCACCCGATGCATTCGAGTGCTAGGGATGCACAATTCTCCCCTAGCTCTTCATGTTTTTATGCAGCCCCCTCATTTAAATACTGCATTGGGCACCCAGGGGATGTGGCTGCATGCGCATTAGGAAAATGGGCACTCAATACAAGCGCCCATTTTCAACACGCGTCTTATTGCATTGGCCCCGGACTGAGACATTTTCTGCAGGTACGCAACATCAGCAAGACACTTTCCTTCAGACAGGAATCAGGCAGAGAGGGGCTGGTGACGGAGCAGAGCCATCCTTCTCTTCTTTGTTGTGTGCTCTGCAGTCTTGCCCCTCCCCTCGTTATCCCACAATCCCCACATCAATACAATGTCTGTATAAAGCTGTTACAGCTACTCCTGTATCTGAGAAGAAAAAACAAGCAGCAGGATAAGGAGTGATCCACCAACCATCCCACACTGGAGAATTCAGTTTCCCAGGAAGCGGCCACTTACAGTATGAAGGCAGCAGGACAAAACTCTGAAAGTGACTGCATAATTCACACTGAGCTGGCAATTGCTTTAAAGACAAATCGAGCCCCTTCTTACTATAAAGCTATATGCTTGTTATGCTAGACAAACTGAGGAATGTTTATATTTTATATTGTGTGAAAACTATCACTCCTGATTCATTTACATCTAACATTTATGCCGTTTTGCCACATAGGAGGTTCTCAGACTTAAGATGTAATTGGTTCCTGAAAACTGTCTTAAGTCGAAATGTAAGAGAAAACTGATTGTCCTATAAGAATAACACAATAAATGGGGGATTAATTCTAGTACCAGGGCCCAGTACCCTATTTTCACAAAAACAAAACAGAATGTAGTAACACATACATAGTACTAAAACATAGACACAGTTTAAAGATTTTTTTTTTTGTCTGAACAGGAAAGTGGCAAAGCATGCCTACAGGAAATTGCACTGTCTCTGTCCTGAGGAGAGGAAGTCCCTGGTTCTTTTCCTATTGACGTCACCTCGCCAGGCTTTACAGTCATCAGTACACCAACAGCTGCCTGTTGGGAGACGCTCAGGGTCTTAAAATCGAAACAAGTGTTGCAAGTTGGCTAATGGGCATCAATTTAGAAATGCCACAACTCTGAATCATTGGAACTTGAAATGCTTTACGTTGAGGACTTCCTGTACTGTTTTAGTACAATTCACGGACTGTAATCTGAGCTTTATTGTTAGAGAACCAGAATTATAATTCCTGCATGCTTTAAAGCAGCATTTGCACAGAAGTGATCGGAGAATTGTATAATTTCACACCAAGGTAGAAACTGCAGCCAAATCTTATTTTAAAAAACCTTGACTATTCTGCCTGCAGTGAGGGGATAAACCCAAGGTGGAAAAGTTATATGAGGTGTCAACACTTTCTTTCTCTTTCCCCCATGTTTTATATGTATTACTTATATATTACTTTGGCAATACATATAAAATAGTCATGTCAATAAAGGAATCTGAATCTGATGTGGGAGGAAACAAGAGAGGAGGTGCTGGAGATGGAGAAGGCAGCCTATGGGGATGAGCTAAGGGGTCAGTGCAGACATTCTCTGTGATCCCAGGAGTTAGGAGTTAGCTGAGGGCAGAGTCAGGGAGGAAGAAGGAGCAATAAGACAATTAAGCCAGTACCGTCAGGAAGATTTATTACCAGAGTGGGACTTCCAGAGCAGCTGAGTGGAGGATGAAAAGCATAGAAATCTTCTGCACTGATGGTGAGACAGATTACAATCTGGCATATTAGGGAAGAGCAAGGGTGAATGGGGCAGTTCCCTAGAGCAGATAACCCACCTATTTCAGACATTCTTTCCCTTCCCTTGGTCTCCTGCAGCCAGCATGTCCCGCCCTATAAGTTTGCAGTTGGTCACATGGAGAGCACAGGGAAAGTTTGCGATGAAGAGGATTAAGGACAAATATGTATCCTCACCCCTGGGAGCTTACTACACTCTGCTGGGGCCATAAAAGATTTTATTGTTGGTTAGGGGCTGCATTTATTCCTGGCAAGCCGTAACATGATTTCCTTTCCTCTAGGGTCGGGATCATTTCTTGGTGAGGGGAAAGTTCTACACTTTCATGGCCCACAGTAGCAGAGGTGTCCTTTAAATGCAGCTCTTTTTCCCTCAGTGTTCCCTTGTGTGAGGGGACTTGTCCTCATGGTGAGTGCAGAATTTGCCAAAGAAACCCAGGAGTCACGGGGTTAGTGTCCAAAAATAAAATCTTTACTGTTGAAATCACTGTTGGTTTATGGCACAAATAAATGAATCTGCAGCACCACAAAGTTCTCAGTTGTAATCCTTTTCACATTCTCTTTCCCCTATCTGTGCAGCAATATCTTAAAACCAGACAAGGGGCCGTCTACCCTCCAAGATGTGGAAAAATACTAGATCTCCGAGGTGGTAAACTCCTTGCAAACCTGTCAAAATTTAACAGCTCTGTCCCTGCACAGAGAGCTTTGATACTCCTTCTCTCCAGGGCGAAGACTCCTGTGTGTAGTGTCCTCATTAGTTTGTTACTCATAGTTAGTAGTAGGGATGTGAATCGGGCTTCGGACGATTGAAAATATCGGACAATATTTTCAAAATAGTCAGAAATCGGGGGCTCCCCCAAAATGATAGGAAAACCCCACGATATTGATCATGGGGGTTCTCTTATCGTTTTGGGGGAGGGCGGGAAAAACGGCACACAAAAATAACCCCTAAACCCACCCCGACCCTATAAAACTAAACCCTATGCTTCCCCCACCCTCCCGACCCCCCCAAAAACATTTTACAGGTACCTGGTGGTCCAGTGGGGGTCCCGGGAGCGATCTCCCGCTCTCGGGCCGTTGGCTGCCACTAATCAAAATGGCGCCGATGGCCCTTTGCCCTTACCATGTGACAGGGTATCCGTGCCATTGGACGGCCCCTGTCACATGGTAGGAGCACTGGATGGCCCGTGCCATTTTTAAAGATGGCGCCAGCCATCCAGTGCTCCCTCCATGTGACAGGGGCCGGCCAATGGCACGGATACCCTGTCACATGGTAAGGGCAGAGGCCATCGGCGCCATTTTGATTAGTGGCAGCCGACGGCCCGAGAGCGGGATATCACTCCCGGGACCTCCACTGGACCACCAGGTACCTGTAAAATGTTTTGGGGGGGTCGGGAGGGTGGGGGAAGCATAGGGTTTAGTTTTAAAGGGTCGGGGTGGGTTTTTTGTTCATCGGCTCGGGCGCAGCCGATAAACAAAACCGCGATCGGGCCCGATGCAAAAAAACCCACATGTGAATCGGAACCGGAATCCAAACCGATTCCGGTTCCGATTCACATCTCTAGTTAGTAGTTCTCTTAGATCATCTTTGTACTTGGGTTGCTGATTGAAGCTGCTTTTCCAGCTGGATTCTTCCCATGTCCTTTGGATGGGTAGAAGAGGGGCAGCTAAACTCTTCTTCCCAGATCTTTTCAATGAAATGTCTTCTTAACCAAAAATAAAAATTACCACCTGGCACTGGGTCACCACCTTCTTCCATCCTCATTGAAGGTGAAGCGGGTCAGGTCTTTCCTAGCCTATGTAGCCCCCAAATCAGGGCTCCCTGATCCCTGAGCCCAAGCGGTACTCAGGGTCTCACCAAGCTCCCTACAAATTAAAGTCTCTTTAAGCCCAAAATATTACCTGGATGCAAACCTTACCCACCAGGGAGTGGCTAGGAAAGGCAGATCTCTGACCCAACTCTTAGGCTATCAGCAGGATTTGCTGAGGTTTTCAGAGCAGGCCCAAAAATCCAAACCAAGGTGAAAGCTCCTTCACACCTCCACTAACTTCCAAAATCAACTCACACTGCCTCCAGAGCTCTTGGCAGAGTGCTACTATAAAACCTCTCTAAGGGGATGGCCACTCCAGCACCCTCAAAATGAGAGGCTGCATTTGAATGGCATCTTCCATTATATACCAACCTTCACTAGTTAACTGGCACAGGAGAACCCAGGATTTATTGGTATCATGACATAGGGTCCGCTACACCCACCTTCCACTTATTCAAATCTGGGCACAGGGGCAGAGACTAATGCACACTTTTACAGTAGGACATATATTATACATACATCCATATCATTGCACTGCAATATACGTCAACATATTTAAACCTTCATACATGAAAATCCCAGGAGAGCAAGGCAAGAGGCAACCAATTCTACCTAAATTGGGCTCATACCCAAGTAGACTCTACACTTGGTGTAGGCACTGACATACAATGGCCGGCAGTCACTATCCTTCTAAAGGAAAGTTTAGACAGCCACACCAAGAATTATCCACCATAATTGGATGGAGAATGATGAAGTGAATGAAACAGGCCAGCCATGCCACTGCTGGCTACAGCGGGTGCTACCACCACCCTTAAATGCTGGAGGATGCTCTCACCATCCTATGAGTAAAATACAGTACATTGTACACAGTGCATTAATTCCACCTCCATTGAGGAAGGTGACTACTTTGGGTTCTCTAGCCTGGACAATAGATGACTGAATCAGCTCCAAATAAGAAAAACATGGGAAAGGTTCTTCTAATTCCTGGGGAGAGAAAACAACCTTAGTCTGCTGATTTCCCCCTCCTTGTCACAACTAATTGGACTACAGATCCATAAGTCAATGGATGGGCACCTGGCACCCAACCTACATAGAAAAAGGTTATCTTCACATTGAAATCAGTTGAAATAAATCCAAGGACACGTTTATGATTTTTCCAAACAATTTTCCACTTTTCATAGAAGAGATTTTTGTCATTTTTCCATTAAAACCAAACACAAGAATAAATACATCCTTTCTATTACATAGCACAGAAATACATTGGTGTAAAAACAACATGAAATTAGAGCCATCCACTAGCATAGCAAAGAAGGTAAAGTAAGAGACTGAAATCAAAGTCGCAAACATTTTTTCCTCACCTGTTCTTTTTGGCTTCCAGGCCTCTTGCCTGGCCAGGCCATCTTGTTGCTAGGTAATGAAATGTCCACCAGGAGAATTAAAGTCCTTCATTAAGGCACAAAACTCATGGAGTCCCTTATTAAAAATTGAACTAATTCCTCTTCCCATAAAGGGAAAAAAACCAAAAAGCAATTTTTATGTTTTTTTTTTCAACAAAGAAAACGAGAGCAATTTTTTATCCCTCTTTAGAGAACATTATGATATCAATACAGCATTAATGTGGCTGAAGGAGCTGTACTGGCAGGGGCTCATAATACTCAGGATGAGGGTTTAGTATAGTGACCCCACAAGGCAAATTAATTCAATATTTTACAATGTGGGAGACCTTAAAGAGTGATGGTAAATTACAGCATTTTTTTTCTCATTTCTCATAGTAATAGCAAGAGTGGAGATGCCTCACAATCCAAAGTGCAATTGTAAACAAAAAAATGTGAGGAAATAATTTAAATCCAAAAGTAATGGGGTTTTTTGATGATCCGGTGCAATCATGAGATTTCCAAATGTCACGTTCAAAGTAACATCTTTATTAGTTTCGGGCTGATATTATAACCATATCAGTTACAGAATTCTTAAGCCTTAGAGAACCCTTTAAGAATTAAAATCCCCCAACATGGCCATGTTACGCCAGTCGAATTCTTTAGGAGGGACCTCACTGTGAATCAAACAAAACAAGACAAATCTTTCTCTAAAGGTACAGTGAAAAACATAAATTATATAAACAGTGCAAATTTAAGAAGCATTGTGTCACACAAGCACCTTTGAATAGGGATGTGAATCGTTTTTTGACAATTTAAAACAATCTTCAGATATATTTTAAATCGTCAAAAATCGTTAGAGCCACGATACAATAGCAATTCCCCCGATTTATTGTCAAAAAATCGTAAATCGGGGGAGGGGGGAGGGCGGGAAAACCGGCACACCAAAACAACCCTAAAACCCACCCCGACCCTTTAAAACAAATCCCCCACCCTCCCGAAGCCCCCAAAATGTTTTAAATTACCTGGGGTCCAGTGGGGGGGGGTGTCCCAGTGCGATCTCCCGCTCTCGGGCCATGGCTGCGTTATTAGAAATGTGCCGGTGGTCCTTTGCCCTTTCCATATGACAGGGCAAAGGTAGCGCTGGTGCCATTTTGGTTCCTGTCCCCGATGTCACGAGTGCAGGAGATCGCTCCCGGACCCCCGCTGGACCCCCAGGGACTTTTGGCCAGCTTGGGGGGGCCTCCTGACCCCCACAAGACTTGCCAAAAATCCAGCGGGGGTCCGGGAGCGACCTCCTGCACGCGGGCCGTATTGCCAATATTCAAAATGGCGCCGGCGCTACTTTTGCCCTCACTATGTCGACATTGTGGGGGTCAGGAGGCCCCCCCAAGCTGGCCAAAAGTCCCTGGGGGTCCAGCGGGGGTCCGGGAGCGATCTCCTGCACTCATGACGTCCGGGAGCGACCTCCTGCACGCGGACCGTATTGCCATTTTGAATATTGCCAATATTCAAAATGGCACCGCGCTACTTTTGCCCTCACTATGTCGACACAGTGAGGGCAAAAGTAGCGCCATCGCCATTTTGAATATTGGCAATACGGCCCGCGTGCAGGAGGTCGCTTCCTGACCCCCGCTGGACTTTTGGCAAGTCTTGTGGGGTTCAGGAGGCCCCCCCCAAGCTGGCCAAAAGTCCCTGGGGGTCCAGCGGGGGTCCGGGAGCGATCTCCTGCACTTATGACATTGGGGACAGGAACCAAAATGGTGCCGGCGCTACCTTTGCCCTGTCATATGGTAAGGGCAAAGTGCCACTGGCACCATTTCTAATAAAGCAGCCGTGGCCCGAGAGCGGGAGATCGCGCCGGGACCCCTCCACTGGACCCCAGGTAATTTAAAACATTTTGGGGGGCTTCGGGAGGGTGGGGGATTTGTTTTAAAGGGTCAGGGTGGGTTTTAGGGTTGTTTTGGTGTGCCGGTTTTCCCGCCCTCCCCCGATTTACGATTTTTTACGATTTTAAAAAAAAAAAAAAAAACATGACGATTAGATTTCCCTCCCCCCCAGCAAAATCGATCGTTAAGACGATCGATCACACGATTCACATCCCTACCTTTGAATATAATACAAAACAAGCAAATTGATACATACCTAGTTTATCGTGCGGAAGGTTATAGCTCAGTGATATACAAAGAACAGCCCCAGAATGGAGGGTTAAAGGGATTTTGAAAATGGTGTGAAAAATCACATGACTAGGGGTAGCCAATAGGAATAGGAGAATGAATCCCTATCTAAGAGCAGCTTAGATACTAGAGATATAAATAGAACAAAGGCAGGAAACTGAAAAAATGGTGCGGAGTCATATGGCTTAGGGGAGATCATCATAATAAGCATTTCAAACATCACCCCTTCCATTGATAGGATTACATAGAACAGCTTAGATACTGAATATCAGGCCAATACAGTAAAGTGCGCGCCGGTGGAGCGCACTGTTAGCCCGCGTTTGGCCATGCGTTTTCGACGCGCTATTTTTACCCCTTATACAGTAAGGGATAATAGCACGTCGAAAATGCATGGCTAACCCCCCCAAAACTAATAGCGCCCGCAACATGAAAATGGATGTTGATGGGCCTATTAGTCATTCCCGCACGATACAGAAAGTAAAATGTGCAGCAAAGCCGCATATTTTACTTTCAGAAATTAACGCCTGCCCAAAGGCAGGCATTAATTTCGGCCGGCACCGGGAAAGTGTACAGAAAAGCAGAAAAAACTGCTTTTCTGTACACCCTCCAACTTAATATCATAGCGATATTAAGTCGGAGGCCCCAAAGTAAAAAAAAATTAAAAAGTAAAAAATTAAAAATCTGCCCGCGGCCTGCGGGTTGGAAGACGGACACTCAGTTTAGCCGGCGTCCATTTTCCGAACCCGTGGCTGTCAGCGGGTTCGAAAAATGACGCCAGTAAAATTGAGCGTCGGCTGTCAAACCCGCTGACAGCCACTGCTTCTGTCAAAAAGGAGCCGCTAGGGACGCGCTAGTGTCCCTAGCGCCTCCTTTTACCACGGGCCCTCATTTACATATTTTTCCTTACTGAATCACTCGCCCAGGAGAGTGGTCCGGGTACACATCGGGAGAGCGGGCGCTCGCCAGCTCTCCTGCGGTTTTTTCTGTATCGGCCCGTATATAAATTGAACAAAGGCAGGGAATTGAAAAAACAGAATGAATAATCATTTGGATTGGGGAGCCCATCACAACAAGCATTTCAAACATTTCCCCTTGCATTGATAGAATTACATAGACCCATTATAGAGCAGAATGTAAAGTCACAGGACTAGAAATAAATAGAATGTGGTGAACTAATACCTAACAAGGATACCATAGACCTTCTTAGACATCAGGGATAGACCAAATTAAAAGGAAGGAGTTTAAACAATGGAGCCCACAGATACATTGCTTAGGCTAGCCAATTAAAACAGAAATCGCCATTACAGAAAATCACCCATTGCATGGATCTACATAAATGCAGACCATTCCATTTCTCACTTAAGTCCCGCCATATGTAGTGATTGTAATTTAAAGATCCATTTTTGTTCTTTCTGTGTGAACATGCGATCCCTATCCCCACCCCGGGGTCTAGCAGGAAGAACATCAATGACACAAAAGCACAGATCTGTGATCAAATGATTCTTTTCATGCCAATGTGTAGTAAGGGTGGCGGATTCAATATGTCGCTGGATGGTGATACAGTATTCAAAATGTTTGTTTTCAAACAGAGAATGTCTTCCTCACATGCAGTAGATCAAAGTGCATCTAATGCTATACACTACCCATGCTGAATTACAGTTAGTTGAAAACTGCAATTTATGCAGGAACTTCAAGGAGTGGTGTTCAAATGTAGTAAGATTCAGAGATAGATCACATGCATGGCATTTACCACAAGGCTGATGACCAGTAGAAATCTAGGGTGAATTATCTTCTGTGTTGAAATCAGAGGATACAGGTATATCTCTTATATTCCAGCCATGGTAAAAGACAAAATGTGGTAAATCTTTAAAGCAATTAAGAGGAATAAGCATTGACCAATGGGAACATATTGATTTGCAGATTTGACCAGCCAGTGATGAAAATGGGAGTACACATATGAGACCTGCTAAAGGTTTCTTAGGTCGTTGATGAAACAATTGTCCCTATTAACATAGAGAGCACGTTTATATGTCTGCTTTATTACCCTCCGGTTGTATCCTCATTCATAGAACTGCTGACATATAGATTTGGCTTGAACCATGAAATTCTGGCGGGAAGAACATGTACATCTAAGGCGGAAGAACTATCCTATAGGTATACTATCACGAAGAGAGTGTGGGTGGTGGCTGTAATATAATAGGAGGGTGTTTCTGTCTGTGCTTTTTTTGTGTATGAAAGTCACCAATTTCTTATCCTGAATAATGTCCAGAACATCCAAAAAGGATATTGGTGAATCACTGACAGAGTGAGTGAATTTCAAATTAGGGTTTTGGACATTGAGCCAATTAATGAACATACAGTTGGATTTCAATACCTAGTCAGATAAAAAAGATATCATCTATGAATCTCTGCCATGTCACAACCAAAGGCCAGAATGCTGACGTGTAAACAGAACCTTCAAATTTGACCACATACAGACAAGCAATATCAAGGGCCATAGTGGACCCCAATGCTGTACCTAGTGTCTGAAGAAAGAAACAATTGTCAAATTTGAAGTAATTCTTGGTCAAAGCTAAACGGGTGAGAGTAAGCAAGAAATTAGAACCCAGATAGGGGATGGTCCTTGATCTAGGGCATGTCTTACTGTAGCCAGGGCTTGGTGTTGGGGAATATTTGAATAGTGAGCTTCAATATCTAAGCTTTCTAGTAGGACATGATCTGCTGGAAAATGCAGGGATTCTATGGATGCAAATAAAGTGGATAGAGTCCCTCACATAAGATCTAATCAAAGGTACCAAAGGCTTTAGAAAATGGTCCACACATTTGGTTAATGGTTCAAATACCGAACCCTTACTAGAGATAATGGGACATCCAGGAGTATTCAAAAGTGACTTGTGTACCTTTGGGAGGACATAGGACACTAGAATTGTAGGGTGTTTCTCAATCAAACAAATAGCTTCTTTGGATGTAATAAAGGCAGCCTGTACAACTGATTGTATTTCTAATTGTAAGGACAGGGTGGGGTCTTCTGGAAATTCAGAGTAAAAAGTGTCATCACATAATTGTTGAGTTACTTCTCTCACATAATCAGTCCTTTTTAGTATTACAATTCCAACCCCCTTGTCAGCAGGCTTAATCTGTATCAATGTATCAGAAGCTAAATCTTATAGGGCTTTATGTTCCACCTTTGACAGATTTTGATACACCCATGTCGGACCCAATTCTAGAGAAGAAACATAATGTAAAATTAGTTGTTCAAAGGCTGAGATTAGCAGTGATGGAGGACCCGGTGGTGATCAAGTCGATTTAGGTGTCATTACAGAAAGTTTGGTGACTGACTGTGTACCAGATGCCTGTGCGGAGAAAAAATATTTTAGTTTAATTTTATGAAAGAACTTTTGTAAATGTAAATGAATATTAAATGGGTCATGTTTCACTGTAGGGACAATGGTCAGTCCCTTTTGAAGTCGTTTTATCTATATTGGATAGTGGTCTAAATGAAAGGTTCAGGATGCTCTGAAATCCAATAGGCAAGTTAGTGGAAGGGATTATTTCTGGAGCCGGCATAGTCAAGCTCATATCAGGTCCAGTGTGGTTAGTGAGCTCGCTACCAGAAATCTGAGCTCTAAGGAAACTGCTGGTATCTTGAGTGCGAGATCAAGTCATCCGCTGTACTTGTGGTACTTCATTTGGGCGTATAAGGCCTCTTTGACAGCACATCTGAAAAAGGCAAAAAGACTGTCGGATGTTCAAGGAGGGTCCAGAAGATATTGAAGAAGGTGAATTTTCATCTCCAGAAGAATCAGACTTTGAACTTGCCATTTCAAAATCTTGTGATTGCACCAGAGCATCAAAAAATATTACTTTTGGATTTAAATTATTTACTCACATTTATTTGTTTGCTGCTGGGTTTGTGGCATATTGTGGACTCTTGGTCGAAGTGGCGATGGCTCCGCCCACGGGGAGGGGCCCCATGGGGAACCACAGCGATAGGCTAGACTCTAGTAAGCAGACACTGAGGAAAGAAAGCTTTATTGTACTGCTGAGTCTTGCTTCAAGGAAGGGATAGTACTGTAGGCCAGCGATATCACAATAAGCTCAGACAGTCTCTATTAGAGATGTGAATCGGAACCGGAATCTGATCGGTTCCGGTTCCGATCCAAATCTTAAAATTTTTATCGCCCAGCCCGATTTGAGTTCTGATTATCGGCTGCGACCGATCCAATAATCAAAAAACCCTCCCCCACCCTCCCGAATCCCAAAAAAGGTTTTAAATTTACCTGGTGGTCCAGCGGGAGCGCGAGGAGCGATCTCCCCCTCTCAGGCCATCAGCTGCGTTAATAAAAATGGCGCCGATGGCCCTTTGCCCTTTCCATGTGACAGGGCAAAGGTAGCGCCGGCGCCATTTTGAATATTGGCAATACGGCCTGAGTGCAGGAGATCGCTCCCGGACCCCCGCTGGACCCCCAGGGACTTTTGGCCAGCTTGGGGGGGCCTCCTGACCCCCACAAGACTTGCCAAAAGTCCAGCGGGGGTCCGGGAGCGACCTCCTGCACTCGGGCCGTATTGCCAGTATTCAAAATGGCGCCAGCGCTACCTTTGCCCTTACTATGTCACAGGGGCCGGCCGATGGGTCGGGTGGGTTTTTTTTTTTTATCGGGCCATCGGCGCCATTAATATTAGTGGCAGCCAAAATGGCACCGATGGCCCGAGAGCGGGAGATCGCACCGGCAACCCCCACCCCCCCCCCCCCCACACACACACACTGGACCACCAGGTAATTTAAAACATTTTGGGGGGGTTCGGGAGGGTGGGGAATTTATTTTAAAGGGTCGGGGTGGATTTAGGGGTTGTTTTGGTGTACCGGTTTTCCCGCCCTCCCCCCTCCCTCCTCCCCCTCCCCCGATTTACGATTTTTCACGATAAATCGGGGGAATTTCTATTGTATCGCGACTCGTACGATTTTTGACGATTTAAAAAATATCTGACGATTTTTTTAAATCGTCAAAAAACGATTCACATCCCTAGTCTCTATGATGATGGTCTCACCCAGATGTAGCAAGGTTGGGTAGTGTTCCACAGTGTGGGATAAGCCGAACGTGAAGGGTGGAATAAGGAGAGCTGGAGCGTAACGATACTCAGAGTGGCAATGCTGGTAACTTCCTTGGTAGAAGAATGGAGAGAGGGACCCGAGGTCTGAGGTGCAGGATACCTTGAGCAGGATAGGCCCTCAACAAGTGAGTACCTAGGAGCGCCGAAGGATCCTGGAAGAAAGTAGACAGGATCCCCGAGGAGCGGGTGTCCTAGGTTACGTAGTTGAACCCCAAAGGGCAGATAGAAGTGAGAGACCCCCGAGGAGCAGGTACCCAGAGCTTCTGTAGGAACGAGTTACCCTGGAGGGTAGAGAGGAATTCAAGCGAGCAGCTTAGAAGTGGTCAGAGTAGCAAAACCGAAGTCCTTGCTAACTCGTTGGGCTATAGCAGAGCGGAAGTTTAAATACCCAGAGGTACTGTCGTCTTGCGGTGGGGACACCCCTGAGGTTCCCGCCATGACGTATTCAAAAGGTCGAGGGAAAAATGATATTGGCACTGGCAGAGGAGGCACTTCAAGAAGGAGTCCCCATTAAAGTTAAAAAGGGACCTGTTCCAATCCAAAACTTCTGGAGAGGCAGGCAGTTCTAGCCAGAAAAAACTTAAATTTAAAGATGATGCACCACCACCACCTCCTGTTTCTGTCCCTGTTGTTTTGGAGGTGAGGGAAGGGGAGGCTGATTCATGCAAGGCAGTTGGGGCAGTGAAGAAAGCAAAAGAGCAAGACCCAAAAGCAGCAGTGCCTCAGCGTATTTCTCTAGTTAGTGCTGATGATGTAGTGCAGGCACTGTTTGCTTCTGATTCCGATGAAGAATCATCTTGTATGGGATTCCCTTCATCAGAAATGGAAGAAATAATAGCTGAAGAAGGTTTAGAATTAGTTAGTTCTGTCTTAGCCTCCAGTCCACTTCAGTGCTGGAGGAGAGAGAGGAAACTGGTGATGATGATGAGGAGGAAGAGCAGTCAGCACAGGTAGAGAGTGTGATTGATGCCCCTGGCATTGCTTCTCAGGGTCCACCCACTACTTCAACTCCAGTGCCAGCATCCATCCTGAAGGCTATAGAGAAGGGATCATGAAAGAAATCTGTGATCTGGAGCCACTTTAAAGTAAGGGAGGACCTGTGTTTTGCTCAGTGTAATTACTGTGCCAGGGATATTAGCAGAGGCAAGCAAGTGGGCCATCTAACCAATTCTGAAATGATGCATCATATGCAGAAGCAACACCCAACAGTACTGACATCTGGGGATGGTGGCAGTACCAGTCAGGGAATCCCTTTTTCCAGGCAGCATAAAGTGGTTGAAAAAGAGCAGAGTTATCCCACACCCTCAGCCCCTTCCAGCAGTCAGGTGGCAGGCCAGCAGCCCCCTGCCATGTGTCAGAAGCAACAACCCACCATGGAGGAAATGGGGTGGTGTTCAGTAGCACTATCCCAGGGAAAGAGACAGGCAGCCTCAAATGTTGTAACCAGGAGCATCAGGGAAATGATTGTCCTTGATGACCAGCCCCTGCTGGTAGTGGAGAATGTGGGTTTCAAGAACATAAGGACATGCCATACTTGGTCAGACCAAGGGTCCATCAAGCCCAGCATCCTGTTTCCAACAGTGGCCAATCCAGGCCATAAGAACCTGGCAAGTACCCAAAAACTAAGTCTATTCCATGTTACCGTTGCTAGTAATAGCAGTAGCTATTTTCTAAGTCAACTTAATTAATAGCAGGTAATGGACTTTTCCTCCAAGAACTTATCCAATCCTTTTTTTAAACACAGCTACACTGACTGCACTAACCACATCCTCTGGCAACAGAGTGCGTCGAGTGAAAAAGAACTTTCTCCGATTAGTTTTAAATGTGCCACATGCTAACTTCATGGAGTGCTCCCTAATCTTTCTATTATCCGAAAGAGTAAATAACCGATTCGCATCTACCCATTCTAGACTTCTCATGATTTTAAACACCTCTATCATATCCCCCCTCAGCCATCTCTTCTCCAAGCTGAAAAGTCCTAACCTCTTTAGTCTTTCCTCAAAGGGGAGCTGTTCCATTCCCCTTATCATTTTGGTAGCCCTTCTCTGTACCTTCTCCATCGCAATTATATCTTTCTTGAGATGCAGCAACCAGAATTGTACACAGTATTCAAGGTGCTCACCATATCGCTCACCATAGAGCGATACAGAGGCATTATGACACTTTCCGTTTTATTCACCATTCCCTTTCTAATAATTCCCAACATTCTGTTTGCTTTTTTGACTGCCGAAGCACACTGAACCGACAATTTCAATGTGTTATCCACTATGATGCCTAGATCTCTTTTTTGGGTGGTAGCTCCTAATATGGAACCTAATGGACTTCTCCTCCAAGAACTTATCCAAACCTTTTTTGAACCCAGCTATACTAACCACATCCTCTGGCAACAAATTCCAGAGCTTTATTGTGCGCTGAGTGAAAAAGAATTTTCTCCGATTAGTCTTAAATGTGCTACTTGCTAACTTCATGGAATGCCCCCTCTATTATTCGAAAGTGTAAATAACCGAGTCACATCTACTCGTTCAAGACTTCTCATGATTTTAAAGACCTCTATCATCTCCCCCCCTCAGTCGTCTCTTCTCCAAGCTGAACAGCCCTAACCTCTTCAGCCTTTCCTCATAGGGGAGCTGTTCCACCCCCTTTAGTACTGGACAGGATTGGACTAGGACAATAGAAGTGCTGGGGGTGTGGGAAGATGGTTAGGGCCTTTAAAGGTGACTTTTCTGTGGCTGATGTTAAGATGTTCATGGGATGCTTTCATTTGTAATCCATTTCACAATCTCTTTCTTCCATTTGTACATGAATATCTGAAAACCAGACAGGGGGACTTGTATCCTCCATGGTGTTGAAAAATAGAGTTCCCAGGTGGGCAAAGAATCACCCCGATGGGTGGAACCCCTTCCAAACTGGTCAAAATGTAACAATTCTGTCTCTACACACAGAGCTTGGATACTCTTTATCCCCAGAGGCGAAGACTGCTGTATATGGTGTATTCAGTGTTCTCAATTAGTATGTTAATCACAGTTAGTAGTTCTCTTAGACTCTTTTTGTTCTTGGATTCCTGATGGGAGGAATCCAGCTGGAACAGCAGCTCCAATGTTCTTTGGACAGGTAGGAAGAGGGGCAGCTAAATACATCCTCCCAGATCTTTTCAAAGCAATTTCTTCTTCCCAAAATAAAGTTACCACCGGAAGGTCCTGGTACCCGGTCACCACCTTCCTCCATCCTCAATGAGGTGAAGAGGAGCAGGTCTTTCCTAGCCGGTGAAACCCCCAAAACAGGGTTCACTGTTCCCTGAGTCCAGGCAGTGCACAAGGTCTCACAAGACTTCCTACAAATTAAAGTCTCTTTAAGCCCAAACTATTACCTGGATACAAACCTTACTCACAAGGGAATGGATAGAAAAGGCAGATCCCTGCCCCAACTCTTAGGCTATCAACAGGGTTTGCTGAAGTTTTCAGAATAGGCCTAAAAATACAAACCAACACACACCTGCATTAACTTCAAAAATCACCTCACACTGCCCCCAAAGCTCTTGGCAGAGCACTGCTATAAAACCTCTCCAAGAGGATGGTCCACTCTAGCACCCTCAAAGGGAGGGATTGTATTTGAATGGCACCTCACCTTACATATGAACCTTCACTGACTAGCTGGTACAGGAGAACCCAGGACCTATTGGCAGCAAAATAAAAGGTTCCGCTACAAATATATGGCTGCAAGTACTCTGGAAACAGGTACCAATGCAACTCCCCTGCTGTCAAATCTCTAATCCCCATTTCACGGTGCTGCTTTATGCTGCCTGTCTGCCTGCCTCCAAAGATATTATAGCCTAGCCAAAACCCACTACCTCTCCAGATCCAGTCCGCTGCCCAGAAGTCAATTCCATTGCCTGCTTAGGCAAGGAAAAATCATCTATGGCCATGGGTGTTCAACAGAATGGGGTTTGCCAGAACCAGGACTGGCATAAAATCTACCTCCGGAGATCAGGTAACTTGCATCTATGAATATTATCTTTTTGTACATACATTATCCAATATATCTGATTATGGAACCCCTTTGGGTTGGCCACCAGATGTTACCTAGTCCCTAACGTATAATGAATAGATAGAGGGAATACCATTTTACAGCTCCTCTTCTTGAGGCAGCTGAGTGGATAGACTTTGCTAATAAATAGGGACTAGGGATAGATTGGACGGAGAAGTCAAGGAGAGAGTTTGAGGAGAGAGGAGCCCTAGTATAGTGATTTCCTTTTTTGGTGAGGCCTACAGCTTCACCCAGGGTACTTTTGGGAAACACCTGCCTGTGCATTCCCTACCAAGCTAGATAACAATATAGAGAAATCAAGAGACTTTATAATGAATTGGACTATGCTAAGGACTATTTTGCCTGGGTTACTACCTGGAGTTCTAAAGAAAGGTTTACCCCCCTGGATTCAGAGGCCACATCACTATGACCTGTTAGTACTCTTCCAAAGCTAATAAAGGGCTGCAGGGACAGTGCCCCCAGAATATATTTGAACTATCAGTGAAATATCCCATTTAGGGTGAGAGGAGTTTGTTGATCACGATCTCATTTGGAGTGATTTAATGCCTCCCTTCCTGGAGGCTTAGAAGAAGAAGTAAAACCACATATAAGGGACTGGGTAGCATCAGTGAAGACTCTTTACGGTATCTTCAAACAGGACACAGGCGCAGGTTGGGTCACTGTGTGAAGTCTGCTGGATCCAGGTAGGATTGTGAAAATCCAACGGGAATCTGTTGCATCTGAGACCCTTCAGGAGAAGGGGATTACTAAGTTCTCATGTAAAGGGCATTAGGATTTCCCCAAGAACCCAGAAATCAGCACTTACACAGAGAGAAAGGGCACTCATTTGTACAGACATTTACCTCACCTGGAAGTTGATTACCTTTTAACAAAATAAGTAAACTTTATTTTTGGAACACCCAATCCTGTGTCCTGCAGTTTTTGTCTCAGCCAGCATCAAGAAAAAAAAATAATTATCCCACTGCACAATGAAGGGAGTCACCTCACTGCCTGGGCCCCAAGCACCTGATTTCCGCCATAGAAAGAACCCACGCCTAGGACTCATAGCAAAGGAAGATAGCCCTGAGAAACCTAAAATGCCTTTGGAGGAAATGCCTCTCAGAAGAAAAGGGTTGCATACAATGGTGCTTAAAGTTGTGTTTGAGGGTGGTGACAAGTGCAATCATGTGTTTGCATTGTTAACTGTGATGTTTGGCAACTGTACAGTGTACACCAGAATGTTAATGAAAAACTGCGAAGGTTAACAAAAATGATGCTCATTCCTGATTCTGAGATTCAGCTGAAAAGGAAGGACACGAAGATGAGGAGGACATGCAAGGTGTGCATATGATATTAGTGATGATGTGCATGAAGCATCTACATTAATCTCAGCAGAAGGAACTGCGTGCGCAGGTTGCAGTGTCAGCAAGCATCAAGCCTAGATTTGCAACAATGGCAGATTTAATGTTCAAGCGAGCAGCCTGGAATACTGATTCTTGTAAAGAACAAGCTAGTGAGCGAAGTGATTCTTCAAAAACCATCAGTAGCTGCGAAATGCCTAGAGCAAGGTGAGGTACCAATTACAGTACTTCCGCAAGGCCGCATCATGGCAGACAAGGCTGTAGTCCCTCAAGACAGTTCCAGTGGGAGCAGTCCACCTCAACAGATCAATAAGAGGATGACTATCCGAGTGACCTTATATCAGTGAGTGAGTGATGCCTTCCTTCCCATTGGCAATCTGGGGTTCACATTTGGTTTAACAGACCTGTCCCATCCCATCCAGTATTTCAAAATGAAGTTTTATTAAAGTTTTAGAAGCTACATTTGGATGGTGTTACACAGGAAGCAATTTGAGCCACTATAAATCTATGGGGATTAAGGAACTGAAACATGCACCTGGCAGCACAAGGTTCTGCTTGTTAATGGGTCCCCCATGACAGGCTAATTTGCATAGACAAAGACATCAGCTTTTCATGCAGGAAAGCCTCTTGCTTAGTTGTTTTTCTCAGTAAGAAGGCTGTGAAAGATCCAACAAAGCTGTAAAGTGACTTTGTTTCCTAAAAGTTTAAAACTGTGTCTAAGAAAATTTCTAACTGAATGATATTAATTGTCATACTCCTGCCATCTTAAGGATGTTATTAAGGAGACCAGTACAAAGTGTTTAAGAGTATATTAGAACTATGTGAAGAACTATTTTTTGTTTGTGACATCACCAAAGGCAGTGATCCTCCAAGAAAGAAAAAAAAAGCCATGTGCCAAAGAGACTGGTCCTATGAAGAGGCAGAAGTTACAGCTGAAGCTCTGCCCTTGTTTGGGAAAGAAATAGTGGGAACAGAGAGAAAAAAAAAACCATCATTGTTAAAGTGTGAGCAGTAAGAGTGGACGAGACTTTGAATGTAAGAAAAATCCACAGCCAAGCTGAGGAAGAAGTGAAGACAAAGTTAGAGATAATTAACTGAACAGGGATGCAGAATTTACTTATTCAAGTCAGGAGTGATTTACAATTTAAAGTGTGACTGGAAAATTGTAAAGACAAGATTTCAAGCAGAAGGAGAGAATTCAGTCTCATTACTAAGGCATAGCTCTGAAGTCAGTTACAACACAGTGTGAAACTTCTTGCCAGGATGGATAAAGGGGGAAAGCTGTATCAGTGGAGAAGGGACTTTACCCCTGTTTTCCTTCTGTAAGCTGTGATATAATTCCTTTAAAGAAAAATCAGACACTCTGCCAGGTTAGTGCACACTTTTGAGAGTTAGTGCACACTAACCCGAAAATCAGGGCCCCCCAAAAAAAAAAAAAACAAAACCGTGGAAAAAACAAAATTCCCTTGGGGGGGTCCCCGAAATGAAACCCAACACAAAATTTTTACCCAAAGCACATCTCTAAATTCATTAGCTAGAATATCAGAACATTGTATGTTCTTGCTGCACACGTACTAGGGCCACATTGTAGATTTTTGGAAGACATATGGTGAGAGGCAAGGAGTTTCTCTTTATGATTTCTTAAAGTCAGGCCATTAAGGTAGTTCATGCAGTTCCTGGAAAGATCCAAAGAGAAGAGGATCAGATGAACAAAGCCAGGAGTGTACCTCTCTCAATCAGTGCTTCTAAAGATCTGCAGGCTCCTATTTGAACATCAGAGATAAAGCATCCCACATCATAAAGCTAAGTTTGCACTTTCACAACAGCCTATGTCGTGCCAAACACTAGTGACATTCACTATAAAGGAGAAATACATAAATAGAGATAAAGGAAGTAAATTGAACTTACCTAAGAGAAGACATTCCAAGACACTGTAAGATAGAGAGCACCACAAGCATAACTTCCAGAGAATACATTGATGTTAAGTAAACTACAGGATAAAGAGCAAACTTGGACAATGTTGTTACTTGCTTCTTTATGAGAGAGACCTAGAAGAAAATGCTAATTCCATAGTAAATGAGTTTGTACAGTTGTTCTAATAACTGTTCTAAAATTTCAATTGCTTAAGATTTAAAGTGAATTGTATTTACTGTTGGTAAATAATAAGTGCTGAACCTACTTTTTAACATCATTGCCAGATGGTTCAATTTTTTTTATTTAATGATTGTTACAAAAATAAAGAATTTCTTATTTTCAACCAATTCTTTCCTACATAACATCTTTTCTTACTCCCTGCTTCCCCTCCCAACCACAGGGAGCACTACTGGCTGGATGGGATTTCCCATTTATTTTAAATTATCCAGATGGGAAGAGGGCAATATGTGGAGCCCCTTTCTCTGCCAATTGCAGCTAGGGGGCACAACATCATTTTGGCATCACGTCACGGGATAGAATCTGAGTTTTAAAAGAAAAAAGTATTATTCTAGAAAGTCTTGCATTTGCTGTTTTTAAATACTCTCTGGTTTCAGTGAACGAGAATAAAAATGGAAGCAGAACTTCAGGCTGAGACTGAATCCTTACAGAGGAGGTGGGACAAACATCAAGAAAGAGAGAGACAGCAAGAACCTAAAGAGAGAGGAGCTGAAGGAGGCTCAGCCTTCCATAGAGAGACAACTGTAATATATATCCCTAGGGATAAGAGGATTCTTGTATTCTCCGGAAGACCCCCAAGCTGGAGACTTACCCATAGAAGAATGGGTACAGCAAGCCAGAAAAGCTTTAAAGATATTGGGGCGGATTTTAAAAGGCGCGCGAATAGCCTACTTTTGTTTGCGCTCCAGGCGCAAACAAAAGTACGCTGGATTTTAGTAGATACGCGCGGAGCCGCGCGTATCTGCTAAAAACCTGGATCGGCGCGCGCAAGGCTATGGATTTTGTATAGCCAGTGCGCGCCGAGCCGCGCAGCCTACCCCCGTTCCCTCCAAGGCCGCTCCGAAATCGGAGCGGCCTTGGAGGGAACTTTCCTTTGCCCTCCCCTCACCTTCCCCTCCCTTCCCCTACCTAACCCACCCGCCCGGCCCTATCTAAACCCCCCCCTTACCTTTGTCGGGGGATTTACGCCTCCCAGAGGGAGGCGTAAATCCCCGCGTGCCAGCAGGCCTCCTGCGCACCGGGACGCGACCTGGGGGCGGGTACGGAGGGCGCGGCCACGCCCCCGGACCGCCCCGGGCCGTAGCCACGCCCCCGTACCCGCCCCCAAAATGCTGCCGACACGCCCCCGAAACGCCCCGACGACCGGGCCCGCCCCCGACACGCCCACCTCAGAGAACCCCGGGACTTACGCGAGTCCCGGGGCTCTGCGCGCGCTGGGAGGCCTATGTAAAATAGGCTTCCCGGCGTGCAGGGCCCTGCTCACGTAAATCCGCCCGGTTTTGGGCGGATTTACGCGAGCAGGGCTCTGAAAATCCGCCCCATTGAGAATACCAGAAATAGATTAAAAAAAAGTTGTCAGAACGGATTACTTATTTATTTATTTATTTAATATATATTTATATACCGGACTTCACGAATAGAATTCACATCAGGCCGGTTTACATGGAACTTAGGGGATGAACAATTGTAACCAAAAACGAGAAGGCTGAATCAAGCAAAGTTACATAAAACAAGGGCATTGAACTTGCGGGCTAGAGTAGCCAGGAAGAAAGGTAGAGCGGAAAAGCAACAAATAAATAATATATAACTGGTTATGAGATTGGTAATTATCTCATTCCTTAGGCTGAGTTCGAAGTGACATTTTGACTAGGGGAAGGCTTGGAGGAAAAAAGGGTCCTTCTAAATAAATGGCAAAGTACATGCCTGAAGATGAAGAAAGAACTATATAAGACTTATTCCAAATGCTTACTGAAGAATTTAGAGAGAAGAGGTTAGTAACACTGACCCTGAGAGACTTTTATGAGAGAAAACAGCAGAGAGGAAAAAGCATAAGATTATATGTGTGTACCCTACAAGAACATCTTTCTAAGATCAAGAAAAGATGCTTCCTGGATGGTGGATCTGGAAATTATGCTGAAAGAGCAACTAATAACCGGGCTGCTGGATGACACATTATGTCAAGAAATGAAACACAGGCAGTAATCCAATAATGGATTGCACAATTGGCTGAATATCAGTTTGAAGTTCAATATAAATGAGGAAGAGAGAATATAATTACCAACATATTCTCTAGAATTCCCAAGGAGGCAGAACTTGAAGAGGAAGAAGATGACTCTCCTGATTTCTTGGCTATTCTGAATATGGAAATACAAAGAGACCCCAGTCAGGAAGATAACATCAGGATTGAGACTGAGAATCCCAGAGGAAAACACTGTATGTGTGTGATAGCAGGTGGATGAAGATGATTCTGAGGTGATGCTCAGAGACTTTGAGATAAAGAAGTTTCAAAGGAGAGACCTTGATCTAAATCCAATACTAATGGCTATATTGGATGAGGAACCTTGTATGTTGAAAATTGCACAGAAGAAACCAGAGAAGAGACAGGGGGCAATACTGATGGTCAGTATCTAAGCAAAAGTCGAGACAGGTATCAGTCTGAGGAATAGGATGGATCAGGAACTCAGGAAACACAGGAACCACAGGAAAATCAGGAACCACAGGAAAATCAGGAACAACAGGAAACTCAGGAAGCCCAGGAGTGCAGCAAAGCCCAGGAGTTATTGAAAAGTCGTTGCCAAGGCATTAGCAGAGTGCAGGGACTATCCTTATATAGTCCCTGCACTATGATGTCATTCAAAAGGGCCGCGAGGATAGGGGTTGCTGGACCTTTAATTTAAATGTAAACAGAACACACCTGGGGAGCTGGGAAGTCAGAGGCGTTGGGTTAGAGCGGCAGGCCCTGACTGCGCATACTGCCCTGATTGCAGCAGAGCCCGAAGTCCCAACGGCTGCGCCATGGCCAGGCCCCAAATGCAACCCTGAAGCCCTCGGACACAACCCCGAAACAAAGGTAAGCGGGATCGGACGTCGAGCAGGATGTCCGACCCACGCAACACCTCATGACTGCTAAGACAATCTCTAAGTATTGGATTATGAACTAAGGAGTTCCACAGAGAATATATTCTGACCAGGGCAGCAATTTCAATTCTGAACTTATTCATCAACTCTGCAAGTTATATGGAATCACTAAAAGCCACACTACTGCTACCACCCTCAAGGAAATGGAATGTGTGAAGGCTTCAATCGTACATTACATGACATGCTCTGATCTTTACCTAATGAAAAGAAGAAATACTGTGTGCAATACTTACCTGAACTTTTTCTGGCTTATAATTCTCACATGCATGCATCAACTGGATATTCTCCATTCTTTCTCATATATACGGTCATGATCCAAGACTACCACGAGATCTGAATTCCCTGATAGAGGAGATCAAGAAATAACTTCCTTAGATGGCTGACTAGAAGAACATATGTACAAATGGGATGTCACCATCAACACTGATTCCAGAACAGCTGAAAAGAATGGTGAAGTGCGGAAGTGGTATTATGATAAACAAGCCAGAGGAGATCTTCTCAGATGAGATGATCTATTCTTGCAATGACAACAAAGATTCAAAGGTAGACATAAAATGCAAGGTTTTTGGCAAGAACAACCATATGTTGTCAAAAAAATAATTATTTGCAAATAACACATTGCAAATTCAACCTGAAGGGGGAGGACAGTCCAAGTTTATGCACAGATATCATGATAAAATTAAGGTATCTTTTTTTAAGGGCAGAAGCAGAAGAATCAGCTGAAGAAGTCCAAGAAGGAGAGTCTCAGAGATTGTGACATATTGTACATGCTTTTAGAAATGCCTTCACTGCCTTCATCTGTCTCGACCTTTGCTTAGATACTGACCATGACCAACTAAAATACTCTTGTCTGAGAGATAGTGGTACTGGAGATGACTTGGGAATATCATTTGTTGAGGAAGAAATGACAGATTCAGAAAGCATTCCACAACAGATTAAGCTTGAGATCAGACACTCTTACTGAGTAAATTAAGGGAGGCCTTCCAATTATTTGTGTGAGAACTATTATTTTTATTGATTTGGATTCACCACTGAAATTGGGTACTTTTAAGTCTCTTAAAACAGGACTAAGATAGGTAAAAATAAAGAGAGATGGAAAAAAAATGGAACGGTCTTGATCACAAGCCTTAAAGAAGGAAGCTTCAGTTTTCACAAATGGATTAGCACAAAAAAAGGGGACAGATTCCCAAGCTGCTCTGAGGGAATAGGATGATGAATAGATGGGCAAGGGGGTTCACTAGTCTCTGAGGGGAGACAAACTTGGAAAATTGATAATTTCCCAATGAAGAAAATAGAGCTGTTTTTCTAAGCAAGAGAGGATCACAGGTGGTGTACCTCTTCTACTTCAAGACAATATTGACTGTAGTGGAAATGATCATAATACAGAAATTGCCTATCAGGAATGAGACATACACACATGTACAGTTACCCCAAATAGACATGCCCCTGTTTAAACTATGTGTAGTTTAAGGTTTAAATTTAATTCTGAGGGTGTCTCTGTTTGCCGGGAAAGTAATCACTACTGTTGGATTCCCATCCATCTCAGTTACGCTTATTTCAATAAAGAGGACTTTTTTTTTCACAATAATGCAATTAGAGATTTACATCGATGTGCAATTAACCCTAATTGTAATAATTGACTGATTTTAGTCCTATTGCAGGTCATTGACAAGCTAATATAAAATACAACTAAATTTGATTAAGCATATCTACTCTAAACATTTTTAAATAACTTTAACAACTCAACAACATTGATATAGACAGAGACCCAGTAGCAAGATGGGGCTATCCAGTCTTTTGTATCAGGTGCCACATATGTGATTATCTACCTGTTAGCACGAGGTTATATGTGCACTCAATGCAAAGAGCTCCTGGCTCTCCAAGAGTGAATTTGATCTCTAGAAGCCAGAGTTGCTGCCCTGGGTGATATAAAGCAGACAGAAGTATGTAAAGAAGGCTTTCATGGATATAGTAAAGCAGTCCCAACTCCAGTCTGGCAGCTCCTGTGCTGTACTGGAGGAGCAAGGTCACCTCGAAGGAGATCATCACCTTATGAGGCAGGAAGTGATCCTGTAGCTAGAACTTACCCTCCAGGTGTTGAGGTATCCTCTTCTATCAAGGATGTGCCTCCAGGGTGTATGTCCAGAAGGGAAGGGTAAGGTCTGCTGTTATAGTTGGCAATTTGAATCATTAGGAAAGTAGGTAGGTAAATGGTGGTGGGTGTGAGGATCACTTGGTAATTTTCTTCCCTAATGCAAATATAATGGATCTCATGTATTGCCCAGATATAATTTGAATGTGCTGGGAAGAAGCCAGTTGTCTTGGGGCATGTAGGAATCAATGATGTAGGAAGGTGCGGGGAGGGAGTTTATAGAGGATAAATTTGGGCTTTTAGGTAGGAAATTGAAATCCATGTTTGCATTCTCATAAATGCTCTTCATTCAGTGCGATTGATCCCAGAGGCAGGCTGAGCTTTGGAGTCTCAATGCATGGATGAGATGATAGCAAAGAAAAGAGTAGAGATGTGAATCGGAATCGGAACCGGAATTGGTTCGGTTCCAGTTCCGATTCAAATCTTATAATTTTTATCGTCCGGCCCAATTGGTTTTTTGTTTATCGGCTGTGCTGGCCGTCCAATACTCCTACCATGTGACAGGGACCGGCCAATGGCACGGATACCCTGTCACATGGTAAGGGCAAAGGGCCATCGGCGCCATTTTTATTAGTGGCAGCCGACGGCCCGAGAGTGGGAGATTGCTCCCTGCGCCCCCACTGGACCACCAGGTGATTTTAAAATGTTTTAGGGGGGTTGGGGTGGGTGGGGGAGGCTAAGGGGTCAGGTTTAAAGGGTCGGGGTGGGTTTTTTGTTATCGGGCCATCGGCGCCATTTTTATTAGTGGCAGCCGATGGCCCGAGAGCGGGCGATCGGTCCCGGGGCTTCCACTGGACCACCAGGTGATTTTAAAATGTTTTGGGGGGGGGGGGTTTGGGAGGGTGGGGAAAGTAAGGGATTCATTTTAAAGGGTCTGGGTGGGTTTAGGGGTTGTTTTGATGTGCCAGTTTTCCCGCCCTCCCCCCAAATAACTCCTGTTAGTGGACACAAACCCGATCAACGATTTTTCACGATAAATCAGGGGAATTTCTATTGTATCGCACTCTTTAACGATTTTTGATGATTTAAAAAATATCAGATGATATTTTAAATCATCAGAAAACGATTCACATCCCTAGAAAAGAGGGCTTTATATTTGATAGGAACTAGGGAACATTTGGGGAACATGTTCTGATGGGAAAGGCTCCACTTTAACCAGGGTGGAATCCAGCTGCCAGTGCTAGCAATTCAAAAATAGATATTAGAAGCTTTTAAACTAGATTAAGGGGGGAAACCCATAGTTACCTGGAAGCCCATGGTTCGGAAGCAAGTATCTTCAAAGGATACAGTCAAAACAGTGACATTAGAATACTGTGTGCAATTTTGGTCATCGCATCTCAAAAAGGATATAGCTACACTGGAGAAAGTGCAGTGAAGGGCGACCAAAATGATAAGGGGCATGGAACGGCAGCCCTATGAGGAAAGGACAAAGACGTTAGGGCTGTTCAGTTTGGAGAAGAGACGATTAAGGGGGGATATGATAGAAGTCTACAAAGTCATAAAAGGACTTGAACAGGTTAATGTAAATCAGTTATTTATTCTCTCAGATAACAGAAGGACCATGTGGCATGCCATGAAGTTAGCAAGTAGCTCATTTAAACCAAATCAAAGCTCTGGAATTCATTGTGAGAGGATGTGGGTACAGTAGTTAGTGTAACTGGGCTTAAAAAAGGTTTGGATAAGTTCCTATGGAAAAGTATATAAACTGTTATTAATCAATAAGGAATAGAGCTTGAGATCTATTTAATATTTGGGTACTCACCAGGTACTTGTGACCTGGATTGGCCACTGTTGGAAACAGCATATTGGGCTTGATGAACCCTTGGTCTGACCCAGTATGGCATGTTCTTATGTTCTTATGTAGACAGAGTAAAATGATTGTAACGTTTTCTTGAGAGATGGCTCCTCAAGGATGCTAACTTTGATTGTACAAATCCATATGTGTTAAATGGGAAATTGTTATTTTAATACTACAAGTGTTCATATATTTGGTGGTTAAGGGATTTTAAGAAGACTGAGTAAAGATGGTACAAATAAAATAAAATGTTGGGACAACATTTCACTAAGCAAACTGAAGTGTAAATGAGTGAAAGATATTTACATTCTGTATGCCTGGTTAAAGAAAACCAAGAAAAGCTGCAGTGGTAAAAAGAGAGGCAACCTGTATTATTCTTTTCTCATCCATGCCTGATTACCTCCTAAGGCTCTGAAGGACAGCATAGTCAGGTTACTGCTGTTGTCAGAAGCCGGGTCAGAGGGGATAAAGCTCCTGTTAGTAAAGAGGAAGCAGGACTCACAGAAAAAAAAAACAATCTATAAACACCTAAAACCAGAAGCCCTAATGTTAATTCCACTTCAGCAGCATTTTTCTGACTGTCACGAGACATGTTAGTTTTACCCTACTGATGATGATGAGTTGTGGTTTTGAGAACTACACTTTATGAGCCTTTAGTCTCTTTTAAATGTTATGTAGCTAACCAAGTCTATACATTTGATTCTATTGTCAAATATTTTATAATGGGAAAAAAAGAAGCTTCAATGTGCAATAGAGTGCAAGATAGAACACAAAAGTATAATACTAAGAGGCAGAAAAAAAATAAAAAAATACAAATTCAGTGTATAGCAAATGGTCATAAGAAGAAGCAAGCTAAAAAATACTAAACCCAGTGGCAGTACTGATAGCACTTAGAAGGGTTTGGAGGAGGGAATCTATGCCATTACTCAATAGGTCTGTCTCAGGGCACATAAGAACATAAGAAAATGCCATACTGGGTCAGACCAAGGGTCCATCAAGCCCAGCATCCTGTTTCCAACAGTGGCCAATCCAGGCCATAAGAACCTGGCAAGTACCCAAAAAACTAAGCCTATTCCATGTTACCATTGCTAATAGCAGTGGCTATTCTCTAAGTGAACTTAATAGCAGGCTCAAAAGGGAGCCATGGTCTTTGGTACCTAGGCAAAAGCTGTCATTGTCATGACTGAACAAGATGGGAAGTGGTTTAAAAATGAGATTGAAGCCCTGGCTATCTCTCTATTTTTGTTTGTTTTGGGGTTTTTTTAGTCCTGGCTAGCATAATGAAAGCTAATGGCACCATAACTCCAACAGAAGTTAGCTTTCATCCAGCTAAAAGTCAAATGACACAGGAGAAAATTGTTAGGCCAACGAAAAACTAAAGGGATAGTTTAGTTATCTAGTCTGGGTTTATAGTTAGTCTAGCAGTACAAATGCTTTAGGTTAAATTTTAAAGTTTAGAAATAAGGGGAAATAAAAGAAATTTCAAACACTCCAAGCAAGCATAGGTTGTCCTGCACCAATGAGCATTAACTTGTTGTTTATGATGTTGTACTAGGTTATTTCTCACATACAATAGTGAAAAGTGTCCTGTTTTGTAATCACATAGTGAGAGTGCTGTGTATTTTACTATCAATTTTCCCATGCATATCTACAGTAGAATGCTATGTATTTGACAGTGTGAAATTCAACTTCTGAAATGGTAAATATTTCTTGCCATCCATCCTGGTTTCATAGGCTGACAAAAAAACCCCCAAGAGGATTGTACAATACATAAAGAAGGCAGTGCCATTCGCCTGGTGAAGGAAGTTGTCACTTCACTTTGTTCTCCCTCATTTTCCATTTCATTGAATTGATCTGCTTGACAGGGATAGGCCACAAATGTGACAATGTGGTACTGTAAGAGAATAGAAGGTGGGGAGTTCAAGGGAGCTCAGTGTCCCCAGGTCTACTTACCCAATTACATCATTTCAAGCTCTGCTCTTCTTGTTTCCATTTCCTAATAGATCCAAAGATAATTCAGACTCAAAAGTAATTTAGGTCATTAGTGCCAAGTAGGGGCTTTTAAGGGGTGCAAGACTATCTCACAATCTCACAAACAAGCACATGCAATTCCACCCCGACACAGACAAGATATTCATACAACCACCCTTAATGTGGACTGGCTTTAAAATACGTGCAAATTTGAATACAGAACTGGTGAATATAGCTGAGCAGGCATCATTTTGGGAAAATCAGAGAGCTAATGCAAGGTGGAAACAGGGGAAGAAGGATGTTACTGAGTGAAGGTGATGCAGCAGGAGATGAAGACTGAGACCAGAGTATAGCGAGGCACAGAAAGCATAGAAATAGATAGAGCGGAGATAGGGGGCATGGAAGAGGAGTCAGGGGGAAGCAGGGCTAAGGGATGAGGAACTTTGGAATGAAGAGCACAAGAAAAGGAAAACAAAATGAGGTAGAAATAAATTTCTCAGAGAGAGAGAGAGAGACAGAGAATTTAACCGTGAGAAGTTAGTGGGAAAAAAACCTTATGAAAAAAAAGGCAAAATATTTTATTTTTGACTTCAAACAAGTAGCATGAAGGAGCTTTGGAGACTTTGCAGAAAAGTATAGTGCTCTCAAATGCCCTGTAAAATGAACTTAATCTTGTTTTGCAAAACATGTTTAAATGTGCAGTACTGTGCTCCATGCATTGTAGGTATTATTATCTGTAAGGATAGCGGGGAATCCTTTCCTCCATATTCACTGATGGGCTACAGTGGGTAGAACAACATACATTTTTGGCTTGGAAAACATCTAATGAATCTGTAAAGCAATCTGTTTACAGATCGAGGAGGTTATTTTCAGTGGCTCACATAAGTCCGCTTTGAAAACTATCACCTGTGTAACACGAAAGAGCAGATTTAGCCTATATTATCTAAAATCAAAAGTATGTGTGTAAATGGTTTCCCCATCCCAGCTCCGGCCCCCAGAATGCTTCTTTCTAGTGTGCATAAAATTATTCACAAAATTGCTGTTTTTATATGCACACCCATCCCCATCCCCCCAGGTAATTTTCAGAAACCCATTTATGTGCATATAGCTATGTTTATGGGGTAGATTTTAAAAGCTGCGCAAGCGCATCCATGTGCACTTGCTACCCGGCGTGCACACATGGACACGTGATTTTATAACATGTGCACGCAGGCGTGCGCATGTTATGAAATCGGGGGTCGGCGCGATGGGATGGGGGATGCCTTCCCCCATCCCCTCCCTGCCGGCACACGATCCTTCGACACAATGGTAATGGCCGCTGTGTCAGAGGCCTCTGGCCCCACCCTGCCCCCAGACCACCCCACCCCGGCCAAACCCAGCCCCCGAACCGCCCCTTTTTGCAAGCCCCGGGTCTTACACACGTCCCAGGGCTTTATGCACGTTGCCGAGCTTTTTTAAAATAGGCCCGGCGCGTGTAGGGCTTTTAAAATCCGGCTCAATGTATGTAAATCCTTTTGGAATTTAGGCCCATTATGATCAGTGTCTCTTATGATATAAGAAAAACATCTACATCATCTCACAAAATGCACATTTATAGCTTTCTGGTCATCTTGCCCAAGCAGCGTGGGATGCAGGGGCAGCAGAAGGCCTTTTTGGTTGGAGGGGGAGGGGAAACCAAAGTCCGCACCAACTCCCACCTCCAGCTTCCATTGCCAGTTTCATACTTTAAGTTTACAATAATTTTTTCCATGTATTCATTCTTTGTGGTAAATCAGTGTATAATTATTGATTCCAAGACCAACCAATAAACAGCTTGATGCCAGAAAACCAGACATAGAGCTAAAGGAGAAAATGATAAAAATAGCATTGCTAACTGAAGTGTCTACCCTAAGGGACTATTCTGTATTATGAATGGAGAGAAGATCATCAAATACCAGAGATGTAATCAGAGAACAAGAAACCAGCCTAAAAAAAACAAACCAGAAACAGTCCTAATTATTTGGGCACCACTCATCTGATGAAAAGAACATCTCTAAGCTCACCTTGACATCAAACTTCAGAAAGAAGCTGTTTGGTACAAAGCAAGTATTAAGAAGAACCCTGTCAGTAAATCTGAAAGATTGAGCTCATACCCAACAAATCCTAGCTTATGAGGGAGGTTCATTCCTATCGTGATATGTTCAAGGCAAACCCAATATAAACTCTGCACCTCTAGTTCTGTAAATGTATATTCTGCATCCACAGATCGGGACAGAACAGGATAGATTGGTACAGAACGGTTCCCTGTACAACTCACCATACCAAATATTCCTCAGGGAACTTTCCACTTAAACAATCTCACTGAAATTTGACATCAGTACTAACACCTCAGCTATATGCTCACACTCCGTTAATAAATTTCAGTGCGTTGCAAACATTGCAACATGCCCTAGAACACCAAAACACCTCCTAGTGGGAGTTACAGATTAAAAGCTGGACTGCTACAGAATGCCACAAGGAAACTACATGCTTGCAGAATTCTTCAGCTTGGTCACACATGCAAAATGACCTTCACCAAATACAAAATAAGTGATCACAAATTAGAAACAAGATATATACAGACACAAACTGAAATTCTAACCCCAGGAAGTAAGACTCTGCAGGCAATGCAGTACTGGAGCACTAGAAACAGAAATGTGTTTCCAATTATACTAAGCCAGACCCCAGTCATTGTTCTTGTGGGGAGTTGGGACTGTTATATACATAACACCTCCCACAAAAATAATGCCAGGGACTCACCAGCTCCAGCCTAATATCCCCCACTACAAGAAAAATGATATAGGCTCGGCAGCCCCAGCATAATCCCCATCGCTAAACATCAATGAAGGCTTGGTGGCCCCAACATATCCTTCCCCCACACACACACAAAATGATGAAGGTTTGCTGGCCCCTCCCCCTCTTCCCTACCACACACACAAAAATGATGAAGAATTGGTGGTCCCAATATAATACCCCCCAAAAATGACAAGGCCTCTCTTCTCTCCCCCCTCAGTCCCCTCCTCTTTCCTCTTGCCCCTACCCATTTCTTTTGTTCTATCCCCCTCTTCCCAGTCATTTTCTCTTCCCCATTCAGCACCCCCACCTCTCTCCCTATTCTTCTCCCTTCAGCCCCTCCACTCTCCCTTATCCCCACCCCCTCTTGTATTCTCCCTCTTGCCCTGTTCTCTCCCCTCAGCCCCCACTCTCTTCCCACCTACTTGCCCTTTTCTCCTAACCCCATCCCACCCTTATCGCTCCTTCTTCTGCCTTCACTCTCTCTTCTACTCTTGCCCCACCATATACCCCCAATTCCCTCCTACCCATACCACCTCTACCACTCTGTACCCAGCATGAGTGTCTCCATGAGACTTCTGTGTCTTTCTTCCCTTCATAAGATGTTTAACATTCCCATTTCCCCACCTCAACATCCTCTTTTCCCACTTTTCCCCACTTCCTCTCTCCCTCTTTCTGTCCCAATGCTACTCTGTCTCTGTCTTTCTCCCCTCTCCCACCACAAGCTAAACACCCAGACTTGAACAAGTAAAAACAAAGAACATAGTCCCCATTCCAGCAGCCTTCTCCAAATCTCGGTCAGGCCGATACAGAAAAACATGTGGGAGAGTCAGCGAGCGCCCGGTCTCCCGGCACACGCACAGGCCACTCTCCTGGGCGCGCGATTCAGGAGGGTGGCCTATGCAAATTAGGGCCCGCGGTAAAAAGAGGTGCTAGGGACACTAGCGCTTCCCTAGCGCCTCCTTTTTGACAGGAGCTGCGGCTGTCAGCGGGTTTGACAGCCGACACTCAATTTTGCCGGCTTCAGTTCTCAAACCTGCTGACAGCCACGGGTTCGGAAAACGGACGCCGGCATAATTGAGCGTCTGTCTTCCGACCCACGGGCCTCGGCCCGATTTAAATTTTTTTTTTTTTTTTTTTTCTCCGACTTAATAAGCAAGCATGGGTGTAGCTTGCTTATTGTGGTGGTTACTATCCCTAACTAATTAAGCTAGAAATTTCACTTAGATGCAGTTCCAACACTGCTCTCTACATTAATGGAGGGGGGAAGGGAAACAGAACCAAAAGTTACTAAGGCCAAGAGTAACAGATAAGTATGAGAAAAAAAAAAAAAAAGAGTGTGAAAGCTTGCTAGGCAGACTGGATGGGCCGTTGGTCTTCTTCTGCCATCATTTCTATGTTTCTATGTTTCTATAATATCGCTATGATATTAAGTTGGAGGGTATACAGAAAAGCAGTTTTTTCCTGCTTTTTTGTACACTTCCCCGGCGCCGGCAGAAATTAACGCCAGTTATGAACTCCTTCCAGAATCTTAATGTAGCTTTAGACCTTCAGGAAGAACTGTCATGATCTTTACTACTTGTCAGCTGCTGAAATAATTTCAGGAACAACATAAACCTTAGTACAATGCCTTCTCTGAGCTTGCATGTGAAAATGTGCCCAATTCTGCCCCTTATTAGCAGAAATTGCACTTGGTTGGAATGGAAGCAGTGGCTTCAACAGGTCTTTTTACCAGTACTATGAGTCAGAGGTCACCATCCAGATCCTGACCCTATGTGTGAGATCAGTATAGTAAGGTGTGTTAATGTAGTGTACCACTCTCCTTTGGGAGGGGTTTGAGGGTTAAAAGATTATTTTCCCATGTGACACAATGGGGAGTCAAGAATCAAACTTAGCATAGGACTGAAGGACCAGTTGTTGCTCCATGTAGAGGATACATGTGGGCCTTATCCCTCCACAGGGAAAGTTTCTGAAGAAGAGGAGAAGGAGAACAGAGTTCAAGGAAGGGAAATACCTGGGAGCCCAGAAGAAGGAGTCCATGAGGAAAGTCCAGAAGGAAGAAGAGTTCCTGAGAAAGTAGCAGATTCAGAGGAGACCCAAGAGAGATGAAGATTCTACCGAGTCCTGGCTGAGGGGAATAGACTGCCTGGGGAAAATCCAGAGAGTGTGTTCTGATCATGCAAATCACTGCACAATTGCTTAGTGTAATTGTGCTGGACTTCATTTTTCCTGCCACCAGTTTTAAAAAAGACTTAGTTTGAACAACAGAACTGAAGAGTGATTCTTGGTGTTACCGAAGAAAGAAGGAAAGAAGCATAGAAGAAAAAAATGGAACGTTGAATGAAAACATGGAAGCAGAGAAGAGAATGAGAGGGAAATTCTTAAACAATCAAGGTAGTGATAAACATAAGTGTGTCTACTGTAAATTTTGAAATTGCTTTGATCCTGATAGTACATAAGATATCTATGGACCTTCATTTTCTGTTTTCATTTTAATTTTCCTGGGAATTTCAATGTTATAATGAAAGAATCAGTGGAGAATGACTGTTATAAAACACAGGAGAAAAATCAATTGGAAAAGTCATTTTTCCATTGTTTTATTTGTTAGAGTATTGAAATTCCAAGGAAAAATAAAATATAAACTGAAAATGAAAGTCCCAAGAGTCATCTCAAACTCTTGAAAGGGTAATAAGAGCCAAAAAAAGGTTGAGAACCAGAGCTCTGAAAAACAAATCCCGCTACCTCCTCCCGATACTGCTTCCCTCCTTCCTGCCTTATGCCTGCCTGCCAGAGAGAAAGAAATGAAAAACAGCCAAGCAGAGAGAAGTAGAGCAGAGAATGATAAAAGAGACTCACAGATTAGAAAATAAAGCGAGGGACAGCAACGGTTACAAAACTGTTTTCTTTTCTGAAAGAAAATGTTAATGAATTAATCAATATAATGACTCTTGGGAGCCAATTCAAAGCATTAGATTCTGTGTATATGACCCACATGGAGAGGATTTATTTTCTGGGAAAAATCTAAGTCGATTGGCTAGTTTGACATTTTCTCCTGTCTGTTTCTCTGCTTTGCAAGTCATGTCTCACTAATAAACTTATGAATGCTTCATAGTATCAGAAAATTTCACAATTTGAGGCTTGGTTGGTAAAACCTTCCCCAGGAACAACTTCACAGGACTTCTTAAACTGCTAAATCACTGCACTTAGTACTTGAACCATGGGAGCAAGGGTCCCAGATTTGTCGGCCAAAAGTCTGGTTACCTTATGCCAGGGGATCTGTACATATAAAATCCTTTCCTCAAATGGTGCCAAACATTTCACACTGGAATGCTTATGATGTCCTTTTTTTTTTTCTTCATGCATGAACTTATGAGACCAGCGCTCCCCACGGCAAGCACAGGAGCCAATCTATTCTTTACTATCTACCTCCCCTCCCTCCAGAACCCCTCATTGTATCTAGGGAGGCTCAAAGCAACTGGAAGGAGTTATTAAGATAAACATGCCTTTAGAGGTACCTAAATATTTAGTGACATTTAGGGGGCAATTTTCAAAACCAGTTATGCATGTAAAAACATGAGTTTATGCATATACTTGGTTTGTTCTAAAATTTCCCAGAGTGTATGCACATAAAAGTATGTTTGGTATCTGATGCCATGCATGTTTTTATACCCATAAAAGATAGGTGTTCCTGGGCATGGAGTTGGGATTTTCACGCATTCTATTTTAAAAAGTTTGCACAAAAATGAATATGCACAAGTTAATTTGTGCATGTTATTTTGATAATTTTCCAAGCAAACCTATGCATATAAGTATACTTTGAAAATCATCCTTCCAAATGTATCTCCCTATAATTACACCTGCTATAGTTGTACCTGGAAATCTTGGAGCAAAAATGTACATGCATACTTTTGAAAATCCAGAAGTATGCATTAAGTGCAAACTCCTCTCCAACTCCACCCTCAGGAATGCCTCCAGTCCAAAAGTGGAAAACTCCAGTCCTTGACAACCATAAACAGGCCAGGACTTGGTATTGGCCACCACTGCTCCAGTCAGTCCAGGTAAATTTACTCGCAAGCAGGAAATACGCATGGAAGTTTAGCCACCTATCAATCAGGCAATTTTGTAGAAGGCCATTTGCACAGGTTTTATCCACTGTTTTGCACTGTTTTATCCACAGAAATGCCTTTGAAAATTACCTTCTTAATATTGACTGTTGTATTTACCGGTGTTGGCCCTCCATAAAGCTGAGGCTCTCTTACAGGAACTTTACAGCTTGCCTTACTGTACTGTATGTATTTCTCATTCAGAGGGGTTCCATTGGGGTACTTCCCTACAATTTCTGGTCATTTGGCTGAGAAGGCAGTTACTGAAGCTTGATTCCAGAGTTCATGCCACACATTCAGACACTTTCAAATATCCAAAGAGTCATATTCCTTTTACTTGCAAAACCTTTAGAGCCATTCAAGGATTCAGAATTACAAAATGTTGTTTATTAAAGCAGAAAGTCCAAAAGTTAGTCATCTACAATTATTTTTAACCTCCATATTAATCTCCATATTTTTCTTATATTCTTTTCATAACAATCTTATCACATACTGTGCTTTAGGTCTGCTATTAAAATATAAGAGATAATTTAAAGGCTGACACATTTATAATAGTGATGCCAAGTTTCAGCTATTTATAACTTTTCCTAGACCTACAAAGTGTGCTTATTGATTTTATAAAACTTGATGTCACCCTGCATACTCCATTTGTGCCTCCTGTCATATGCATAGTATCTGTTATGCCACTATGTCATATTACAAGTAGGGTTGCCAATAGGGTCCAGATTTTCAGGACAGGTTGATTCAATCCTGGTTTTACTCCACTGCATGCTGGGACTTATTCTGATTTATTTATTTTTATTTATTTAGCCATTTTATATACCGTCATTCCAAATGAAGATCACAACGGTTTACATCATGACATCCATAATGTGACTTGACATATACAATCACTTAATGTGTTCATATAACATACAGTTTAAAGATAGACACATACAATGACTAAAGTTCTCAGGGGCACATATGCTGACTAGTGTTATCGGTGGTGAGAAGAAATGCAGGGATGAGTTAGCATTTTTAACTCAATGTACTGGTGGGATATAAGGGTGATGCATTCCCTAACAAAAGCAAGGCTATAAGTACCTACCTACAGGGAAGTAAAACCAAGACTGGATCAACCTGTCCTGAAAATCTGGAGCCAGTTGGCAACCCTAATTACAGGACATTATTAGGTGCAATATCTTGTGATATTTCAGTAAATCAAAGGAAGCAAGATATTTACTCTCATATACCACAACATAAGTAGAAAGATGTGCAAAAGCACAATAATGCCAAAGGAAAGCAGGTGTAGCAAAATGTCTCAAAAGGGGAAACAATGCCTTGAAAGTTGTGACCCCTCCCCCTCCTGGAGGTGACTTTTCTATGGGTACCTGACCCATCATGAACTGAACAACAATGGAATTATGAGATGCACACACTCATTCCTTAAGGCCTCAATAAGGAAATTGAATGGTCCGCTTTTCTGCAATTCACTTACTCCTGTGATGTCATAAAACTTTGCTCCACCCCCTCTCTTGTCATTGGTTATTCTTTTTGGCACACATTTTTGTTTGTTTTAAAATGCTTAGCTGTTCCATGGCACTTTGCTTTGAAAGCCGCTTCACAATACTTGAAGGTTCGCCTATTTAAATGGCATGTATGTTATTACTTTACACGGTATCTCCTGTTTTTGCCATCTTCAGATCTGTTTATTTTTGTACTTAGTTTATTTCAGCAATTTGTTTGTTGGATTTGCATTATAGGTTTGGAAACTTGTCTGGTTAAAGTCGTCCCTCCCAATGCAGCCTTGGTGAAACACGGTCCCATGTCGGGGACAGAGTTATATCTATAACCAGTATTTGAATAAATTGCCCTGCTGATGAAATATTCATAACCAGTATGTGAATAAAGTATTCTGCTGATGCAATAAGGCTGTTCGGTCTTTCATTAAACCATCAAGTGACTTTCACTTTAAGCAAAAGACTATTTGAGACATTTCGAAACAGATGCTTTCCGAATCCTTTGACATTTATTCTCATATCTCAAACTATGACATTTCAAGTTGAAGTTTGATGACCGGGGATGTCGCTACTGTTTATAGTAACATAGTCTGGGCTTAAGGAAGGGAAACCAAAGGTGCACCACATTCAGTCTTAACTGGATATGCCCTTTGGTCCTTATTCAAAAAGATCATTTTCCCATTCTGTGACTATGGAAATACATTTATATATGTATTTACTTATTAGATTTATTGTACATCAATCTAAAAGTCTCTGGCATCTGCCTTTCTCTTTTATCTCTCTGGTGTCTCTCTAATGGTGAAGATATAAAGAAATACGAATTTGTTATTGCCAAATAGGGAGCCAATGTACTGTAGTGTGACATGTTTCTATAACATGTTGAGTATGCAGTGAGCATGTTGCCCTTGGGGCTAGCCATTTATTGAATCTAAAAAATGAGCACTTTGCCCTTGAGGCTAGCCATTTATTTAATCTACAAAGTGAGCACTATGCCCTTGGGATTAGCCATTTATTGAAATTATACAGTGAACACTTTACCCTTGGGGCTAGCCATTTATTGAATTTAAAAAGTGAGCACTATGCCCTTGGGGCTAGCCATTTATTGAATATATGCAGTGAGCACTATGCCCTTGGGGTTAGCCATTTATTGAAACTATGCAGGGAATACTTTACCCTTGGGGCTAGCCATTTATTGAATCTGGTAAAATGTAGCAAATGGGATCTTCGCAATCATACCGGAGAATCAGATGTTCATGCAGCAGGTAAGTGGGAACAAAGATATACAGGGAAAGGGAGAGCTTTCATAGAGATGTCTTTCTCCTGACTTGTAAAGTCTAATGCAAGAACCAAGAATTTCCACCCAAAATGACACAGATCATAATGTAAGGAAATTCCAATAAACAACCAAATTATAAAAGTCCTATTAAATTTCAAACAATGTGAGCTTATTAAACTTATTAAGCATTATGATAAACATCAGCAAGCGTGATGGCGTACCCTTGCAAACACAGGCTGTTATGGTCCTGAGGAGTGGATCCTTAGTCCAAGGTAGAGTTGGCTCTACCTGCGAGAGAAGACCCTCACAGGTCCCTACCATCGGAAGGTGAGGCAGTACTGAAGCGAAGACCAGATGGAGCTTCACCAATACCAGCCCCGTTCCCCCTGGGTTGAGCCCTTGAGTACGTGGGGCCGGCTGGACTTAGGTGAACCACCGTGAAGGCAGGAAAAAAGTCAATGTACAGTCCGAGGTCGGAAATCTGAGGGAGGTCGGAAGCCGGTCCAGAGGTCAGTGCCAGAAGAATGGTTGGAAGCCAGTCCAGGGGTCAGAGTCAGAAGAATGGTCGGAAGCCGGTCCAGAAATCGGTGCCAAAGATCCGTCCAAGGAGGAAGGGAGCCGAAGCAGGAACTGGGCTGGAGAACAAGAGTGGGTTTGAGGAAGGCAGGCACTGGATGGCGCAGGCCATCCAGAGCTCCTACCATGTGACAGGGGCCGGCCAATGGCATGGGTACCCTTTCACATGGTAAGGGCAAAGGGCCATCGGCGCCATTTTGATTAGTGGCAGCCGACGGCCCGGGAGCAGGAGGATGGCCCGGGAGCAGGAGATCGCTCCCGGGACCCCCACTGGATCAACCAGGTACCTGTAAAATGTTTTTGTGGGGGTCGGAAGGGTGGGGGAAGCTAAGGGATTAGTTTTAAAGGGTTGGGGTGGGTTTAGGGGTTATTTTTGCGTGCCGTTTTTCCCGCCCTCCCCCAAAACGATAAGAGAACCCCCACAATCAATATCATGGGGTTTTCCTATCATTTTGGGGGAGCCCCCGATTTCTGATGATTTTGAAAATATCGACGATATTTTCAATCGTCCGAAGCCCGATTCACATCCCCTAATAGAAATACAGTAAGATCCACATCTGAATTGAGGCCCATGGGTTTCACTGTATTCAGTTTGTAAATCCATCTTTGTTTGGATCTTAGTAATCTGCGATGAAAATCACCTCCATGCCATTGAGGAGTGATCATTTACAATGTACAAAATTGGAGTTGAGCAAAATCATGTGACATTTCAGCGCAATGTGAGACCAATAGTGCATTGGTATGACGTCTTATAAGATTTGATCTGTGTTCTATAATCCGAGTTATTAAATTGCATTTGGTCTTCCCAATGTAAAATTTGCCACTCGGACAACTAATGGCATAAATGACTCTTGTTGATAAACAAATAGTACGTTGATATAAGGTGATCGTTCTTTATGCCGACTGAACAGATAAAGAAGTAATATCTATAGATACATGACATACTGTTTATGTGATTCCTTATCATTTTGTGCATGCCCATCAACTTTCTGACTAGAGTCAGAGTGAACTAAATCATCTTCAAAATGGATCCTTTGGTATAAGAAACACATGGGGAATCTTTAAATGTCTTGTGTAATTGCAAAATGTGCCAATTTTGCAATATTGCTGCCTTAACCAACCATGCCGAAGGTGAAAAAGGAATAACACAAACGGTCAGTGTCTTCAATTTGTGAGACAGGAAGAAATAGCCAATCCCTATGGGTATATTTAGCTCTTAAGTAAGCTTTTCTAATGCAACCAGCTGGATATCCTCGAGACAAAATCTGTCACCTAAAGCTTTATCTTGACTGATATTCTTCCTCAGTTATGCATAATCATCACAAGCAAAAATATTGGCTTATGGGTAAACTTTCTTTGAAGGTCAGACAGGAACAGAGGGAGCAAGAAAATCTCTGACACAGAAGACAACCCAGGAACAACAGGACAAGGAGCTTCAGGGATAAGGCAACACTGCTAGGTCATGACTTTGCCTGCTAGTACATTATGGAGATATGTCGAGGTGTCTGGGTTATTTTTATTCATTAATGCACTCTTTGGATTCAGGGATCTTCTTTCTGCATAGAATCCACAGACAAATGTAGCCTCTTTACATCCTTTCCTCCATGGTCTCCCACACCTTCAGACACAGTTAGAAGAATACAGACGCTTGGTGCTACTGCTGCATGCTCTGGGTAGTCAGGAGAACAGAGAAGTAGAGGAAAGAAAAAATATAAAGGGATAGGAGTATGTGCAAAGATTGGAAAGGAAGGATATTTAGAACAGAGAAAACAACGCCATCAAGAGAGACAAGCACATGCAATATGACAGACACAATTCTGCAAAGCCAGAAAGAGCAGGTGGCTTTGCAATGTAGGAAACACAAAACTGCGCTGAATGTGCAGAAAGCAAAGAAAGACACAACTCAATCATATAGACACAACAAAAAGGGAAAGAAAAACTGAGCCCTCACGGTGCACTAAGCAGTGTAATTTGCAAAGCTCCTAATGTAAATGCAGATGCAAATTCTAAGCATGTAAAATGTTTGACAATGATTTCATCAGTCATTACCTTGTTATTTCCTTACAGTTCAGTACCAGGTGCTAAATTTTAGCACAGCCTCTTACTGAAAAGAATGTAATTCTTGGACCAAAGCTGTAGGTAAATGTTAGAACACTGACTCTCCATTGCAAGCTTACCTTGCTAGCAGTTACCTAAGGGGGAAGTAATGTCCTGGCCCTATCCAAAGGAAATCACTCCCAGGCCTACTAGGCACAACCCCCCCATCCTCAGCCCAAAACTATGTACAATAAAACCCTCTGCTAAGTGCTAATCCCCAAACAACTCACTTCCTGGTGGCAATCTCCAAAAGAAAGCTTCCCCACTTCAGTCATGATCCCCAATTTAAGAGTCACTCCTCCCCCCTTGGCAGTAATCGCCAAAAGAAAGCAACACACACACTCACACTGAAACCAAATCACCAAAAGAAGAATTCTTCCAAATGGTGATCGTCGAATGAAGACCCCCCCCCCTCAAAAAAAAACAAACCCAGTGATAATCTAACTTTAATTCCCTATCTGAGGCTTATTTGGTGGCTCAAGTGATAAGTGCTGTTGGCTAGGGATGTGAATCGTTTTTCGACGATTAAAATTATCGTCCGATAATTTTAATATCGTCTTAAACCGTTATGGAACACAATACAATAGAGATTCTAACGATTTATCGTTATAAATCGTTAGAATCGTGAGCCGGCACACTAAAACCCCCTAAAACCCACCCCCGACCCTTTAAATTAAATCCCCCACCCTCCCGAACCCCCCCCAAATGACTTAAATAACCTGGGTGTCCAGCGGCGGTCCGGAACGGCAGCGGTCCGGAACGGGCTCCTGCTATTGAATCTTGTTGTCTTCAGCCGGCGCCATTTTCCAAAATGGCGCCGAAAAATGGCGGCGGCCATAGACCAACACGATTCCACGGCAGGAGGTCCTTCCGGACCCCCGCTGGACTTTTGGCAAATCTTGTGGGGGTCAGGAGGCCCCCCCCAAGCTGGCCAAAAGTTCCTGGAGGTCCAGCGGGGGTCAGGGAGCGATTTCCCACCGCAAATCGTTTTCCGTAAGGAAAATGGTGCCGGCAGGAGATCGACTGCAGGAGGTCGTTCAGCGAGGCGCCGGAACCCTCGCTGAACGACCTCCTGCAGTCGATCTCCTGCCGGCGCCATTTTCCGTACGGAAAACGATTTGCGGCGGGAAATCGCTCCCTGACCCCCGCTGGACCTCCAGGAACTTTTGGCCAGCTTGGGGGGGGCTTCCTGACCCCCACAAGACTTGCCAAAAGTCCAGCGGGGGTCCGGAAGGACCTCCTGCCGTGGAATCGTGTTGGTCTATGGCCGCCGCCATTTTTCGGCGCCATTTTGGAAAATGGCGCCGGCTGAAGACAACAAGATTCAATAGCAGGAGCCCATCCGGACCGCTGCCGTTCCGGACCGCCGCTGGACACCCAGGTTATTTAAGTCATTTGGGGGGGGTTCGGGAGGGTGGGAGATTTAATTTAAAGGGTCGGGGGTGGGTTTTAGGGGGTTTTAATGTGCCGGCTCACGATTTTACGATTTTTCACGATATTTTACCCCCCCAAACGGCAACAATACGATTCCCTCCCCCTCCCAGCCGAAATCGATCGTTAAGACGATCGAGGACACGATTCACATCTCTACTGTTGGCTGCTTTACTGGAAGATCCCTAGTTCAAGTATCATGTTGGGTCTTTTCCTGCTTTGGTTGGCTGAGCATGGGTATGTTGTAGAGGTAGTATTCATAGACCTGGGGGTGGGAGGGAGTCATGGTCATTTTTTAAATAGACGCCTAGTGACTGGATTCAGGGTCCGTGATTACAGGGTTCTGAAAGGAGCTCTGCTTATCCAACAGTAATATCAAGTTGCTAGCAGACAAGAAGAGACACACTGAATGTCAAGTGACCCCTTCAGTAGAGATTCCTCTTTGGGCCTTTTCAAAAAGGACATTTTCCCAGTCTGCGCCTTTGGAAAGAATATGTATTTCATTTAGTTATTATTTATTTTTATATTTGATTTATTGTTCATTCATCCAACAAGCTCAGGGAAGAGAAGAAAGAGTAAACATAAAATACAGAGGTCAGCCTCACAGCATAAAGACAGAGACAAACACCTATCATACTCACTTTGAAGTAAATATTTAGTATGGATGTGCTGTTGTTTCATGTTTTTGAAACTAAATGATAGAAAAAAATATGTTGGGTTTTTTTTTTTTTTGTGTACATTATTTGTAATTAGTGCACACCGGTACCCCTGACAAACAGTCCAACACTCCTGCCACACTGAAAAAGTACTTAAAAAAAAAAAATAAAACCCTGGTCAGATGACCTGCCTCCAACACCCAGCCCTTCACCTTTGTCAAAAAAGACCTACCCTGGCCCCCCCATTGCTCACCCTAATCCACCCGCCCAACCCCCACCCTCATACTTACCAAATCCTTCCTGGTAGTCTAGTAGGGGTGCAGAGTGATTTCTCTGCTCCCACTTCCGGCAGCCACCATTTTGAAAAATGGTGCCTGCTGCCCTTTGCCCCTATCATGTGACAGGTGTTACCAATGCCATTAGGTAGCCCCTGTCACTTGATAGGGGAAAAAAAGCAGTTGGTGCCATTTTTCTAAATAACAGCCTCTGACTCTGGGAGCAAAGGGAGCTAGGGATGTGCAGAGCAAAAGTTTAAGTTCATATGTCCATATGTCCAAAGGGGGTCCCATTTGCGGTCAATATGGACATAAACAGAATTCAATGAGTTGAGTATATGTCCATATGTGCAAATAAAAATTTAAACCCCTCACCCTCCTTAATCCCCCCCCCCCCAAGACTTACCACAACTCCCTGGTGGTCCAGCGGGGTCAGGACGCCATTTCTGACCAACTTTGCAAGGAGCACGTGATGTCGGCGTCACGTCGGAGTGACGCGGCGTCACGTGATTCCCCGCGGGTTCGCGCCGGAACGCTCGTTTGGCCCAAAAGGAACTTTTGGCCAGCTTGGGGGGGCCTCCTGACACCCCCAAGCTGGCCAAAAGTTCCTTTTGGGCCGAACGAGGGTGCCGGAGGGAACTCGCGGGGAATCACGTGATGCCGCGTCACTGCGTGGCGCCGACATCACATGATTCCCCGTGGGGTCACTTCCGGGATCCTCGTTCGGCCCAAAAGGAACTTTTGGCCAGCTTGGGGGTGTCAGGAGGCCCCCCCAAGCTGGCCAAAAGTTCCTTTTGGGCCGAACGAGGATCCCGGAAGCGACCCCGCGGGGAATCACGTGACGTCGGCGTGACGCGGCGTCACGTGATTCCCCGCGAGTTCCCTCCGGCACCCTCGTTCGGCCCAAAAGGAACTTTTGGCCAGCTTGGGGGGGCCTCCTGACCCCCCCAAGCTGGCCAAAAGTTCCTTTAGGGCCAAACGAGCGTTCCGGCGTGAACCCGCGGGGAATCACGTGACGCCGCATCACTCCGACGTGGCGCCGACGTCACTTGCTCCTCGGAAAGGCTTTCAGAAATGGCGTCCTCACTCCTCGCTGGATCACCAGGGAGTTGTGGTAAGTCTTTGGGGGGGGATTAAGGAAGTTGAGGGGTTTAAATTTTTATTTTGGATCAACAATCACGATTTCCAACTTATTCAACATAGCTATGTTGAATAAGTTGGAAATCCGATCGTTTATGTCTTATCACTTTTTTAAGTTAAAAAAAAAAAAAAAGTAGCGTTTTACATTTATGTTCAATACGAATGCACACCCCTAAAGGGAGCACTCCAGGCCCCCACTAGACCACCAGGAAGGATTTGGTAAGTCTGGCAGGTGGTCTGGAGGGTGAACTATGGTGAGTGATGCGAGGACTAGCTCCCAAGAATGTATTTTTTAATAAAGAGGAAGGGCTGGAGATTGGGGGCAGGCTTGTGACTGAAGTTTTATTATTTTTAAATATAGCTAGGTAGTGACTTATCCTGCTAAAACATATGGAAAAATGTTAAATGCCATATTTTGCCAGGCTCACTCCAAATGTTAGCTAAACAAATGTTTTGAATATCAACATAATTAATAACAGACCACATATAACAGTAAAGCCAAAATAATAATTGAAAAGCATAAATTGTAAGCAGTTTTTAAATAAAAAAAAAATCAATAAAATCCTATTTTAGCCTTATCATCATCTGGCAGGCAAAGTAGCACTCAGTAGCTTCAGTTAAATGCAAAGATAAAAACAAAAACAGGCCTTACCATGCTTTCCAAAATTCATATAGTTGCCTAAGAATCTTAATTCCAGTGGGACACTAGTCCAAATACTAGGGCCTATAAAAAAAGAAGGCTTTCTTCCTGCTGTGGAGTAGTCTAATAGCGGCAATAAAGAGGAAGGAATCCTGTGAAGAGAGTAAATATCTCATTGGACTATTTGTCTGCAAATGGACATTAAGACATAATGGTTAAGTAAAAGACATGGCCTTAAAAATCAAGAAACAAATCTTAAATTGAATTCTAAAAATCACTGGGAGCCAATGGAGCTGTTCTAGGACTGTAGTAATATACTTTTGTGTTTTCAGCACTAAGGTAATACTGGAGGTAAAATTTGGATAAGTTGCAAGCTATTCATTTGAGTTTTAATCAGGTTAGCATATAGAAAAAATGACAATAATTCAATCTGTTGGATATTTATGAATGAATCATAGTGACAACTATGAATCTTTGTGCTGTTGGTATAGTTTTAAATTTTGAATCAGACAATATTAATAGAAGGATGATTTGATCACACTAGAAAACTGAGCCTGCATATTAAGATTGCTAGTATCTATATTTACCCCTAGAAGTTTTGCTTTGAACTTTACAAGTAGGGAAATCTCATAAAGCTTTAACTGTGATGTAGGATTGGACATGGAAGAGGCATTGAGTTTTAACTTTTTCAAACTTAGCCAATCACTTCATGGGCTCAGGCAGGACTGCAACTTCTCAACGGATTCAGATTGATTCTTGCTCAGAAAACAGTATATCTAAAAATCTGCAAATATTTAAAAATCTAGACACAATCTCTGATCAGTTTTCCCAATGGCTAGAAGTAGATATTGTAAAAAAGGAGGGGTAACAATAACAAATACTGGGGAACTGTATTATAACTCTCAAGTATGAGTATTTTCTCAATAAAAGTGTGTCCTTATATCAGCAAGTAAAATGTAAGCAAATTCCCATGCTCACTAACCTTTTTTTTCTCAAGGAACTTTCTAACCTTCTCTTAAACTTGTCCTTAGATGCAGCTAGGGGAGTCTCTTCAGTGAGGATATACATATTAAAAACAGCCTTCTCCATATTCATGTGGGCATCTCAATAGAACCAATGGAGAACAAAAACATTTTTCTATACAATGACTTTTAAATTACTCTTCCACAAACGTGATTCAAGACCCACTGGAAATATTAAAAGATGTGCTGAAATGCACTATTTAAAAACAGTAGTGTGGAAAATCTTTATATGGAACACTGAGAGTGAGGAAAAACTTGGTTCCTAAGAATTTATATGTGTATAAATATAGGAAAGCTTTTTATCCACCTTCTTAACAGAGTCAGAAAGGCAAACTAATGTAGTTATCAAAGTGTAAGAAGAAACTGGGGATAGGTTTGTTGTCCCAACTAAAGCATAGGCTGCAAAGAAGAGAATACCTATGTAGACAGAATATGAGATCTACCCCAAATTATATCAAGTTGATTATTTTGAACTATTTTAAATGTCCTATTTATTTGGAAAAAGTATGGCGTCTTTACATCAAAGATCATCTTCAACTAGGATGCACCTGCTACCTTTTAAGATTTCCAGTGTGATCTCAACTGTACATGCTCAAGTATTATTGTCTTTACAACACATGAAAGGCATATATTTTATTATAATTATAGGGGTCGCACATATAGCTGCATCTGCTCATTTCCAACCACAATATTTTTTGACCCACTGTTCACAAGCTCGGGCCTAATAATTTGACAGAGAAAGTAGGGCAAGTCAGATTCCCCAATGATGAACAAAATTGCCTAGAGGAATACTAGCAGCCAGGTAATACTGTTAGCCTTTCTTCTCCACCCTTTGTACACTAGTTAATACATATCTTCACAAAAAATAGTCATAAATCAGGCTTCTCTTTAGCTCATCTTTTGTCAAGCTATCCTTTTATTATCAGTATTTTATTGTCATTTCATTCCAATATAAATCAATTGAGAAATGAAACTACATGTAATGTAAAGAAAAATTATAGCATTATCATGTCATAGAGCAAAGGACAGGATTCCCCAACTATGCTTTTGGGCTCTGGAGTTCAAATATCTTGGGTTATTCAGGTCTTGCCTAGAGCAACTGTTATGAAAGAGAATATTTGGACGATATTCAAAGTAGTCAAAAAGCTACTTTGGGAGTGCAGGAGGCAGAGCTACCACATAATATACCCCTGTACTAAAGCAAAAGACCTTTCCAATGCCTCACCTTTAAAACATGGTGGAGCTACCTTTAAAGGAGAAAAAAAAAAGAACACACCTTTTTCCATTTTGCATCTCCAGCACTGCTCCTTCTACATCTGCTTCACTCTATTTCTAGAACATTCTAGGAGTTGCTGTATAGAATACATGAATGAACCACTGTAGCACAGCTCATTTAATCGTTTCTATAGGCTGCCTATAACGCCGCTCTAAGTGGTGTACATAACAAAATATACATGATCAGTAAAATCAAACAGATAAAATCAAAGCAAACAAACAATAAACAAGATGGTGTTACGCTTGGGCTCCGGTCAGGAGTCGTGCACACCACCCAGCAGGGTGGCTCCAGGTGGAGAGAGACAGGAAGCTCGAAACAAAGTCAGGAACCAGGCTGGGTCAGGGCAGGCAGCAATAATCAGAGTCTGGGTTCAGGCTGGGTCAGGGCAGGCAGCAATAATCAGAGTCTGGGTTCAGGCTGGGTCAGGGCAGGCGGCAAGTGGCAGTGTCTAGTACAGGCTGGGTCAGGGCAGGCGGCAAGTGGCAGTGTCAAGTACAGGCTGGGTCAGGCACAGTAAGCAGGACAAGGCAGGTCAGAAGGCCCGTAGGCCACACACACACACACGGAAGGCCCGTAGGCCACACACCATAGACGGGGCAAGGCAGGTCAGAAGGCCCGTAGGCCACACACACACACACGGAAGGCCCGTAGGCCACACACCATAGACAGGGCAAGGCAGGTCAGAAGGCCCGTAGGCCACACACACATACACGGAAGGCCCGTAGGCCACACACCAATAGCGGGGCAAGGCAGGTCAGAAGGCCCGTAGGCCACACACACACACACTGAAGGCCCGTAGGCCACACAAGGCAAGGCAAGGATAGGATAGGCCCGAAGGCCGCGCAAGGCAAGGCAAGGCAAGGATAGGCCCGAAGGCCACGCAAGGCAAGGCAAGGCAAGGATAGGCCCGAAGGCCGCGCAAGGCAAGGCAAGGCAAGGATAGGCCCGAAGGCCACGCAAGGCAGGCTAGAGCAGGGAGCCCAGGTGAGCTCGATGCCGAAGCCCCGAGGCAACTGTCAGGCAGGGTTAAGAGGGCACACCCAGAGCATAGAGTGGACATAGGAGATGGACTGGGCCTGTCAGGAAAGCCAGCACTAGAGGGACCCCTGGTGGTGAGGCGGTAGCACAGCAGCCACAGCCGTAACAGTACCCCCCCCCTCAAGGCCTCCCCCTCCTCCTGGATCCCATCTGTGCAGGAGGTAATCAAGAATAACGGGAGACCACTCCGGGGGTGATGCGGCAGGGTCAACTCCTTCCCGAGGAAATAAGGCAGTCCATAACCCCACCTGGGGTGATAAGGCAGACACAACCCCAACCTGGGGCAGAAAAATAGTCCATAACCCCTCCTGGGACAAGGCGGCAGGGTTAGACCCCTCCTGGGGTAGCAGAGGCGGTGCAGATTTCCATAACCCCTCCTGGGGTGACAAGGGGAACACAAGCCCCACCTGGGGCAGAGAAATAGTCCGTAACCCTTCTTGAGGCGATAGTAGGACCGGTCCGGACCCTTCCAAGGTCGGCATTAAGACCGGTACAGGCCCCTCCAGGGGCGGCAGCTGGGCCAGTACAGCAGGCTCGGATCCTACTCGGGCAATTGTAGCAGGCTCGGACCCCTCTCGGGGCGTTGTAGCAGGCTCGGACCCCTCTCGGGGCGATGAAGCAGGCTCGGACCCCTCTCGGGGCATTGTAGCAGGCTCGGACCCCTCTCGGGGCGTTGTAGCAGGCTCGGACCCCTCTCGGGGCGATGAAGCAGGCTCGAACCCCTCTCGGGGCGATGAAGCAGGCTCGGACCCCTCTCGGGGCATTGTAGCAGGCTCGGACCCCTCTCGGGGCGTTGTAGCAGGCTCGGACCCCTCTCGGGGCGATGAAGCAGGCTCGGACCCCTCTCGGGGCGATGAAGCAGGCTCGGACCCCTCTCGGGGCGTTGTAACAGGCTCGGACCCCTCTCGGGGCGATGAAGCAGGCTCGGACCCCTCTCGGGGCATTGTAGCAGGCTCGGACCCCTCTCGGGGCGTTGTAGCAGGCTCGGACCCCTCTCGGGGCGATGAAGCAGGCTCGGACCCCTCTCGGGGCATTGTAGCAGGCTCGGACCCCTCTCGGAGCGATGAAGCAGGCTCGAACCCCTCTCGGGGCGTTGTAGCAAGCTCGGACCCCTCTCGGGGCGATGAAGCAGGCTCGGACCCCTCTCGGGGCGATGAAGCAGGCTCGGACCCCTCTCGGGGCATTGTAGCAGGCTCGGACCCCTCTCGGGGCGTTGTAGCAGGCTCGGACCCCTCTCGGGGCGATGAAGCAGGCTCGGACCCCTCTCGGGGCGATGAAGCAGGCTCGGACCCCTCTCGGGGCGTTGTAACAGGCTCGGACCCCTCTCGGGGCGATGAAGCAGGCTCGAACCCCTCTCGGGGCGATGAAGCAGGCTCGGACCCCTCTCGGGGCGTCAGCAGGACCGGTATGGACCCCTCCAGGGGTGGCAGCAGGACCGGTATGGACCCCTCCCGGGGTGGCAGCAGGACCAGTTCAGCAGACTCCGATGGCTGACTCAGGAAGTCTGTCAGTAGGACTGGTTCGGACCCCTCTGAAGACGGCAGCAGGGCCGGTTCGGCAGGCTCAGATGGCAGAGTTAGAAAGTCTGTCAGCAGGGCTGGTGCGGACCCCTCCGAGGACGGCAGCAGGGCCGGTTCAGCAGACTCAGGCTCTTCTCGGGGTAGTGCAGCAGGTTCAGATGGCAGAGTAGCATGGTTAAAGGTAGTGTGCATGGAAGACACAGATTGTACTGCCGTGGGCTTGATACCTCGAGCCAAAGTCTGATGCTCCTGATTTTGTTTCTGGAGGAGCAGTTTAGAGAAGGCACAGGCAGTTCTAGGACGTCTAGGGAAGGTGCTCGTTAGTGTCCACTTGGCAGCTGTGGGAAGCTGAGCCCTGCTAGAGTTAATCAGCTCTCTCCGTTGTAGAGAAACCTGTTCCCGAGGCTCTAGCACTGGTCTCACAGAAGCCTTCTTGGCCAGGTAAGTCCTGGGTTTTTCTACCCACAAACTGCCAGCAAAAATGTCTGTTTTAGTTGAGCCAGAAACAGAATACTGGTTAGGAGAGCTGATAGCTTTTTCTAATTGCACAGCTGGTCCTAGAGCAGAACAACAGGGGCAGGGTTTGCCTGGAGGTAACAAACACGGGAGACAGGAGCATTTCCACCACCCTGGTTTAGGAGCCAGACAGTTCAAACACTCCTGATAGACAGAAACATTTTTCTTGTTGCAGTTATTGCATGACCAGTGTTCCTGACCAACAAGTTCACAGGCTAGACAGTTCTGATAGCTAGGATAGTTCAAAGTTTGACAGGAATTGCAGGTATAAAACTTTAAAGAAGGAGGCATCTTGAATTAGTGAAAAGTTGACTCACCGGCAGGACACAGACCTATCTCTTCCCCTGGAAAATGTGATGGCTTCGGCATACTGTTACGCTTGGGCTCCGGTCAGGAGTCGTGCACACCACCCAGCAGGGTGGCTCCAGGTGGAGAGAGACAGGAAGCTCGAAACAAAGTCAGGAACCAGGCTGGGTCAGGGCAGGCAGCAATAATCAGAGTCTGGGTTCAGGCTGGGTCAGGGCAGGCAGCAATAATCAGAGTCTGGGTTCAGGCTGGGTCAGGGCAGGCGGCAAGTGGCAGTGTCTAGTACAGGCTGGGTCAGGGCAGGCGGCAAGTGGCAGTGTCAAGTACAGGCTGGGTCAGGCACAGTAAGCAGGACAAGGCAGGTCAGAAGGCCCGTAGGCCACACACACACACACGGAAGGCCCGTAGGCCACACACCATAGACGGGGCAAGGCAGGTCAGAAGGCCCGTAGGCCACCATACACACACGGAAGGCCCGTAGGCCACACACCATAGACGGGGCAAGGCAGGTCAGAAGGCCCGTAGGCCACACACACATACACGGAAGGCCCGTAGGCCACACACCAATAGCGGGGCAAGGCAGGTCAGAAGGCCCGTAGGCCACACACACACACACTGAAGGCCCGTAGGCCACACAAGGCAAGGCAAGGATAGGATAGGCCCGAAGGCCGCGCAAGGCAAGGCAAGGCAAGGATAGGCCCGAAGGCCACGCAAGGCAAGGCAAGGCAAGGATAGGCCCGAAGGCCGCGCAAGGCAAGGCAAGGCAAGGATAGGCCCGAAGGCCACGCAAGGCAGGCTAGAGCAGGGAGCCCAGGTGAGCTCGATGCCGAAGCCCCGAGGCAACTGTCAGGCAGGGTTAAGAGGGCACACCCAGAGCATAGAGTGGACATAGGAGATGGACTGGGCCTGTCAGGAAAGCCAGCACTAGAGGGACCCCTGGTGGTGAGGCGGTAGCACAGCAGCCACAGCCGTAACAGATGGTCAACCAGCTCATAATGTCCAAAAGTAACAAACTACAACCCCCAACTCAATGAGCCCCTTAACAAAAAGCTAACTGAAACAAATGAGTTTCCAGCAGCTTTTAAAATGTTTTAGTACAGGTAATCATCAAGAGCAGGACTTTAGGTAGTCAACTGAGTTCCACAGAATTGGATCTGCTATCAAGAAGGCCCTGTCACAAATCTCAAAGTCTAGAGCAAAGGACTGATGGAACATCTAAAAGCCCTCAAACAAGATTCTAAATATGTAGTATTGAGTTTATCCAGGGCAGGGCAAGCAAAGCAACTTTGAATTAAACCAGCCAAACTCAATGGCAGCCAATGCAGCTCCATCAAGACAGGAGAGATGTGAGCTCTCCTGTCTAGGTCTGATATTAACCACATTTATTTATTTATTTTTAATTTTTATATACCGAAGTTCTAGTAGGGACTACAAATCACTCCGGTTTACATAAAACGAAGAACTGCTCAACAGATAGCGGAGCTTTACATGGAACCGTATAACATATGGAACAGTATAACTGGTTGACAATTTAACATAGTGCTAAATAAAGTGATAATATTTTAACTGGTAATAAATAAAGAAATATAATATTTTATATAAGAAGTATAACTATTTAACGTAGCAATAAATATAAATATAAGCAATGCCTAATATATATATGAAATAAAGTGAATTTTTTTTTTTTTTTAAAGTGAATTTTTGAGCTCACAGATAATTGTCCAGTTGCAGATTCTTAAAAGTAGTACTTTATACAGTATCCATAGTTAAGGGATGGAAGTCTGTCAGTCATAGTAAGATTAAGCGTCTGGGAAAGCTTGTTGGAAGAGAAAAGTTTTCAGTCTTTTTTTGAATTCTTGATAACTGGGTTCTAGTCTAAGATCTGGGGGAAGCGTGTTCCACTGGTGTGGGCCTGCTGAAGATAGCGCACGTTTGCTCAATGATGATTTTATTTGCGGAGCATGCAGTGTTCCTCTGTATGCGCTTCTGATTGGTCTGGAGGAAGTGTGCGGTTGGAGTTGAGAGCTTAATGCGATGGGGGCTAGATTGTTTGTCGCTTTGTGGATGATAGTGAATACCTTATAGAGTATCCTTTGTTTAATGGGGAGCCAATGTAAGCTCCGAAGGATTGGGGTGATATGGTCTTTTTTGTTAGTGCTAGTTAGAATTCTAGCCGCTGAATTCTGAACCATCTGTAATGGCTTGATAGTGTTGGCGGGAATACCTAGTAGCAGGGAGTTGCAGTAGTCGAGCTTGGAAAGAATGATGGATTGCAGTACTAGCCTGAAGTCGGAGAAGTGAAGGAGGGGTTTAAGTTTTTTAAGGACTTGCAGTTTGTAAAAGCAGTCCTTTGTAGTATTGTTTACGAACTTTTTTAGGTTTAGATGATTATCTAGCCATGCTCCAAGGTCTCTGACGTCAGATGAGAACGAGTTGTTTGTGTTAGGTAGAGAAAGGCTGGAAGAGATTGTGCATGGATCCTGGGAGACAATGAGCATTTCGGTTTTATTAGCATTTAATACTAAGTTAAGGCTTGAGAGTAGGTTTTTGATGGGCTGTAGGCATTCGTTCCAGTACGTGATGGTTTTTTGAAGGGATTCTGTGATCGGAGTTCTGAGTTCTGATCAGAGAAACTGATCAGAACTCAGAACTCCGATCTGATCAGAACTCTGATCAGAGAACTGATCAGAGTTCTGATCTGTAGCATCTGAAGGGCCCATTATGGAGGTGCAGGCAAGTCAATAAACAATGAATCGCTGTAGTGAAAGCCAGGGAGAATCAAATGAAATTCATATTGGCCTAACAATTCTTTTAAAAGGCACAGTAATCACAGTTTAAAGTAAACAGATTTCATCACTGCCTTAATGTGATTATGCATCTGAAGATCCTTGTCTAACATAACTCCTAATCTTTTAACTTGTCTAATTATAGATATCTCAACATTCTCATACAGAAACGGAACTTAAACCGTATCTGATCTCTGAAATACCATCATCTTGGTTTTATTTAGGTTTAGAGCCTATTTATTATGGTTCATCTACCTCTTTACTGCTGAGAGACAGAATGAGATAACATCATAAGAACATAAAAAGTTGCCATACTGCGTCAGACCTAGGGTTCATCAAGCCCAGCATCCTGTTTCCAACAGTGGCCAAACCAGGTTACAAGTACTTGGCAAATACCCAAACATTAAATTGATTCCATGCTACTAATGCCAGTAATTATAATGGCTATTCCCTAATAGAGATGTGAATCGTGCCCTCGATCGTCTTAACGATCGATTTCGGCTGGGAGGGGGAGGGAATCGTATTGTTGCCGTTTGGGTGTGTAAACTATCGTGAAAAATCGTTAAAATTGTGAGCCGGCACACTAAACCCCCCTAAAACCCACCCCGACCCTTTAAATTAAATCCCCCACCCTCCCGAACCCCCCCCCAAATGCTTTAAATTACCTGGGGATCCGGCAGTGGTCTAGAACGGCGGCGGTCTGGAACGGCCCCCTCAATAGAATCGTGTTGTCTTCAGCCGGCGCCATTTTTCAAAATGGCCGCCGCAAAATGGCGGCGGCCATAGACAAAAATGATTCGACGCAGGAGGTCGTTCCGGACCCCCGCTGGACTTTTGGCAAGTCTTGTGGGGGTCAGGAGGCCCCCCCAAGCTGAACGACCTCCTGCAGTCGATCTCCTGCCGGCGCCATTTTCCGTACGAAAACGATTCGCGGCAAGAAATCGCTCCCGGAACCCGCTGGACTCCCAGGAAAATTTTGGCCAGCTTGGGGGGGCCTCCTGACCCCCACAAGACTTGCCAAAAGTCCAGCGGGGGTCCGGAACGACCTCCTGCGTCGAATCATTTTTGTCTATGGCCGCCGCCATTTTGCGGCGGCCATTTTGAAAAATGGCACCGGCTGAAGACAACACGATTCTATTGAGGGGGCCGTTCCGGACCGCCGCCGTTCTAGACCACTGCCGGATCCCCAGGTAATTTAAAGCATTGGGGAGGGGGGGTTCGGGAGGGTGGGGGATTTAATTTAAAGGGTCGGGGGTGGGTTTTAGGGGGTTTTAGTGTGCCGGTTTTCCTGCTTTCCCCCTTCCCCCGATTTACGATTTTTTAACGATAAATCGGGGGAATTGGTATTGTATCGTGGCCCTAACGATTTTTTGACGTTTTAAAATATATCGGATGATATTTTAAATCGTCAAAAAATGATTCACATCCCTATTCCCTAAGTCAACTTGATTAATAGCAGTTTATGGGTTTCTCCTCTAGGAACTTATACAAACCTTTTTTAAACTCAGCAACACTAACTTCTCTAACCACATCCTCCATCAATAAATTCCAGACCTTAATTGTGCATTGAATGAAAAAGAATTTTCTCTGATTTGTTTTAATTTTGCTATTTCCCAACTTTATAGATGCCCCCTAGTCTTTCTATTATCTGAAAGAGTAAATAACTGATACACATTTACCCATTCCAATCCTCTTGATTTTATAGATCTCTATCATATCCGCCCCAGCCATCTGGTCTTCAAATTGAACAGTCCTAACCTCTCTAGCCTTTCCTCATAGGGGAGCCGTTCTATCCCCTTTATCATTTTGATCACCCTTCTCTATACCTTCTCCAGTGCAACTATACCTTTTTAGAGATGCAGTGACCAGACTTGTACACAGTATTCAAGGGGCAATCTCATCATGGAGAGATACAGAGACATTATGACATTCTTCATTTTATTCGCCATTCCCTTCCTAATAATTCCTAATATTATGTTTGCTTTTTTGACTGCTGCAGCACACTCATAATATCCTTTTCCAGATCATTTATAAATATATTGAAAAGCACAAGTGCTGCCTTGGAGGAAGAAGGTCTTCTGTTAGGACAGTATCATCCTGGTGCAGCAGGAAGTGATCCTGTAGCAAGGACTTTCTCCCCAGGTGATGTGTTGTCCTCTCGCACCGAGAATGTGTCTCCCAGGACTTCTGCCCAGGAAGGAAGAGTTAGGTTGGCTGTCATAGTTGGTGAATCAATTATTAGGAATGTAGGCAGCTGGGTGGTTGGTGGGCGTGAGGATCACCTGGTAACATGTCTACCTGGTGCAAAGGTGGCGGACCTCACACGTCACCTAGATAGGATTTTAGACAGTGCTGGGGAGGAGCCGGCTGCCGTGGTACATGTGGGCACCAACGACATAGGAAAATGTGGGAGGGAGGCTCATGGGTAGAAAGCTGAATCCAGAACCTCCAGGATAGCATTCTCTGAAATGATCCCTGTTCCACGCGCAGGTCTCCACAGGCAGGCAGAGCTCCAGAGTCTCAATGCGTGGATGAGATGATGGTGCAAGGAAGAGGGATTCAGTTTTGGAAGGAACTGGGGAACCTTTTGGAGAAGGGGAATCTTTTCCAAAGGGATGGGTTCCACCTTAACCAGGGTGGAACCAGGCTGCTGGTGCTAACCTTTAAAAAGGAGATGGATCATCTTTTAAGCTAAATCAAAAGGGAAAGCTGACAGTCGCTCAGCAGCGCATGGTTCAGAGGGAGGTATCTTTGAAGGATACTAATGAAGAATTAGAGTTAGGGCATCCCAACAGAGAGGTTCCAATAATAAGAAAAGTAACCTATGTGCTTATAATTAAAGACTCACCTAAGATAAATGATTCCAATTTATCCCTGTCAACTGAAAGCAAAATATTAATATAAACTAAAAAAAACCACTTTGAAATGTTTGTATGCTAATGCCAGAAGTCTAAGAAGTAAGATGGGAGAGTTAGAGTGTATATCAGTGAATGATGACATAGATTTAATTGGCATCTCAGAAATATGGTGGAAAGAGGAAACAGAGAGTAGGATTAAATGGCCTGTTTTCACAGTGGGAAAAAGTAAACAGTGCTCAGGGATTTGTACTTCGACCAGTGCTTTTTAATATATTTATAAATGATCTGGAAAGGGGTACAACAACTGACTTCAGATTTGTGGATGACACAAAATTATGTAGAGTAGTTAAATCTCAAGCGGATTTGATAACTTGCTGGAGGACCTTGTGAGACTGGAAGATTGGGCATTCAAATGGCAGATGAAATTTAGTATGGACAAGTGCAAGGTAATGCAATTATGGAAAATTAACCCTTGCTGTAGTTACATAATGTTAGATTCTATCTTAGTAGTTACCACCCAGGAAAGAATCTGGTTAGGAGCACTGAGCTCCTGCCTCCAGCGCAGCTGACGCTGGAGGCAGGAGCTCAGTGCTCCTAACCAGAATCTCACCAGGCCCCTGAAGCAGCCCGAAGACTGCCAGAGCCACGCTGCAGACACAGAAGGACCGAAGCCGTAGCTCTGCCCCTGATGACATCATCACCCTGGGACTGAGGGACTTTAAATCCCCATGAAGCTGGCAGGAGGCCCTTTTCCCAGCACAGCCGACGCTGGAGGCAGGAGCTCAGTGCTCCTAACCAGAATCTCACCAGGCCCCCGAAGCAGCCCGAAGAATGCCAGAGCCACACTGCAGACACGGAAGGACCAAAGACATAGCTCCGCCCCCGATGACATCATCACCCTGGGGCTGAGGGGACTGAAGGGCTTTAAATCCCCACGAAGCCCGCAGGAGGCCCTTTTCCCTGCGCAGCTGATGCTGGAGGCAGGAGCTCAGTGCTCCTAACCAGAATCTCACCGGGCCCCCGAAGCAGCCCAAAGCGTGCTAGAGCCATGCTACAGACATGGAAGGACTGAAGCCCTAGTTCTGCCTCCTGATGAGATCATCGCCCTGGGACTGAGGGGCTTTACATCCCCACGAAGCTGGCAGGCATCGCACGCCGAAGGAGCGTGACAAAGGGGCCTTCCTCTTTATGTGCCCCTTCGTGTCACCCCTTCGACTCTCCCCTCAAAGATGGGATTGTAGAAGCATTGTCTACACAAGATCTCCCCCTTCCATCAATTTGAAGCTCTGTATTCCTCTCATAGTAAGTGCTTACACTTTCTGCCTTAGCCTCTCTTATTCTTATATGTATAACTAAATGTCTCATATTATTCACAACCGCAATCATAATTAAATTACTTACAACATCACTATACTTACCAAGTGACTAATATGTCCTAACCTTTATAACCTATATAACCACATTCTTCAATCTCTTTAAATCATACTTTCACCCCTAATTTTCCCCTCATACAATGATTCCCCCTCCTCCTATTCCCATTCTCAAACACCCACAACTAAACACCAGAATACCTATACACACGCTTCAAACCCAGAAGCAAAAATCACTCATTCCAATCATGACTATACCTTTAACACAATTTCTAGGACTCACCTTCTTTTCCATAATACTAATAAATGCACAATCCATAGCAAAAAATACCCCACCATCCTTGACGATCTCTTAATTGATTCCAAACCAGATATCTGCGCCATTACGGAAACCTGGCTTAAACAGACTGACACTGTGCTCCTAAACCAACTCCCTATACAATTATATGATATATGCTCCATTACTAGACCCAAAAAAAGAGGAGATGGAATACTACTAGCTACCAGAAAAGAACTTGAACTGGTTCCCCAAAATGTTCAAGCTCCACATAGGCATGAAATTGGACTCTTCAAATCACCACAATTACAAATATGCCTAGTGTACCCCCACCCCCAGGTCTCCTTGAAAATGACCCATCCCCTCTAATTGAGTTTATAACGGATAAAATAAATCTTGACATCCCTACCATCATACTTGGAGACTTCAACCTCCATGTTGATTCCTCCGTAATGTCACCCTCCTGCGAAGCCTTCATATCTGCTGTAGGAGCCATGGGATTACACCTAATTATAAATGCACCCACACACAAAGCTGGACACACACTGGATATGATCCTCACCAATGTACTTTTCATCACTCTAGAATCCCCCACCTGCACGCCAGTACCCTGGTCGGATCACTATCTCATTACAACCAAGCTTTCCTTAAAAAAAACCCTTAACCCTCACCCCCACACAACATCACTATACAATACAGAAAACCCTGTTCAAGAGATGACTTAGCAAACTCACTCACAGAGGCCCTACAAAACATTGACCTTTCTGATACTGACTCTGCCTTCCACACCTGGAATAACATCACCAATGATATAGCCAACAAAATCTGCCCCCTTATGTTGAAATATATAAATCCTTCTCATTCTAAGAATAAAGCTTGGTACACTACTGAATTAAAAACTCTCAAACGAAACCTTAGAAAAAAAGAAAAGAAATGGTGCAAGGACCCTTCCCACATTAATCTCGCCACCTATAAATCCTCCTTATATGCCTACAGAACAGCCACGCAGAAAGCCAAAAGGAACTATTATGCACATAAAATTCATGACCTTCAGTTTAACCTCAAAGTCCTTTTCACTTACGTCTCTGCGCTAACGAAAACTCTAAACCACCACACCCCCAGTGAATCAAAAAATAGATGCAATGACCTCACATACTTCTTCCATAATAAAATCCTCAAACTTATCTCTTGTTTTCCTCCACTCTCCCCTCTCCAAAACCCCCCTTCTAACCACTCTAACACTCAATTGGATCAATTTGAAACCTCATCCAGAATTGAAATTGAATCTTTATTAAGGAAACTCAAACCGGCAACTCACCCTGCTGATGCCATACCTTCCAAGCTTTTATTAACCATCCCTGAAATAATAGCCAAACCCCTTGCTGACATCCATTATCTGGTCACTTGCCTCTGGCATAGTTCCAAACGCTCTCAAACAAGCCATTGCAAAACTCATTCTTAAAAAAGCCAATCTAGACCCTTTTGAACTTACCAACTATCGGCCAATATCCAACCTACCCTTTCTAGCAAAAATTATAGAGCAAGTAGTCAACATCCGTCTCTCTGATTACCTTGAAGAACACAACATACTTTTCCCATTCCAATTCGGATTCCGAAAATACTTCAACACGGAAACCTTTCTACTCACCCTTTCTGACACTCTGCTCAAAGGCATGGACAAAGGTCAATCCTACATTCTAGCTATGCTAGATATATCATCAGCATCTAATAAAGGGCATTTTCAACTACCGATTCTCCATGATATCATGTTACACCAACTAAAAATCATTGGAATCTCTAGTACCACACATAATTGGTTCACATCCTACCTAAAAACAGACAATTCAAGGTTAAACTTGGAAACTACTCATCTGACCCCTTCAATTCCTCCAGAGGAGTACCCCAAGGCTCATCTTTATCCTCCACCCTTTTCAATATTTATATGTTACCCCTCTGCAAGCTCCTATCTGACCTTGACCTCACACACTTCATTTACATTGATGATGTCCAAATTCTTATCCCTATTTCGGACTCCATACCCAGAGCATTAAAAACATGGTACAACTGCCTTTCATCAATAAATAACCTCCTCAACACACTCAACCTATCCCTTAATACATAAAAAACTGAACTTCTTTTCATATCACACAAGCCGCCATGCTCCCTCATTGCTAACACAACACCAAACTCTCCTTTACCTATTTTCTCCCAAAGTTCCTGAAATCTAGGAGTCATCATAGACAATCAATTTAACCTAAAAAAAATTCATAAACACTACCACCAAAGAATGCTTCTATAAACTCCACATACTGAAAAAACTCAAACCTCTACTTTACTTCAATGACTTCTGAACTGTCCTTCAGGCCCTCATCTTATCCAAACTCGACTATTGTAACTCCCTCCTGCTCGGCCTCCCCATCTCACACCTCAAACCACTCCAAATACTACAAAACTCAGCGGCAAGAATTCTCACCAACACACGCAAAACGGAACATATTACCCCCATACTGAAAGACCTCCATTGGCTCCCCATCACATCAAGAATCCTCTACAAAAGTCTCTCCATCATTCACAAAACCCTATACACCCAAGACCTTAAATGGATGAATGACTCTCTCTTTTTCCACTCTTCTAACAGACCCACTAGATCAGCCTATAAGGGGGCAATACACACCCCTGCTCCAAAACTCACACACCTCACATCGACTAAATCTAGAGCACTTTCAATTGCAGGACCCTCCATCTGGAATTCTATGCCCACCAATTTAAGATTGGAACCCAACACACACATGTTTAAAAAATTATTGAAAACCTGGCTCTTCAAGCAATCCTTTAATTAACCTCCCTCTCTCACTCTCTCCAGGAAAGTAGAACCACCTCCCCACCAAAAAAAGAAAAAAAACAGAATTCGCCAATGTATTGTCATTTATATGCTGTGTAAACTAGTATCATTTGATGTATGCAAAATGTTTTGTCAACTGTACGCATTGTAAACCAGATTCATTGTAATGTATTCAATTTGTTCTGTTAAATTTATGCATTGTAAACCGTGATGATGGTACCCCAACTGAATTTTGATATATAAAACTACATAAATAAATAAATAAATAGTAGATAATATATTGAAATTGTCGGTTCATTGGCTGGACAGTCAGAAAACCAAACAGAATGTTGGGTAATATTAGGAAGGGAATGGTGAATAAAATGGAAAATGCATTATGCCTCTGTATCGCTCCATGGTGAGACTGCACCTTAAATACTGTGTGCAATTTTGGTCAATACATCTCAAAAAAGAAATAGTTGCACCAGAGAAACTGCTGATACAGAAAACTTTGCGGGAGAGCAGGCGAGCGCCTGCTCTCCCGGTGAGTGCCCAGGCTACTCTCCTGGGCGCGCAATTCAATAAATACATTTATGTAAATGAGGGCCCGCGGTAAAAGGAGGCGCTAGGGACACTAGCGCGCCCTAGTGCCTCCTTTTTGACAGAAGCAGCGGCTGTCAGCGGGTTTGACAGCCAACACTCAATTTTACCAGTGTCGGTTTTCGAACCCGCTGACAGCCACGGGTTCGGAAAATGGACGCTGGCATAATTATCGCTATGATATTAAGTCGGAGGGTGTACAGAAAAGCAGTTTTTTCTGCTTTTCTGTACATTTTCCCGGTGCCGGCTGAAATTAAGGCCTGCCTTTGGCAGGTGTTAATTTCTGAGAGTAAAATTTGCGGTTAATAAAATATATATGACTTTGTATGAAAAACCTATCATGCATATTTCAGGGTTAAACTGGGTGACCAGGACAAACCTTGGGCACCACATAAAGTGTGCAGGACATGTTTTGAAAACCTGAGACAATGGACTAAGGATGTCAAAGTATTTATTGAGTCAGTGGGATGTGATAGTTATTTGGCTGATGAATGGAGGCTTTTTATTGACAGTTCAAAGAGACGTCTAAAGTGTGTGTTGCTTTACGATGGCAATAAATTAGCTTCCATTCCTATTGCTCACTTGGTAAATATGAAAGAAACTTATGAATGCATGAGAACCATTCTCCAAAAAATCAAATATAATGAACATTGCTGGATTTTATGTGGCGATCTGAAGGTTATATGGATGCATCTAGGACAACAAAGCGGTTACATTAAATGTCCTTGCTTCTTGTGCCTTTGGGATAGCTGAGCAAAGGCAGAACATTATACAAGGAAAGAATGGCCCGCTAGAGAGAAATTTAAGATCGGTGAAAAGAATATTAAGAATGAACCACTTGTTAATCCTCAGAAAGTGTTGCTTCCCTCATTGCATATAAAATTGGGACTCATGAAATAGTTCGTTAGGGCTTTGGATCAAGATGGTGAGTGCTTCAAGTACCTGTATACCAGATTTCCTGCTATTTCACATGAGAACTTTAAATCTGGCATATTTGATGGCCCGCAAATTAGGCTTCTGATCAAAGAATGAATTCCTCAGTACCATGAAAACCATAGAAAAGGATGCTTGGTCTGCTTTTTCTGATGTGATTATAGACTTTCTCGGCAACTTCAGGGCCGAAAATTATCACCTTTTAGTTCAAAATTTGTTGATTGCTTTTCAAAGACTGGGAGCAAACATTAGAGATGTGCTTCGTTTTTTTCTACCGGGTCGTTTTTTGACTCAGATACTTCGTGGTAAAATTCGGGTTTTCTCGTTTAGTTTTTTTGAAAAACGAAACAAGGAAACCCGAAACCGGGCCAAAAAACGAAGCGGGAAACAAAGCTAAAAAAAACCCACCAAAGCATTTTAAATCATTTTCGTACATACATAAAACTCCCCCCCCATCCCAATCCCTCCCCAAGACTTACGAACATCCCTGGTGGTCCAGCGGGGTCCCGGGTGCCATTTGTTCCTCCGTGCCCATGTGCGCCATTGCCAGCCTTGCCTCAAAATGGTGCTGAATAGCCTCTGAACTACCATGTCACAGGGGCTACCGGCGCCATTGGTCAGCCCCTGTCACATGGCCATTGGCGCCATCTTGTGCTCCTACCATGTGACAGGAGCTGACCAATGGTGCCGGTAGCCCCTGTGACATAGTATGGCAAAGGCTATCGGCGCCATTTTGATTACTGGCAGCCGACAACGAAATCGCTCCCGGACCCCCGCTGGACCCCCAGGGATTATTGGCAATTTCGTTGTCGGCTGCCAGTAATCAAAATGGCGCCGATAGCCTTTGCCCATACTATGTCACAGGGGCTACCGGCGCTATTGGTCAGCTCCTGTCACATGGTAGGAGCACAAGATGGCGCTGATGGCCATGTGACAGGGGCTGACCAATGGCGCCGGTAGCCCCTGTGACATGGTAGTTCAGAGGCTATTCGGCACCATTTTGAGGCAAGGCTGACAATGGCGCACATGGGCACGGAGGAACAAATGGCACCCGGGACCCAGCTGGACCACCAGGGATGTTCGTAAGTCTTGGGGAGGGATCGGGATTGGGGGGGGGGGGGTTGTATTATAGTTAATCTAAATGTTTGGGGTGGTTTGGGGTGGTTTTTAATTTTAAAAAAAAAAATGTGCCCCTCTCCCCATGCAAACCCGAAAAACGAAATTTCCCCGAAGTTCGGGGAAAATCTTTTTCGGGTTTCGGGGCCCCCGAACCACTACGAATTAGGCAATTTTGTTGTAATTGCCTAATTCGTGATAAACGACTGCACATCTCTAGCAAACATGAGTGTCAAATTGCCTTTCCTTGATAGCCACCTGAACTACTTCCCCTCATATCCTGGAGCTATGAGTGAAGAACAAAGAGAATGCTTCCACCAAGACATCAAGACCATGGAACATAGATATCAGGGCAGATGGAACACAAACATGATGGCAGACTACTGCTGGTGTTTACAGCGTGACATCCAAAAAGAGAAATTTCTCCCTAACAATTAAAATTTACACAACTATTGCTCTGTTGATTAGATGACAGACTCGTTTTTTGCATGAAACAAATATATTACGTGCTATTGCTTCTCCAGAACTTCTTATTACCCTTGATATTCGACTTGGAGGCACTCCATAAAGTTAGCAAGTAGCTCGATTAAAACAAATAGAATAAAATTATTTTTCACTCAGCGCATAGTTAAGCTCTGGAATTCATTTCAGGAGGATGTGGTTATGGCAGTTAGTGTAATTGGGTTTAAAAATGGTTTAGATAAGTTCCTAGAGGAAAAATCCATAAACTGCTATTAATCACTAAGAAATAGTAGCTTGGAATCTATTTAATGTTTGGGTACTTGCCAGGTTATTGTGGCTTGGATTGGCCACTGTTGGAAGCAGGATGCTGGGACTGATGGATCCTTGGTCTGACCCAGTATGGCATATCTTGTTCTTCAGTAATCATTTAGTCTCATTTATATGTAATTGCCAGCCAGTCTGTTACCATTAAGGCCTGTGTGCCATAGTAAGCCGAATATAGGTTAGAGAATTGGATGAGGATCCTCCCTTTGTGGGGTCTGGAATGGCTGTCCCCCTGAAAGGCTTTATAACAGCTCTCTCCCGAGAGTCTGTGGGCAGTCCTTTATAGTTTTTGAAGAGTAAGTATTTTTTTGCTTATGCTTTATATTAACCGTATGCCTTAAGCATACTGGGGCTGATTTTAAAAGCCCTACATGCATAAATCCAGAGGATTTACATGCTTAGGGGGACTTATGTGCTCCAGACCTATTTTATAAAGGCCCAGCGATGCGCGTAAAGCACCCGGGCGCATCTAAGTCCTGGGGCTTTACAAAAGGGGTGGGGCATAGCAGTCTGGGTTTGGAGCAGGGGCGGGGCCAGAGGCCTCCAGCACAGCGGCCATTTGCCGCTGTGTGGGGGATCACGTACTGGCAGGTTGCCAGCGCGTGCAACCTGCCTCCAGGCACGCAGGTATGAAAATTCACCCCATTCTGCATAGTTCCTTTTTTCTATTCCACTTGATCTTGATGTCATTAGAGCAACTTTGCTTATCCAAAAAGGGACGAGCCTCATGCATATTGTAATGAAGCTGATATTATGTGCCAGAGAGCTGGGCCCAGAATAAAGGGAGTTTTAGACTTTTCCAAACTGTACAGGACCTCTCTGCAGCCTTTATTTAACAGAGGATAGGAATATTTGTAGTCACCAGATGCTGAGAAGACTGTGTGTTTTTTTAGCCCAGCAGTTTCCTCTTGCTGCTTTTGGCTTTCCAACTTAATTGAAACTGGAGCTGGGATCCAGCGCCATTAGCCTTCATTCGCAACTATCTGGGGATTATTTTTCCTCTCACTTAGCTGAATCATTGCAATAACAGTCCTGGACCTGGGGGTCATGCACCAGGGCTTTTTCCAGAGCCTGTAATCATGGGCCCCAAGTCTGCCAATTAAATGTCGCCATAGTGTGATGACTGCAACTCCCTCTCCCAGGATCATGGACGATGCTTCCACAGCATGTACCAGACCCAACCGACCTGGGCAGCAGAGTCCTGGCTTGCAAGAGAATACATTTCTTTTGCACTGATTTGTCTAAGTTCCAGGGGAGAAGGGGGGTTAAAAATCAAGCCCAAGCTGAATAAACAAGAGTATAATATTAGAATGGCTACATAAACATTAAGTGTACCAGGGGAAACCTCTGATTACAAAGAATCTAAAACATCCAGTTTGTTTCTATCTATCTATCTAGATGTTGGGATTGATGGGATAGATAGATATCTATATCTATATCTATATCTATATATATAGAGAGAGAGAGAGAGAGAGAGAGAGTGATGCATGTTTTGCTCTTTGCTTTTTGGAGATTTACCATGTTACATTTGATGGTTGCACAGTTTGGATGGCAGCCAAACAATTTCTGAGCTATCTTATTCTGATTTCACAACACTATAACAATTACCAAATGGTTAGGACAAAGTATATTCCCAAGAAAATTTAAAATAGTCCAAATTTAAAATTAAAGTCCAGCATGCATTTTGTTGTTGTTATTGTTAAGGATAACACTGTAAATGAGCTCTGCAAATACTTGCCTTAGAACGCTATGATTTTGGAAAGTGCATCTGTTTTAAAAATCATCTCCCTTTCATTATTTTTATTTTAAATGGTATTTATGATTCCAGTAGAACTGCAGTGGCAGGAACTGGACTGTGATGTCATGGCAGGAACGCATTTCCATATATGAAAATGCAGTGATGTCACTGATGAAATTTCATGCCTGCGGTAACATTAAAACACAAGATGCTACTATTGCAGAACTAAATTAAAAATCTAAAAACAGATGCTCTTTTCCAAATCACAGCCCCTATGATAAGTGATTACAAAAAGCAGGAGTCTTCCTTCATGGAAGGTTATGTTCATAGTAAAATAGAAGATGAGAGCAGAAAAAAAAACAGCTGGTCCATTCTGTCTGCCCAGTTTTTCCTGTCCACATTGCCAAGGATATACCCCAGCTGCCAGCCATACAGCATGACTGTCTGAAGGATATCATTTCCAGTTTTTGTCACCTTTTTCTATTCTGCTCTACCCTTTTGAATAGCTGACCATAGAAGATCCTCTTATTATTAGCTTACACCCAATACCATTCCCCTCCTATTTCTAGCTATAAGGTCCCACAATAATCCAAACAGCCACCAATATCAGAGTGACTTTGTTAATTGAGCATCTGGTCTCATAGATCCCGATTGCCTTTCCAGATAGCTCTCCACCACCAACAATCTGCTGCGCCAATCTGGTCACATGAGTAGCATGTCACCTAGCATATGTGTACCTGAGTTTCTACTAAGACTTCTAGTTAATACTCACAGCCTGCCAGACAGATCTGGCATATGAGCATCTGTGTTTCCAATAAGGCTGCTAATTCTAGTTATTATTGTAATTGCACCCTACCAGACAGAGTCAGGTGCTAATTAATTTTTCTGCTATCTCTTCACCTTTTTACAACTAATGATCATTTTTGCTTATCCCATGCTTTCTTGAAGTCTGTCATTTTAGCCTCTGCTACCCTTTCTCCATGAAAAATATTTCTTAATGTTTCTCCTGAGTCTACCTGCTTGATGCTGCACTTCATGACCCCTTATTCTAGATCCTGCTTCCCACTGAAAAAGGTTTACTTTTTTTTCACTATTCATACATTCAAGTATTTGAATGTTTCTAACTTTCCTTCCCTGGCTCGCCTCGCTTCTAGGATGTACATATTTAAATCCCCAAGTATCATTTCATAGGTCCTCTGGGAGGGATGACCCCTTTCCCTCCAACACCACCATTTTGGTAGCCCATTTCTGGACCATCTCCACTCAGTCAATATCATTACAGAGGTATAACCTCCAGAACTGAACACCATATTTCAGGTGAGGTCTCACAAGCAACCTATACAAGAGTATAATTACTTCCTTTTTTTCTGCTAGGTATGTCTCTCCCAATGTAGTGTAAGATATTTCGGCTCTGTCTGTTCACACTGTTTTGCTATTTTGCATCATAATATATATTCATCCCACCATACCTTTCTGTTCTGTGGATGTCAGTAACTCATTCTCTAACATGCAATGTTCCCTCAGATTTATGTTCTGTTGCATTTGCGGACCCTTGGTCTGAGGTGGAATTGATGCAACCTGCAGAGAGCCCACTGTCAGCAGGCAGACCTGGATGAGTCAGAGGCTTCACCTTTACCAGCCCACATTCCTCTCAGGTTGAGCTTTTGTGTGCAGGGACTGGCAGGTCTTAGGTGGGGGCCTCTGCTGATGATAGAGAAATCTGTTGGGGTTGCCAGGTAGGAGTAGAGGGAGGCCAGGCGAATATGGAAGAAGGCAATTGTCAGTGGCAAGTAGAATCCAGGAATGTCCAGGAGCCAGGTCAGTGGCAGGCGGCTCTCAAGAATGTCCAGGAATCAGGCAGAGGTCAATACCGGGAATCTGTCCAAAGGGAAAGGTGGGGCGGATAGGCAGGGCAGGAAGGCAAGGTGCAGAACAGACTGTCAGAATAGGAGATGTAGAAGAACTGTAGAACTGTAGAACTGACCTCAAAGACTGACGAGGAAGACAAGAATCACTGGAACCGATGATGAAGAAAAGGACTGGAGATTGGAGACACAGGATCCACTGGAACTGAAGATGAAGATGAAGACAAGGACCAGAGAACAAAGATATGTTGAAGCAAGCTGCTGTTGGAAGTCTTCCCTTTTATAGGGAAGCATCAGCAATGTCATCTCTAGGGGCTATGGGGACTTTCCTGACGTGGTCCCTTTCAAGAAGGGGAAGCAACATGTGCATGTGCTTAGGGAGGGTGCACCATGCAGAAATCATTGGTGACATCTTGCCAAGGCAAGGAATATCGGTCGGTTCAGCCAAGATTGGCATTGGCGCTCTGTTGTATGCACTGGCAACAGGCCAGGAGGTAAGAGTGTTGCATGCACTGGCAACAGGCCAGGAGGTAAGAGTGATGGTCCATGGTACCACCCACAGACCACAGACCACCGATCACAACTGATCACACCAATCACACCGATTAAACCCTCTCCTGAGGTCTTGGGTTTGCAGGGGTACCAGCGGCAAAGATTCCTTCAGATCCCTAAGGTTTTCTTGGCTCGGGTGTTAGCTTCTACAATCAAACAATTGTTTTTCTCCCATATTTCATGCAATTCCTAGGATGGAAGCTGAGACTTAAGTGAAGGGATGCTCTCTTCAGGGTGGTTTTGGCAGAGTGCAGCCCCCAGCATAGGATTCTTTTTCGGGATTCTTTTGTCCAGCTGTTCTTGTAATTGCTTGTAGACCAGTATAAAGGTATTTTCTGGGAGGTGCTGAGGAGAGGTTTGAGTTCCTCTGTAGTCTCTACAGAGAGTTGGAAGTGTTGGAAGGGTGGAGGCTACGATCATTGAGAAAGACAAATCTTCAGATTCTGTATAGGATTTAGTGCACCAAGGTCCCCAACGGATGAGTTTTGACATGGACCAGTCAAACTGTGGCTGATCTCTACAGCCACAGCAGACCTAGGATAACCAGACACATGGCTCTGGATAGGTCATGGAAACTGATGACTTCCATGTGTGAGGACCCAATATGTAACATGAGAGGCACGGTGGATCGGGTCACCCATCCTGGAAGGACAAAGATGGATAAGAGCACCAGGGGTGGATTCATGGACACAGTAGGCATTTGGAATTGCTTGACAAGCTGCTGCTGTATGAAGTTCCTCCTGGAGACGAAGTCCACCAAAGCCCAGGTGAAACAACATAAGGGAGACTGTTCCAAAGTATCTGGCAAGTGTTGCGAAGGGGGTGTTTTAGTGTGCCCTTGGGCCTCGACCCAACCCCAGATGGATCCAGGACCGAACCAAGGGTTGACGGCATGTTCCAGCATGGCGGGACTACGGTCTTACCCTCTGCCAGGCCTGAAAGCTCCCAACACCAACAACAAGATGATGTTGGTAGGGGAATGGTCCTCCGACCTTTCCAAACCCTTTCGGACCTGCCGCATGGATTGGCATGGAGCAGCAGGCCAGCCTGAGGATGAGGGCAGACAGATGCCTTGACATGAAGACATGACACCAAAGTTGATGCGACGGCATCATGGATGAGGATTAAGCGAAGACATGACACCAAGGTTGTTGAAGACATGACACCAGGGCTATTGAAGACATGACACCAAGGCTGTTGAAGACATGACACCAGGGCTGATGCGAAGACATCATGGACCGGGGTCAATGCAATGGCATCACGGACCAGTGTCGATGCGACGACATCAGGAACAAGACGCTGAAGTGAAGACATGGCACCGAGACTGATGCAACGGCATCAGGAATGAGATGAGGAACTTGACGACGTCCAGAGGAGATGAGAAGCTGGGAGGGTAAACATTGGCACTGTCTCTCAGGGAGCCCAACTCAGCCCACTTTCACGGGCGGTCCCAATGGGCTGGTCACGGACCACCCTGTCCCACTGCGCGCCCTACACAGCCCGAGGAGGCTGGTCACGGACCACGCAGAGAGCGGGACAAGCGCAGGGAAGAATCCAGTCGAGGTGGGACTCCGATGACGAAGCCGATGTCATCCGAAGCTCCACGAAGGCTGGCAGGACATCTCGGGAAAGACGTCATCTGAGGGACCAAGGCCGACAGGACCAGAAGGCTCAGGAGCACTGAAGACACAGGAACAAAACACCAAGGAACCTGGGACATGAGGAAGCAGAAGATCAAGATGAGATACCAGGACACCTGGACGAGGACCTCAGGCAATCGAAACATGATGTGACGAGAAGACAAAACGATGAGGAGCTCCACGAAGAAGACCTGACAGAGCTCGGGTAGGCAGGAGCCTCCAGAGTGAAGTAACTCCAATGCAAGGCAAGGAAAAATGACAAGACCAGCCCTTTTATAGGGCTGGACAGGAAATCAGTCCATAGGTGGGGCCCAGGGCATATCCGGCCGTGGGCCCTTTAAATATTGTAGAGGAGCGCAGCCACATGCCTAGAGGAACAGGAAGAAGCTGTGCACTGACGTCGTGCGTAGCAGCAGGGCTGGGCCTGGAGAACAGGCCCCGATGACTGCAGCGGCTCCAGCCACTGCAGGAAGCCCCGGGGGTGGCTCCAGCCGCCAATCGAGCCCAGGGATGTGGCCTACTGCCGCGAAGATGAAGAAGGTGTCGGCGGCGGCTTCCAGCCGTGAAGGGAGGCAGAAGTCCGTGGCTCCACCGCGATGGAGGGAGACCTGATGGGCGGCCTCTGGGCCACAGGATAGCACAAGGTCTGCGACTCCGGCCGCACGGGGGGGGCCGACATCGGTGGCATCGCGCCGCAAAGAAAAAAGCAACAAAAGGTGAGCAGGGCCTGCTCATAGGGGTTAGCTCTGCGGGCAGGGTTCATAACAGCAAGTTGAACTAGGCTATCAGTGCTGTGAGCCAGAGGGGCACCCATCCAACTGACTTGGGGCATTGTACTCTCCTCTCAGGTCATTGAGCTAAGATGTGACCTTGGGCCTTTCAATACAAGCAAAGACCCAGTTGCCTGCATGTGTTCTTTTTTTTTTTCAGAAACCAGATGATATTGGCCCAATTGCATGGGCTATTCCTGTGAAAGATACACTGGCGTTTCAGTGTTAGGCATGAGAGAGGACTGGGAGGCAGTGCCCATGAGATATTTTTACTTGTCGAACAGCTCTCTCGGGCTCTTTTCTGGAGACATTGTCTATTTTCCCCATGAGGTCAATGAGCATTTCCAGTGAAATGGGCAACTCCACCCTGGCAAGCTTGTCCTTAATGTTTAGTGATAGGCCTTCCAAGAATATAACAAGCAAGCTATCATCCCACCAATTCAGCTCAGTTGCCAGGATTCTAAATTCTTTGGCATACTCTGCCAGGGTTCGGGATCCTTGCAGGAGTTGGAGTAGTTTGGAACCCATGGTAGTCATACAACCAGGCTCTTCAAAAATCATCTTAAACTGGTCTGTAAATTGCTAAAAATTGTGCAGCAAATAATCTGCACACTTCCAGAATGGGGAGGATGAGGCTAGGGTCATTCCATCTAATAACAAAAGGATATAGGTCTTTGGTCAAATCATCCAGAAACAGCAGTGCTTATAGGGAAAAGTGCATGTGGAATTGATTCAAAAATCCCCAACATTTCTGGGATCCCTGGCATACCGGGGTAGAGCTGGTAACTAGTATGGGCTGGTTGGTTATTGGGGAGGTGGAGCTATGGGGCATGGTCAGGACATCGAGTCATTTGGCAAGAAGATCAAAAGCAGTGGCCATGAATTCCAAGGCTGCCTGTTGCTCCTGGAGTCTATGGGCCATGCCAGCGATAGTTTGCAGCATGGGCCATCTGCCAGATCCATGGCTTTGGCAATCTGTTGGATTTGTGGACCCTTGGACAGAGGTGGGGTTGGCACAACCTACAGGGAGGAGCCCTGTAGGTCCCCACCATTGGCAATTGGACCTGGATGAAGCAGAGGCCCAACTGGAGTTTTACTTTTACCAGCCCATGTTCTCCTCAGGCTGAGCCTTTGTGTGACAGGGCCAGCAGGTCTCAGGAGGGGGACTGTTGACGATAGAGAGATCTGTCAGCATTATTAGGTAGGAGTAGAGGGAGGCCAGGTGAATCCATAAGAAGGCAATGGTCAGTGACAAGCAGTGTTCAGGAATGTCCAGAAGCCCAAGAAGGCAAAGTGCAGAACAGAAGGGCAGATGAGGAGACATAGAAGAACTGAAGAACTGACCAAAGAGACTGATGAGGAAGATAAGAGTCACTGGAACTGATGATGAAGACAAGGACTGGTGAAGGAACACACAGGAATCACTGAAACTGAAGATGAAGATGAAGACAAGAACTGAAGAATGAAGGCACACTGAAGAAACTCACTCTGCTTGTACAGTTGCTGGGGCAAGCTGCTATTAGACGTATGCCATTTTATAGGGTAGCATCAATGACATCATCTCAAGGGGCCATGGGGACTTTCCCACCACAGTTCCTTTAAAGAACGGGAAGCAACACGCAGCCTGGAATGATGGTCGACTCAGTCGAGATCGGCGGCGGTGCCCTGACGCATGCACTAGCAGCTTCTTGCCGCAACTTGTGCCGGCCCGAAGATAAGAGCAACAGTCTGCGGGGCCGCCCACGGATCACCGATCATAAGACTGGACCGACAAGCGCCTGCGGGGAAGGCCCCATTAACATGGCTCTTTCCGGAGAGGACACCCACCCCCGTGCCTTACCTCAGCGGTTGTATTCCAGGGTTCCCGCTGCATCAGAGCAGGCCAGGCTGATGCCCCCGACGTGGTGACATCACAGGGTCGGTGTGTCGATGCCCGGTTGGCACGTTGAGACGCAGTGATGTTGGCCTCTCGTTCTTGCAAGGCTTGGGCCTTTAAATTGCTGATGAGTGCCGGGCCAGGCCTCTTTACACGGCCGGTGCTCACGTTTTGGAGTCAGGGTGAATTGCGACGAGGAGGAGGCCAGAGATTTACCGCGCTGAAAGGAGGAGACCCGCGATTGCTGCTGCATTGCTCAGCACAGCAGATCTGAGGGTCAGAGGCATATTTTAAAGCTGGGACTGCAAACATTTGTGCCGAGAGAGGTGCAGGCAGCAGGAAGGCAGTCCGGAGGTGGTGCCCACGTGGGGCACAATGGAAGGCAAGCCAGGAGAGGTCTGATTGAGCACAGAGCTCCGGAAGGCCCCCCCCCCCCCCCCCCCCGAACTCCCTCCCTACTATGCTATACAAACTGAGCACTACTGAACTGTGAGTAAAAAAAAAAAAAAGTTGTTTTTTCCACGTTTTCGTACGATATGGCTGGGGAAAGAGAAAATGCATGGGGGAGAGCAAGGCAGACCAGGGGACAGAGCCAGAAGGAGGCGGAGCCCCGAGTAACGCAGGCGAAGAGACCCTCGCGTGCAGGGGAGGGAGGAAGAGGACATGGAAGGGGGTCGCAGACCAGATGGAGTGAATTCAAAGGGATGAGGAAGAGAAGGACCAGCCACAATGGGAAGGAAGGAGGAGGCGGGAAGGAGTACGAGTGAACGGAATCTGGCGCTGGGCAAAGGGAGCGCGACAGGGAGTGGCAGTGGCGGAGAGCAGACGGGAATGCAGCCAGAAGTCGGGCGGTACGGTCCGTCACCATGGAGTTGGCCTATGTGGCCCACGATGGGACTGACTGGAACAGGAGCACCAGCCCAAGGTCTTACTGTGCATGGAGGACAGGAAGGAAATTCCTACGCTCCCACCCCATGGCAAGCAGCGATGTACCCCCATGGTAGAAGGTACCGCCGCCATTGTATACAGCACCGGCAGCCGGCACAGCTACGGGAGGCAGCAAGGCGTCGGACACAGAAGTAAGAAAGGAACCGGCACACAGCGCAGCGGAATGGGTGAGTACGCAAGAGACACCGGAAATGGAAACGTCCATTGGTGAGACAAGCAATGAGAACAACAACGAGCCTGGGACATCGCGAGGCATAGCAGAAACATGAGCGGAGTGAGCAGAAACAGCCAGAACTCGTGGAAAAAGAGCAAGAGCATCAGGAGATGCAAAAGGCAAGAGTACAAAAAGGAAAAGAATTGACAGTGGTTCCAGTGAGAGCTCCTCGGAGGGAGGCTTTGACAGGAGTGAGGCATCGGCAGCCACCCCTATTAAGACCGCACAGGATATAGAGACAAGGAATGCGCCCATGGCAGCTCTTCCCAATTTAGCTGAGTTATGGGAGAGCGTGCCTAAGGCATTACAAAGCAAAATAAGGAAGCGAGAATATATTGACATATTCACAATATTAGAGGGAAGGAAAGGGGCAGCGGAGAAAAAGAAAGGGAGAAAAAAGAAGGAAAAAAAGGGGTAGAGGTAAAAGTGCCCAAAAATATAACCAACTGGACCAGGGCATTCTTGAGAATGATTAGTGTTTTGGGGAGAGAGGACCCATCCCAGTACGCCCCCATGCTGAGTTATGCAGATACTATAATAGAAACATATAAAGAGTATCAAGGGTGGTGTTGGCTAAACTATAATGAAAAGTTTAGGGACAAGATGGAGGAGAACAGGAACTTGGCCTGGGCAACGCAGGATGTGGGATTATGGTTGCGACAAATGACCAGCAAGGTCATGGATTTGGGGCCAACGCACAAAGCAGGGAGGTCATTTAGTGGTCAGGCAATGCCGGATAATAACCAATGGGAGGAAAATGGTAATAGCAGGGTGTGCTGCTATTTTAATAAGGCAGGCTGCACATTCCAAGAATGTAAGTTTAGACACATATGTTCGGTATGCATGGCACTACACCCGGCAACAAAATGTACAAGGAATGGTCAGGAACATATGACAGGAAGTAATGGGAAAGGAAAACAATAGATCATTTGGTAAGGCACCATCACTAGTGTGATTGTCTGTTATTAAGGAATGGTTGGCAATATACCCGAGACGGGATGAGGCAAAACAACTGAAGGAAGGTTTTGAACATGGTTTTATCATACCTTTCCAGGGAAAGATTAAGCGATATGTTCTAGGAATTCATCTTCTGCAGCTAGACACATGGATATAGTACAATAAAAAGTCAACAGAGAGATTGAAATGGGCAGGATGGCGGGGCCTTTCGTAAACTCACATTTGAGAGCATGATGCTGTCACCCTTGGTGGTAGTGCCAAAGAAGGAACAGGGAGAGTTTAGATTAATACAAAACTTGACCTATCCGCCAGGGGGCTCGGTGAATGATGGACTGCCAGAGGAGGCGTGTACAGTGCAATACGCCTCTTTTGATGAGGCGTAGCACTGGTTAGACGCTGGGGAAAAGGGGCGCTAATGGTGAAGGCAGACATCAAATCGGTATTTAGATTGCTCCCGGTACACCCTGACAGTTTTCCCATTTTAGGCTTCCATTTTAGAGATTCATATACTTTGACAAATGTATGCCGATGGGGTGTTCCGTTTCCTGTGCTTATTTCGAGATGTTTAGCACATTCCTGCATTGGGACTTACAAAAAAGGGTGATTTTTTATTTGTGGGACTGGCTCACACAGACACATGTGCACAGACATTGTGGGCATTCCAGGATATGGCAGAGGAATTTGGGGTTCCTTTGGCAGGGGAAAAGACAGAGGGCCCAACAACTACCCTATCTTTTTTAGGGATTGAATTGGATATGCAGGCAATGACATCAAAGTTACCGCTTGAAAAACTGCATAAGTTATGGAACATGCTCAGGCAGGCATTGTCGAGTAAAAAGATGACGTTGGTTACCATGCAATCAATAATTGGAAGTTTAAATTTTGCATGCTGGGTAATTCCAATGGGGAGGGCATTTTTGAGGCGTTTTGCGGATGCAACTAAGGGAGTGAGACGCCCGCAACATCATATTAGAATATCCCGCCTGATGAAACAAGACATTTTGATGTGGTTAGAATTCTTAGATAGCTTTAATGGTATATAAATTTGGCAGGATGAGGTGGTCTCAAATCATGATCTAGACATATACACAGATGCGTCGGGAGGGTGGGAATTCGGGGCATATTGTCAAGGCACGTGGTGTGCAGTCCCATGGCCAAATGATTGGATAAAGAGTGGATTGGTTAAAAGTATAATATTTTTGGAACTATTCCCGATATTGGTGGCTATTACAGTCCGGACCCATAAGTTACACAGCAAAAAGATTATATTCTGGTCCAACAATCAAGCAGTAGTGACGGTTATTAATAGGCAGGCGGCACATTGCTCCAAAGTAGTGGAATTACAGAGGGAAGTGGTACTCCAGAGCTTGCGATCAAACATGACTATAAGAGACAAGCATGTACCCGGTATCCATAATCGGGTAGCGGACTCACTCTCCAGGGCTAAGTGGGATCTCTTTCGTCAACAGGTACCAGAGGCAGACGAGGAAGGAGTCCCAATACTGAACTGATTATGGCGGATTGGAAAGATACCGAATGGGGGCTGCTGAGGGCATCTGTTACTCCTGCGTCATGGAAAGCCTACTGCAAGGGTTTTGCTAGAGTACAGGTATTCCTACAGGGGCAAGGATGGAAAGGGGGAAAGATAGTTAATAGTATGGGCAAAGGAATTGGGGATGTCTAGAGGAGCGACGATGAACCAACTAGCAGGTTTTGCATTCTTTGCGAAAGCGCATGGGGCTAGGCGACCTACTGGATAATTTCATGGTTAAGAAGCTGTTGGCAGGTTGGGCTAAGGAGGTGGTATGGCAAGGTGATAAGAGGCTGCCAATAACCGATGAGATATTGGTGGGTTTATGGTATGTGGCGGCGCAGGTCTGTACAGGGAGCTTCGAAGTAGTATTGTTCAGAGCCGCGTTCTACACATCATTTTTTGCAGCATTAAGGGTTAGTGAATTAGTGGCGGCATCCAAAAATGACAAAGGAAGCAATGGCATATTGTATAGCAATATGAAAGTGTAAGGGCAGAGCATTAGTATAAGGGTCCACAAATCTAAAATGGATCAGAGAGCAAGAGGAGTGGCAATACGGCTGGGACAGGTGGCATCGCAAGTAACTTGCCCGGTTAAAAATATGGCGAACTTCCTACAAATAAGGCCTAAAGGGGGCATCCACTTGTATGTCCATAAGGATGGGGTGCCACTGATAAAATTACAGTTTGCGGTGGTGCTACATAAGGTATTAGACAGCATAGGGCTAAACCCAGCGGAATATGGAATGCATTATTTTAGGATTGGGGCCGCCACAAGCGCAGCACAAGCAGGCCTGCCCATGGAAACAATACGAAAAATAGGCAGGTGGCAGTCGGCAGTGGCCAATAGGTATGTTAGGCTGGGATTCGTACAGATTGGTCACTAACCAAGAAATTACATTTCACCCGTAGGTCCGTGCCTATGAAGGAAGATAGTATGGTTATTAAGACATTTCTTCGTACATTGGGCGGCCCGGAGGGCATGGGAGAGACCATACAGTGCACACTTGGGCTTGGTACCATGGGGAGTCAACCTGAAAGGGATGGGAAAATGAGGAATGAAGTGGGGGCAACTGATACCAGAGTTACAAAACAGTTTGCGCACACTGCAATGGCCAGATGTCATAGCCAAACATTTAGGGGGGTAACGATCTGGGGGAGAACACAGCCAAAAACTAATAGGGTAAAAAGAAGTTTGGAGATAATAAGGGATATGACCCCGGGGACAACCATAATATGGTCTGATATCAAACCCCGGATGAAATGGCAGGGCGACAAGTTATGGTGCAGGGGGGAGAAGAAGGTAAACAGACAGATCGAGGTATGGGCACAGAGGATGGTCATACTGCAGATCAGATACGAGTGGGCGGATGAGCCATGCTTAGGCCTGTACTGGCTGGATTTGCTACACCTTTCGGATGTAGGGTATGATTTGTTTAACAATGCCATACAGGAGGCACTTGAGCACGTATTTACTGAAGTAAGGCTGCAGTAGGAGTGTTGGGGGGGTGGGCTGGGACAAGTAAAATACTACCCTAGGCCGGTGGCGGGGGTAACAAATTGGTAGGCCAGGAGGGGCCAGGAGGACACGGTAGACAAACTGGAGGTCCTAGGAGATGGAAGAGTGCGTAGAGGTGGGCGTGGGCTGCCCAGAGAAATGGCCCCGTGGCTTAGACACGGCGGGGGGGGGCGGTAAGATGTTTTGGCGGACTGGCTGACATGGTGGATGCTGGCACGAAGCCCAGGATGGTAATATTGATAGATGCACAAGTACTCAGGTACCAAAAATCTGTTTTATGTTAATAATTAATAAACGCTGCGGCCTGTTTTTCACCAAAATTGGGAGTATGTGTGTTAATCTATGCAGTTCAATTACGTGCTGGGGGGGAGAGGGGACACGAGGGTGCAAGCTGCTAATGTTATATGTATCCTAAATATATGTCTGAATTATTTCTCATTGAATAGCTAACCACTTCTCAAGCTTTTTTAGATCACGTCTCATGCCAGCTATTCCCTCAAGTCCACTCTGGTGTCATCTGCAAAATACCCCTCCATGGTACCCCTCACAAACATATTGAACAAAACTGGCCACAGGATTGATCCCTGAGGACCTCCACTCATCACCTTCCTTTCTTCACAGCAAAATCTGTTTAATATCATTATCTGCTGTCTGTCTCTCAGCCAGTTTCTAATCCAGTCCATTATCTTGTCCCACCCCTGAACAGCTCAGTTTATGTATAAGTCTCTTATGTGAGATAGTATCAAAAGATTTTCTGAAATTTAGGTATATCAGTTTTTCCCAACCAGCGTGCCATGGCACATTGTTGTGCCTTAACACCTGGTCAAGTGTGCCACGTAAAAATCACCACTGCCTGATGCTCAGATCCCAACCAGAACCCGGCCACTGCTCTCAGCACCTTACAGAAATAAGAGAGACTAGTGGAGGCTCTTAAATATATACCAACTCTTTTCTCAGAACCTGTGTAATCATGCATGTCTCTTCTTTCTAGCTACACCATGAGCCCTGAAGTTTGGTAATGGGTTTGCCTGCAGGGCACAGATAGCTGGGACCTGCTTTATGTGGCCCACACTGTGCATGCAGCACCTTCTTTTCCCGACTTTGAATTATTCTAGTTTCTGTCTTATCCCAAATTTGAAGGAGATGAGGAAAGAAAGTGTGCACTAAGCACCGGACGTGAGTCACTCTGACTGATGGAAGCAGCAACAGTAAAGGAGCTTTGGCAGCCATATGCAGCAGCCAAGGTAAGTAACTGAGCCAGCTGACTGCAACACACTGACTTCTCCCTTCTCCTGCATCTGTATATAGAGGGAGCTAAGCCAGTGAGATGTATAAGCTTGTCTTCAAATTTCTCTCCCTTTGTTTTAAAATTTGGAAGAGAGACCGGTGGGGCTCTCAGTACTTTCCTAGCTCTTCTTTTCACTGTATGAGTCCTCTTGATATTCACAGTGCCTGCTCCATGAAAGCTGGTGTGCCACACAGCGTTTTTGTTTAATAGGTGTGCAAATCTGGGGAAACACTGAAGTATACCACATCCAGCACTTATCCTGAATCAAAAAAAAAAATTGATCAGATTCATTTGACATGATCTCCCACTGGCAATACCATGCTGCCTCAGATTCCACAATAATCCATTAGATTCAATATGCTTCACTATCATTTTCCTCTTTTTTAACATTTTGGAACCAGTATTCAGGCCACTTATGCAAGTTTCCTAAATTATAATTGTGACAAAAAGAACCTCACTACTATCGTATTGTACAACATTTCAAAAGGATTCATAAGAAGCAATTATTCAATCTATAAATTACAGTTTTACTGTTGCCATTATTTGTAACCACTTTAGTTTATGTCTCTAGTAGTTACTCCACACCTCTGAGTGTGGCCATGTTATCCACTAAATCCCAAACTACTTGACACACTAGATCCACTTGATCCATGATGACTGTTATGTCACACAAGAAGTCACAGACTGTATGACCATAATCAGCCAGACTTTATATGCTACCATTTATTAATCTTACAATCTTGGCTGCTTCAAATGGGAGCTTGCAACCAGTAGGGCTTGCAACCAGTAGGGCAGCAGCTGTTTGATAGATATATTTTGAAATAAAAGATATAATTTTCTTTAAAGTGATTAACTATGTGCTACATACTGGATAGCAGAAGATGAACAGGCACAAGTTTAGGTTGCAAAAGTAACAAGGGAGCCTGGCAAAAGTGAATCAGTATTTCAACCACAGGTGAGCAAGTCGGGTCCTGATGCCAGGCAAGTTTGAGTTACAGGAAAGCTTGGCCAAAATCAGAGCCAAACACAGACTTGAGAAACAATAACAAAAAAACCTGTGTGCTCTTCCAGTTGCTGGGAGCATTTTCTTGCTCCCAGACTCCTTTTCACTGGTCATCTAACCTCTGGGGTATGTTTTCTGAGATTGTCTTTGAAGCTATTCCCTGGGAATTTTTCTGCGATGTTGAGCTAGTGAACCCGCCAGGTCATCCAGGCCTGGATTTATGATTTTAGTGCCCATGGGAGAGTGAAAAAAGAAAGGGTAGGAAAGATTGCCATGGCTGTAAAGCAAGTTGGAACAGATCATCTTTGGTCCAAGTATTTGGTGCCTTTAAAATCTGATGCCCTAGGTAGCTGCTTATGTTTCCTATGCCTGAATCTGGGCCTGAAGCTATCCATTCTTCAACCCAGACCATCCCTGTTTCAAGTCCCGCAATGACCAGACTTCGTGTTGCCCCCTTACTTAGGTAATCTCCAGGCACCGTGGGCCTGAATTTTGGAGATATTGCCTATAGAAGACCTGGACCTTAGCAAAAATATGAGTATATGCTTCAGGATTCTATGATCTTCCTCGAGTTTGTAGTCTTCCCAGTTAATTAGGTGACAAGTCAATTCTGATGAAATTATCTCGGCTTTGAAAGCTCATGCCTGAATAAAAATCAGTTGGTACCACCGGCCTGCCATTTTTGTAGTCAGTTCTGAATTCTCCCCAAGTCCAGGATGGTTGCACCACAAAGTCATCATACCTTGTATCTGGTTCAGAGGCGGTATATCCTATTTGTGACCTTGGAATGGGTTATCTGTCACTGATTTTAGCAATGAAATGTGAAATACTGGATGCACCTGAAAAGATAGAGATGTGTACTGCTTGAATACTGCTGTGTTCATTTGCTAGACAATAGGATACTGCCCAATATACTTGTCATATGGATTGTGATGACGCACACAGAATGCAAAGGGCCTGGTTGTCTCTGGCAATCTTGTTCTTTGTAGGTGGCTTTTGCTGTGACTGCATATAAAAGGCCCAGTGAGGGGCAGAGCAGCAAGGGTCTCTCTTTCTACAAGTAGAGTTAGTGTAAGTACTCCTTTTACTCACAACTCTGACTTGCACACATTAAAGTGGAGACAGTCTACACACATAAGAACATAAGAAATTGCCATGCTGGGTCAGACCAAGGGTCCATCAAGCCCAGCAACCTGTTTCCAACAGTGGTCAATCCAGGATATAAGTACCTGGCAAGTACCCAAAAACAGGGAGACTGTCTACACACACACACACACAGACTGAAGGGCACACAGGCATATATTGTTTTTTTTTCTAATGTATACCACTCTGCTGCCTATCCTAATGAGTGCCTGCCTGTGTCTGATAGTGGTACTTTTTTATTCCATAAATTATGACACAGTTTATGTAAACACAAATCCAAATAAATGGTACAACCAGTAAATCTGAAACTAATATCTAAATCTTTCACCAGATATTTGTAGGCCCCTTATTCCAAGGGTCTGTATAGCATCACAGACTCTGTTTCGGTCCAGGGTCACCTTGCTTTAATTTATAACATCATTTTTTTTGTTTTTCATTTTTTGTGTTTATAATAAAATCTACCAAGGTATCAATGTACTCTTATTGATTTTCTCACGCTTATTTTTTCAAAACATGCACACTATCCATAGATATACCAGGAGCTCTAATACTCATCCATTAGTTGGTCACCCGACATGATCATGTTTCGGACAAAAAAATGTCCTGCTTCAGGGGTTGCCCTTCAACATTTATACGAGAACCGTCCCGTATTAACTCCTCCAACTCGAGCCTTCTTGTCTTCTGTTTCAATAGATGCAAGAGTAAACTGGTGCGAAACGAGCCTTATTTTCTTCCATGTTGACTAATACAACTTGAGCCTTCTTGTATTCCTGGCTTGCATATCCGTCTTTTATTCACAACAGCCCTAGAGCTGTGTGTCACAGAACACCATAATAATGTCATGAGCACCACAAGATACCTAAAGAGGAGCAAAGGGTACCAACAGTTGTAACATGAACATCACAAGGCACCTACAGAGCAACAAAGGACAGCAATAATACTGGCATGACCACCATGAGACACCTATAGAAGAGCAAAGGTTAAAGACTATAATTTCCTCTAGAACTCTTCATAAGTGCAATTTTGAGTCAATCAAAAGATGTTACTGCTGTCCCACAGCTGGAAATCCATCCCTTCCATGGGCTGTGAATGTTGCCTCTGCAACGTTCCCAGCTTCAGGCAACCCACGGAGCAGGAGCAGCACGGGATGTGTTTTCATGAAGCTGCTGCTAGACCACTGGGCCATTCAAATCATTGCACACAGTTTTTACAAACAAAGGTAATGAAGTCCATAAAAAAAAAATTCTGGCAAGGTCAAGATGCAGGCAAAAAGTTGAAATAATTAGCGCAAGTTAAAAACATATGAGCTGAAGCACCAATTGTTAAGGCTTCAAGCTTAGCTACTGAACATTCATGCAGTTTCCATAGCATAAACGTTCACATTCACATATCTGGAAAGTGTAAAAGGCAGCATAGCGTTGCTGAAAAATATTGTTTCTAAGAAAAAAGAGACACACGATCTACAACTTAATATAAAAAAGGTCTTTGTGGTAGGGCTGTGCACAGGATAACTGGTTTTGTTTTCTTAATTTTTCATTGTATTTTTAAATTTTGTTTTATTACTTATAAGGTGAATTTTAAACGCCTGACACGTGCTAAAACCAGAAGATACGCAAATATGTTGGGCCGGCGTGCACCAAGCAGATTTTAAAAGGCACCCTCGGACGCACATATCTTCCGCTACGTGCACAAAAGGAAACGCTCCTAAAAGGGGCAGGAAGTGGGCGTGACAAAGATGTTCCTGGATTTCAACTCGCACGTCAATACTTATGCTCACAGTCACACGCCGAGGTCCCCTGCCGCATCATTTTACTTTTGCTATGGAGGATTTGTAAGTATAAAAAGAAAAGAAAAATAGATAGATCAGCGGGGTTAGGTAGGGGCCAACAGGGGAAACGGGAGGCTATTAATCTAAGGAGGTTTGGAAGTCCTATCTCTTACCTGGGTGAATTGGGAACAAACTGGGAAAACTGGAAATGGCATAGGTGCACGTGTGTCTACTAAGCCCCTCCCACTTACGCTGTAGAAGCTGCATTTCCATGCTTAAAATTGAGTGCACAGGTGTACAGTCAGTCTATTTTATAACATGCGCGCATATACGCACGCATGTTATAAAATGACCACGTCCCTGGATGCAGGCCGAAAAAATGCATGCACATGTGCGCCCACACTTGTTTAAAAATGACCTTCCCTGCGCATACAAGCTTAAAGTCAATTTTATGCACATAAATATTGATTTTATTGCACAAAACAATTTATGCATGTAACATATGAAAAATGAAACAAAACAAATGCGCATCCCTCCTTTCTGTTGGTGCACAGGCTCTTAAACACATGCTCAGTACTTTGATCCCAGACAGTGAGTGCTAACCCAGGGATCTGCTCTCCTCCCTGGGTGGCAAGAAAGAAAGTGTCAGCTGGTGCAGGGCTGCGGATACCCTTTCTGGGCCTGGGGATAAGCCAAGTCAGCACAGGTCCAGGAAGCCTCTCCTTGGGGCCCTAAAAGGAGATCGAGTCAATTATGGACCCAGGAATACTTTCCAGGGGGCCCAAAATAGGGACAGGGTAGATGATGGCAGAAAAAAGACCCAACGATCCATTCAGTCTGATCAGAGAGCTTTTTTCTTTGAAAGGGTTGTAGCTGCTGCTCTCAGGAGGTTAAACCCCTGTGCCTTCTGTTAAGGGTAGTAACTGCTGCTCTGTGCAGGTTACCCCAGTTAATATAGGGTATCCTTTTCCTCCATTTCCATCCTTTAGCCATTAGAGACCCTCTGGGTTTATCCTACGCACATCTGAATTCCACGACCGTTCTTATATTCACTACCTCTTACAGGAGGGCATTCCATGCATCCATCATCCTATTCCGTGAAGAAATGCTTCCTGATGTTGTTCCTCAGTCTACCCCCTTGGAAATTCATAGTCCTCCAGTTTTCTTTCTACTGGAAAAGTCCTGATTCCCATGCATCATTAGTTAATATCCTTCAGGCATTTAAAAGTCTGTATCATATCTCCCTTGTTCCTCCACTCCTCAGTCTCGTCTGCTAAGTCTTTTCATTCTCTCTTCTCTTTGAGAAGATAATATTCTGTACAGACCTGGGAATCCCCTCCCTGGGTACACTAGGAAGAAAGGAGTTGGTGTGGAGGAGAGAGACCGCGAACACAGGGCAGGAGGAAATCTATTCTTCAGATCCCAGAAGCAGCAGTCAAACACGTGTAAATTTCTAAACTTACCTAATTTTGTTATGGTTTTCAGATTCTCCTAATTAAAAGTATTTTTCAGAGAAGCAAGGGTTTTGTTAAAGTTCTAAAAAGCTTAATTAGCATCCAGAGTAGTGTAAAAACAAATCTAGCTTGTTTTTATCCATTTAAGAACAAATTTTCTTCTTTTGACCGTGCACAATTTATGTAATTGAACTGAAATCTTACCTAGCAAAACTAATTGATCTGATGTATGCTCAGTGCAGCAGGTTCACATGGGTATCTGTCAATGCTTTTTCTAAACATATTTCTTTTTTTGTGTTCATGTATTTTCATTGTTTTACGCATATTTCTAATGTGAATTCTCTGCAGATGAGATCAAAGGATAAGTGGTAGTTTACAGTCTGACAGTCCCTTGACAGCCATAAACATTTGCTGTTGTTTTTTTACCCTGTTTCAGCACACAGATGATATTCATCTTCTGTGTGGGAGAACAAAAATCATCTTGAAAGTTTAAACATGTTAAAAATGAAAACAGATGCAGGAGGCTAGAACCTGGTGGGAACGTTACATAAGTGAAGCACATTTTCCCTTGGAAATGACAGCGCTGGTTATTTCCTTAATGATACACACATCCCCCCTCCTGTTTCACAGAAATCTCAGGGGTAGCAAAAACAAGGAAAAAAAAGGGGGTGTAGGGGGTGGATAGTGGACATGTCACCATTCCCCCTCCATGCATTTAAAAAAAAAAAACCCTACAGATTTTGAGATCATTAAAATAAAAAAATCTAGAGATTTTGAGATTATACTATCTCACCATTAAAAACCTGAGTTAAGAAAATGTAAGAGACGTGCTCCTTCAAAAAAATATGGCAAGGTAAAATTGTGTTTCTTGGCAGGGCTCAGTGAGCATGCCAGCAGCAGACAGGAGTTCCAGCAGGGTGATCCCTATCCTGCTCTGAGCTGACACAGTGGCAGGACTACCCTTTGAAGATAGAGCAGCCGTGTTTATGCAGTCAGGAACTTAGAAGTGTGGGCTGGAGGAGGAGGAGGAGGCGAGGGGGAGGAGGGGGTGGGGAATGCTGGGAGAGAGACTGGGAAACTGTAACTCATTGTGGCTGAACTGAACTGGCCTGGGTGGCAGGCTCTGAAAGCTCAGAACATTCATCAACCTGCCGAGCTGGCCCGACAGACTGGAGCCTCCGCTGCTCTCTCTCTCTCTCTCTTTTCTCTCTCTCTCACTTTCTCTCTCTCTTCCCTTCGTCTTAGCTGTGTCAAGCATGATCTAGCCCAAAAATGCAGAGACAGAGCACCAGCCAGACGCACTCTGGTCAGTGCAAATAATCACAGCCCTGACTTCTTTCCCTGTTACTCAGCAAAAAACCTAACCAAAAAAAACCCAAAAAAAAACAGTTTCCACAGGAAGCTGATATCAGTAGACTTTCTCCCCCACTCCATCTTGCCTTGGATTTACGTAGCTCTCAGCGTGAAGACTCCCAGGGAAGAATACTGTTAATAATTTCAACAAAAAAAACATATCTACATTTTATTTATATACTGTGAGTCTATCGCTATCATGAACTACTTTATTCTATTCTTAGTCTTATATCTCACTCTTCTAAAAAGAACCAGAGCAATTTACAACACAGTTTCAATAGCCAAAATTATATCAGTGCACAATTTACCATATATTTTTATCTATTTTCTACCATATTCCTAATATATTTTCTATATATTTCCTATCTTTGAGGACAAGCAGTTACCCAATATGCATGTTATAAATAATTACTGTTCTGTCCAATACAGAAAATATAGAAAATGAGATTACTTATCTATAACAGTGGTTCTCCGATGGACAGCCGGATGTCAGCCCTCAAACATGGGTGACATCATCATATGGAGTCCAATATAGAATTATGACTTCAAAGCTGCTTTCAAAATGCCCCACTGGGCATGTGTAGCCCTAGCAATTCCCATGCAGGGCCATCAAGGGTTCATATCACTGTTGCTGGTGCCCTCTTTTGGAGCCTTGGGGTGTTCTTCCCACACTTGTTTTCTTTTTGGTTTTTTTTGTACTAGAGTGTTTTGTCCTTAGGTCAAAAATTTGAAAAAAGTAAACAAAAAAAAAGACATGGGTTTAACTACCACAGCATGGCACCCATTCTATAGTTCATCCTTTTCTCCAACCCCTCCACAATTTCAGCCTGGTTCTCCAACTCTACTTGGTGGTTGATTACTGGAGTTGTTTCTCCAAAAACGTCATCATGCAGAAGAAAAAAGTTGCTCAAGATTAATCATTTTGATGTTCTGAATATGATAACAGTTAGAATAGTGAGAGAGATCTATGCAAAACCAGAAAACGAGGAAATGGAACAGCCTGAGTTCAACTAAAGAATATGGGGGAAAGTTTCTAAATAAAGCAAACCTCAACACTTTCCAGGAAACCACACTCCACTCAATAAAGAAACCATTTTGGTATCTGACCCAGCATGGCAATTTCTTATCATGCATGTAATAACATTCTCCTTCAGAAAGCTCATTTCACAAGAAAATAAAAAAAAAAAAAAAAATCCACCCAGCAGCTAAGTCAAGTTCAAGCAGAGAATGTAAATAAAAACTTATTTTAAAAAAATGATACTTATCATAGTTTATTTTCTTATACTGAATCTGGCAAATGATGATGTGCGTCAAAAGAATTATTGGTATCTGCCAGACCCTCAGTGTTACACCTTGGGGGTTTTTTATGTCACCCAGCCTTCCTTCCATGCCCAGACCTTATGCTCTGGAGTTATCTTTGCCACTGTGCTTTGCTGTCATACACCAGACCTTATACCTTGAGTTGTTCTTGCCAGTCTGTAGGGCTGCTTTGTATCTCTTCTGTTGCTTTGGTATCTTGAAGTCACTCTTTATGATGCTTGGCCTCTGTATCAGTGCTCACTTTTGGGGGGAGGGGGGGTGTTTCTGTCACCTTTTTCACTTTATTCCCCTTCACCGTTCTTTAGGATGCTGCTGATGCTACTTTTGGTGCCAGGCTGCCACTCAAGGTGCCATCAAGAGTTCATGTCACTGTTACTGGTACCCTCTGGGAGTATTCCTCCCACTTGTGTTGCTCTTTTGCTCCTTTCACAATAATGTGGAGAACTTCTGCCAATGCTGGGATCCCTTTGCCTGTTTACAGAGTTTTGGCTATTCATGCCACTTTGGTGCCAATTTCCACAGTCTTTCTAGGTACCTTGAAGATTTTTCCCCCCTTCTGATGATTTCTTCCCAAAAGTTTTAAGAAAATTGATTAGAAAATCCCAATTCTGGAGCCCAGAATAGGCTGCAATGCTTCCCCATTGACTTTAATGGCAAACTAAAAACAAATCAAATGAAAAATTATTTCTTTTTTTTTTTTAAACTAATGATGTGAATTTGAGTTCCAATGAAACAAATAAATGAACCATAAACATTTTTTATCTTCTGCATATCCCTAATAATTATAAATCTATGAAGTATGTGGTTTTCTGTTGCTCTTTGTAGACTCTTTGTTATGACATGGACCCTTGGGTTGGCTAGGAGATGATGATGAGAGGGATGCTGAGGGGTGACCCACAGTGAAGTCCGTAGCCGGAAGGCAGATCAAGGCCAGGAGACCAACTGGAGCTTCACCACTGGAAGCCCGAGATCCCCCCAGGAGGAGCCCTTGGGGACCCGGGCCACTTGGACTTAGGTGTGGTCTCCTGGTGGAGAAAGGTCCGAAGAGAAGTCCGGGTCAAGGCAGGCAGCAGAGAGGCACAATGAAGAAACAGACCAGGAGTCGGGGCAGGCAACAGAACAGCAAAGGCCAGAGACAAACCAAGGATCAATGATGGGCAGCAGATAAGGAGTACCAGGAGCAAAGCCGAAGTCAGGAACCAGGAAGACAAGCCGAGAGGAAGCCGGGACAGGAGCGAGGATTCAGAGGCAGGAACTGGAACAGGAACAGCAGGATCAGGATCAGGAATGCAGCAACTAGTGACTCGGAAGAGTGAACCTCGTTGAAAGGCAAGGGACTGGAAACTGGTGCTGTATATATTTATCTACCGGCGTCTGATGTCACTCAGAGGGCCGGGCTTCAGTTTCCCGCCGCGGGTCCTTTAAATTTCGATCTCCTGCACACGCTCGCGCACTTAGGAGGCGGGGTTAGAGAGCTCAGCAGCGTCTCCCTCATGGAGATGCCGCTGCGGAGAGGCCCAGCCTCAGCCCTGAGAGTGCTGGAATGCCGCAGGGAGCCCGGAGCAGCTGGAAGTGAGGTGAGAGCCCAGCTGTGGAGTTCCACAGCCGGGATTTGTAACACTCTTGTTGCTGAAAGTATAAAAGTAAACCAAAGCAAATATAAATAATTATCACAATGATCAAATATGATGCTACCAATCACGCTCACAAAAATTGTAATTAATTTGTTCTATCTGCAGTTGACACAAAATGACACAAAATGATCTAAATCACTTTCTATCCCTTCCCTTTTTAGTACAAAGGAATACTTTCTCCAATTGAGGACTACTAATTTATAGGGATGTGAATCGTTTTTTGACGATTTAAAATATCGTCCGATATATTTTAAATTGTCAAAAATCGTTAGAGCCGAGATACAATAACAATTCCCCCGATTTATCGTCAAAAAATCGTAAATCGGGGGAAGGGGGAGGGGAAGGGGAGGGCGGGAAAACCGGCACACTAAAACAACCCTAAAACCCACCCCGACCCTTTAAAATAAATCCCCCACCCTCCCGAACCCCCCCAAAATGCCTTAAATTACCTGGGGTCCAGAGGAAGGGTCCCGGTGTGATCTTTTACTCTCGGACCTCCGTGCGTTGTAGAAATGGCGCCGGCGCTACCTTTGACCTGTCATATGACAGGTCAAAGGTAGCGCCGGCGCCATTTTGTTTTTTTGTCCCCTGACGTCAGGAGCGTAGGAGATCGCTCCCGGACCCCCAGGGACTTTTGGCCAGCTTGGGGGGGCCTCCTGACCCCCACAAGACTTGCCAAAAGTCCAGCGGGGGTCCGGAACGACCTCCTGCAATCGAATCGTGTTGTCTATGGCCGGCGCCATTTTGCGCCGCCATTTTGCGCAAAATGACGCCGGCCATAGACAACACGATTCGACTGCAGGAGGTCGTTCCGGACCCCCGCTGGACTTTTGGCAAGTCTTGTGGGGGTCAGGCGGCCCCCCAAGCTGTCCAAAAGTCCCTGGGGGTCCAGCGGGGGTCCGGGAGCAATCTCCTACGCTCCTGACCTCGGGGGACAAAAAACAAAATGGCGCCGGCGCTACCTTTGACCTGTCATATGACAAGGCAAAGGTAGCGCCGGCGCCATTTCTACAAGCACCGGAGGTCCGAGAGTAAAAGATCACACCGGGACCCTTCCTCTGGACCCCAGGTAATTTAAGGCATTTTGGGGGGGTTCGGGAGGGTGGGGGATTTATTTTAAAGGGTCGGGGTGGGTTTTAGGGTTGTTTTAGTGTGCCAGTTTTCCCGCCCTCCCCCTTCCCCCCCCCACTGGACCCCAGGTAATTTAAGGCATTTGGGGGGGTTCGGGAGGGTGGGGGATTTATTTTAAAGGGTCGGGGTGGGTTTTAGGGATGTTTTAGTGTGCCGGTTTTCGATTTACACGATTTATACGATTTACACGATATTTAAAAAACCCAAACTGCGACGATCCGATTCCCTCCCCCTCCCAGCCGAAATCGATCGTTAAGACGATCGATCACATGATTCACATCTCTACTAATTTATCCTAATCTATGATCTTACTCTGTTTACCTATGATCTCTAATAGACCTACTATTGCATATAATTTTGGTTAGGGTTAATTTAGCATTTATTTGTCTAATGTCACTGATAGATATACACAATTTTCCAAAACCCATTATTAATTTATGAAATGTATTTTTGTATCTGTTAACATGGCAACTTTCAAACCAATGCATTTGTGCGGGCATCAACCCAAACCCAGGGATGTGGCTATTTTATAACTTGCACACATATATGTATGCATGTTATAAAATAGCCTAGCTGTGTGAAATGTCCACCAAATTTTAAGTGGGTGCATGCCTGTGCATGCAAATCCCACTTCTGCCATATAAATTGGGGGATTTTAAAAGAAGTGCTAGCTGATGCTGTTGCCAGTTTTACCAGTTCATCACCAGTTTGCCCAGTTAAGAGAGAGGTCCTCCAAATGCACCTAGTTTAATAGCCTTCTTTCCTTCCATAAGAATATGCCATATGGGTCAGACCAAGGGTTCATCAAGCCCAGCATCCTGTCTCCAGCAGTGGCCAATCCAGGCCATAAGAACCTGGCAATTACCCAAAAACTAAGTCTATCCCATGTTCCTAGTAATAGCAGTGATTAGTTTCTAAGTCAGCTTAATTAATAGCAGGTAATGGACTTCTTCTCCAAGAACTTATCCAATCCTTTTTCAAACCCAGCTACACTAACTGCACTAACCTTTAAAACCTCACAGAACTGCCTATTTTTCTTACTTTTTTAACTTATATGTCATCTATAGCAAAATTAAAGTTACATAGCAGGGGACCTCAGCACACGCCAGATCACATAAGTATTTATGCATGCATCTCTGGTTCCCACCCCGAAACATCCATGCCACACCCCTTTTTGAAAACCTCTGAGATGTATGCGCTCCAGGAGATACGTGCATATCTCAGCAGCTTTTAAAACCCTCTTGGCATGCCCAAGCCCAACATATTCATACATCCCCTAATTAATGTACTTGCAGGCTTTTAAAATTCACCTTTAAGTGTGTATTTTGTAAAAAATCCAACCTTTCATGAAGGTCACCTTCAGACACTAATGAGCACTAACCCACTCGGTGCAGCATCTGCAAAAGGCATAGATTGGCTTTGGGGACCAGGATTCACCTGCAAGACCAGGGGAATCACTAAGATAAAATGCAAGTCTATACCAGTGTAAATCCACCTTTCCGGACAGGGCACAAAAAATGTGAGAGGTCTGATAGTCTTGGAAGCTAAAGGCCAGCCTCTCAAAAATGGTTCAGAAATAGAATAGTCAAACAGATAGAGCAGTGGCCCTGACCAGATTCAATTAAAGGGAGTAAGACACTCTCCTGAGCTGGGGACTCCACATTTGGAGGATTCTCTTTATAGACTATGTCTCTACTATCTCTTATCAGGATTGGAAATCCTGATAAGATTGGGTACCACAAATAAAAGACACTCAGAGTATCAACAACAATTAACCATTTATTTTTTGGGGGATAACCAGCAACTATGTACAAGATTGTAAACAGATTGACAAACTAGTTAAGATGGTTATAGTCTACAGGTATTCACAGCTTAGATACACCTTTACATTTGACCAATAAAGATCCTCAATCAGCATGTTCAACTCCTTTTAGGAACGTCTTCAATATTTCAATTTCACAGTACTCTTGCCTTCCCATCACAATGGAGATATGTTTATCACATCATCCAGAATATGTTTTCCCAACAACAACCCACCATAGGGCAAGGTAGCTCCCCTGTTCCCAATTTTCTTGTACAACTTTCCCAAATTCAAGCTTCAAATACTCCCACATGGACCACCGAGCACCTCCATCAATGGCTCCCAGAACCTCGGTTCATGTACCTGCCAGTGTTCTTGGTGCACTTCCTCTTGTACAATATTATCTGCTTCAGCACCCTGTCCCCCGGCAAGTGTCAACACTAACAAATCATACAAAAGTCTGCTGTTTGTCTTCTAACACACCCCTGCGCAACCACAACACTATGATTTTCAAGTCCCTTCTTTGGCTCTCAATAGCATATCGAGTTCAATATATAACAATTCATAACTTATTACATAATATTTCTTCTCCGTGGATCACTGCCACCCTTAAATTGTACACTTCTGTTTGTGCTTTGAGATCAGCAAATCAAAGTTTACTGGATGTTCCTTCCTCGAAGCTGGCCCACTTAGATGAAACCTGAGAGCATGCCTTTTCAACACTCTCAACAAACATACAGACAATCTCAGATGCAACATTTTTCAGGAAACCCTTATGACTCACTTGTTTCATAAGACCTACAATCTCAATAGCTGACTTCGCCAAGATACACTTTGCGGCCTCCATGATTTGTATCTGCCTACAATTCTATTACATTTCTTTTTAATTCATTATATATGTTTTATTATACCTCGCCCTTAATTATGAAAGGACAGGTAAGAAATCTTTTACATGAAGAAAAGAATAAAATCACATGAAGTCTTCACCTTTAAGTAACCCTCATGCTTTGTCTCTCTTCTGGTTCAGCACTTTTCTGTGTTGTTTCCACTCTTGTTTCTGCAGCTGCTGCCTAATCTTCTCTAGCCCTGCTCCTGTTATCCTTCCACTGTCTTCGTTTCACTGGAGTGTTTGGATCCTAAAACAAAAAACAATATCCTCTCATCCCTTCTCCCTCTCTGGATGCCTCAGGATCTTGTCCCCACTCTTGCTGCTTCTGCATGGTTTACTTTGCTGCTCTTTTGGTTCAGCCCCTTGTTGTGTGTTCTTGCTTTATTTCTTGCTGCCTTGCTCACTCATTCTTTGCCTTGGGGTATTCATGAAACTTACTGACATACCCCTCATTCTATGTCTTGGGATGCTGTCACCCTTCTTCAGGGTCGGCGCATCCATTAGGCGAACTAGGCAGTCGCTTGTGGTGCCAACCCTTAGGGGGTGCCGAAGAGCAGCCATGTGCCGCGAGCAGAGCCTATCCTGCTCACGGCAAAGAGGAGCAAAGATTTGTCAGGCCGTGAGCAGGGTGCACTGCTTGCAGCCCTGAGAAGCACACAGTCAGCGGCGTAAACAAGGAAGGAGTCGGCACTGAGACCAGCAGAGCGGTGGCATGGCATGAAACAACTGGGGGGGGGGGGGGGGGGGGGGAGGGTGCAAGGCACCTACTACCCTTGCACTGGCACTGCCCTTCTTCCTCCCATATCCCTCTGTCTGTGGCTTGGGTTTTCATGCCACTGTGCTTGCTGTCCAACCCCTTACTTTATGCCTTGGGGTGTTCATTCTACTATCTGTGCTATGTTGCCACTCTAACAGTGGCTTGGGCTAGTCATGCCACTGTTGATGCCCTTTGCCCATATTTTGGTGCTGTGGGGTGTCCATGCCACTCTTGGTGTCTTGGGGTGCTGTTGCCTCTGCTGCTGATGCCTGCCAGCAAGTTTCATTAATCTTTGATTCTAATGCAAAGTTAAAATCAAAAGTAGGATGCATTGCTTCCCCCATTGGCTTTAATGGAAACAAATGAAATGCATGAGATTGTGATCTGAACCAAAGTGGGAAACAAAGCCAAGTATCTGAACTGAACCAAGAAGTTTCCAAGCACACCCCTAGTACACACTACAGAGACTGAGACCATTTGTGAAGCAGATGAGGCTCCATTTCCCACAGCTTCTACCCTTGCTGCACGGATGATGTGCTGAATAATGTTAAGAGTTGTGAGACAATAGAATCATAGCTGGGATTGGATATTGAATATGCTGGGTAAAAGAAATGTGCTGTTTGCCATTCAAACTTCTATTGTCATTTCTTTATTGATGGAATAACTGTCCCTCAACTAAGGAGATGATATCAGTCACATTATAATTTGTGACATACCTTCCCAAGTAGGTACTCAAGGTGTGTAACAACATTATACCATACATATTGCATCTGTAACTATAATATCATACATAATCATAGTAAAATATCTCAAAATCTTAATGATATGTAGGATAACAAAATTACAAATAATAAAGGTAGAGTGCAGACAGAAAAATATGTTTTTGAGAGGGGATGGATACATATCTGCCTTTCAAGACTAAAGTTGGTCATGCTTTGTATGAAAGTATTTGTGTTGTTATTTTACTATAATAACATTATTTTTGTGTGTGCCTTGATGCTGTTTTAGTCTCCATTATTTCTTGTACAGTTGGCCGCACAAGTGTTTGACAGCATATTTAAATGAGGCAGTGAGATGAGTGAAGTGTGGGAAAGCCATTTTAGCTTCTTTCCCTTAGATGCCATGCTGTCATGTCATGAATGCATACTCCATTTACTTCCTTTGCCCAAATCAGGGCCTTTGCTAATCAGGGCCATTAGAAGGGGCGTGATGAGGCCGGCCTCATAAACATTAATTTATTCCTTGTAATTTTATTTTCTACCTTTCCAGTGAAATTAGCATTAATTTTTTTGGTAAGGCTCTTCTAATGTAATCTGTTAATGTCTGTTAATTTTTGATGCAAATATTAAAGTGGGTCTCTGAGTCATTCTTCCTTCTTCTAAGGAATCCTCCGAGTGAAAACCTTCATTGAAAAATCTGTTGATTTGCTTATGGAGTTGTCAAATGGCATCATCTTTTCTAACTCAGCATAAAAGAGGTAGCAAATTATTTCAACTGAGCAAGAAAGTCTGCTATCTGTGACTAGCCTGATGTCATACTGACATTTGTGAATGTCTGACATCTGTGGATGTTAACTTTTGTAATGTTAGTGAAAACTTGTCTACTGAATTGTAAAATATCAATTGACTTTTCAGACTTGCAAGATACATGACATCCAAACTATAGTGTACATATAAACAGTGCCTGTATCTTGCTGAGTTGTTTCAAACCATTGAACAATGAATATTGATTTTTTAGCACTATTTTTATAGATATTTCAATTTATTATTGCCTATGAATAGATTATAACGATTAAGGCCTGTATTTATCAAAATGCGATAAGTATCGCATGCGATAGCAAAAGGGGTGTGTTTAATGCTAATAGACAGTTTATCGCAATTTGCGATAAGTGCCAGACCTGTTGTATTTCCTGCATACAAGCACTGGGGGGACCATTTTTGATCAAGCTAGGTGGAGAGAACATTGCACAAATCTCATCTTTGGGTGAGTTTCCTCACTCTGAAGGTCATCAAATCTTCACAAGAGATCACTGTTCTGTTTGTACATCTCATTTTGAATGTCAAAGTGGCCCCTAACCCTCTACACTAATACCTAAACCTCACCTTGAGTTACTAGGTGGGCCTCCCATATGGATATAAATAACTATCTAGGGAGGGGGCAGCATGCGTTAACGGGGCTTTTTGTGAGCGATAAGCCCTTAACGCATGTGAAAACGTCTTAGCGCATTTTGATAAATGAGGGGGTTAGAGAGAACAAATCTCTGATTTAAACCATGGTGTCTCTAGTGGCTTAGTGATACACTGCAATTTACACTTAGAGGATTATATAAAAAGCTTAGCATGCACATTCAGGCCATTTTGCATGCATTAAAAATAAAATTTTATGAAATAATGCCTTAATGTGCCCTTGAAAATGGTTCCCCATCTCGTGCTAAAATTAATGCCTATCTGCACTTAAATGTAGGAGTACAATAGGCAAAGGAGGCTTTACTGGGATCACAATAAATAATGAGGTATGCAGAATCCTTCTACTTTTATCTGTTGATCCAGTAAAAGCACAAATTTAATAACAATCTTGAACAGATGTTATATATTTACCGTGTATGCTGCAATCTGAAATACCATATGCTAACTGGTCCTTTCACTTAGGGCCAGTTAGCTCAGAAAATTCTCTCTCTTCCCAAACCCACTGAACAGGAAATTCACCTCCCCGAGTACCATTCCTTTCTTAGCGATATAGTAGGATCCCACCTCCCACCCCCCCCCACCCAAAAAAAAAAAATCCCTGCATTGCGTAGCAGGAACCTCCTCTCCACCTCCCCACCCAAGAGAGACAACCTCCTGTCTTAGCATATATTAGCATCCCCCTCCTTGAGAGAGGCCTTCTCATGCCCAGAGAGAAGCTTCCCCTGATCAAGAGAAGACTCCCAGCATGGCATCTGTCCCCCCCTGAGAGGCCTTCCCTAAAATGATAACTTCCCATCCTTTCAGTTTTACCAGTCTGGAGGCGCGGGATGTTCATGGATACGAGGGGAGGCACTGCTCGTCTTCCTGCACCACAGCCTCCAGTGAAGGAGGCTGCTAGGAGCTCATCACCATATATGACAAATAAAATGGACTGGAAGGACCAGGTCCGAGAGGATTTAGTGGAGGGGCTGCTGATTGTGTGTGTGGGGGGGGGGGGGGGGGGGGCAGTTTCTCACTGATGGGGCAGATGGACAGTGAGTACTGCTGATCTGTGCCAATGGGAATGGCTCTGAGGAGAATGCCTCCTTTGGGGGAGATGCTAATATGTATTGGGGGGAGGTGATGAGCAGCAAAGGTTCCTACAATACACTGGTTGGGTGGGGGGGGTGGGGGGGTCCTGCTATACTGGGGAGGTTGGTGTTCGGGAGTTAGGAAAGGGGCTATATTAGTTTAATGGGTTCAGGGGGAGAGGGAGTCCCCTGAGTTAACCAGCCAAAGTGAAAGGGCTAGGAAGCAAGGGGGATTACAGGCTCTAGCTAATGTGGTCAGTAAACTTTTTTCTGTGAATGACTGCAATATTCGTACTGTCATGATACTGAGCTACTGAGGGAAAGTTTTACCATGTCCTCTGTAACTATTTTTGCATGGTATGTTAAGACCCATCTTAAATGATGACAGAAACAAACCAATCATTCTTCAGATTTGTTATCATGGTAGATGACTTCTTATTGGCCCAAATAGTCCTTGTCATAAACAATAGTTAGTTGTTAATTGCTTAGATCTGAAATATTTGTTTTTAGTTAATTCTGCTTGTTATCGTACTGAAGCAGGCAACCTTGTCTCCTAGATTTGCAAATTAGCTAGTCCAAACAGCCTTTTGCTAATATTGAAACGATGAATATACTGTACAACCTGAAGCTAAACTATAGATTGTAATGATACTGCCACATAAGGCAAAGATGGGGTTACCATAGATTCTGATTTTGAGGTGCTGTATTTACAGATTCCGGAAATATCACCTTTTCTTTAGAGTCCCAGTTTCATCTAGGCACCACGTGTGAGCCTTGTGAATAGTCAGTTAAGATCTCCCAGTACTATTCTGGCCCAGTAATGATGCCCTACTGGTTTATGTTCCCTTTAGTGCTGTTAATGCAACACTTCACCAAGTGCTGGGATCGGTGAAGAAGCTCAACCTTCCCACCTCTTCCACCTTTGTCTCTGGGTCTTACTGGCGGTCGTAAAATATCCCAATCTTCAAGGACAGGGCAACCATAGGGTGCACACATAGATACAAGGTTGGCAGAGTGCCCAAAAATAAAAATCACACCAATTAAAGCCCTACATTACTCCAGAAGCAGAGGAGTTTTCATTTTCAAGTCACATCTGTCATCATGTTTCTCACAGAAAAAAAAAATTCCCTTAGTACAATAGTGGTTAATCAGCCTCAGATACTTAAAAGTTCCCATGCATTGCACAACCCAGCCAAGACGCACTTCCACTCTCAGCATATTTTGGCTGGCGTTGGAGAACAAGCTTAAAGCCCAAAGTTCCTCGAGTTCATTAGTCTCAAATGGTTTTCCTTAGCAACTTTATCTGAACCGAGGTTAACGTGCTTTGATATCCTGCGTCTTTATGTTAAGCTGTAATTTATATAGAAGTCTGCAACAAAGTGCATAAAGGAGCAAGACGCTGCCTTGAAGAGGGTACGTTTTATGCGCCCTGCGGTGCTTGCAGCCCTACGGGTACTTTTGTGCTTTGTATCCGCTCACCTGCAGGCCGATGTCCAAACTCCCTGCATGGTTTTCCCTCTGAAAATCCAGCAGTGCGCTGTGAAGAGCATGGGGTAAGGAATGTGCGGGGATATTAAGATGATATATCTATGCCCTGCCGCTTTTCTGCCGCTCTGGGGCGGGGCAGGGCGGGGGCGGGACCGAGCCCTCCGGCAACCTATGCCTGCAAAGAGGCAGGCGTAAATAAAAAAATAAAGGTAGGGGCGATTTAGGTAGGGCTGGGGGCGGGTTAGATAGGGGAAGGGAGGGGGCAGAAGGAAAGTTCCCTCTGAGGCCGCTCCAATTTCGGAGCGGACTCGGAGGGAACGGGGAAAGCCATCGGGGCTCCCCTAGGGCTCGGCGCGCGCAAGGTGCACAAGTGTGCACCCCCTTGCGCGTGCCAACCCCGGATTTTATAACATGCACACGGCTGCGTGCGCATGTTATAAAATCGGACATAGATTTGTGTGCACCGGATTGCGTACACAAATCTACGCCCACGCGTAGATACGAAAATCTGGCCCTTATTGTATACTAACTTGGCTTTTCATAAATAACTAATGATATTTGATAATGATATAAATGGATATGTTTGCTTGCAATTTTATGTGCAGAAATACCAAATTCTGCACTGATCTGAGGAAATGAATGTAGCTCATGAAAAATAGTCCATACTACCAATCCCCACCCCAGCGAAGGTACCATAGCAAAAACTCACAGAGACACATTGGGAATGAGTACAATTTGGCCATGTGTTTTAGTAACAGTTGTTCATAATCAAAAGCAACACTACCCAAGCCAGCAACACTTGCAAATGTCAATGTCATCTTCCATGGAACCAGAAAGTCTGCCATCATCTCCACTGTTATCCGTGACCTCTGCCATAAACCAAGCTTTCTTCCCATCAGAAATAATCCACATGATGTACTGGGGTTTCCCTGGCCTTGCCATGGTCATTGCCTGCTTTGGTGCCCCCCGCTGCTATGATCAAGCACAGTCAGATGTCCAAAATTAGATGAGTGAAGGCAGCATTAGCATTGCTCTCACCTACATCATCTCAGGTCAGCTCCACCTCTGGCAATCAGCATCAGCCAGAATCATGAGCTCCAGTAAGAGCTCAGCAGAGATAATAGAAGGTGGGGGCAGGATGACGGAAATGACTGGGGGCATGATACCATGTTAAGATCAGCTGCTGTGCACCCTGGCCTGTTGCCTCATAATTGAATAACAAATAAAAAATCACCTACACCTTGTTTGTTGACCTTTATTTCTATGTAAATTTGCAAAGGTATCTTTCTTGTTTCTTTATGAAGGAATTTTGCAGGGACATATCATTTGAATTACCTATAAAAATTTCTGCTTCTGCTTGTTTATTCTTACTTGTAGTCATTATTACAGCATCTGTTTGACACAATACACTATAATTTCCATAGTAACATATCTTTTTTTCCTCCTTTCTTGACTGTTCATCTAATTTTGAGCGGCTTTTCCAATGAAAAACTTGCCAAAAAAATCACAATGACCAAGCAATTTGGTGTCACATGCATGCCAAGGTCCCTAAATCTCATGGTGAGAAAACTCTTAATTTCTTCTTTCTGTTCTATAATCCCCTCCGGGTACAAGTGTTTCTTTTTTCGCATTTTCCCTTGAGCTAAAGGGAGTGTGTTCCACTTAGAAGGTGTGAGACTTGGCAGGCCTAGTTTTACAATACAGGTTTTTGTTTTATTCTCTGACTTCTTAAACGTAGAAAGGAAAGTCACAGTAAATGAGTGACGCCAACTTGAGATTGGTTCCCAAGGGAAAAAAGGACTGAAAGGTTCAGTCTAGTCATTAAGGTGACTGAAAGAAGCTTTAGAGACTTATGTGATAGCATAGGGAACTTTTAAAACATTTTATACCAGAATGGCGAAATGATCATCCTTGACATGAGAACAAGGTTTCATGGGAAATTCACATTCTAACCTGTTAGATGCATTTTTATAAATATTCATAATGCAAAAAGTCTCAGACAGGTTTCTTCTTCACAGCTGAGGAAGGGGGTCAACTCTCAGACAACATCTAGAATAATTCTTCCTGTATAGATCTGGTGACAGTGGCCACAGTGTTTGCTACAAGGCACTGTACATAAGGGGCTCCAGGTCCAGATCCACACCTGCCATACATGAGTCCAGGTTGCCAACGCAGGAATGAAGTAGAGGAGTGATGATGTATTCTAGTGGCGCCTGTACAACAGGCCACTGATATTCAGGCCCATACAGCAAACTGTGCGGGAGAGCCGGCGCCCCACGAGGCGACTGCCCGCTCTCTCAACGCACGCCCAGGCACCTCTCCTGGGCATGCGATTCAGTATTTAAAATTAGGGCCCGCGCTAAGGAGGCGCTAGGGACACTAGCGCGTCCCTAGCGCCTCCTTATTGGCAGAAATGGTGGCTGTCAGCAGGTCTGACAGCTGACGCTTAATTTTACCGGCGTCAGTTGTCGAACCCTCTGACAGCCACGGGTTCGGAACACGGACACCGGCAAAATTGAGCATCCGTTTCCCAACCCGTGGACCACGGGCAGATTTTTATTTATTTATTTATTTTTATAGAAGATTTTTATTTTTTTTATTTTTGGGGCCTCGGACTTAATATCGCTATAATATTAAGTCGGAGGGTGTACAGAAAAGCTAATGTTGCTTTCTGTATTGCAGGTGAATACCTAATAGGCTCATCAACATGCATTTGCATGTGATGAGCGCTATTAGTTTTGGGGGGGGGGGGGGTTCTGGCCACGTGTTTTCCACGCGCTATTACTCCTTACTGTATAAGGGGTAAAAATAGCGCATCAAAATTGCGCGTCCAAACAGGAGCTAACGGTGTGCTCGGCCGAGCGCACCATTCTGTATTGACCTGATAAGGAACAGATGTTGCAATCTTGCAGAAAGACAGAAAGGACGGGAAGGAGGGAAGAAAAAACAGTGAGAAGACAGCACGGCCTATCTAATCTGCCTATCCACACCAACTATTCAGTTTTACAATCCTTTCTTGGTAAATGTAGAGAGAAGCATCAGGCTGAGACGACTCCAAGCCAGTACCAAGCTAGAACAAACATGGGAAGAATGGACAGAGATGAAGTGAAGACAGGTCTTGGGTGCAGGCTCCTCCTGCTGGTCGAGTAGGCCCAGACCTGGAGCGATGTAGTGTACACTTCAAAGACACGTACGCCCTGAAGCTTGAAGATTCTAGAAGTTGAGGATGCTGGTTGTTGAATGTGGAACCTGGACGCAGGCACCTCCTGCAGGTCATAAGAAACCCAGGAAGCTGAACCACATTGGAGTGAGAAGAACGGAGATGAACACTGGGACTATGGCAGGCGTCTCCTGGAAAACGAAGCAGGTCCAGGATGAGTGAACACTGAGATGGCCCAGATGCAGGCGCCTCCTGCGGGTTGTGTAGACCAGACGAGTGTAACAGAGAATTATCAACCACTAAATCTTGACTAAGGCGGGCATTAATTGTCCAAAAAGTTTGGAGCAAAAGTTTCTCTGGGTGGAAGCAAGCTGAAGAATATCCAGAGGCTGAAGAAAAAAAAATCCAGGCAAAATTCCAAAGAAAACTGGAGCTCATGGCCTTCAGATTCTGTCACGAGCGCGCCCTCGGCATTTGTTAAGGACAGAGGGCTGGGAGGGTCTTCGGCTATGGTTAAGGCACAGGGGTGTGGTCATCTCTGAAGCTGGGGAAGTGAGCCCTTGGGCTACAGCATGACCCAGGGAGGAGCCCCAAGCCACACCGTGGAGGTGAGCTGTACAAGCATGGGTAACGAGAGCAGGACAAGGCTGAAGCAAGGACTAGGGAACAAGGACCGACCCTCAACCGGACCTGCACCCCCCCGGATAACCAACAACGCAATGTTGATTGATGAACAGTCCTCCAACCGTTCCAAGCCCTTTCGGACCTGCCGCTGGGTACGGCAATGGGAGGCAGGCCAGACAGAGGACGAGGGCAGACGGAGTCCTTGGAACACAGAAGACTTTGGACTAGGATTGAGGCGAGGACATCGCAGACAAGGGCTGATGCGAAGACATCACAGACGAGGCGAGAAGCTGGGAAGGTAGACATTGGCACTGTCTCTCAGGGCACCCTACACAGTCCACTACTCAGGGCAGACCACCCTGTCCCACTGCACGCCCAACACAACCTGAGGAGGCTGGTCACGGACCACGCGGAGAGCGGGACGAGCGCAGGAAGGGAATCCAGCCGAGGTGAGACTCCAATGATGGAGCTGGTGTCATCTGGAGAACCACAGGGACTGGCAGGTCAAGAAGACCCAGGGACACAAGAAACGGATCCAGCTGTGAGGAGACTCTGATGACTGAGCGAGTGTCATCCAAAGAGCTATAGGATCAGGTGGATCCAGGAGAACATAAGAACATACGAAAATGCCATACTGGGTCAGACCAAGGGTCCATCAAGCCCAGCATCCTGTTTCCAACAGTGGCCAATCCAGGCCATAAGAACCTGGCAAGTACCCAAAAACTAAGTCTATTCCATGTTACCATTGCTAATGACAGTGGCTATTCTCTAAGTGAACTTTATATCAGGTAATGGATTTGTCCTCCAAGAACTTATCCAATCCTTTTTTAAACACCGCTATACTAACTGCACTAACCACATCCTCTGGCAACAAATTCCAGAGTTTAATTGTGCGTTGAGTAAAAAAGAACTTTCTCCGATTAGTTTTAAATGTGCCCCATGCTAACTTCATGGAGTGCCCCCTAGTCTTTCTACTATCCGAAAGAGTAAATAACTGATTCACATCTACCCGTTCTAGACCTCTCATGATTTTAAACACCTCTATCATATCCCCCCTCAGCTGTCTCTTCTCTAAGCTGAACAGCCCTAACTTCTTTAGTCTTTCCTCATAGGGGAGCTGTTCCATTCCCTTTATCATTTTGGTAGCCCTTCTCTGTACCTTCTCCATCGCAATTATATCTTTTTTGAGATGCGGCGACCAGAATTGTACACAGTATTCAAGGTGCGGTCTCACCATGGAGCGATACAGAGGCATTATGACATTTTCCGTTTTATTCACCATTCCCTTTCTAATAATTCCCAACATTCTGTTTGCTTTTTTGACTGCCGCAGCACACTGAACCGACGATTTCAATGGGTTATCCACTATGACGCCTAGATCTCTTACTTGGGTTGTAGCACCTAATATGGAACCCAACATTGTGTAATTATAGCATGCGTTATTTTTCCCTATGTGCATTACCTTGCACTTATCCACATTAAATTCATCTGCCATTTGGATGCCCAATTTTCCAGTCTCACAAGGTCTTCCTGCAATTTATCACAATCTGCTTGTGATTTAACTACTCTGAACAATTTTGTGTCATCTGCAAATTTGATTATCTCACTCGTCGTATTTCTTTCCAGATCATTTATAAATATATTGAAAAGTAAGGGTCCCAATACAGATCCCTGAGGCACTCCACTGTCCACTTCCTTCCACTGAGAAAATTGTCCAATGTCACTCGGAGTGACATCAGAGACATCAGGAAGAGTGGAATGACAGGAAGCGAGACATCAGGGAGCAAGACATCAGGAAGCCTAGACGAGGGACCTCAGGAGACAAAGATCAACAGGAAACTAAGGACATCTGGAAGCATGGACGAAGAACGACAGGAACAAAGAGATATCTGAAGACATCAGGATCAGGAACAAGACAACATGAAGCCAAAACATCAGGCACCGGGAACACGAAGACATCTGGACAAAGAACATCTGGGACATGGAGACGACTGAAGACCTGGACGAAGGACATCTGGAAAATGGAGATAAAGCCGTCAAAGCAGAAGGAGACCACGGAGGTCCTGGATGGATGAAGGAGCACTGACGACTGTGAGACTCAATCCGAAGGCAATGAGAGACTGAAGAGGAATCCCTTTTATAGGGCTGAAGCAGGAAGTCATCATCAGAAGGAGCCAGCAGCACTTCCTGTGGCTGGCCCTTTAAATGGTGTGAAGAGGCACGCGCCGGCGCCTAAGGAAAGGCTGAAGCTGAAGAGAGGAACTGCAGCACTGCGGACAGCAGCGCTCTCCTGCACTTCAGCGTAGAGACTCGGAACCAGGCAGGCAGGCTTCAGGACGGCCCCCTGCCGTCCAAGGAGAACCCCAGAGATGACGTTGCAGCTCCCTGCCGCAGAAGCCGACCCAGGGCGGCTCCAGGCCACAAAGAGGAGGCGGACAAGCACGGCCTCCAGGCCGCGGGCCTCGACGGCGGCTCAGGGCCGCAGCAAGATGGTGCTGTCGGCGGCCCTGCCGCGTGGGACCCGGCAGAGGCGGCTGCTCGGCGGGGCCGGACCTGCCGAGCAGGGCAGGAACCGTTGCGGCCTCCGGGCCGCAGGAAATGGGGTCAGCGGCGCCTGACTGCGCTGGCAAACCAGGTGGGTGGAGAGGCCTGCTCACGGAGAATAGCTCTGCGGGCAGGAATCGTAACACTTTGTGAAAACTGATTTCATACACTTACAGAAACTACAACTTTATTTATTTATTTATGGTTTTTATATACCGATCTTCTTACATAATATGTAAATCAAATCGGTTTACAGAGAACAGTTGAAAAGCTTGCTTGTGGGCAATTACATATAACAAAGAACTTTTTAGAGTAACATATTGTATAACTTTTTGAGTAACATTTAAACAGTGGCAAAAAAATACATGGCTAAACATAAACATAAGAACAAGATATACATGGCACAACAAAGTCTTATATGTCTAAATCCAAGGGGGAGAAAAGAATGGAGGGCGGGGAATGGAGGGGTTATATAGTTGGAGCGGAGAGGGTGTAATAAGAGTTCGTTGAAACAGCTTCTTAGAAATCATGGAAATGCTTGGCTGAATAGCCAGGTTTTCAGTTTTTTCTTGAATGACTGGTGGCAGGTGACTTGTCTGAGTTCTGTTGATAGTGAATTCCAAAGTGAAGGACTTGCTGTGGAGAAAGCCCTATTTCTTAGTGGAGTTTTGGTTTGAGGGATGATCAGGGTGTCTTGGTAGGCTTTTCTGATTGGTCTTGTTGATTTAATGGTACGGAGTTGATGGGTGAGATCTATCGGTGCTTTGTTGTTTAGGTATTTGTGAGTGAGGGTCAGGACTTTGTAGGAGACTCTAAATTTAATTGGGAGCCAGTATGGGGTAAAAGATTACAAAATAAGTGCAAAAATAGGCTAAGTAAAAATTTGCTGTAAAACAATTGCTTGTATATCCTCTTGCTTATATTGTAAAAAATATGTATGTAATAAAGTAACTAAATAAAACAAAAATACAAATCCCTATCTGAGAAGAGATTAGAAAAGTGGGAGCTGGAAAATGTAATATTTATTTATATTTTCTTATAAAATAGTGGTGACAACATTTATTTATTTGTATTTGGAGCAATTATTGGAAGAACACTTTCTATTCTCTTTTTTAGTTTTGTATAATTATTTTTCATTCTAAAAAAATGTTTAATTTTGAATTGTCTCAGTAAACCTGGCTCATGTAAAGTGTGCAGTCTTGCTGTGATTTCTGCCTGTGTTTTTATAAAACGGTTGGAATAATATTGACATGCATATAGCACATGAGTAGGGATTACCCTCAGAAGAATATTGATACCTTGTCATACTAAGAAGCCAGTTTGGATTGAATTTGGGGTATTCCCTGCTTCTGTTTCTAACCGCATTACCTTAACTTCTTGTGGTCAGGGTCTTGATGTAATCCATATTCTCATTTTGGAAACTTCAATTATGTTTGAAGATTGAAAGGTAACTTTTCTCATTCATTTAATAATTTGATCAACATTCACAAATTTCGCCAATCTGAGTACTAAAGAATAGAGTTGGGGGGTTTTTTGTGTTTGTTACTTACAGTCAGGGCTGGTGCCCTAGGTAAGTCTTCTGCCTTGTGACCACCACCTCCGTCGTGGTGCCTCCCTCCCCCACCGGTCCTGGCCCCGACTCCTACTGCAGTCACGCCGCGTGCCGAGTGTGTGCTTCTCTGGGCCGTGAGCAGAACGGGTACTGCTCATAGCCTGCTGAATCTCTACTCCTCTGCCATGAGTGGGATAGGCTCCGCTCGCGGTCTCATATGACTGCTCTTCAGCGCCCCCTAAGTGCTGGCTCCCGAGGCGACCGTCTAATTCGCCTAATAGGATGCGCCGGCCCTGCTAACAGTTTGTAAGAGCAGGATCTGGCCCTTTAATAATCTTTGGCAATGGAATGCAGACCAATGGGGCCAAAATAAGACCATGGTAAAAATCAGTGTTCATTTTTAAATATCTACCACTATAAATGTTTACTTCACTTATGATGTAATAAAGTAATGAACTGCAGAGGGCCTAATTGTTAAAATGCACACTAAAGTCAGAATTACAACAGTGCACTAACACTGAAGTAAAATTAACTTTACTTCACTTTTCACTTTAATTGACAGAGGTGAAAGTTAACTTGTATTCACACCTCTAGCTACTGAATTTAAAAAAAACAAAAAACCGAAAGAAGGCTCCCTGGTCCAGTCCTAAGTCAGAGGCCCGGCACAATGGAAAGACCCTGGCCTGAGACCCTCGAGTCAAGGAGACTGCTCTGGGACCCCAAGGCAGAGAGAGACTTTATCCTAGTGCTCCCCCAGAAAGTTCTGCCCTGAGTACATCATCGATAGGGAAATAATTTGAGTGCACAGGGGGTGCTACTCCATTACACAGGACCAGGGCCAGTGCCAAAAGTTAATTATATATCATACATATACTGTAATGTGAGAATCCTCAAAAACCAGGCCAAAGATTACTTTATTGTTTTATTTCCACCCCAACTAATAGACAGGGAACAAAGGTAAAGAATGAATGTATTACAGTAAGATAAATATGTTGGCTTTGTATTGTTATTCAGTAGTATTAAGAATAACTTAACTTAACTTACTCAGTTGGCCTTCACAACCAGCTACATTGAAAAAAAATGCATCCTTCACCTAACTTGATTAAATTATTGTGACTCCTTTACTGATTGTTCATCACAATGAGAAAAAGTCCTCAAATGTAACAATCAACTCAAGTCCTTGGGGTGATCGGCGGCCAGGCTTTAGGGTGCCCTGTCAATGGCACACACTGAAACATTTTAATGAACTCTCCTGGTAGGTAGCGCACATTAAAAATAAACAAACAAAAAGTTAAAATTGCATTAAAATGAAATGAAAACCCCCAACCAAAGAATTGAAAAAAAAAACCAAACATACTCACACCTTGCACACCTCTAATATGTAGCTGTCTGGTTCTGATAGAGATCTTAAAAAAAAAAAAAAAAAAGTGAACAACCTCGGCACATCACCAGCCTTGAGGAACCTCCTTCACTTTAATTGATTCCTGAAATATTATTCATAGCAGCCATGGTGCAACATCACCCTTTGTTTTGGAAACCTCTCTCTAGAATTGTGACCTTTTTCGTTTGGAGTGCAGGCTCCCTAATTTTGGTGCTGGTATTAAACACCATAGCATTGTTCTATAACTTTCTTTTCAGCTGACAAAGACATCAATAGGAACATACTTTTCTCCTGCTTTAGAAACTGGGGCCAGTCGCTTAAAATTATTGCATTACACTCATGAAATGAGTGCAGCAGTGGCACAGCGCTCACGAGTGGAGCACCCAAAAATTCTTTACATTGCAATTTCTTTACATTGAGTATACATTCGCAAAATGGGGGTAATTTTCAAAAGGAGTTACATGCGTAAATGTAGCTACTATTGTAGCAATTTTCAAAAGCCATTTACTCAAGTAAAGTGCACTTATGTGAATAAATCCTATAGACAAGTCAATGGCATATATTGTAGCAATTTTCAAAAACCCACTTACTCATGTAAAGTGAATTTACCCCAGTAAACCTGGTTTTACTCGAGTAAATGCTTTTTAAAATCAGGCCCAATGTGTGTGTGTATGTTGATTTTGTGTGGATGTGTGAGAGACAAAAGTTGTGAGTGCTTCTTTGTGCAAAAGGGATACACAGTCGGCCGAATTTTAAAACGGCTGGCGCACACATGTTATAAAATCAGCGCATCCATGTGCTCGTGCCGGGAAGTATAGGCACATGGATGCGCGAGCGCACCTTTTAAAATCTACCCTTATGTGTTTATGTGAGAGAGGGAGGCTAGTATATATGGGGCGGATTTTAAAAAGCATTTACATGCGTAAATCTGGGTTTTACGCATGTAAATGCACTTTACTCGAGTAAGTGGGCTTTTGAAAATTGCTACAGTACATGCCATTGAATCGTCCATAGGATTTATTCGCATAAGTGCACTTTACGTGAGTAAATGGCTTTTGAAAATTGCTACAATAGTAGTTACATTTATGCGCGTAACTCCTTTGAAAATTACCCCCTATAGGTCTATGTGAAACAGGGACTATGTGTGTGCATCTGAGAAGGGCTGATGTAATAAAATCCATGCTAAAATTAGAGTTAAATGTTAGCAAGGGTTTTACTTAACATGCATGTTAAAAACAGGGGCTCTAACAGGATGCGGTAAGGTAATGAAATGCTAATCGAGTAGGAGTTTAAAAAGCACACTATGGGCCAGATTTTAAAAAGGCCCGGCGACACGCGTAAAGCCCCGGGATGCGCGTAAGTCCCGTGGCTTTGCTAAAGGGGCGGGGAGGGGGCAAGGCATGGGCGGGGCCAGAGGCCTACAACACAGCGGCCATTGGCGCTGTGTTGAAGGATCACGTGCCGGCAGCCTGCTGGCGCGCGCAACTGGCACAAAAGGTAAAATACAAATTTTGGGGGGTTTAGAGTAGGGCTAGGGGGAGGAAAGGTTAGGGGAAGGGGTGGGAAGGTCAGGTTAGGGGAAGGGAACGGGGGAAGGCAGCGCAGCTCGGGGTGTGCAAGGTGCACAATTGTGCACCCTGTTGCGCGCGCCGATCCCTAATTTTATAACTTGTGCAGGTGCATGCAAGCTATAAAATCGGATGTACATGTGCACACGCTGGGTAGCATGCGCACATGTACGCCCGCGCGCACCTTTTTAAAATCTACCCCTTTATGAAAAATGCATAAAATGTGAGTTATCCTGAAAAATCTACAGTAATTTAGAAAAGTACTTTAAAAAGTGCTTTAAAGCAGGAGGTAAGAGCTTGAAGTTGGAAGGATTATGACCAAAATAACCTTTCATGGAAGACGGGCACTGGGCAGCCTAACTTGGGCACAATCATGCATGCAAAGCCATTTGGCTAAGGCATATCAAGCAAGGTCAAAGGATAAGATCTCTAGGGCGTGCACCTACAGCCAAACAGTACAGTAATAGCTGAAGTTGCTCGTTCCAGGAGATTACCCTTTGCTTTCATTTGGCATGCCTTGCCTAAATGGACTCGAATGCGAGATTATGCCCAAGTTGGAATGCCTAGTGTTGTGCCAATTTTGCATGCAAGGCCATTCTGATCACACCCCTTCCAGCTTCAAGCATTCAAGCACTTACCTCCTTACTCCTGTGTTTTGGTAATCCCTTGGTCTGGGGCGGAGTAAAGGTTAACTCATATTTCTGCAGGTCATTTGGCAATGTCTAGCTGTTCCTACCACACTAGCTACAGCGATAGAATAACTTTGGCCACCAGAAATGTGAGTTTACTTCTTGTCAGCAAAAAAGGAGTTATATTCCCAGCGTAAGCTCTTTGGGGTTTGCACCTACAGCTGAACAAAACAGAGGCAGGCACCTTCAATTGAATAGTATGCACCTTGGTGTTGTGCATCTTGACTTTGGAATACTGCTCCACCTGTAGGGGCCAACCCCAGAGAGCTTATTCATTGTTCAACTATAGGTTCCAGTCCCAGAGAACTAAAGTTGGAAATCTAAGTCCTTCCTGGGTCTGAGGTGGGTACCAAAATGGGCAAAAACAAGAGAAAATACTGGCCACCAGAAATGTGAGTTTATGCCATCTCAGACCTAGGAGTTAAATTTCCAGTGTAAGCTCTTTGAGGCAGGCATTAGTCACAGGTTTTCTTTTCCAGAACAGCTGGACAGTACGTGCACAGTGCTAAATTGTACACTGTCCAGCGGTTGATTTCCATCCAGATAGCTAGCTGTAAGTGCCCGCCACAGAAAGCTTTTGCTTTGATTTTAACTTGCCATTCCTTGCCAAAATGGCCTTGAATGAGAGAACACCCCCACAAGTTGGGATGCACAGGACCAGTCTCACCTGACATGGCAAGAAAAATCAAAGCAGAAGCTCTCAGGGGCGAGCACCTTCAGCTGAACACTATGCACATCGGTGCTGTTCACCCAACTTTGGTATCCTATTCAACTATAGGTGCCACCCTAGGACATTTATGTTAAGCTAGCTGTAGGGTGCCCTCCACAGAGATCTTATGTTTAGATTTTACTTGCCATTCCTTGCTAAAATGGCCTTGGATGCATAGATTTACTCTCTGTTGTGGGCTTTTACAGTTTGCTGAACAAAGTGTATGCTCCCTGTGGTGGGCAACTACATTTAAACAGTACACCAAGGTCAGGGTGCACAGTACCGGTGAACTGTTCAACTGCAGGTGCCCACTCTCAGAGCTTACACTGGAGATTAAACTCCTGGGGCCGAGATGGAATAAGCTCACATTTCTGATGGTCAAAGTCTATTACTGTGCCCAGTCTGGTAGAAACGGCTAGAAACCTCCACACTGGGCATAACAATAGTATTGCATGGCCATCAGAAATGTGAGTTAAGTTTTAGTCTTGCCCTGTCCCAAGCGTTACATTTCCCTGCTAACGTGGCTCTCTGCATTGTCTTGTAGTAGCTAATAGCTTTGGTTAAATGTGATTTGCATGTATCAGGATTAAGCATACTGTGGATTTTTTCAGCACTAAAAGCTAAGCTATGTTACATACATACATGGGTAAGATTTGCACGAAAACAACAACACTAAAACCCATGACGGATTTAGGATTTTGGCAGCCCTAGGCACTGTTGGTTCTGTGTCCCCCCCCCCCCCCCCCCGTCATCCCACTCCTCCCAAGCCTCCTCAAGGTTGGACAACCATGGGCAGAAGGTCTAAGGCACAGTCCTCCCCTAGATTCCTGAGGCAGTTCAGGGGTAGATCCTGTGGCAAAAATGTAAAAATTCTGAAGCAAATTGGCAAACATTTCCATTTTTTATATTATATTATGAAACTAAAAGTTTTGCACTGTATTAGTATAATTTATATTATGTTTATTGGAAGGCAGCAAATCTTCAGCCAGCCTGCTGCTCCCCAGATTTCTGCTGCCCTCGGCACAGGCCTAGTGTGCCTACTGAAAAATCCAGGCCTAACTAAAATCAGAGTAAAAAGCTGTGGGAGGCTCTGTAAAGCTTATTACATCAGCCCCTCTAACGCTTGAATTTGTTTCCAGGTAGGTTTTGAAGACATTATGTCATATTTTGTGTGGGTATATTTGAGTATATATGAAAATTAAGTGTGTTTGTGTGTGTGTGTGTGTGTGTGTGTGTGTGTGTGTGTGCGCTGTATGTACTTGTCAATTTCTATCTGTCCTTTTTCAACTTACAATTGAAACCATCCATTTTAGGTCAATTCATGTGCACAAGTTTCACAGCATTGGAAAAGTGTATGCATTGCTTATATGGGATTAAAAGTGGGAGCTGATATCATCTTAATGTATCTGATACAGCTGGCACACGCGCCTGTTTTTCCGATGGTATGGGACTTGCATGTGTTTTTATTTTTTGTTATGCACCTAACTTTCAAAATTATGTATGTACATTGCAGTAATGTATCCAGAATTGATTTTTTGAGTGGGCACATGTTTAACATGGGTGGGGTCTAGGCATATAGGTCTGAGCTACTAGTTGTATTCTTATTGATAAATGATGCCATATACTGCACCCTACAATGGCTTTCTAAGTAGTTTGCAACAGCCATAATGCATTATGCATGAAACTTTAAATAATTATTTCAAGCACTTACCAGCATTAAAAATTCCTTTTTAATCTGTATTAATTTATTTTATATTTATTGCTGTTTATTAGGGATGTGCAGAGCAAAATTTTATGTTCATATTTTTTATGTCCGAAAGGGGGTCCCACTTGCGGCCAATATGGACATAAAAAAAATCCAATGAGTTGGGTATATGTACATATGTGCAAAAAAAAAATGTAAACCCCCTCACCCTCCTTAATCCCCCCCCCAGACTTACCACAACTCCCTGGTGATCGAGCGAGGAGTGAGGACGTCATTTCTGCAATCCTTGGCGAGAAGCATGTGACGTCGGTGGCACGTCGAGTGACGCGGCGTCACGTGATTCCCGGCTCGTTCGCGCCGGACGGCTCGTTCGGCCCAAAAAGAACTTTTGGCCAGCTTGGGGGGGCCTCCTGACCCCCCCAAGCTGGCCAAAAGTTCTTTTTGGGCCGAACGAGCCGTCCGGCGCGAACGAGCCGGGAATCACGTGACGCCGGCGTCACTCGACGTGCCGCCGACGTCACATGCTTCTCGCCAAGGATTGCAGAAATGGCGTCCTCACTCCTCGCTCCATCACCAGGGAGTTGTGGTAAGTCGGGGGGGGGGGATTAAGGAGGGTGAGGGGGTTTATATTTTTATTTTGGCTCAACAATCGCGATTTCCCACATATCGAACATATCTATGTTCGATATGTGGGAAATCCGATCGTTTATGTCGAATCAATTTTTTAAGTAAAAAAAAAATATGAGTTGCGTTTTACTAATGCGGTCAATCCGAATGCACACCCCTACTGTTTATAAAGACATAAGTATATCATGTAAAAAGCAAAGAAAACAAATAATCAGATCCACTCAATCATGTAATAAAACAAAAATTAATGTATTATTTCATGAATCCTCTTTGCAGAAAGCCAGAATTCATCATAACTAAATAAAATTATGAATCATCAGAACAGGTGCAGAGCAGAGCTAGGACAATTCACATTACAACTAACATGAAAAAAAAATATTCAAATTCTGGTGTCACTTCAGTAAAAAAAAAAATCCCTCCACTGCTATTTTGTGAAGTAACCAAACTCCTGCAAAGAAAGAGACATCTAGAACCTTGCCATACCATACAGTCACAGCACTGACTCTCAGGATTCAAATAACCGCAACCTTATGAAAAAGCAGCAATGTAAATATTGCACCAAGCCCTTGAACATTAATACATCACCTACTGGAAAAACAGAACAAGCTGGACTGCTACAAAGAAACTACATGCAAGCAGAAATACTGCTATTCAGTCGCGCACACAGGCAAAACAGAGACCGACCTTTACCTAATATAGAAATAAGAGACTACAAATTAGAAACAGAAACATGCAGACAAAACTGAAATAGAAAGCCTGAGAAACTGGACTCTGAACAGTGGAATACTGAAGAAAGAGCAAAATACAAAAATATAAGATGTGCACAATCCCAAAGATGGCATATTCCAATTGCTAAAATCTCAAAATATTTTTTTTTACCTTTGTTGTCTGATATTAGTTTGTATATAGCCACTGTTCTCCTTTCCTCTACATGAATCTCAGTACCCGCTCCCCTTCCCCACAAACCTTTTACCCTTTTCTGTTCTAGGTTGTTTGTATTTTCTAGTTCTCTGTCAAGCACTATATAAGCGTAGTTTCACGCTTAATGTAAACCGATGTGATATTCATAATGAATGTCGGTATATAAAACCGTTAAAGAAATAATCAAATAAATAAATAAATAAATAAATAAATCTTTGTATTTTTCTAATCAATTGGTCCTGGTCTCTTTTTCTAATTTTTCCCCTTGTTGCTCATTTCCTAATTCCCTTTCAGTGTCTCTCTTCCCCTACTGTCTTCTTCCCTTCCTCCCTTACACACACACACACACACACACACACATGTTTTCTCTCACAGTACAAGCTCATATGCTCTCCCCCCCCCCCCGCCATTTCACATTCTCTTTACACATTCACAAACACACAACACATATACACACACTCAAGCTCTCTCTCTCTCAACCCCCAGGATCCCATTCTTATACACTCACAGACGCACACACAGGCTCCTATTCTAACCCACATACACACAGTCAAGCTCCCACACCCACCCACACAGGCTCTCACACAGATGCACACATAAGCAGGCTCTCAGACACACACAGGCTCTCATTTATTCACACATACATACAACCTCTCAAACATCATGGTCTCCTGTTATTATCGGGCCTTGGTGGGATGAGTTCCACCACAGCCCGAAGGCCTCCTGCTATCTTCGGACCATCGATCTTCTTGTTTGGAAAGGGGGGGAAAGAGTGGATATTCATTTTGAGAGCTTACCTAGAGCGCCACCTACTCTTCAAAATGCCATAAAACTCACTATATGAGCATCTGAGGCAAAGCATACCCCGAATTTTTTTTTTACATAAATGTCAAGATGTATGGCTTCTCCAACATAAGAATGCACTTAACTCTCCCCCTCCCCCCATGCTGTATCCCAGCTCGGGCAACCCTCGCAAGTGCTTCCCTCTTCATGCAACTTTTTTTTTTTTTTTTTTTGCACTCCCAGCCTCCGGTATTGCCGTGTAGCCCTTTAAACAGAAGCCTTTGGAGGACTTTGAACTGGAACAGGATGGCACAAGCCCATTTATGTTTCACAGGCAGTATCGGGGCATTGCTAATACCAACAGACATTTTTCCTCCCTGCCCCAGACTGAGAACCTGTCAAAAGCCAAACTGGTGAGGCGGCGTCAGAGCTGTCACCTGCAGCCCAAGGGAGAGCATGCGAAAACTGAGCAAAGCTGAAAAGTGGAGGCGGGGGTGGGCGGAATACTGCCAGCAAGCGCTTCCCCCCATGGCGGGGCCCTTCACTACCCCCCTTGGGCCCTTCACCGCCCCCGGACTGATCCATGAGGAGAAAGTGTAGGAGGGAGTATAGTTCAGCTTCAGCAGTGCACAGAGCGCATGCTCTTCCCTCTTTGGTGCTTTCCATGCTTTGTCATTCCCCCACTTACTTTGGAGGTCAGAGGCCACTTGACATCCATAGTCGGGACACAGAGCAGGATGATGCCAATAATCCCACCAAGCAGAGTAGGAGCAGTAACAACACCACCAGCACTTTGCGGACCTCTTCTGGGTATGAGCGTACGCATGCATGCACCGACGCTCTCCTTCAGCGGCCATCTGGTTAGGTTCCACCGTCAGCCTGTGGCCTCTCCTGCTACCGCCAGCTCGCTGCCTCCCCGGGTATGCCAAGCACCCGGGGAGGCGGCCATCCTCTCCATAGTCGCGGGGATGGGATCCCGTGACGGCCTTGCAGCTCCGGCCCTCCTCTTCGCCATTGCGTGGGTTGGATCCCGCACCGTGAAGGCGTTGCTCCAACACGCTTCTTCTGGGTGGGTGGGCCTGGTTCCAAATTATTATTTTTATTCCAAATGTATTCCAGATTATTAGTGGCTATGCTACTGGTACGAGAAAAAGGATGCAGACAGAAATAGGTTTTGACTTTACGTGTTCTCCCATGCTTCCTGCAAAGAGAGCCTAAAATTCATTCAGCTTACTTCTGTTTTATGCTATTTTGATGCCTAAACTAAATGCCATTGTGTAAGGAAGGTTAATTTTAACAAGTTGAAATAAAGGCTTTGACTGTACTTGTTATTTGATTTATCCAGTCTTCACATCAAGGGAACAATAATTTGACATTTCATGTTCGTACTTGTGCTTGGGAATGCTATTGTCTTGTCTTTGTCAAAGACAGCTAAAATAGTTTAAGCATAGCTTAGAGCGATCAGCCTCACCAACTTGCAGTTTATTGGCTTGCCCTGACAGTGATTTATTCAAGAAAAAATTATATTAAATTTTCTCCTCTTATTATGGTACACAGCTCACTAAAAATGTAACCTGGAATCTGATTCATAACAAAAGAATGGTTTAATCACCGGGAAATGAAGTTCATATTTATGAGACTATTTTATTCTTTCTTTCATATCAAATCAGCTAATTGACTTTTTAGCATAAGCTGAAATGTGTATATAGGCAGATAAAATACAGCTACAGGTGAATTTTCAAAGGAGTTACACATGTAAATGTAATATAGTAATTTTCAAGAGCCATTTAAGAACATAAGAACATACCATACTGGGTCAGACCAAGGGTCCACCAAGCCCAGCATCCTGTTTCCAACAGTGGCCAATCCAGGCCATAAGAACCTGGCAAGTACCCAAAAACTAAATCTATCCCATGTTACTATAGCTAATAATAGCAGTGGCTATTTTTTAAGTCAACTTAATTAATAGCAGGTAATGGACTTCTCCTCCAAGAACTTATCCAATCCTTTTTTAAACACAGCTACACTAACCGCACTAACCACATCCTCTGGCAACAAATTCCAGAGTTTAATTGTGTGCTGAGTAAAAAAGAACTTTCTCCGATTAGTTTTAAATGTGCCCCATTCTAACTTCATGGAGTGCCCCCTAGTCTTTCGGCGCATAAAGGGCCAGATTTTTAAACCTATGCGTTGGCATAGATTGTTGCGCGCAATCCGGCGTGCACAAATCTACGCCCGATTTTATAACATGCGCACGTAGCCACACGCATGTTATAAAATCCGGGGTCAGCATGCGCAAAGGGGTGCACACTTGTGCACGTGACGAGCCCTAGGGGAGCCCCGATGGCTTTCCTTCTGCCCCCCCCCCACCTTCCCCTCTCTTCCCCTACCTAACCCGCCCCCGAGCCCTATCTAACCCCCCTCCGACGTTTGTTGATGAAGTTGCACCTGCCTCTGGGAAGGCCTCGGTCCCACCCCCGCCCCATCCCGGCCTGCCCAGTCCCTGCCCATTTTTTCAAACCCCGGGACATATGCAAAATAGGTTCGGCGTGCACAGGAGTGGGTTTTCGGGGTTATGCGCGTAATATACACGCGTAACCCTTTGAAAATCCGCCCCAGAGTGCACTTGCATGTGAATATCCTATGGACAATTCAATGGCATATATGGTAGCAATTTTCAAAAGCCCACTTACATGGGCATAGTGCATTTACACATGTAAAACCCAGCTTTACGCATGTAAATGCTTTTTAAAATCAAGTCCTGAATTCATTTGTTGCAGGATAAATTTTATAATCGGCACGCGCATGTAAGGAGGGGAATTTTTGTAGAAACACGCGACTATGGGACTGGGCCAATAAAGGAGCAGCGGGGAGGGAACTTCCCTAACCCCCTAACTACCCTTCCTCCCTTTTCCCCTCTCCACCCCAACCCTTAATCCTCACTTAACTATGCTAATTTTTTTGTACTTACTTCCTCTCTGGAGCTGAAGTAAGTTGTGCGCTTTGGCCAGCTGCCGACGTGCACTTCACCGGGACAGCACCTAATGGCGCTGTCCTGGCCGGCCCCCACCCCGCCCAGACCCTGCCCCCATCCCCACCCATTTTAAAAAACCTGGCACTTCCACACGTACCAGGAGATACGCGTGTGGCCGGGCTGCTCTAAAAAATGCACGCGTGTATCTCCCGGGATTGGCACACGCTGGCTTTTAAAAATCGTTCCCTCAATGCATCGCCCTAACTACTAAGTGCTTTGCACACCTAAGAAGGTGCAATAAATGGTGCACTCTCTGGTATTGAAATATGTAAATCCTCGTGAAAATGAGGAAGAACAAGTTTCCTAGGCATTTACACTAGGAGGTTGATGTCCAAAAAGAAAAGATTTGTAAGAGTAACTTACAGACAAACCCCAACTTTTAAATTTTCCGCCCCCACCAAGAAGCTAAATTTTAGCCAGGTGAGTTATTACTCATGTAAAATTTACTGAAACAAAAAGAAGCAGGGCAAGGGGATGAAAATTATCCACGTAATGTCAATATTCGGCACTATGCAGATAAACATAGCTGCATAAGTCTGATCATGGAAAACATTGTCTTGAAGTTACCTGGTAATGTTACCTGAGTAACTTTATCTGGGTATATTCAGGGGCAGCCCAAGTAACAGCTCACTGAATATGTGAATATGGAGCTCTTTAAGGATCACAACAGGAGAAACAATACAAAAATTATTTTATCAAGTTTAGCATGGAATTGTGCTCACCACCTAAAAAATGGTGTTAGCTACCTGGACCAGCAGCTATAAACAACCATACTTTGAATACTCTGTTTTTTTGCAGACAGGCTATGCTCTCTCTCAGGGGCAGCAAGACGGAGAGACAGAAATCTCTCTCTGAGTAAATGGAAGGAGAGGAAGGAAGATGACGTGGACACAGGAAGTGACCCAAATTGTGTAGGCCCATGATCTTCAGGGAGATGGCAATGCTGCATGGATTCCAAAGGACAAAGTCATCCCCACATGTAGGGTGAGTTCACAAGCCATTAGGACTTCATGGGTCTGATTTTCAAATGCATATACATGCCTAAAACCTGGCCTTCTATATGTAAATGGCTCTTTGAAAATAGTCCAGTGAACAATGTGTAAAAATATACATGTAATACTATTACTTGCATACTTTTACAGGAATTTGTGGTAAGAGTTCCAGAGGCAGAATTGGGGCATGGATTGGGCTTGCATATATACTTTTTTTTTATATTTTCATAACTATTCACATAAATTTGCATGCACAATTTACGCCCTTTTTGGGGCAGGTGTAACTTTGTGCATGTACAATCCAACACGTACCCGGCCAAGCAAAGCACAATTTCCAAAATGAACATATGCACCCAGGGCCGGTGCAAGGGTACTGAGCACCCTAGGCGACCCTTATGCTGCCCCCACCCCCACCCCGGCGTCATGCCCCCTCCCCCGGTCACGCCTCCGCTATCTGTTTTGGCGCCGACTGTGTGCTTCTCAGGGGCACGAGCAGCGGTCCTGAGAAGCACACAGTCTCTCTCTTTGCCACGAGCGGGATAGGCCCCCGCTTGCGGTACCACGTGGCTGCTCTTCGGCGCCTCCTATAGCTCGGCGCCCTAGGCGACCGCTGAAGTTTTCCTAATGGACGCGCCGGCCCTGTATGCACCTCAGTTCACTTTGAAAATCCTCAGTAGTTATAAAATTACCCTCCCTCTGAAGAAACTAAAGATGAAAGTAATCTTCCAACAGTCAAATCACAGGTCACACCTGTATCAGTGCTGTATCAGCATAAACGGTGATCTGGAGGCACATTCTCCATGTTTCCTGCAAGAGTCTGTGAAAGTACACAGAGGAGGCGAATCAGGTGTGCTAAACACATATCGATTACTTCATCTGTAAACAATATCTAGATGTGGCTGACGTTTCATTCTGGGAGCAATTTGAAAACCAATCTATCTAACCAGAGGCAGGTACGGGGAGAGATGGCACTGTGCAGATGCACATAAGCGCCCACAGGATGAATGCAGTCCAGGAACTCGGCAGTGCTGACTGCTAGTGCTATCACTGATGACTAGGGTTCATTTGGATTCAGAGGCATTTCCCTACCCCCTTGCAATTCTAGTTTTGCAAAGATGATTCTACAAGATATTGTCCTTTCCTGCTTTAGGCATCTGACTGGCTGCTTATATTCTTTTTTTTCCTGCCCCCCCCCCCCCCCCCTTATACCTGTAATTCTGAAATTGAGTTTGTGATTTTCCTGTACAGACTGTATATATGCTACATGCATTCTTATAGACTTCAGCCATTTACTTTTATTTGTTTATACATATATGATGATCTTCTGTTTTTCATAATATTGAAACATTTTGGAAACCCATGGCTCCTAATCATTATGACAATTTGCTCTTGAGACAACATAAGCGGAAACACATACCTAAGGCCTGGATTCTCTAAGGTCGCAGTGCCCTGGCTGCCGGCTTTCGCACCAATAACTACACCATAAAAGGTATAGTTATTCGGCGCGAAACTGGCGGCAATAAGGATCCTTAACTTTCGCTGCCAGCGATGTCTCCGCAGAATCGGCCCCGGTGCCGCCCCGACTCCTCCTCTTCCGGGGCTGACTCCGCCCCCTTTAGTGATTGCGTGCGATCGCTTTTGAAAATGACCTCCTAAGTTTCCAAGAATTTTCTCAAGTGCTTTTTCTTCTGGTTTATTATTTGTCATGTGATATATTTACCGATCCTTTGATTTTTTTCTCACATATGTTGAAGATACTATTTTGAATTGTACATTTATGATAGTCTTTCTGCACTGTTTATTTGACAGGTAAGATGAATTTACCCTTAGTTCTGAAATATGTGCATGGAACAGAGAGAGCCTAGATTATGGAGCTTTTCTTCCCAAATAGAGATGCTTTGTTTTTGAATTCTAAAATTCATATTTTCCCTGAGGTGGCTAAGACCACACAAAGAAAAAGAAAGCACTTTTTTCTGATGCATCCTCAAGAGCTGCAGTTTGGGGCTAAATTTTAATTAAACTATCCCTGTAAATATGTAATCAAATATTAAGTAGCTAGATATGCCTTCTATGACTCTCCTCAATTAATAGCCTTTCAGGTAAATTCTCAAAAGTTGTGTAGGTAAAAAAAATAGTTCATAAGCATGTAAAATAAAATATATGCGAGCATTAAGTATTATAGAAACCTCAACATACACGCATAAATTAGTCTGTGAATAAGTATGCATGAATGAATAAAAGAGGCAGGCCAGAGGCATTCCAAGGCGGGGCCAACATTTATGCAATTAAGTTGCTATTTTATAAGCAATTTATGCGTGAAAGTTTGATAGCTTATTCGCATATATTTATTCATGCTAAATAGCAACTTTACCGGATAAATCAGAATTTATGTACTTAAAAAAAAAATAAAAAAATCTCAGGAGAAAAAACTTGCACAAAGAAGAATACTTGCAGACCTAATGCAATCAAAGAATGTAATTTAAAGGAAAACACATATAGCATTATATACAGCAGAATTAATGCAATCAAGTGTAAAATTCATCTTTTAAAAAAATTATTTATTTATTGAATTTTCATGAAACACATTCAAAGATACATTTCTTGTTGGAAAACCATAGTAAGGAAGAAAAGATGAAAAGAAAAAAATACACAGAAGATATACAAATAACCTTTATTACAGCAACCAGCCCACAATTCATGGAGGATTTTTCAATGTTAAAAAAAAAATAACAGGGGAATAAAGGTTTTCATAAGAAACCAGATCCGAGGCCTCAAACCTCTAACATGGTCCTATGCAAAGAAAGCTGCTAAATGAGAGATACTACTGGCAGTTCTGCAGAAGAAATCAACCTAGTACCCAAAGAGAAGATAACTTTAAAAGCTTGTGAGTGAGCCCATATAAATGTGTATATGAGGGTGTGTAGTTACTATTTATTTAATAACCTGCATGTATATGATATGCGCAGGTAATAAAATATGTGTAAATATTTGCTTAAACATTTTGAGTGTCTGTAAAAAGTGTACGCCACACAAGTTTGGAGTTATCTGGATAAGCAGGAGGATTTATCTGGATAAATTAAGTTCATTCATTCTCTCTCTGTCCTGGGCCCACCAAAAAAAACCCAGCTCCCTTCAGTGATACAAACTTTAAAAACTTACACAATCCCCCCCTCTAAACTCATGGCTGGTGTAGGGATATTAGGTGCCCTAGGTGAACCTTATAGCCTTGTACAATACCCCCCCCCCCCCTCCATTCCACACACACAGTTAAAGAGTTATGCATTTATATTATAAATGAAATATAGTATGGTATTTTGAGGTAAAAATATCACTTATATTATATTTACATGCACTGCTGTGGTGCCAACTAGAAATCATGCAAAAAAAGGCATTTGGAACGCACATGATACTAGGCCTATTGGGATATGTGTTGGGTGTGGGCTTGACCCTCTGAAAGCCCAAATACACTAATACACTTCCTATTAGAAAAATGCCTCACCTCAGTCACACATGCAGAACATAATCAGATCCTCACCAAATACAGAATACAGTAACCATAAAGTAGAAATACAAACATGCAGATAAAAACTGAACCGGAAACTGCAAGAAGCCAGACTCTTTATGCAGTGCAACAATGAAAAAAACAGAACAATTACCATTCCTCAAACATCAAACAATAAGATCAAGAAATAAAATAAATACATAATCATAATACTAAAAACATGCTAATAATATTATTTAAAAACTTTTGAATAAAAGATCAAATAATTAAAATCTCACATACAAACACCAATAAAATATTTCAAAACAGCAGACACAGCAAATAACACCTGAAAAATAAAACTAAAAAGGATTTTAAAAATTCACGCTCCATACCTGGGAACTTTTGATTCCCAGATGCCCTGAAATTGTCATGGATTATCAGGCAGAGAGTAACTGGGGTAGTTGTGCACACACATGCTCCCTTTCAAACACATACATGCTTTCTCTCACTCCTCCACACACAAGCTCTCTCTTATTCTCCCACACACAAGCGCACATGCTCTCTCACTCTCCCACATACAAGCATACATTCTCTCTCTCACTCACTTCCCTTGACCTAGCAGGCAGCAGCAGCAGAGTCTCCTTCTTCAGCCCCCGTGGCCAAGGGAATGACTTCCAAGGGAACAACTTCCAGTCATGGGGCACTGGATTACTTTCTGCAAGGCACATTCTTCTTCCTTCTCAGCAGTGCGGCCCCACCAAAATCAATGGTGTGGTCAGCGTTGCCTTAATAAGTGGAAAACAAGTGCAGCCATGCTAGCAATGCTGCTGATTCTGGCGGGGCAACACTGCTTCTGCACTTACTAAGGCATGGTTTACCATGCCGTTGATTTTGGCAGGGCTGTGCTGCTTTTTCTTAGCAGCATGGATCTCTTTCTTCTGTCACTGATGGGATCAGGTCCACTGGCAGCACCATGAGCCTCCTCTTCTTCCACCACCAGTGGGATCGGGTCTACCGGAGGCAACACAGACGCTCTTCTTCTGCCGCTGGAGGGATCAGGTCCACCGGCAGCACCATGGGCCTCCTCTCCCTGCTCCCGATGCCACCCCACCGGATGTGCCACCCCGTGCAATTGCAGTTTGCACACCCTGTGGTGCCGAGCCTGATTTCAAGCATTAGGAAAGGTGGAAAGAAGTTTAACCAACTACCAACATGATTGAAAGGTGAGGTGAGAGAGGCTATAATATCTTAAAGAACATCTTTCAGGAAATGGAAAAGGGATCTGAATGAAGAAAACAGAAAACAGCATAAGCACTGGCAAGTCAGATGCAAAGAGAGAATTTGAAAAGAAGCTTGCCGTGGAAGTAAAAACTCTTAATAAAAATGTTTTCAGGTACATTTGAGGTAAAATGCCTGTGAGGGAGTTATTTGGACCATAAGATGATCAAGGGGAAAAAGGAGCACTTAGGGATGACAAAGCCATAGCAGAGACACTAAATTAATTCTTTGCCACAGTATTCATTGAGGAAGATGTAAGAGATATATCCATAATGCCAGAAATGATATTCAAAGGTGATAATTCATAGGAACTGAAACAAATCTCAGTGAACCTGAAGATATACTAGAGCAAATTGACAAACTAAAGAGTTGCAAATCACCTGGACCAGATGGTATACATCCCACACTGCTGAAAGAACTGAGAAATGAAATTGCAGACCTGCTATTGGAAATTTGCAAACTATCATTAACATCATATATGTAACCTGAAGACTGGGGGGTTGCCAATAAAATGCCAATTTTTAAAAAGGGATCAAGGGGTGATCCACCAGGCAAAATGGTAGAAACTATTATTTATTTATTTATTTATTTATTTATTTTTTAACTTTTCTATACCGACCTTCATGTTGAAAGTAACATATCAAATCGGTTTACAGTGTAACAATAATATTGCGCAATGCATTACATAAAACAATATTGCACAAGGCATTACATAGAACATGGGGTTACATAGAACTGGGAGAACAGGGGAGAACTGGCGAAGAATTAGCAACAGATAACATGAGAGTTAACAAATGATAAAGTGAACGAACAATTGGGGACAAGGATGTCGATTAAGCACAAAGGAAGAGAACCTGCAACCAGCGTGCATGCAAATTAATTAAATAAATATAAGTACAATTATAAAGTCTGGGAGCAAATTAATGAAATAAATATAAGTCCAGTCCAGATAGGGGGAAATCCAGAGCTATATAGGAGTGTGAACCTGTCGGGTGGGAAACAGGATCTGGAGGGACGAGCTAGGGCGTTCCTGAGTTGGTGGAGGGATCGTATTGTTATGGAAAAGCCTGTTTGAATAGCCAGGTTTTAAGGTTTTTTTTGAAAGTGAGAGGACAAGGTTCTTGCCGGAGATCTGGGGGAAGGGCGTTCCATTGTGATGGCCCCGCAGTGGATAAGGCACCTTTCCTTAGGGCTGTCTTAACTGGAGGGGCATAGAGGGTGCCTTTGTAAGCGGATCTGATCGGTCTGGAGGATTCATGGAGACGAAGAGGTAAGTTCAACTCCAGAGGTGATAGATTGCGTGTGGCTTTGAAAATTATCATAAGGACTTTGTAAAGGATTCTAAATTTGATGGGAAGCCAATGTAGGTTGTGAAGTATGGGAGTGATGTGCTCTCTTCTGTTGGCTTTAGAGAGGATCCTCGCGGCGGAGTTCTGAACCATCTGCAAGGGTCTGATAGTGTTAGCTGGGAGACCTAGAAGGAGCGAATTGCAGTAGTCAATTTTTGAAAAAATGATTGATTGTAGAACCGTGCGGTAGTCATGGAAGTAGAGAAGGGGTTTCAGTCTTTTTAGAACTTGTAGTTTGAAGAAACAGTCTTTTGTAGTAGTATTGATAATTTTTTTTAGGTTGAATTGGTTATCAAGAATAATGCTGAGGTCTCTGACATGCGGGGAAATATTTATTTGAGAAGTGATTGGATGGTTGTTTAGACCATGGATGTCATCGTGGGAGATGATAAGGATCTCCATCTTATTAGTGTTTAGGACTAGGTTAAGGCTGGTAAGAAGGTGATTAATTGATTGAAGGCAATCATTCCAGAAGCAGAGGGTTTTGGAGATAGAGTCCTTGTTGGGGATTAGTACCTGCACGTCGTCCGCATAGATGTAGTGGGTTAATTTGACATTGGAAAGGAGTTGGCATGGCGGAAGGAGGTAAATGTTGAAGAGCGTTGGGGAGAGAGAGGAGCCTTGTGGTACTCCCAAGGAGGAGCTAACGGGATGCGATTCTTTGTTGTTAATTTTAACATAGCATCTATTATTAAGGAAAGACTTGAACCATCTGTGTGCCGTATCAGTAATACCAATGTCTGTGAGACGATCTAATAGTATAGCGTGGTTCACTGTGTCGAAAGCTGCGGATAAAGGAGGGCGAGAAGGTACGATTGTTTTTTTTCAAGGCTGAGGATGATAGAGTCGGAGAGTGAGATTAGAAGCGATTCTGTGTTTAGTGATTTTTGGAATCCGAATTGAGCTGGGGCTAGAATCTTGTGGAATTCCAGGTATTCTGATAGTTGCTTATTGACTATTTTTTCCAGTAGTTTTGCAATAAACGGTAGATTGGCTATCGGATGGAAATTAGCAGGATCCGCTTGTGACAAGTTTGGTTTTTTTTAGCAGCGGTTTGAGAATCGCGATCTTGAGTGTCTGGAACTAGCCCTTGTTCAAGAGAGCAATTGATGATATCTGAGATAGACTTCACAATGATTTTAGGGATGGAGATAAGGAGATTTGATGGTATTGGGTCCGAAGGATGAGATGATGGCTTGACCTTCTTGAGCAAGCTTTCAATCTCCAGTGAGTAGGTGGGCTTGAATGTTTTGAGTCTGGAAGTTTGCTGAATCGTGGAGATATAAGGGAGATGTGGTTGGACATTATTGGACATAAGTGGTGCTATCAGGTTGGAGATTTTTTTATCAAAGTAAATCGCTAATTCTGTAGTTTTTGATGAAGCTTTGTCGTCAGGAATAGTTGGTGGGGCTGATTTTGTAAGAGATGAGACGTAGGAGAATAGGGCTTTAGAGTCAAAGATGAAGTGATGAAATTTTTTGGGCAAAGAAATCTCTCTTTGTTCGGAGGATCGTGTTCCTGTAACGGTGCATGGTGTCTTTGTAGGCGGCCTTGGTCTCTGTGGAAGGGTTTTTGCACCATCTGTGTTCTTCCTTCTTAGATCTTGTTTGAGGGATTTCAGTTCGGGTGTGAACCAAGGTTTTCTGTTATCAGTGTTAGGGTGTATTACTTTGGTGATTATAGGGCAGGTAAGATCCGCTACTTTTTTGGTTATATTGAACCAGGAGGTGGTGGCTGCCTCTGCATCTGAGAGATCAAGAGATCAAGATGTTTTTAACGTGCCCCGGTATATAAAAAATCTTTAAATAAATATAAAAAATCTTTAAATAAATAAATAAAGCTAATTCTGTAGAGAGGTGTGAGCTGAGGATGTCTAAGGAGCACGTTTTCCTGAATTGGATTATAGACTTAGTAGGTGGTTTGGACGAGGTTCCGGTGATGTCTAGGGTTGTGGTAATTACTTGGTGGTCTGACCAAGGGACAGGTGTACAGATAGGTTTGGAAGATAAGGACAGTCCTTCATTAAGGAATAAGATCCAGTGTATGTCCAGCTTTATGAGTGGGACTGTCTATTATCTGTTTGAAACCCAAGTATTTGACAGATGAAAGTAGAGATTCACAGTTGGGGGATTGAGGAGCCGCGTCAATGTGTAGGTTAAAGTCTCCCAATAATATAGCTGGAATATCGTAATTAATATGTTTGGCAATGTGTTCAATAAGAGGAGAGGGGTCTGCTTCTAGGAGGCCTGGGGGGGCATAAATAAGGCATACTTGCAGCTGGGGGGATTTGAAAACTGCGAATTCCAGAGAAGCTACTGAGTCTGAGAATTGGAGAGTGAACCTTAGATCTTTTTTAGACATTAACATTAGGCCGCCGCCTGGATCTAGGGATTGAAAAAATGTCATACAACTGAGTGGGAAGTTGGTTAGTTAGAAATGTGTCAGTAGGTTTCATCCAGGTTTCTGTGATTGCGCATAAGTCGGGTTTGGCATCCAAAAGGTAGTCGTTGACGATATGTGTTTTTTTAGTGAGAGACTAGGCATTGAACAGGCTTAGCGAGAATAGAGAGAGGCCCAGTAGTTGAGTGAGGGGGGAGATTGTGATGGGGATCCATCTCTTAAGGTGAGGGTTAGTTAAGGTAGTGGGTTTGGTGTAGTATCTGAGATGGTTAAAGATGATTGGGATTGGGAAGGTCTGCATCTTGGCTGTAGAAAGTCAGAAAGTCCGCTGAGGGAGTCCGTTGAGAGTCTGTCCGGTGAATGAGGCAGTTGCGTGGGTCTGCTTAGAGAGACCTGTGATTGTCCGTCAGCTAGGTAAGGTAACCTGTGGTTGTCCGTCCGCTAAGTGGGTCTGCTTGAAGAGTACTCTGAGGGGTTGTCTGCTGGATGAGACTGCTGGAAGAGTCTGCTGGGATACTGTTTGTTGAGTGAATTCTATTGAATGTTAGTCTGTTTAGTGGGATAGTGAAGGAAGGAAGATTGTCTGAAGGATTGTCTAAAAGACACTGTGTGGGTTATCTGGGTAAGATCTTAATAGGAATTTGCTGATGGCTTGTCGGGATGGTAAATATGTTAGAGGATGTACTGGAGTGCACTAAGGGGCGCACAAAGGGGTAGGCCCCTTTGTCTCATGACGCCGGGAAGAAGGAAGGGATTTAAATCCCCGAAGATGGCCGGCTGGTGATGTCACCTCCCTACTCTGGTTGGCTGGTGAAAGAAGAGGGGGCATGTAGCCCGAAGAGTCGGCGGGCCGAGCCGAAGATGAGGAGAGCCTCGAGGTCGGCGGGGGAGCCCGTTGGAGGTGAGAGCGGTTTTTGGTAGGCCTTACCCCGATGGGCTTTAGCGCCGACCACGCAGGCCCCGACTTCCGCCTCTCTTCCTCGTCCATCTGCAGGTCTTTGTCCGTCTGCGGGCTTGATTGGGAGGCAAGCTCCGGGGAGAAGGCAGGGATTTAAATCCCCGAAGATGGCCGGCTGGTGATGTCACCTCCCTACTCCGGTTGGCTGGCGAAAGAAGAGGGGGCATGTAGCCCGAAGACTCAGCGGGCCGAGCCGAAGATGAGGAGAGCCTCGAGGTCGGTGGGGAAGCCTGTTGGAGGTGAGAGCGGTTTTTGGTAGGCCTTACCCCGACGGGCTTTAGCGCCGACCACGCAGGCCCCGACTTCCACCTCTCTTCCTCATCCGTCTGCGGGTCTTCGTCCATCTGCGGGTCTTCTTGGGACCTTTGTTGAAATGGGGAAGTACCTGGAGGATGAACAAAACTCCCTGGTGGTCCAGCGGGGGGGTCCGGGAGCCATCCCCTGCACTCACACCTTCGGTGACAGTTTCATCATGGTTCGTTCTCAGTGCTAGTCCGTGAGCTGCGAAGGGTGTGGCCCCGGCTCAAGTCTGTGAATCTGGTGGTCCAGTGGGGGTCCCGGGAGCCATCTCCCGCTCTCGGGCCATCAGCTGCCACTAATCAAAAAATGAAGAACAAAATTGCTGAATGTACAGATAACCTTAGTTTAATGGAACAAAGCCAACATGGATTTAGCCAAGGGAAGACTTGCCTCACAAATTTGCAACATTTTTTTGAGGGTATAAATAAACTTGTGTTTAAAGGTGAGCCAATTAATATAGTATATCTGGATTTCCAGAAAGCATTTGACAAAGTCCCTCATGAGAGACTTCTTAGGAAATTAGAAAGTCATGGGATAGGTAGTAATGTCCTATTGTGGATTGCCTACTGGTTAAAAGATAGAGAGTGGGGCTAAATGGTAAATTTTCCCATTTGAAAAAGGTGAATAGTGCAGTGCCCCATCAGTTCTGGGATGGATGCTTTTTATATTTATAAATGACATGGAAATGGGAACAACAAGGGAGGTGATCAAATAAGTCAATGAAACAAAATTATTCAAAATTGTCAAATCACAAGAGGATTGTGAGAAATTGCAAGAGGACATTGCAAAACTAGGATACTGGGCATACAAATGGAAAATGAAATTTAATGTAGAAATTTAGGGGTAGATTTTAAAAACATATGCGCGTGCGTCCATGTGCACATGTTACCCAGTGCGCACACATGGACGTGCAATTTTATAACATGTGCAAGGCCGTGGAGGCATGCATCAGAATATGTATGAAACTTACCTCATCCCATAAAAAAAATTTTTCAAGTTCTCTTAAAAAAAATGTTTTCAAGTTCTCTTAAATAAATTGTAATAATTGTGTGGATACACTATAGGGTGGGATTTTGTTTAGGATAGATTTTGATAAAATCCGGGCTGGAATGTGCAAGGGAGGGTTGAAAAAGGCAATTTATGCATGCCAACGAGATCGGGCCTCCCCCAGTTCCCTCCCAGTCTGCTCCAATTAAGGAGCAGACTGGGAGGGAACTTTCCTACCCTCCCTCCCTCTTCCCCTCTCCTTCCCGACCCCTTGATAGGCCCTATCTTTTTTTTTCTTTGTTTTCAAACTTAAGCTGCGTGCAAGGACTGGCCGCACGCGTAACCCCCATTTTTTATGCACACCGGCCATTTAAAATCGAGGCGTTATTGCACTCTTTAATAAGTGCAAAGTGATGCACTTAGGGAAGAGTAACCCAAATTATAGCTCTAAAATGCAAGGTGTCACTGTTGAAAATACTTTGAAATCTTCTGCTCAGTGTGCAGCAGCAGCAGCCAAGAAAGCAAATAGAATGCTAGGGATTATTAGGAAAGGCAAGGTGAATAAAGCAGAGACAATCGCAATGCTTCTGTATTGATCCATGGTGTGACCTTCTCTTGAGTATTTTGTTCAGTTTTGGTCACCAACCATATCTCAAGAAAGATATAGCAGAATTAGAAAAGGGACAGAGAAGGGACAGCAAGATGATAAAGGAATGGAACAATTCTTCTATGAAGAAAGGCTAAAGAGGTGAGGAGTCTTCAGCTTGGAGAAGAGTTGGCTGAGGGGAGATATGATAGAGGTCTATAAAATAATGAGAAGAATCGAATGAGTAAATGTTAATCAGTTGTTTACTGTTTTGAAAAGTACAAAAGACCAGGGGACACACAATGAAGCTAGTGGGTAATACATTTAAAACTAATAAGAGAAAATATGTTTTACTCAACAAATAATTAAGCTCTGGAATTTGTTGCCAGAGGATGTGGTGAAAACTATTACTATAGCTGCATTTAAAAAAGGCGTGGACAAGTTCCTGGAGGAAAAGTCCATTAACAATTAATAAGGTAGAGTTGCAGAAATTCACTGCTTATTGTTGGGATAAACAACTTGGAATCTGTCTACCCCTTGGGATCTTGCGAGGTACTTGTGACCTGGCTTGGCCACTGTTGGAAACAGGATGCTGGGCTTGATGGACCCTTCGTTTGACCTAGTATGGCAAGTCTCATGTTCTTATCTTGTGACCTCAACCGAGAATGAACAGTTTGAGGGCTTCAGGGACAAACTGGTCTAGTGGACATTGTATGACTGGAAATAGTTATTTGATTTTTTCCTGAGTGGAATAAAATAAAAACACATCATGCATTACGTGCAGTAGAAAAATCATAATTGCGAGGGTGGAGGTGTAGTGCCTATGGTACTGATTCTGATTGATGGAGAGACATGGATGACTGCCTGAGAGTAGGCAGTGTAGCCCTCACTGCATGGTCCCAAGCAACATGTTCACAGCCAAAAGAAATAGGGAGCATTGTAAGCATTATTTGGAAAGAAGAAATGTAGGGGTAATATGCAAGAAGAACAAATGAAGAAGGGCCAAAGTACTTGGAGCAAACTTGGTCAATTATATTAGCTTATTAGAGAAAAAAATACTGAAAAAAACTTACAGCAAGTAAACTTTAATTAAGTATCTTAATTTTTCCTGATAGCCATGGGACAATTATTTATTAATGCAGCCAATTAAATACATTTTCTTTACTTTCCTAATCTCTCTGCTTTGTCTTCTCTACCCTGTCCCACTTGGTCTGCAGTTTTGCTCCATGCCTCTGACCCATTCACGCTTCGCATCTCTCAGATAGGAGGTCTATCAAGTGGACTGCACCTGTCCACAATCTCAGAAGATAGCATAGCCAGGTATCAAGTCATCCATCCTGCCTTCTGCCCTGAAAAAAAAAAACTTCTTTGGAAATGCCATTTGTTTTCTCAGCAGTTCTTCCAGGCCTGCGGTGGGTCGGCTCCACTGCTCAGCTGGAGGTTTTGTTTACGTCATGCTATGTTATGTGGCTGTCAAGACCAGTTCACCACAGATCTAAGACTGCCCACCTCTTTTGTTTACATACTTCCATTCCAAGATACATTACCACCTTTTTTCTATCCATGCTCAGCAGATTTTTTTTTTCTTTGGAGGGGAGTGGGTGGATTCGTTCTTGCAAGAATTGTTAATTACAGTGATATGAGGTATTCACTCAAATTCCACCCTTACAGAGTTCTAGCTGTCAGTGTTTGATTATGGCCATATTCCTATGTAAGTACTTTCTTCTGCTAACCTAGCAAAACTAGGAAAAAATCTTAACCAAAAAAAAGAAGTTTTGAATGCAAAGCAACATAACTTTTCCAGTTTTATAGCAAAATCTGTCTTTTCTCACCTGCCTCAGTCAGAGTAAATATCAGACACTTAGAAAAATACATGCAGGTTAGTAATTGCTAAATGCAAATTCTGGTTCTTTAGGGGCATGAATATTTCTTTCCACTTTGAACATTCTTAAATTAGGTGCATGAAAAGCTTTACTGATCAAGGTTCTTTATTTCATTCACATGAACTAGTGAAACCAGGGTTCAAATCCCATTGCTGCTCCTTGAGCAAGTCACTTTACCCTCCTTTGCCTCAAGTACAAACTTAGGGGTAGATTTTAGAAAAGTACACTCGCTCGCACTTTCGTTCACGCATCAGGCGCAAACAAAAGTACGCCGGATTTTATAAGATACGCGCATAGCCGCGCGTATCTTATAAAATCCGGGGTTGGCGCGCGCACGGGAGTGCACATTTGTGCACCTTGCACGCGCCGAGCCCTGCGCGCACTGCCCGTTCCCTCTGAGGCCGCTCCGAAATCGGAGCGGCCTCGGAGGGAACTTTCCTTCTGCCTCCCCCCACCTTCCCCTCCCTTCCCCTACCTAACACACACCCCCAGCCCTATCTACATCCCCCTACCTTTATCATGAAAGTTATACTTGCGTGAGCCAGTTGGCCGCCGCCGCCGCGCGATTCCCCGGCCCAGGAGCGATTTCGGAGGCCTCGGCCATGCCCCCGAAACCACGCCCTCCCCAGAGCGCCCCGAACATCGCGCCGCCCCCGACACGCTCCCTAGCAAAGCCCCGGGACTTATGCGCGTCCCAGGACTTGCGCGCACTGCTGAGCCTATGCAAAATAGGCTTGGCGCGCGCAGGGGGGGGGGGGGGGTTTAAAGGGTTACGCACATAACTTATGAGTGTAACCCTTTTAAAATCTACCCCTTAATAAAATCTTATAAAATAAGGGCCTGATTCATCAAAGTATTTTCCCATAGACATAGAATGGGAGAAAAGCCTTAGTGAATCAGGCAGTTAGATGCGAGCACCTGAATGTAATCCGCTGTGAAATGCCGAAAAGTGGAAAATAAATAAAAATGTATATATATATACACACATATACACGTATACAGCTTTTCCATGCTGCTAATCTTTTTTTTTTTTAATTATCTGTCACGAGCTCTACTGAGAAAGGGTGAGCATAATAAAGTTCAAATTCTATCCTTCTCAGAGTAGTGAATTATTGTAGTTACCTGCACACTGTAAGCACATCATCTGTACCACAAGGAAGGAAGAGAATACTGTGCTTCTGTATGCATGGAGTTTCCAGCACTTTTCATGTTTACCCAATTCAAAATAACCTGAGCCTCAATCAGGTTCCAGTCATTTTCAATAGCATAACATGTGGAACCGCAGTGGACCCAGTATCTCAAGTGGGAACCTGATCGGTGTCATTTAGCAAAAGTCATCATGCCTACAGGCAGATGAACGGGTTGCACCGGCCACAAAGCACTTTTGACACATCTTGAAAAAGCGTTACTAATTTATGTCTCAAGTGTGCCTGGCATTTGTAATCTTACTGTTTATAGTAACGCTGCATAAATAGCTTGGATGGAAAGTAGAACAAAAGGAATCTAATCATATTCAAATCCATCCACCTGGTAATATGCCAGTACTAATTACCCAAGAATTTTCCAAGCGAGTTTACAGGCTTTGAAAATACCCGGTAAAGTCTGCCTGAATAATGGGCATGGAGAGTTAATCACCACTTGCAGATTGTTTGATAATTACCCTACCTACTATAGAAGATAGCAAATAAAGACAGACTGGCCCAATTATCCTCTCTGGTGTTCTACCAGTTATCCTCTACCAATTATCCTCTACCAGTTATCCTCTATCAGTTATCCTCTACCAGTTATCCTCTACCAATTATCCTCTACCAGTTATCCTCTACCAATTATCCTCTCTGGTGTTCAAGACCAGATCCTGCTTCCCCATGTTTCTTACTCATTCTCTCAATGTTCTACCTAATACTGCTCTCTGTTACCAGTTCCAATTATGTTATGGTGCGGGCCTCCAGCCCCTCTGCTGGTAACCCATTCCAGGCATCACTGTTTTCTTCTTTGGTTCGTAAAGGTTGTAAGGTTTATCCAATGCCCATGCTCATTACCATGTATTAGCACTGAACTTTGTAAATGTCCAAACAGCTACCAAAATTAGTGATGCTGTTGTCTGAACATAAGGCCACTCTGAGCTCATGAGCCCAATATTCAAAGCTACTTAGCCAGCTAATAGTGACTTATCCAGCTAAGTGGCAGCCGCTGACTATCAAGCTCCGTTCAGCGGCTTCCACTTAGCCAGATAAGTCATTTATGTGGCTAAGTAGATAGCCAGATAGGTTTGTGGGTGAGCAATGGGCAGATCAGGGCAGTGCTACTTATTTGGCTAACTTAGGTCCTGATTCATCCAGGCATTTTCCCCTAGACATAGAACGGGAGAAATGCCTTAGTGAATCAGGCCCTTAGATGGATAAGAAGTGATATTTGTACTTATCTGGTTAAGAAAACCTGCCATAGAGCAGATCTAAGTTAGCTGGATATGACTTATCTGGGTAAATGGAGATTTTGATGGGGTCATTCAGCAGCAGAGTCGTGCTGCTGAATATCCCGTGTAAGTTTGCCACATAAATCTTAGCTGACGAACATATAAACATTTATCTTTCAATATTGGGCCCAGTGATGTTAGAGTTGTAACCATAACTATTCTGGGCACATTTTCCCTAGCTTTCTTGGAAGCCTGATGTAACCATAAACCCACTCACTGCTCTCTTCAGCTCTTTAAATTAACATATGACTGAGCAAACACGGAAGTCCACCCCCCTTCATTTCTCCTACCTGTTTATTTACCTTATACTTACCACTGCACCCTATGTCTGTCACAAGCATGTTTAAATTCTGTCAGTGTTCTTCTAGTAGGCCATACCAGCAATGTACAACCACCTTGGTAAAGAGGACCTCAGGTTCCTGACCACAGTCCGATTATTTTTATTCGGAGTTCTTAAATCAATTTTATTTTCTGATCCCTCTCTCTCCCTCTTTCTTACACTTCCCCTAATCTTTCTTCATAGTACAGGATAGAAATTTCAAATTCCATGTGCTATTTAATGGAAATAACTGTCTTTCTGGTACACATTATACTGAGGTTCTTCAATTGTAAATAATAAATATTTCTGAAGAATAATTTCTTTTTTTTTCTCACCTGTAAATTTCCTCCTGCTCTTTTGGACTTGCAGATCAGTAGGAATCAGGGCTGAGATCTGAAGCCCTAAGCCTTAACTCTAACTTCCTAGGGACTTTGCTCCCTAGTGTGTGTTCCCTTTTCAATTATTTTCAGTCCAGTCAGTGCAGTGATAGTCTTTGACTAAGAGGCTATGCACCAGGGATTGTACAATTTCTGAAATCCCGAAATCCAGCCACTAAACATTGCCCTTGGGCAATGATGATAACTCCCTGCCCATTCTGTTCTTTGGAGCCTGAGAACACAGTGTCCCCTTTCCTGGCTGACCCTGGGGGTGGAAGACCTGAAGAGGGATTTCGACGCAGGTTCCTTTTCTACACTGCACTATACATCACTGCCACTGAGCCACCAGCTTGGCCTCTGCTAGATAATTCTCTCCCATGATGAAGACTCAAGATAATAGCTTTCTTGGTGGTAGAAGTCAATTATGGGCTTTGCAATCACTATGGGACAGATGTAGTAAACTGTGGTGGTGAGAGTATAATTTTGGCTGCTATTTCTGTAGCATTGTATTTGGTAGAGCGCTAAATTTAACAGCAACATTTTTACTTTGATTTTAGCATTGTGTTTGCAGCACCACTAAAACCAATATACTAATTTTTTTTTCTTTCGGTCTTCATATGCATTAGACGAGACACTAACTAGCAGGACTGGCAGTTTTCAGTGAAACCTGGAGGCAAATGGACAAGAGCTGCGGGAAAGGAAAGGAGAAACAGAGAGAACAAAAAATGGCTGCTGAAAAAGTGGTCCAAAAATGACTGAGCAGAGTTGAAAATGCAGCTAGGAAAGAAAACTACAGTTCTTAGAGCAAACGCTTAAAATCTAGCAGGCAGTCGTAACCAGGCTTTCCCAGGAAATGTTCCTACTGGATTGGAAAAGCCAAGTCTGTAGAAGTCATCTGTACCCAGGGGTGGATTGTGACAAACAAATAATGGCCCGGGTAGTTTAGGAAGAGGAGGGCAGGGGTAGGACACAGGCACGCAGTCTCTCTCTCTCTTCCCCCTTCCTCCCACCAGTGTCTCATTATCCCTCCCTCCTTCTCAACTTACTGCTGGTCCTTTGCACCACTGGCTCCTCTCCCAACACATCCGGCTGGCCCTTTAGCTCAATTTCTAAACACATTTCACTGCTTAGTCTCTCATGAGATTTTTCCATTTGCCACAAGCCCAACATGTTTTGTCATCTGTATGCATCTTCACAGCTGGTTAGGGTTTTTGTTTTTTATAATAATTATTTTCAATTTTAGACTTCAAGAAACAAACTCATAAGAGGACCATGAACAAGAAGAAAGCAAGCACCCAAGAAACTGAAGGCATCCTAATACATTTTGCCATTGTAAATCCACAATAATTAGAAGAACCCAATCTTAATCAAAAGAAATTCCAACAAAATGGTGAAAAAAAGAAGAGAGGGAGAGGAGCCCTGTAAATTCTGGGTTAGAACTGAGGTCTGACCCTTAGAGACCATCTTAACGATTAACAAGAGAGAAAGCTGCCCACGAGCAGAAAAAAATTTAGCAAACAGTTGCATGTTTTCTAACCCAGTTTCTTTTTATGAATGGGATCAGCACTTATCCCACTTTGGAGGATACTACCAGACTGGTTGCATTTCCTGTGTGGTGTTTGTATATAATTTGAAACAGCAAATCTCCCCTCCAACCCCTTTCCCCACCCAACTAACTCTGTAAATGCCAAACCTGGACATTTTTCACTTAGGGTCACCTTGAGATTCAGTGTGACTTCAGGGAGAAGATGAAAGCATCAGCTTTCACTCTTCCCTTCCAGCCCTGCTCGCTCACCAATAATTCTCATTCTCTCTCCGCCCCCACCCCCCACCCCCCATCCCCCATCTCCAGGGATGACCACAGCATTTTACCTCTATTCCCCATCCCAGGACTAGCCCCACCATTCTCCCCTCCCTAGGCATTGGCATACAGGGTTTGCGCATGAACCTCACCCAGAAGAAAACAGCCATCTGCTTCCTACTTCAGCCCTTTCCCTTCCAGGCAGCCTGCAGAGAACAGGAGTGGGGAAGGTAAGACAAAGGCAGGAGCACAGAAGACAAGAGCCACTCTGCTCCTAATCCAGCCCGTCCTCTTTTACAAAAAACAAGAAAGAAGGGCTGAATTTGGCATGGGCATGATCAGAGCATCATAATTCAGGTCCTTCTCTCCTATTGTTTATTCCAGGAAGCCTACAGAAACACAGGTCAGCAATGGCACACAGCCTGGCCCTCCAAAGGATGCCAAATTGCCCGATAGGGCAATCCACCCCTGTCTGCACCACAGAAATATAATAAATGATGGCAAAAATAATCAGCTAACTTACAGGATATCACTGCTTATCCAGGGCAGTTATTATGCTTTGTACTTCATCATCATGGGTAGTAGAAAAGCTAACAGCATCCCTTATTTAGTTAACCTCCAATACGCATCCCTTCCCATGGCTAACAACAACACTTTATAATAATCTAAATAGCTAGTTTACAAGTGTAACTCCATCCCTGGTCCTTCCTTCATCCACAAGATTCATTATAGAGGTGTCTGAGGTCTCTCACACTCAGCACCCCAGGGTTCTTTCAACAGAAGGGTGGGAGGACATTGCTTCAGGACCCTTGGGCATTTCAGTCACCATGATTTATTCAATAAAGTGCCCTCACAACATTGTAGTTTTCCAACACAACATCAAGTTTATTGAGGAATTTATTTCCCTGGAAAACAGCTTCTTTGGGGGCACGAAACATTAGCCAAAGCCCCATGATATGCAAAACTGCAAACAAACCATTTATGGCATACATCACCCCGCCAGCCAATCAAGTTGGGCCAAAGTTTTGAATGAGGTTTGTTAATGGTCTGCTCGCAATCTGAAGAAGAGTGTTTCTTTCTCCACTTACATGTGTGATGAATGTTTTACCATGGAAAAGACTGGACTATGAATTGACAAGAAAGGAAATTGTGGTTATGGAAGACGCATGAAGAGCAACAAGGAGAAAGTGGGAACATTTAAAGGTGTGACTTTCAATTATTATTACATTGTTGATCATTTTTAGACATATTGCTAATGGGAATTTATATGAAGTTTCTCTTTTATTGTAAATGGGAGATTATATGATGTATGATATATGTAATGAAATATGGTCAGGTAGGATCAGCAGGTATTTTTGCTTTTAATATATTAGAATGTGTGGTATATGAATGTTAATGATGTATGATCTGGAAATGTTTTGATGGACCCTTGTAGTGTGTGGTTTTTGCTGTTTATTTAGTATGGAAATTTAGGTAGCCAAAAATATTTTCTTGTTAGAAATATTTTGTATAAGTTTGAATGCTTGCTAAGCATGCTGTTCAGGATTTAAAATAAAATTATTGGAATTTCTGATTGAATATATTTTGTACTATACATTTGTTGTCCTTTTGAATGTTTTTTGCTATTCAATACAACCAGTTGCTCATCCCATGGCATCTAGTAATGCAAGCAAGCAAATAGCAATCTTAAAGCCTCTGGGTAAAATGATAAGCTGCAGGATTCTGCAAATGATCTGGGATCAGACTTCGCCTATATTCTTTTTGCCTTTGATACAATTTCTAAAGAAACTGCAGAAAAGTGTATAGTAAACATAAAAAAGAAGAAATATGGGGATAGTTTTCACCATGCTAATTTTACAGGGTCCTTTATCATTTCACATTAGGGTCTTAATGCTAGCGTTAAGGCCCTAATGTGTGCATTAAATAGCACAATGCACGCTTGTATGCAAATGTCACATTTGTTATACAAGTAGGAGGAGTTTGGATGGAGTTAATAGTAATGAGTTGCCCTTAATATCAAATGCAATAGCAACATTCCCAGCATCTCCCAGGAGAGGACTCCAGAGGTCTTGGCGAGCGATCTAGGCTTTGAACTCCACAGCCCCAGCTTCCAGAGGCCCCGTACCCTTTGCAGTAGAAAAGGACTGGAAGGCTCATCTGAATACTGTTCCCAGCATCCCCTGGGAGAGGACTCCAGAGGTCACAGCGAGCAATCCAGGCTTTGAACTCCATAGCTCCAGCTTCCAGAGGCGTCGTAGCCTTTGCAGTAGAAGAGGACCGGAAGGCTCATCTGCATACTGTTCCGAGCATCCCCCAGGAGAGAACTCCAGAGGTAACAGCGAACGATCCAGGCTTTGAACTTCACAGCCCCAGCTTCTAGAGGCCACACATACTCTGCAATAGAAGAGGACCAGAAGCACGCACCTAACAATAGTTTTGGGGGAACAGTTTTACATACACAGTAGGAGGTATGAACAGTAGGGATGTGAATCGTTTTAGGACGATTAAAATTATCGTCCGATAATTTTAATATCGTCTTAAACCGTTATGGAACACAATACAATAGAGATTCTAACGATTTATCGTTATAAATCGTTAGAATCGTGAGCCGGCACACTAAAACCCCCTAAAACCCACCCCCGACCCTTTAAATTAAATCCCCCACCCTCCCGAACCCCCCCCCAAATGACTTAAATAACCTGCGGGTCCAGTGGCGGTCCGGAACGGCAGCGGTCCGGAATGGGCTCCTGCTACTGAATCTTGTTGTCTTCAGCCGGCGCCATTTTCCAAAATGGCGCCGAAAAATGGCGGCGGCGGCGGCCATAGACGAACACGATTGGACGGCAGGAGGTCCTTCCGGACCCCCGCTGGACTTTTGGCAAGTCTTGTGGGGGTCAGGAGGCCCCCCCCAAGCTGGCCAAAAGTTCCTGGAGGTCCAGCGGGGGTCAGGGAGCGATTTCCCGCCGCGAATCGTTTTCGTATGGAAAATGGCGCCGGCCATATGCGTATGGCCGGCGCCATTTTCCGTACGGAGATCGACTGCAGGAGGTCGTTCAGCGAGGCGCCGGAACCCTCGCTGAACGACCTCCTGCAGTCGATCTCCTGCCGGCGCCATTTTCCGTACGAAAACGATTCGCGGCGGGAAATCGCTCCCTGACCCCCACTGGACCTCCAGGAACTTTTGGCCAGCTTGGGGGGGGCCTCCTGACCCCCACAAGACTTGCCAAAAGTCCAGCGGGGGTCCGGAAGGACCTCCTGCCGTCCAATCGTGTTCGTCTATGGCCGCCGCCATTTTTTGGCGCCATTTTGGAAAATGGCGCCGGCTGAAGACAACAAGATTCAGTAGCAGGAGCCCGTTCCGGACCGCTGCCGTTCCGGACCGCCGCTGGACCCGCAGGTTATTTAAGTCATTTGGGGGGGGTTCGGGAGGGTGGGGGATTTAATTTAAAGGGTCGGGGTGGGTTTTAGGGGGTTTTAATGTGCCGGTTTTGCGATTTTACGTTTTTTCGATTTTTCACGATTTTTCACGATATTTTACCCCCCCAAACGGCAACAATACGATTCCCTCCCCCTCCCAGCCGAAATCGATCGTTAAGACGATCGAGGACACGATTCACATCTCTAATGAACAGCAAAGTTGATATCACTGAAGATTTTCTGCTGTTTGAATCGATAAAAGATACAAGAAGCTAGGTTGAGAGTGCATTGTATAAATCAATTCCTCTTGTACATTTCATTGATTCAAACAGCAGAAAATCGTCTGTGATGTCAACTTTGCTATTCGTACCTCCTTGAAATCTACCCCACTCCCAACACCCACACCGAGTTAAAAGTGCCCCTTCTTACAGTGGTATAAAAAATAAGGTGACATACTGGTCTCTCACTCTCGTTCAATAAAATCCATCTCTTTCTCCCTCTCTCTCTCTCTCTAAAACCCTTTTGCTGTAACACCCCGTGGTGGATTAATTAGCATGCAAAGCAAAAATTAGTACAGCTGCGATAAATTTATCACACCTTGTGGAAATTACCTATGCAATGAGGATCAGGGAATTTAGTGCACAAGATAACAAAGGGGCATGGTTAGGCTATTTCTGCTATAAATACAGCACTTTGATAAATTTAGGGGTTAGTTATTTAATGAGTTTTGTGGATGACAATAGAAGAAGTAGTTTTGCTTTTACTTTGCTTAGATTTGAGGAGTATCTGCTAGCTAAACCTGCAAGAATAATTTACTTCAAAATAGGAAAATGATAAATGTAACCTTCTCTGTAACTTGCCTGGATTTTCTACAAGGTAGTAAGTACAACACCAGTTCTGCACTCTTTCTCACTTGGCCATATAGTCTGCAGGAAATAGAATGAGAAGAAGAGATGCTTATGTGTCTTCTCCATACTGGGGAAGAGAATATTGACTGATATATCCCTTATTCACCCTTGCTTCAGAGAGATGAGAAGAAATTGGAAAATGTCTATATTAGTACAGCAAGTTGCCAACTGGCTCCCAATTTTCAGGGCAGACTGATCCAATCTTGTTGTTATCCTCACTGCCTGCATGAAATTGTTGTCTTGTTCTGCTAGGGACAATCAAAAGGATACCAGAACTACAAAAGCCATGCAGGCCATGTAGTAAAAGCAAGTACCTGAAAATCTGGAGCTAGTTGGCAACCCTATAGTACAATTTCCCTGCATTCTACAGTATTCTGATCTCTGCTGGGACAGAGAGGGCTGAAAGCGAAAAAAAGAGAGATTGACATTGCTTATTAATTATTACCATCTATACATATAACCATATTACAGGGTACAATAGTGACAGCAGTAGCTAATTTTCTGCTCAAAACCACACAGATGAAAATTAAATCAAAGTAAAAAATAAAATGGTAAAGTACCCATCAGCAATGCAATGTAGAACCCCAAACAAAGGGAAAGTATAATGTACAAATAACAGCAATCTAGTACATAACAATGCCATCATCACCCAACCCACTGTTTAAGATTTAACTACTCTGCATAATTTTGTGTTATCCGCAGATTTGATCACCTCACTCGACATTCCCCTTTCCAGATCATTTATAAATATATTAAAAAGCACCAGTCCAAGTACAGATCCCTGAGGCACTCCACTATTTACCTTTTTCCACTGTAAAAACTGATCATTTAATCCTACTCTCTGTTTCTTGCCTTTTAAACAGCTAGCAATCCCCAAAAGGACATTGCCTCCTATCCCATGACTTTTTAGTTTCCTTAGAAGCCTCTCATGCGGGACTTTGTTGAACATCTTCTGAAAATCCAAATACACCACATCTACTGGTTCACCTTTGTCCACATGTTTATTTACCCCTTCAAAATAATATAGGAGATTTTTGAGGCAAGACTTCCCTTGGGGAAATCCATGTTGGCTGTGTCCCATCAAACCATGTCTATCTAAATGTTCTGTGATTTTATTCTTTATAACAGTTTTTACGATTTTTCCTGGCACTAAAGTAAGGCTCAACAGTCTATAGTTTCCCGGATCACCCCTGGATCCCTTTTAAATATAGGGGTTATATTGGCCATCATCCAATCTTCTGGTACATCATATGATTTTAATGATAGGTTACAAATTAATTAAAATAGGTCTGAAATTTCATTTTTTAATTCTTTCATAACCTGGGGTATATACCATCCAGTCCAGGTGATTTACTACTCTTCAGTTTGTCAATCAGGCCTATCACATCTTCCAGGTTCACTATGATTTGGAACATTTGATTTGAAGCATCACCCATGAAAACCTTTTCTGGATTGGGTATCTCTCCAACATCTTCTTCTGTAAACACCGAAGCAAATAAATTGTTTACCTTTCCGCAATGGCCTTATCTTCTCTAAGTGCCCCTTTAACCCCTTAATCATCCAATGATCCAACCAACTCCCTCACAGGCTTTCTGCTTTGGATATATTTTAAAAAGTTGTTATTGTGAGTTTTTGCCTCTGTGGCCAACTTATTTTCAAATTCTCTCTTAGCCTGTCTTATCAATGTCTTACATTTAACTTGCCAATGCTTAAGTTTATCCTATTTTCCTCTGATGGATCCTTCTTCCAAATTTTGAATGAAGATCTTTTGTCTAAAATAGCTTCTTTCACCTCTCCTTTTAACCATGCCGGGAATCATTATACCTTCCTTCCACCTTTCTTATTGTGTGGAATTCATCTGGACTGTGCTTCTAGGATGATATTTTTTTAACAATGTCCATGCCAGTTGCACATGTTTTACCTTTGTAGCTGTACCTTTCAGTTTTTTTCTAACTACTTTTCTCATTTTATCAAAGTTTTCCTTTTGAAAGTTTAGTGCTACAGCCATGGATTTACTTACTGTCCCCCTTCACATCATTTATTCAAATTTGATAATATTATGATCACTATTGCCAAGCGGCAATTACTGTTACCTCTCTCACCAAACCCTGCACTCCACTGATAATTAGATCTAAACTTGCTCTCTCTCTCATTGGTTCCTGAATCAATTGCTCCATAAAACTGTCATTTATTCCATCCAGGAACTTTATCTCTCTAGCATGTCCGATGTTACATTTACCCAGTTAATATTGGGGTAATTGAAATCTCGGAAAACACTGGTGCAGGATAAATTTTATAACCACCAAAGAATTCAAATGTTCTTTAATTGTAATTCCAAAGGCAATAAGAGATATCAATGTTATACAGGCAACTCCGTAACTCAGATATTTATTTTGAATTCAAATGTTCTTTAATTGTAACTCCAAAGGCAATAAGAGATATCAATGTTATACAGGCAACTCCGTAACTCAGATACAGTACATTAATACGGTCCCCCGACACGGTCCCGTGTTTCGCTAGGCTGCATCGGGAGGGACCATGGGTACAGTGAATCTTTAAAAGTGATACCCGGAGCGCTCCGGGTATCACTTTTAAAGATTCACTGTACTCGATGCAGCCTAGCGAAACACGGAACCATGTCAGGGGACCGTATTAATGTACTGTATCTGAGTTACGGAGTTGCCTGTATAACATTGATATCTCTTATTGCCTTTGGAATTACAATTAAAGAACATTTGAATTAAAAAAAAATATCTGAGTTACGGAGTTGCCTGTATAACATTGATATCTCTTATTGCCTTTGGAATTACAATTAAAGAACATTTGAATTCTTTGGTGGTTATAAAATTTATCCTGCACCAGTGTTTTCCGATACTTGCATATGTGCAAGGCTTTGCTTTTTCTTCATTTAACCCCCCTGCCATCTATTCTATATAATCATGCTTACATTGAATTATCTTTCCCATTATAATCTGTTAACTATATAGCATATCGTGTTAACTGTTCAAATGTCGTTCATGGTTTACATTATTTACTTCCACTGTTTAATATGTTCTCTGTAAAGCCTGTTGCAGTTTTAGTTATTTGTGAACCGAGATGATGTTCCCAACGTATCCCGGTATATAAAAACACCTAAATAAATAAATAAATAAATAAATAAATTTGGACGGGTAATTGAAATCTCCCATTATTACTGCACTACTAGTTTGGTTAGCTTCCCTAATTTCTCTTAGAATTTCACTGTCCATCTCACCATTTTGGACAGGTGGATGGTAGTATACTCCTATCACTATACTCTTCCCCAACACACAAGAGATTTCTACCCATGAAGATTCGATTGTGCATTTAGTCTCATGCGGGATATTTATCCTATTAGATTCAATGCCACCCCGCCACCAAGATGCTCCTGTCTGTTATTGTGATATAATTTTTACCCCGCTGTAGCACTATCCCATTGGTTATCCTCTTACCACCTTCTTAACATAAGATTTAAAGGAAAGAGTTATATAAAAAATCACTCCCAGATTGAGAGCCTTGGAAGTGATTTAGAAGGTGTGACCATCAATGTCTATTAAAACAGGTAAATCGTTCTTGGAGTACCTAGCCAAATAAAGAATTTCAGTTTTAGCAATATTTAAACAGAATTGATTACTTTGCAGCCAAAGTTAAATATAATTGACCACTTTTTTAAATTTTCTCCAAAGCAAGATCCATAGAATCAGCTACAGGAAAAGCAAATCAAATGTTGTGAGCATCTACGGTATCTTAAAATCCAAGTCTAAATCAGCTAAAAAACAAAAAATATGTGGCTAATAAAACTAAACCCTAAGATACTCAAATGGTTAATGGTGACCAAGAAGAAAAGTTCCCCCTTTGAAAATGGTTAGAAAGAAAAGATCACCGCCAGCTGAGCACCTTCCCACAAATACCAAAATCAGCCAGACAGTCTAACAAAATCTCATGATCCAGTTTTTCAAACACTGCAGAGAGGCAGTATTTTTGGGAATAAATGAGTTTTGTTTTGTCTTTTGGCTGGAGGTTGTCTTGTGTTTTTTTCTTGTGGGAACTTTGTAGTTCACCACTGTACTGCTCAGCCTGGGGGACCAGCATGGCAGAAATGATTTAGAAGAGGTGAGTGCCAATTTAGTACCACGTTGGGAGAAGAACAAAAACAGCAATTTACCCATCCAGTGCTCATCCAGTGGAGTCAGAAGAAGAGGTGCCCACAGACACATGGTCCATAAACAGAGGAAAAGAATGGAGTTGACTTCAAAATCGAGCAGTAGATTCCAGGTATCAACAGGGGGGAACCTCACTAAAAGGAAGAAACCTATTCAGTTCCCCCAAGGGCATCCCTAAATCCCAGAGAAAGAGAGGGGATCCCTTTAGAGATTCAAAGTCTTCATTTTTGGAAGCTCAATTTTGTGTGTAACCCCCCCCCCTTCATGGAGTGCATTGAATTTAGGGGGGGGGGTGTCACAACGTTTCCTAGGCAGCTCTTCCATGTCCCGGACTTCTCCTCACAAGAGTCCCTGAAGACATACTGGAGCAGCAGTACCACCCCTCAGAATTTACCACACCTTCTATACACTTGGAATGGTAGGGACCGCCATAATAAGGTGAAAAAACTTTGCGTGTTATTAACTTTGCTCTCAGACACTAAACCAGGTCTCCTTGGGGAAGACCACAAGAAACACAGGCCCCTTTGGCCCCTTCCACTCATAGGAGTGGAGAGCAATGGACTCACAAGCCCTTTCTATCCATAATACCCACAGGGAGCATCCACCAGTTAGGAAGGAAATGTCCCACTAGAGGTGTAACCCATGGTAAGGAAAATTTCAGAAAAAGTGCTACAAACATTGATAGTCACTTCCCCAGTTATGAGAAGGACTTCTACTAATAAACTATTATAGCCAAGCTCATGATGGCAGGGACCACCACAAAAATTTCCACTATATAGTATAAAAACTATTTACTCAAAAACAGAATGTTAGGAATGCCTATGTATCACTCCATGGTGAGACCACATGGTGGTCTCACCATGTGGTCTCACCATGGTCTCACCATTACCATGGTCTCACCATTACCATGGTGAGACCATGGTAATGCCTATGTATCACTCCATGGTGAGACCACACCTTTACTGTGTATAGTTCTGGTCACTGCATCTCAAAAAAGATATAGTTGTACTGGAGAAGGTAAGGAGAAGGGTGACCAAAATGATAAAGGGGATGGAACAGCTCCCATATGAGGAAAGGCTAACGAGGTTAGGGCTGTTCAACTTGAAGAAGAGACGGCTGAAGGGGGATATGATAGAGGTGTTTAAAATCATGAGAGGTCTAGAACGAGTAATTGTGAATCAATTATTTAAAATTTCAGATAATAGAAGGACTAGGGGGCACTCCATGAAGTTAGCAAGTAGCACATTTAGGACTAATCGGAGAAAATTCTTTTTCACTCAATGCACAATTAAGCTCTGGAATTTGTTGCCAGAGGATGTGGTTAGGGCAGTTAGTGTAGCTGGGTTTAAAAATAGTTTGGATAAGTTCTTAGAGAAGTCCAGTAACTGCTATTAATCAAGCTGACTTAGGAAATGACCTCTACTATTACTGGCATCAGTAGCATAGGATCTTCTTAGTGTTTGGGTACTAGCCAGGTTCTTTTAGCCTGGTGTGGCCTCTGTTGGAAACAGGATGCTGGGCTTGAAGGACCCATGGTCTGACTCAGTATGGCAATTTTTTATGTTCTTATGTTCTTCTTATATACGCCTTTAAATACCTAAATGCCTAAACTCAATTAGGAAACTTAGTTTAGGTACCAAATTGGAAAAAGGGAACAGATTATCTTTAAACCCAAGGAAAACAAATATGGGAAAACATCAAAGTCCCAGAAATGGAGAAGTCTGACCTAAATCAATAGGCTCAGTGTACTTAAGAATAAAACAACCTCAGCTCAATAGTGGTGACCCATAAATTATCAATGGATAGTTACAACTAAATAAAGGGGAACACTTTTATTTATATTTTTCAATAATTTTTCAGGTTTTCTGTAGTTTTTCCAATATTTTTCTTTCATAACTATTTACAATAAACAAAACATATTTTCCCACTTCACTTTTAAGAAATCTAGTACATCTATATAAATAAAAATGTTAAATAGTTTGGACAAAATCGCTAATCTCAGAAACCACTGAACCGATTGCTTTCAAATTTGGACACAACCTTCATTTCGCATACAGGAAGGTTCTTCTTACTTACATTACAGATATGTCACACCTGTGACAGGTAAAATAGGTTTAAAGATTTTTTCGAGAAAACAGTGACATCTGCTGGACGTGAGTGCCATCTGTTACACCTTACACTAACACACGCTACACTAATCATTTCGCCAGTCCAAGTCCACATTTCACTTCCATTTTAACACATTTGCGCACTTTTTTCGCCGGAAGATAACTATTTCCTTTACAGATAAAATACACCCACCACCCTCCTCACACCCCCCACACACATGCCAAATTGATTTACTTCCCACAGCCTCCCAACACACACAAAACCACCCTCCTCACACCCCACACACACATGCCAAATGTATTTACTTCCCAGGCCCTCACAACACACACATAACCTGAAAGAAGTCCGGGAGGCTCCAGCGGGGGGCCAGGACCGGTCCGGGAAACATCTCCTGCACTACGGCCGTCGGCTGCCAGCAATCAACATGGCGCCGACGGCCCTTTCCCTTACTATGCCACTCGGGGACACCAATGGCGGCAGTAGCCCATGTGACATAATAAGGGCGAGGGCCCCTCGATGCCATTTTTGGGACTGGCAGCAGGCGGACCTTTGCCCTTACTATGTCAGAGGACCTACCACTGCCATTGCTCCACCCCACTGACATAGTAAGGGCAAAGGGCCGTCGGAACCCATTTTAGTGCTTGCAGCCGATGGACCAACGCCAATACATCGCTCCCGGACCACTCCTGAACGCCCGCTCCACTGACTGACATTTTTATCAGGTCTCGGGGGGGCTGGAGGGTGGGGGGTGGTAATGAATTTATTGCGAACATCTTGGGGAGGGGTCACGAGGGAGGGGGCAGGTTTCATTAATTCGGCAACTCTGGGGGGGCAGGGGGGTGGGCTACTGTTTTTCGCAGGACTGGGGAAGGGGGGCAGGAGAGTGTGGGGTGGTTAGTTTAAGAGAACGTTTCTCATAGGGATGTTTTTTGGGGGAAGGAGGAGGTTCACAAACAAATACATACACTAAACTTGCATGATCTCGGGAACGCATCAAAATAGCCCTCCCCAGACCACAAAACAAATTTGGGAGTGCAAATTTGGTTAGGCACTCCCCTATTTGGCTACATAATGCGCACGGACGCCCAGGGACAGACTATATGTAGCACCAACAATTTTAATTTCCCAGGTCTTGGGGGGGGCAGGAGGGTGGGGGGTTATTATTTGATTTAAAGGGTTGGGATTGTTTTTTTTTTTTTGGGTGGGGGGTTCCCACAGAAATAGAAAGACAAAGGTTTTCTGATCTGAAGGGTAGGCAGTAGGCGGGGGGAGGTGACAGTGAGGGGAGGGAGAATGAGGGGGGAGGTGAATGTCAGGGGAGGGAGAATGAGGGGAGAGGTGAGTGTGAGGGGAGAGAGTTGGAGTGGGGACAGGGGAGGGAAGGGGGGGGGTGAGTGACCAAGGGGGAGGAGGATGAGTGACTGAGGTAAATGAGCAAGGGGAAGGGGGAGGGAGGGAAAAGAACCTGACTCTGCCACTGCAACGCGTGGCGGGGTACCGCTAGTAATACAATGAAAATCATTTGCTCTCCATTCATCTAAGGCAATTTAGAATGTAGTTAATCTATTCCATCTTTGATATCTTAAACATATGAGACACATGTTCAACCCTATACTAGTGTAGGTCAAATACATGGAAAACACTGACATCTTCAAACATGGGAACAACTCTTAAATATAAGTCCAGTTTAGCAGCAGAATCTCAGGTACTCTATCCTCCTCTTTCATGGGCCTTTAAAGCCATGTGCCACTTACTTGAAGAGGGTGGTAATTTAACTGAATCTGGACAAGAACAGAAGAACATGCCCTCCCACAATGTCAGTACACTAGAGCCAAAGTCCTGCATGGATATTAGCATTTTTGCACTGGAACATCACTATCAAAAGCATTAGCAAATTTAGTCATACCCCTTATCATCACCTTCAACTGGCAGAAGGAGGTCATAGTAGTCCAGATGGAAACAGCACACTGTTTGGGCCTTGTCCATCCAGCCATCCCACTGATGGTTCTGTACAACATCCTTGTGCACATTACATCCAACCTTCATCTCTCAGATTTTCATTTTGATAGTTCCAGCATAGTCAGGATGACTCTGGAAATACTTCTTGTCTTACTTGTCTCTTATAATGATAATGCCAGCATGCACCCCAATCCATTTTTGTGAAGCCACTCCATGCAATTGATGACAAAAATGAGAATGTAAGGGTAGTACAGACCAAACAAGGTCCTTAATTTGTGCCACACCAACCTCTCTGCCTGGGACGATCTCCTTAAAGTCTTCCCATACTCCAAATGTGCTTGACGTGACCCAAGGTTGGCCCCACACTTCCCGAGATATGGCATGATCTAACATTTCTGGCCTCACATGGTTTGCAGTCCATGACTGCTACTGTTGGCCTCTACTGGCACTAGAGGGGGCAACACAATAACCGTTCAATCAGAACACTAGAATAGGGAGACCCATCCCTGCCAGCATTGATATAAGAATGGAGTTAAAAATAAATCTCATGCCCGATACAGCCCACGAGAACCGTCCTCTATACATACAACCTAAACAAATTCAATACAGTCTAAACAAATTCAATACAGTCTAAACAAATTCGGCTAAATTTGAAAAGCCCAGTGTGCATAAAAACCGAATGCATTTTAAAAACAGCCTGGCCACGTGCATATCTCCCGGTACGCGCGGAAGTGCTGGGCTGTGTCCAAAGGGCAGGCCAGGGGCAGGGTTTGGGCGGGGCGGGGGCTGGTTGGAACAGTGGCCATTAGGCCCTGTCCTGGGGAAGCGCGCACCAGCAGCCGGCCGGCGTGCGGAACTTACTCCCCCTCGGAGGAGCGATTTAAGTTCCAAAACAAAACATAAATAGGTTTGTTGGAGTGGGGGGGTTAGGGGTTGGGGAGGAGAGGAGAGGAGAGGAGAGGAGAGGGGAAAAAGAAGGTAGGGGTATAGGAAAGTTCCCTCTCAGTCTGCTCATTAATTAGAACGGACTGGGAGGGAAGTGGGCAAAGGCCCGATCGGGTCGCCGTGCGTACTTTAAAAGATCCTCCCCCCCGGTGCACACGAGTCACAGACTGCCAGCACAAGTGCACGCCGATATTAAAATTGGGGCGTGCATGTGCGCGCGGGTATCATATTTTATAACATGCGTGCGGTGACACGCGCAAGTTATAAAATCAGGGCGTCCATGTGCACGCGCCAGGAATGGCGTAAACATGGATGCACGCACGCTTCTTTGAAAATCTACCCCATTATGTGTACACCTGACATTATTGTGGAGCCCCCAGACTCTTGAAATCTAAATGGTTAAAAACAATAATCAGTATAAAGAACAGGGAATTAAATGCCAAATGTGCTATCTTGATTGGAGCAAATACAAGCAGAACAAAACACCACAACAAAAATGGAAGAATATGTATCCCTGTTAAAACAATGCTTCATTTTGCTTTATTATTAGCAGTCAAAGGGATGTGCTGGAAATGCTTCTCCACAAACCTCCTCCTGCTACCGGCCAGGGTCCTCTTATAGCTGCTGTGAAACTGGCGCCAGAACAAGCTATTCCCATTGCCTCTAATAAATCCCAGAAGGAAACAGTACAGTGGTGAGAGCTTTACGGGAAACTAAACTGAATACTGCGGGTAATATAATCACACCAAAAAACATAAGAAGAGGGCCATCAGTTTTAACAGCTTCAATACAACAGGCGCCAAAGCAATCTATGACAATTTTCACTCTGGTTGTTTTACCTGTATTTGCAGACCTTCACATTAGGGGAAAAAAAAAAGATCTAAGACTGTAATTGTTTGTATGGATAAGGTTTTAATTACAAAAGGTAAAAAAGGAATAAAAGAAGCAATTAGCAAAGTTTCCTTTAATCTGTATTTTTGTTTTGTTTGTTTCTTAATTCACCAACAGGCCGATACAGTAAGGTGCAGTAGAAAGAGGTGCGTTAGTGCCGGGCGCACCCGCGTTTGCCTCACACACAGTCTGGATCACATACCGCTCGATACTGTATTTAAATGTCATGCAAATGCAAACCGCGTCCAACGCGTGTCCATGAAGCGCAATCCATTTTACTGTATAGGCGCTATACAGCCTTGATCTTTTTCAAAACTTTTTATTGAAGCAGAGACGTATTCGTAAAAATGCCCGACTCAGGCCGAGTTTCGCATCTCAACAGCTGCTGCATCAGGGGCTCAAACACTCCAAAGTCATGAGTAAAATACAGTGGTGTAGTATCATCCAGTAAACAGTAATTGTATATCAGTAATGCAAAAACAACTTGTGAGTTAGCATTTAGGACACAGTAGAGACTGTGTCCTGAATGCTAACTCACAAGAGAAGAAAAACAGGAGCAGAAGCCAAACTACCTTTCCTTCTGAAAAGTTCAACTAAACATCTACATCTTAAGATGGTGTCTCTGGTTTTTATAGAAAGAGAATTTTATTTATTTATTTATTTATTTATTTATTTAGAAACTTTTATATACCGGTATTAGTGGGGACATCATACCAGTTCACATAATAACTGCAAGCTTGGAAAGTACATTTCAACAGGGAGAGTAACTGGGCACGGGGGTAACCAATAGGCAGTATGAAGAATAGAAAAACAAGGAAGTCATAACCAGAGAATAACAATTAACAATTTACATTGAATATCTCCTTAATATAAGGAGAGGACGGTCACCTGGAGGGGGGGGGGGGGGGGGCGGACTACGGAGGAGAAGGGAAAAGCTATTCTGTGTAGGCATGGTTGAACAGAAGTGTTTTTAGTTTCTTTTTGAATTTGATTGCACAGGGTTCAAGGTGCATGTGGACAGGTAGGGAGTTCCAGAGGGCCGGACCGGCAATGGAGCTGGCACGGTCGCGGGTGGAGGAGAGATGAGCTGTTTTCAGGGATTGAACATGTAGGGTGCCTTTGTTGGTAGATCTGGTGGCTCGGGTGGACAGGGAGGCGGTGAATGGGAGGTCGAGCCAGTTGGAGTTGTGGGTGTGGATGGACTTGTGTATTATGGTCAAAATTTTGTAGTGTATACGGGACAGGATGGGGAGCCAATGTAAATCCTTGAGGATGGGGGTAATATGGTCGTGTTTGCTTGTGTTAGTGATGAGTCTTGCAGTTGCATTTTGCAATAGTTGGAGGGGTTTTATCGAAGATAGGGGGAGCCCTAAGAGGAGGGCATTACAGTAATCAAGTTTGGAGGTGAGGGTGGCTTGAATCACTGTACGGAGGTCATGGGTGTAAAGCAGGGGTCTGAGTTTCTTTAGAACATTGAGTTTGAAGAAACCAGATTTGAGGATAGAATTGATGTGAGGTTTCATACTGAGATTGGGATCGAGAAGGACTCTGAGGTCCCTAACGGAGGGTTGAGCTGTGAGGAGGTCAAGTTTGGGGTCGTTAGGCGGGAGGTCAGGGGGATGCGAGGAGATGTGGAGGAGTTCTGTTTTATTTGTGTTGAGTGCAAGCTGAAGGTTGGTGAGGAGGGCGTTGATAGCTGCTAGGCAATTTTCCCAGTGCATCAGCCCATAATGGGGAGTTATGAAACAACAGACATTCCTGATCTCTACCTACTCTTAGTAAAGAGTAGGACTCTACACTTTCATTCACCATGTATTCCTCCATCTCTACATTCCAGTCATGGCTTCAAAATCTCATGACCCCCTTCCACACTGGTCAACAATACTGGGGGCACTGGCCACTGGATTCTCATCTATCACACTTAAGGACTTCACCATTGCATCACCTGTACTGCAACTCCAGCAGTTATGTCACCAGAGAGGGGGTTCTTCCTTCCTAAATTCTACTTCTGCAAGCTCCCTGCCTCCTTCTACACCACAGCCTTCATATATATTCGCTAGCAAAGTGCCTTCTTGGCTAAGGCACCCCACCCATCTCCTGCTGTCAGTTCTTGTCATTACTCATGGAGATAACCATGCCATGAACAACCAAATGGACCCAGCTGGAGGCTAAAGAGTGAATGTTAACATGGATTCTAATATAATAAATTGTTCAGTTTGAAGAAATATTACATAATAAGAAAAATAAAAATAAAATTAAGGACATGACATCCATTTCCAAACATATTAATAAAGAAGGGGGGCTGATATACCAAGGAGACAATAAGAAATCTATTAAAGAAATTGGCTTAACATGCTACGCTAAAAGCAATTAATCTAAACTCACATTAAATCGTTGACACTGGAGAAGATGATAAGGGCCTTCTGGAGCCCAAAAACACTTTTAGTTGTTCAGGTTCAAAAAAAATGAAACACTCATTTCTAAGATTTACAACATATTTACATGAGTACTGGAGACGACAGGAACAACTTAAAGAGATTAGGGATATGCAGGGAAAAAAATTAATTTCATTTTTTGGTTCTTTTTCAGAACATTTGGTTTGTGGAATATTCGATTCATTTCATTCATGTGAAAAAAGCAAATCAAGCATTAAAAAAAAAAAGAAAGACCAGAAAATGAAAACAGGGCCTCATGAGGTCTGCCACCCACTCCTCCAACATACCAAGAAAAATGCCGGGGCCAGGATCCCCTAGCCCCCTCTTATCTGGTTTGTGGAAATCTGCCAGTGAGGCCTAGGCCAGGCCGAGGCCATGGCAGGTCATCACAACCTCAGGCTTGGTCTACTCAAGACCAATGCCTGGGCCTCAGCCTAGGCTGAAGCATGGATGCAGGCCAGATATCGCGGCCCGGTCCACAGGCTAGTTCCTGATACTGGGGCCTTGGCCCATACCCAGGCCTGATGCTGCAACCATTACTGTACATCAAAATGGTACCATCTGTTGGGGTCACACCAGAGTTAATTAACTCTGGTGTGACCCCAGTGAACGGCATCAGTTGAAGAAGAAAAAGAGTACAATCGACGCACTTTGAGGCCTGGACTCTGGGCCTAACCCTAGACAGAGGCCCAGGGATTGGGAATCAGCTTCCAGGCCAGGCCATGGCATTGGGCCTGGGTCTGGGCTGAGGCCCCAATGTTGGGCTTGAGTCCAGGCTCCAGCCTAGGCCAAGGCCCAGGCATCAGGACCTGGCCTCCGGGTCATGCGGTGGTGATGGACCTGGGTCCAGGCTGTCGGGACTTGGCATAGGTGTCGGTACCCTGCCTCCAGGCCAGCATCAAGCCTGGGTCCAGACTGAGGCCTAGGTGCCATTGCCTGGTCTCTGGACTGGGACATGGCATCCTGCAGAGGCCCAGACATTGGGGCCCTGCTTCCGAGCCAGGTCATGGCATCTAGCCTGGGTCCAGGCTGAGGTCTAGGTATCAGGTCCCTACCTCCGGGCTGGGACATGGCGTTGGGCATGGATATGGGCCAAGGTCCCTGTGTCGGAACCTGATCTCTGGACTAGGCCATAGCATCCAGCCTGATCCAGTTTCCTGGCCTAGGCCAAGGCCCAGGTTTTGGGTTCCAGCCTCCGTTCTAGGCCCAAGCATCTGGGCTGGGTCAGAGCTGAAGCCTCAGTATCAGGACGTAGTATTCATATCAGGCCATAGCAACTGTCCTGGGCCCAGGCCTAGGCCTAGGCCAAGACCCAGGCATTGGGACCCAGCCTCCATGCTGGGCCCCAGTGTGTGGCCTGGGTCTGGGTCGAGGCGTCAGCATTGGGACTCGGCCTTTGTCAGAAATGTGACAGATCAGGTAAGGGGGAGGGTTTATTATTTTTGGGGTGTCTTGGCTGACACCACAGAGTCAGCCTGAACCTATGCTGGGATGCCGGCATTGTGCTCGGGCCTAGTCCACAGCCCCTGCTTTAGACCTTGGCCTATGCCCTAGGCAAGACCCTGGCTTCAGGCCTAGATCTAGGTCTGATGCATTAGTTTAAAATGAATGGAACAAATAATGTTTGTTTCATTCTGGGGGACACTCAATTCGGTTCGGGGCCCCTCGAATGAAACAAATTGGCCTGATTCGTTGCATTTTGTGCTTTTGTTTTAAACAATTGCACATCCCTAAGTGAGTTGGCCTCCTGCTGAAAGGGCAGGAGGCCAACTCCTGCCCTTTCAGCAGGAGGCCAACTCATTTAGGGATGTGCAATTGTCTTCTCTCCTGAGTTACACAAGCAAAGTCTGGAAATATCCACACCATCTGATCATAAAATAAAGAGGTAAAATTCCTAAAGTATTTCAACATAAAATTCCTCAAATCCTGAATGGAAATAAAGGAGATCAATAAGGTTCTATGCTCAACAATTTCAAAAGTAGAATTCTCAAGAAAATTAGTTACATTTAATGGCAACTCAGCATCCATATTTTGTTGAGAAATAGCAGAAGAACTATTAGGAAGAAAATACAGCTTGTTAACAGAAGGAAATTGGTCAGGTGGAAATTTTGAAATTTCATGAAAATACTTTTTTAATGTCACAAATGGAATTTCTCCCCAAACCCTAGGGAAGTTCAAAAAGTGAAGATTTTGGTGTCTCATATGATTCTCAAGACATTCAATCCATCTAGATAAATCTTTATAATCCTTCACAGTTGCTGCATTGAAGACTTGAAGATCCTTAACGTTAGACTCAACAAGTGAAGCCTTTGAATTAATGGCATAAACCTGGATGTCATATTTAGCAACTATTTGTTCAAGTTGCAGGGAAAGATTGTCAGTCTTGGTAGTACAAATGTTTAGGGACCTCCCAAAGCTAAAGGGAGTCCACTGGAAGTAAACGGTATCCCCCGAAACAAGGCAGGAGAAATGGCTCCAGACTCAGGTCCCATTCCTCCAGGATCCAAAGAAGCCACAGGAAGTGAAGAGAAAACATCCAAAGGAGCTGAGACAAGTCCTGCAAGACGAGGAAAGCCCTTCCAATACCTCCCCTCCCCCTGTGATTGCACTATCTGTGTCACTGAAATGTGCTGCCGAGCTAGGGGGAGAGGGGCCGATGGGCAGGGCTCAGGGATGCTGAAGGCAGTCATGGCATACTCTCACCGCAATGCTCACTGATCTCTTTGGTTCCCTGGGAAACTGAAAACAGGGACACATACGAAGTTATCAGCTGCAGGCCTGAAGGGAATAGGGATTTGTGGGGATACACCCGGACTCTGCCCTTACATTTAGAAGATGCAACCCCACTGGCAAATGAATAATACATCACAAAAATCCAAACACAAAAAACATATAGTGACATATAATATATTATAATCTTTATTAATATTACAGAGAAAATGTTTCCCAAACACTTTTATCTAAACATTTTTCAAAACACAAACCCAAGGAATACCTATCTAAAAATCCCAACCAATACATTCATACCATTCACACTTCCCTTCACATGCATATCCACTAAAAACCTTGTTACCCCAACCTTTTATCTTATATAGTAAATTCTTTCAAATATTAATAAAGATTATAATTATATTATATGTCACTATATGTTTTTTGTGCTTACATTTAGAAGGCATGGTGAACAAGTGGAAAAAGTTTAGATGAAACAGGGACAGGTGCAATGGATCAATGCGTCCTCTAGTGTGCCATTATCTTGCCCCCCATCCCCCCCATGAATTCTACCCTGTTTGTGGCTCTTGAGGGCTGGAATTGGCCACCCCTGCTTTATGATAACAAAAAAGCATGTCAGCTGCATCTAAGTAGTACAAACAGACCTAAGCCCCCTAAATGCTGGTATTTATGCCACCCTGGCCTCGGCACTAGATATAATCTAAAGATGCAGGTATAAAGGAGCTCATGACCACAGCCTGACTGAGAACCAAGCAGGGCAGGTAGCAGTTTAACTGACACCCAGCACTATTCCTGGAGATTGTCCTTTGGGACTCGTTATGGGATGAGGCCTCTTCTGCATAGGCAGGAAACGCCCCTTCTCCAATAGGCAGCACACCTCTAATCCTCTAATGGCAACTGAACATGCTAATAAAAAAAAAATGGAGGGCACAGTACTAGCATGAAGGTAAACACAAAAAAGTTTCATGTCTCTATTAGCTGTGGCTTGAAATCACTTGTACTAACTAGTCTTTAATCAAGATCGATGAGGTTTGACTCTAGAAAGCAGAGATCAGGAAGCTGCAGAGGAGCCCTGCGAGATACACAGGCAGAGAAAGGTCAGGGGGCATTAATCCTTCAGTTTCCAGGTAGTAAGATACAGCCTCAGAAGCTTCCATTGCTTCAGCACAGGGTGTGCCCTGATTGGTGATAATATGCAAAAAGAGCAACAGAGAGATGCCTTTCTTTGCTGGTACAACAGATTCCTGGGATATGTCCTCCGAAATCTCTGCTTTTCTGGCTTTGCTTCAGTGCTCTATTCATCTCTGCATTCTGCTCCAGTGTTCTTGCTCCACATCCAGCCCTGAAGTCCTACTCCAATGTTCCTGCTCTGCATCCAGCCCTGCATTTGTACTCTGGTATATCTCACCTGAGTTACTGTTCCTGAACGTGCACTAGTTTTAAAGCTCCACATCGAGATGTCAATTTTGAAACATATTTCTACCAGTAATAAAAGATTGAGAGACATGTTCCTTCCAAGTGAAATATATTTGGTGGAATATAGTATGTCTGATATACAAATATGAAGCTGTTGCAACCAAAAGGTATATTAGTCTTGAAAATTTCAGGATATCTGGAAATCCAGATCATTATGTATCCCAGGTATTATAATTGCAACCTTTGTGGTTATATCGTTAGACAATTAATTTGTACAGTAGTATTCTCACTGTTAAGTTAAAGTTATGTTTGGCAAATGGAAATTTTATATAAAAGTCTTCTGAATTCAGTAAAAACCTATGACTGTACAAAAAAAGCAGCTTGCAACCTTTTCAAATGCAACTTTTCTGCAACTTTTTCCTAAGACTACTTTGGAGTTCAAGCTAATGGAATCAGATAAAATAAAAGGATATATCATAGTGGGCAAAAATATAAGATGATGTTTTTTGGACATGCAGAACAGTTTTAGGAAGATTCGGGATGTCCTCTGAGCCCCATGGTACATTCCAGCTAGGCACAATTTGTCTCCTGGTTACCACTTCAACTTTCTTCTTCCTCTCAGGTGTCCTGGGATGCTGTGGGAGTATCCCACCTAATCTCCTGACTTCCCTTGCTGTATTCCCTGGTAGGGAGTAATGGTTACATCTTTCTATTTCTAAATCGCTCTGGAGAATTCCCAGACTCTCATGTAATCAGAGTTTTCATATCCTTATCCAAACCATGCCCAAAGGAACTTTATTATCTTGTCACTCATATTGTAGCATTATCCACTCTTTGTCCTCAAAATGAACGTCTTGCACTGGAACTTTCCCACAGCCACAATGACACAACCCTTAAAGGACTTTCCTTCATCTTGGGGAGGAGAGCTAAGATGGCTGCACACTATTGAGAGTGCTCTGACACCCACCCCATATCCCGCTTTTGTTGGCATTTAAATTTAAGAATTTACCTCTTTTTGATGGGAAAGAGGAAAGGAAGATCCAGAGTGTTCCCCGAAGCATCGGAGAGAACGTCTCGGTAGGGTCCGATGGATCAGCATGTGGTAAGGAGCCAGGAAACCCTGCAGGGCTCCGTGAATGCATCCTTGGGTCTGCAGCAGAGAGGTGGTCCGTTGCCGGTGACCCCGGATCTAGATTCATCTCTATCTCCGGAGCAGAGTCGGGTGCCTCTACAACCTAATCCTCCCGCAGAAGGTACTGACATGTTCGGCTATGTCAGCATCAGGTGGAATCAGTGTGGAGGATTCAACGGTTGGCGCTGTGAGCTGGCCGAGAAAGGAGACTGAAGCCTTGCTGAATGCTCCCATAACCAATACAGGGACAGATATTTCTCCAAAGGACACATCAGAGGTAATTTCTGTTACTTTGATTAAACCTCCAAATATTACCTTGGACAGTATATGGGAGGCTATTGCCACTTTGTCAAACAAAGTTTCACTGGCTTTCTCTCAGCACAGGAATTTTCGAATTCAATGAATAATATTCAGTTGCAAATGGTGGAAATAAAATCTCAAGTGGACTCAATACAGCTTAAAGAAATTACAATGCAAAAATCAGTAGATACCTTATCAGTGGGCCATCTTTACTTACAAAATAAAATTGAAAATATGGAAAATGTCATAAGACGATGTAATTTGAGAATATTAAACTTCCCAAAGAAAAGATTTGTTATGCAGGTGGAAATGCTATGAAGATATCTAATGGAAGTATTGGCAATTAAGGAAAATTTACTTCCTCCTATTTCCAAAGCCTATTATCTGCCAGGACTTAAAGTTTCAAATTTGAATAATACACCAATGGAAGTGGGTCCTACTGATTTGTCTCATCTCGCTTCCTTTTTGGAAAATTCCACTGAAGAGACTATTTCCTCCTCTACCTTAATAGTAACATTAGCTTTGGATTCAGACCGAGATTTTGTTTTAAAAATGTTTTTCCGTAAAAGAGATGAATTATTTCTGGGGTTCAAAAGAAGATTTGATGGCCTTTGGAGTGAGGAAACTCACCCAAAGATGAGATTTGGGCAATGTACTTGAGCTTGATGTTACTCAAGTAGAGAGTTCATCAACTAGGTTGAGAGAACATTGCCCAAATCTCATCTTTGGGTGAGTTTCCTCACTCCAAGGGTCATCAAATCTTCACAAGAGACCACTGTTCTGTTCGTACGTGTCACGTAGAATGTCAAAGTGGCCCCTAACCCCCTACACTAATACCTAAACCTCACCTCGAGTTACTAGGTGGGCCTCCCATAGGGATACAAATACCTATCTAGGAAGAAGACATTATGGCTAGTCTCTCTCTCTCTCTCTCCCTCCCTCCCTCCTCAATCTAGTACAACAAGTCTTTTGTATCTCAATGCGATAAAACCTTACCACCCCATAACGCAACTATCACATGGCTTAACAATAATAAAAAAAGGTGTAGTTAAAATCGATGTTAAGTCTGTGCGATAGCACTTGGCAAACCCTGCCCCTAACTCCTCCTGTTTTTCTAATTTGCATCGCACCATACAATATGGTGCTATCGCATGCGTTAAAGACGTTTTCTCATGTGATAAGCCCTTAACATAGAAACATAGAAACATAGAAATGACGGCAGAAGAAGACCAAATGGCCCATCTAGTCTGCCCAGCAAGCTTCACACATATTTTCTCTCATACTTATCTGTTTCTCTTAGCTCTTGGTTCTATTTCCCTTCCACCCCCACCTTTAATGTAGAGAGCAGTGATGGAGCTGCATCCAAGTGAAATATCTAGCTTGATTCGTTAGGGGTAGTAGCCGCCGCAATAAGCAAGCTGCACCCATGCTTATTTGTTTTACCCAGACTATGTTATTAGCCCTTATTGGTTGTTTTTCTTCTCCCCTGCCGTTGAAGCAGGGAGCTATGCTGGATATGTGTGACGTATAAGTCTTCTCCCATGCCGTTGAAGCAGAGAGCCATGCTGGATGTGCATCGAAAGTGAAGTATCAGGCACATTTGGTTTGGGGTAGTAACGCATGCGAAAACACCTTAGCGCATTTTGATAAATGAGGGGGATATGTTTTCTTTGACCCCACTCAGTTAAATACCTTTATTAATGATAAAGTTAAGCAGGCTCCGTCTGTCCTTATATCCAGCCCTTTGTAATCGACCATAGATATATATAGGGTTTAGATCTCTTTATTGTGCAACCTATTTCTCTGTTTTTTTCATAAGGCATAATTTCTTCACATATTTACATAGGCTCTCCTCCCTTAGGTGGTCTGACATGGAATATATTGAGATTTATATGTTTCTTAATTTGTATTTCATCTTATTCATTGAATTTGTATTCTCATATTCCATTTCTTATCAAGTAGTATTAACTTATTATATCTATTGAATAATGATAAAGAATTTTAAAAAAGGACTTTCCTTAAGAGGAAAATCAGTACTTTAATATAACACAGCTGCGTCCCTTATACGACTAAAAGTTACATGGACAAAAAGTAGACATGTACTGGATGGATCAGGGATGAACATAAGAACATAAGAAATGCCATACTAGGTCAGACCAAGGGTCCATCAGTCCCAGTATCCTGTTTCCAACAGTGGCCAATCCAAGTCACAAATATCTGGCAAGTACCCAAACATTAGATAGATCACAAGCTGCTATTGTTTATTAATTATCATAATAGCAGTTTATGGATTTATCCTCTAGGAACTTAGTCAACCCTTTTTTAAACCCAGTTATACTAACTGCTGTAACCATATCCTCTGGTAATGAATTCCAGAGCTTAACTATGCACTGAGTGAAAAAAATATTTTTTTGATTTGTTTTAAATGAGCTATTTTCCAACTTCATGGAGTACCTCCTGGTCCTTCTATTATCTGTGAGAGTAAATAACCAATTTACATTAACTTGTTCAAGTCCTTTCATGATTTTGTAGACTTCTATCATATCCTCCCTCAGTTGTCTCTTCTCCAAACTGAACAGACCTACCTTCTTTAGTCTTTCTTCATAGGGTAGCCATTCCATGCCCCTTATCATTTTGGTTACCTCTGCACTTTCTCCAGTGCAGCTGTGTCCTTTTTAAAAAGTGGTGACCAGAATTGCACACAGTATTGAAGTTGCAGTCTTACCATGGAGCGATACAGAGCCATTATGACATCTTCCATTTATATAAGTTAGCCATATAATTTATATGGCTAACTACCAATATAACTTATATCGCTAACTACCGATATTCAGAGTTAGCCGCATACGGGGTTAGCAAGGAATCTGTACCAGAGCCAGCGCTGTGCTATTTACTATAACGTAAGTATATTTTTGCTTCCTGTATGTATCACTCTCTGTTTGTTTATACACAGTATATGATTTACATTAAAGAATAATAACGAAAAGTAGAATCAGAGTTGTTCTTTTAAACAATTTTAACATTGAGTTGGACCTTTTCAACAATTTACATCTAAGTTTAGATACCCCAGGCAAATATTCAGCACTGGTCAGTTAAGCAACTTAGCTGGATATGACTAATCCAGCTAAGTTATGATGTATATTCAGTGGGTCAGCAAAGCTGCTGAATATACGCATATATGTGCACAGTTAGCCGGATAAATCTACCCAGCTAAGTTTAGACCTGGTGTATGGGGTATCTAAACTTAGACGTAAACTTATATGGCTAACTTCGAATATCCAAACCACAAAATGAGCTAAAGGGGGACTTCCATTCTGTATTGGAATAATACATTAAATAGAACAATGGAGTTGCCATATGATTACACATTAAATGTACTTTTGGATCAATAAAATTTGGTCTGCACTTTTCGTCATTTACATTAACTTCGAATATCGGCATATTTAGCGGACACTACTTAGCCACATAAATCCTGCTTAACTGGCTAAATAGCGCTGAATGTGCTTTGAATATTAGAGCCCCCCCCCCCAAAAAAAAGCAGGTCTAAACTGAGCCGAGTAGACTTATCCAGCTAAGTGCACACATATATGTGTATATTCAGTGGCTTTGCCATGCCGCTGAATATACATCGTAACTTAGCCGGATTAGTCATATCCAGCTAAGTTACTTAACCAGCCAGGGCTGAATAATGGGCCCATTAAATATTTCTTCCCTCTTGGAAGAAAAAACAGCAGCTTTCTCTTTTTTCTCTTTCTTCTCTCCCTAAAAATGCCATCTCTAATCACTATGAACTTGTTTAGAGAAGCACAAATAAGACTAAGACTTTATAGAATGGTCAGTGATAAGAAAAAAATGGTTACATCTCTGGAACTTGCTGCTGCTATGCTGGTCATCTTTCATTTTTTATTTCCCAAAAGCTGATGGGAAAAGCTTTGAAAGAACTAATTGAATGCAGATGTTGGGAGAATGCATCTTAGCATCCTACTCAATAAATGATCTAATTGGGAAGCAGTTTTTAAATCTTTAGGGGCATTCCACAAGAGTCCCAGCTGATTATCTCATACTGAAGCAACTTGTTCAAGATGAATTGCAACTAAAAGGAAACTTGAATAGGGATATTGCAATCAAATGTATATTAAAAAGATAAAGCCATTTCAGCCCTGAACCATTCCCCTATTGGAACTTTCCAAAGAAACAGGAACATTAGGGAAGTGATTAACCAATGTGATGATTCAGGAACCAATCAAGTTATCCAAATACTCTGCAGATGGCTACTGGATTGAAAGCTCATAACTTTCTGGATTCATCTGGTTTGTTTTCTCAGAGCAGTTTGTTTTTTTGATCCTTAGAGCTTTGCAAGCAATATCATCATGCCCATAAGTGTTCATTGCAAACTAAAGCAATTAACACAAGAGGCTGAAGGGGAAAGACAGAGTTTTAAAAACTGTTGAAAAGTGTGCTGTAACTAAACATATTATTGCTTTGTGGCCAATCAAACTAGAATTCTAGGAAATTATTTCTTTCTTACAAGCAAAGATTGCTTAATATAGGAGCAAGTTTCTATCATAACAAGTTTGTTTTTTATGACCCACTTCACTTAGAGCGTTTTTTAACATATAAGATTAAGGAACCCTCTAAGAGTATAAGGTAAATTAATACTGAGGTATGGTGACAGCCTCCTGAGCACAGGCAGATGCTGGAACCCCTCAGCTCAGCAACTTAATTTGAAATTATTATTTCTATATGGGTATTTCTTTTTAGATTTCTACTCTTCCTTCATATTGTGTGAGAAATTGGGTGTTATTCTTCATCTTTATGTTTTGGTGTTATTTCTTGTATTTCTTGTTATTTCATTATGTGCAATGTTAATGATATAATCAATAAATGAATAAATTGATAAAAAAATATAAATTATTTTCAGCCTGCCACAGAAAATATTGTATTTCCCACGGTTTGGGCCTTTGAAATTTGGGGGTACCCGAATTTCGGGTTAGTGCGCACTAACCCGAAACCAAATTTTTCCTGAAATTTCGTGAAAAATTCATTCGGGTTTCGGGATCCCCGAACCAGGACAAATTAGGCAATTTCATTGAAATCCCTATAAATTATAGAAAAAAAGATTTCTATCACAATTTAAGGAAAAGGTAAATACAGAGAGGAATGAGTTTTCAGAGTTACATGCCTAAAAGGAGCATATCCTGTATATCATAGCAATTTTCAAAAGCCCATTTATGCATGTAAAACCTTTGAAAATTCATCCCTATTGAATTACATTTTCAAAGTAGTTATGCGCCTAGCAGGAAGAATTTTCAAAAGCCAATTTATGCATGCAAATACCAGTTTTATGCTAATAAAGCCTTTTGAAAATTATCCCCAAAACCTCAAGACTGTTTGCTTGTACAAATTTATCATACTACAGCTTTTACAAAAAGACTTTAATTTCCTGGAGCTTTTGAAATGGAAATATTTTCCAGAGAAAAAATAAAATTCTAGAAAAAGCATGATGAGACTTTTAATAGATTCATAAGCTTAGCCATCAGGGGCTAGATGATGGCCGATAAGGACCAACCTGTTCACTCATTTTTCCCAGTTGTCTTCCTCTCTTGTTCTTTACCCATTTGGGAAAATGAGCATCTAAATCCCCTTATTTACACCAACAATTCCCAGCATATCATTTGCCCACTCTATCAACCCACAGTTGTCTATATCTGTTGAACCCTGTGCAATCAAATTCAAAAAGAAATTAAAAACACTCCTGTTCAACCATGCCTACCCAGAATAACCCTTCTCCATCTCCCCTCACAGTTCCCCCTTCAGGGGTCTGCCCTCTCCTTATATTAAGGAGACTATCATTGTAAATTATAAACTGTATTCTCTGGTTATGACTTTCTTGTTTTTTAACTATCTTTCCTACTGCCTATTTATTTTATCCCCTGCCCAGTTACTTTCTCCCTGTTGAAATGTATTTTCCAAACTTTCAGTTATTATGTGAACCGGTATGATGTACCCACTAATGCCGGTATATAAAAGTTTCTAAATAAAATAAAAAATAAATCTGTCCCAAGCCTGTTTCAGTTTTGTTACAATCCTAATCCTAGTCTCTACCACCTCAGCTGGTAGGTTATTCCAGGTCTTATCATCTACCTATTCAGTTCCTACAAGTTCTATACTTAATCTGACACCCAGGCCCCCTCCCATATCTTGTTACCAAACCTCTTTTGCATGCAGAAAAAATGGATAGAGATTTAGTTGAAGACATTCAAAAAATTACTGTAACAGGAAAGTGCTCTTGCTAAGTGGTTTCAAACTGCAGCATGCTGATTGGGACATCTCAGCTGCAGTGTCATTTAGAAACGTGGGGGTGAAGGGGTTGATGGGGTCCTGGCTTGCCTGCAACAATAACTGTTCTGGCAACAGGTTAAAAAAAACATTCATAAGGGGGTAATACTAGACTACTGATCACATTCTATATTTTGTGAGGATCTGTCTGTAGTATTTTCTAGGTGTGATTGAGGTGAAGTATTCTGCTAGAGTGTAGGTTCTTTGTAGGGACTGATAACAGTCCTTGTTCTGTTTTCCAATCTACACCTCCTACTATGACGTACACTCTCTTGTCTTTCTCTCCACACTTTCACTGCCTCCCTCCTCCACCCTCCATGCCAATTCTCCTCTGCAGCTGACAGTCATCTTCCTGACTGCCCAGATTGCTTCCTACCTCTGGATTACTCTTGCCTTCAGGCTGATGCAATAAACTGCATGTAAAAAACTTGCATCCAAACTGGGTGCCCGGTTTTTTTTTACCGCACACACATTCACCTCTCTTGGGCGCCCAATGAAATAGGCAAGTGAGCTGCTGTGCTAAAAAAGATGCACTAGGGATAAATTGTGTGTCCTTAGCATGTCCATGGCATCGGGCACTCGGGAGATGTGGCTGTACGCGGGTTAGGAAAACGGATGCTCAATTTACGAGCATCAGTTTTCCTATTCTGTGCACAGCCACAGGTTAGAAATACCCATGGCTCAGTAGCACCAGCCTACCGAGCAAGGCAGATGCTAGAACCCCTCAGCTCAGCAAGCCCATTCAATGTGAGCCTAAACATATCAGCCTTTATGGAGGAACCCAATCTGCAATGGGAGCCAGTTGAGCCACCGCAACCTCTGTCAAGCACACCACATTAACAGTACGAGGAAGCAGGCACTCAAAAGGAGCAGCCCACTAGCCCCCTCATGCCACTTTTGGAGGCTAAAGTGCTGGTCATGCCATGACCAGCACAGTACCGCCCCTGGCAATAGCACCACCACTACCATCGCCTCCAGCACCAACAAAAACCTTAATGCATGAGCAGCTGAACCGGCTGGAAAGGAAACATGGGGTACACCTCTATCACTTACAGGCAGAGCTAGTGCACCTCAGGCAGGCTGTCAATCAAACCCAGGCTCTGCATGATTAGATGGCAGCACACTCAGAAGCTCTAACAATGGTGGTGACATCATTAAACAAAATGACCAGCATCTTGACTCAGATCTTACAATACATGCCTGACCCTTCACCTGTGCTTCCCCAGCATCCCAGGACTCCATGCCCCACAGCAGTCCTAGGCCCAAGAGATGACCCAGGGGGAGGCCCCAAAGGCATGCCACCCCCATGTGGCAAGCAACACCATGGCAAAGGGCCATGAAGAAACAGAGCTGCTGACATTCAATACCAACTCACAAGACTTGTCCAAAGAAGCCTGGCCAGGCCCTTGTAGATAGTTCCTGTGCCAGCTAGATGGAAGAAGCCTGCTGAGCCCATCCTGACCACATAGTTCCTGTGCCAGCTAGATGAAAGAAGCCTGCTGGACCATCCTGACCACAGAGTTCCTGTGCCAGCTAGATGGAAAAAGCCTGCTGGGCCCATCCTGAACACAGAGTTCCTGTACTGGCTAGATAAAAGAAGCCTAATGGGCCCAACCTGACCACAGAGTTCCTGTGCATGCTTGCTGAAGGGATGGTCTACTGTCTGTCACTGATGTCCTGCTGTATAATTCTAAAGCCCTCCTCGATGCTCTGCCTGTACTCCAGCCTCCTTGATATGGTCTTCAATTTACAGTCCAGCTGCAGTCTCTTCTCAACAAGTTTCATCTCCTGCTCCTGATCCTGCTGCTGCCTCCATGCTGCTATCTCACCTCATCTCATCTCATCCTGCTGCTGCTCCATGCTGCTATCTCACCTCATCTCATGTCATCCTGCTGCTGCCTCCATACTGGTGTCTCACCTCATCTCATCATGCTGCTGCCTCCACGCTGGTGTTTCATCTCATCTTATCCTTCTGCTGCCTCCATGCTAGTATCTCATCTCATCTCATCTCATCTCATCATGCTGCTGCCTCCATGCTACTGTCTTCTCTTTGGTCTCCTGCCTTCATCCTGTGGTGTCTTCTCCTGCCTCAATGCTGTGATATCTTATCCTGGTCCTCGGCCTCCATGCTGCGCTCTTTGATCCTAGTCCTGCTGCCTTTTTGCTGAACAATGCTGCCTTAGCCCTTAGGCTGTCCTCTTGAGTGCACTCTTAACATGAACTACCTGGGGCCTTTTTTTAACATTACATAGTTGTGCTGCTATCAGTTCTAACATTAGAGCTGTACTGCAGCTCTTGGGGTGCCACATCCTCTTTCTATATTCTTTGCTGTAATCATGATTGTATAAAAGAATAAGATGTTAAGACTGTATATGTAATGTTGCCATTTGGAACAATGTATGTACAAGTCTACACTCTATGTGCTATTAATTTCTGTTACAATGTCATGTGCAATTTAATACCTTGTCTTTACAGAATGTGATTACTGAAGATGTTGACTTGCTTTCAACTTATTTATTTATTTATTTAGATTTTTATTGAAGACATTTGTTGTGTAATGAAGTAGTCACAGGTTGACAAAAATAATCTCTGGTTGTTTGTTTTCATTGTGTGCTTTTTGTCTTAAAGGTTGACTAGGTCAAAGGTTTTGGATCCACATGATCTTGAGTGCTATAATGCCAGTGGCCATTCCAACTAGCCATTGTTCTGGCAGGCAAGTCCATATGGCCTAGGGTCTATAACCAAAAGCTCATCATATGCTCCCAAGGAAGACAGCAAGAGTTACACAGGAAGCTTCTTACTGTGGAGCTTCACTATTGGCTCCAGTGACCTTTTCCAGGAGCATACTCTTAGCTAACTCTAGCTAGCTAGTGTTAACCTCCATATTCAGTCTGGTAGAATAGGTATAGAAATGCTTGGCTAGAGGTATAATAACTATGTCTTCACTCTGTTGGGGCCCAATAAGTTAAACAGCTATGCAAAGATCATAGTACACCTATAACAAACCTTTGGCCTCTTCCATTGTGAAGCTGGATCACCTCTGACCAAACAATGGGCATTCTCTCTGGCTCTGGCACTGAATGCTATCATGACATAAGTCTTTAGTCAGAGGGCAATTTGAAAAATACATAGAGGCCTAGGTGTACTTCATCTCTAAGGAATATAAATGTGCAGCTGCAAGTTCCAAGGCCAGAGAGCACATAGTGTAGATCTAAAGCTTGGATGGTATTAAAAGAGAAGTTACACTAAGCACCCCACAAGACTGAATATTGGGCCCCTAACTTGGGTTCTCACTCCACTTAAAAGGCAATATAGACAAAACCCTTCCTAGGGTTTACACTAAACAAAATGTCTTCTACTTGCAGGCTGCTCTAACACCATGTTAGCAGCTGTTTGACAACTGAGGAGGAGTGAGGTAGTTGTGTAGATTAGAGAATCCCCAGGGCCCAAGAGCAGACAATTACGAGGCCTGCTTTTGCTTGTGACCAGGCAGACCTACACAAACTGGCTATCCCCCCTGAACTGGGTATTATACAGATCCTCATGCCAGGCCAGTTTCGGGGGGGGGGGGGGGGGGAGAGGGGGGAGAAAGCAGCCAGTCTGTGGAGATCTGCCTGGTCCCAAGCAAAAGCAGTCCTCATAGCTGTCTACTCTTGGGCTGTGGGGATTCTCTAACCTACACAACTCTCTCACTTCTCCTCAATTGTCACACAGCTGTTGACATAGTGTTAGAACAGCCTACAAGTAGAAAGAGGTGCCTAATGCAAAGGTTGTATAGTGGACAAGTGATGTGGTAAACATTTACAGCTAAACCGGTCCCCTAAAATAAACTTCAGAAATGTGCCACCACTTCTATATATGCACATAAAACATATCAAGCTACATATGGCAGAATCTTTGGCGGCCTAACCTGCGAGCTTAGACAAATAGCAAAGTAAGTCTCAAATGATGTGGCCTGGTATGGCAGCCTCTAAATCAAGTGTGCAGGATATGTTCTACAGAGAGGAAGGTAAATAGGCCACTGTCTCAAAAAAGGGAACCTCTAATAGGAATGCTGGCAGGCCTCAAGCCCTACCCACCCAAAACATCTAACCCTCTCTGGCAGATTCAGCACTTAGAACCATGCATATATCCAAATAACAAGACAATTAGGTCCACTCCAGGTACTAGTTAGAAGATCCTCAGGGTCCGGCAGTGGGGTAAAAAGTATACCCTACTGGCAGATATCTATTCATCCAGAAATGTGAAACACAATATCTGAGGTCTGACATTGGCAAGTTTCACAACCCCCACCCCTTTAGACTGTGTGAGCCCTAGGTGGGAGGTTATTTGACTATGCATCAGGCCATTTTCTCCCCATCCAATACAATCATATCTCTGAGTCACCTCTTATAAAGAATGAAAGCACAGGACCATTGGTGTCCAAAGGTAGTGTGTGCAAAATGGATGCACACACACTGTATGCTCTGGGGGATGCATAGGTGTGGTAATGGAGGGAACATTGAGGCCAACATCACTCACAGACACAGATCACATCACTCATCCAGACACACACACTGACACAAATCTGTTGGCCCATAGTTGGGTACTGACTACTTCCTGTACTTTGTGCACCTATACATGGCCAATGTGTAGGTTCCTGCCCTGTTTCTAATCAACCCATCATTGATGTCTGTGGCAGCCTGGTCCATAACTGCTAATGAGGGATTCAGAGTCTTAACTACGCATAGACAATTATCTGCACCTGCCAGCATGACACACATCAGTGAGAAGCATATATGATAAGCACTTTGTCAGAGGTACTGACATGGGCTCCTCAAGCCCTCAGGTGGCATTAAATGCTTGTTTTGCAAGAGACCAACACAGAAAGTGCCTAACCCATCATGCCAAACACATGAGACCTTGGGAGCAGTTGGCCTATATAATCAGCACAGTGGCAGGTTTCAGAATGAGGCAGGATGTAAGCTCCTGAGATCATCAGCTGACAACACCTTCTGTAGCCTTTATGCTATACACAGAGCTGATGATTGGGAGTATAAGAACATAAGAACATAAGAAAATGCCATACTGGGTCAGACCAAGGGTCCATCAAGCCCAGCATCCTGTTTCCAACAGTGGCCAATCCAGGCCATAAGAACCTGGCAAGTACCCAAAAACTAAGTCTATTCCATGTGGTATCTCAGCATGCCTGCCTTGCTCTACCACAAACTGTTAAACTGACATACACCACATGAGACACAGCTTATAGGAAAGCAGCTCTTCCATCTTGGTCTCAAGTACAGCAGCCATGTGGACCAGCAAGGAATATACAGGAATACACAGGAAAGGTAGTGACTCACCTTGGAAAATGACCATTCTGCAAGCTGTTCACCCCAGGAGTCCTCAGCTTATGTGCATGAAGGGTGGCCACAGATAGCAAAGAAGTGTAACTGATACTAGCTATCGTAACAAACAACATATTTTCTAGGTACATACATACAGCAGCATCACATGACTAGCCCTGAGCTGTACCAGCCAAGGGTCTTGCAACACCATGACATCTCTATATTTGACAAAGGCTATTTATGATTTGTCAGGCAAGGCAAATAGTTCTTAACACACCTTTGCGTTGAGTTCAATGATGTGAACGTTTTCTTAGGAGACATCTGGGTGCTATTAGAGTCATTAGAAATTAGACTGTGTCTTTGACATTTCAGAGGTGACTTTCAAAATCAAGTGAAGGCAAGACACCATCTGAATCCCAATCCTGCCTTCACCCAGTCTGACCAGCATTCTTGTCTAGTTTCTATGAGAAGATAACATAATGAACATGACATCCCAATGGCAAAGACCCTCACCATCTGTACAAGATAGGTGACATTTTGCCTAGATAGGTGTATCAGGGTGCATGCAACCCCAAAGAAGTATGCTAGCTTGCAATGATCTGTGAGCATTGTGGCAATGCCACAATCTTTGACAGGCACTTTAGTAAAGCCTATAACTGAAGGCCTGCTAGGTGAGCATTCTGAAGTCAGCACTGACTCTGAAACAGATGAGAAAGGTGTGAAATAAAGTATTGGTATATGAAAAGTGGTTAAAATCGGACAAAACAGGGGACCTTTAATGTATGCCCTACCCAGAGTAGCAGATATAGTGCTGCTCTGCTGTGTATTCCATAATCTCGCTCTAAACCATTGGATATCGATGGAGATACTTCCTGGTCTACCCCCAGATCCCCCATGTGCACATGCAAAAGCAGAGGATACCACGCTGCATGGCAGCTAGCTTCGGCAAAGCCTCATAGAGCACTACTTTGTTGTTAGGCATCAACTACCCCTTGCCCTTCCATGGAAGGGAGGCCAGTAGAGTGTTTGTTTGCAGCTCCTTTCTTTAACTCTCTGCTCCTCTGTCTGGGTCAGTGTGTAACAGAAACCACTTATGCCTAGTTACACCTCATCTTGACCATGGAGCAGTAGACTGTAGTGAAAAAATTGTAGTCAAAGTAAAGATAATGACAAATACATGTGGCTGGCCTAATGTTTTCTGACTGATAATGAGTCTAAAAGGCATGTGTCACAACAGTATTTGTGTAGGACTGCCAACACAGTGTATATAGCTTGGCCTAGCTTGCAGTGTTTTGCTTGGTTGGCCTATCCATAGAACCCTGTCCTAGCCATCACATGTGGGTGAGATAGTGCCATAGGTCTAATGGAACTCCAGCCAGGCCTTGAACATGGAGAGTAATAGCTTTAGAAATCCTATAAATCACAAGGAGCTCTGAAGCTTAAAGGCACAGACAAAAGCTACAGGTTGACAGTTTAAAGTATCAGTCACAGAGTTGCCATTTTATAGCCTCATCCCATAGCTGACAACTATGTGCAATTGAAGTTATGCACCTGTACTTGGGATGCTTTGTGTCACATGGGCCTGCAAAGACACTGCTGACAGCACTGCCTCATCTATTTCAGAATGATATCACATAAATCAGAGGTCAAAGAAACAAATTCTCCTAATTATTTTTTATTAATATCATGCTTTACATCTACAATTTTTATTGCGACCAGACCTTATACATCTCATTTACATACAATACTTAATACATTAAGGACATATTATCTCCAACAATTATAAATATAATACCCACAAAAAATCCCCACTCATGCTTGACCCTCATTCACACCATACCATACACAATACCCATCATATTACCATCCCCCTATTAAAACATAATAAAAACCATGTTTGTCTCAAGATACAATCCATAATATATTGGGCTTGGAGTGTGTCCGTCAGTGATCACAGATGTTCCGCAGCCCGCCGATGGATGGTGCTATATTATATTGGGCTGCATATGTTTCCCATCCCGCCGATAGATGGCCCAGGTGTTTTGTCCAAACAGCGAAATCTACTTTTGAGAACTCCAAAGGTGCATTCTATGACACAACAGGTAGAACATAAGGCCTCAATGTACTTCATCTCCACCAGCATGTTGGGAATAGAAACAGGGGTGAGAAGCCAGGCCCTGCAACTGTATCCCGAAACTCTTGTGGCAAAGACAGAAAGGGTGCATCATTCACATTACCGTCACTTTGAGATATGACTGGCAATCCACAGCTATAAGACAGTAGAAGCTTACCTCTAGCTTAGTATAAGCCTTAAAACCCTATTTCCCTACCCTGTGTTCATGCCACTTTTTTTTCTGACACTATATGAACACTATAGCACTAGCTTATTCTGTGTCAGATTCTCCAGACTAGGAAACTGCATCTGGGGATTCTACTAAATGTGTGTCTGCCCCTCACAACCAAACTAAGGCTACACATTTGTAGCAGTCATCAGAGCTGCCACACCTGTCCTAGCAGAAAAACCTCTACCTCATGGTCTGAATGTGCAAGTCCCTGTCTGCTCTGCAGTATGTCTTCCAGAGATACAAATTTGTCAGCCTTGACACAGGGAATATTCTCTGCCCAAACATACATGGGACGCTACTTCTGGTTTACCTGTGTGATGGGCAAGACAAACTGTGCCTGACATCCTGGCTGACCCATCACTAACAGAGCACCCCGGATCTGTGAGTACCAGCAGTGTGGACACTAAAGGTTGGGATTAACCAGTGAGATATCAACTGCTCCAAATAGGAAGACTGAAAAAGGCCAATGTTTAAAGTGAACTCATAGAAAGTGTGCAGTGACTGCTCACACACAAAGCTTTATAGCAAGTGCATTGTTTGGCCTCACAAGTTAAGCAGGCCTCTCAAGCATAGGGAGAGAAAGCCAGGCCCTGGTGCAATGGCATGCAGACCTAACTGTACAAGCCACTTGTTATGTCAGCGTTGCTATTACATTCCCCACAGCCCCCCCCCCCCCCCCCCATGTCTGTGCCATTGGCTACAAACACATAGGCAGAGAGGGAATAGAGAAGAAGCATGTGTCTTACCTATGAGCCATCCGCCACCGAAGAGGCTGTCCTCAAAATTTTCAAAGAGGCCCGACTGACTAAATATAAAGGAATCATGCATGGCTCCCAGGTACCTGGCCACCATGTCGAGGATGCACAGTCGAGCGGCACAGACCACTTGCATGTTGATAGAGTGGAAGAGATTTCTGTTATAGAAGATCTCTCTGTCATGGGATGGGATGAAGGCTACATGAGTGCAGTCGATAGCTCCCAGAGCATTAGGAAAGTTAGCTATGGTATAAAAGCCTCTCTTCAATTCCATCAAGTTCTGCCTGTCCTGAGGAAATGCTATGTAGCGATTGATGCGTTCAGACACAGCTGTTATGACCTGGCCCAGACATCGAGAAAAAGTGGTTTGGTACATTCCCCCGATGACCCCTACTGTTGTCTGGAAGGAGCCGGATGCCAGGAGATGCCAATAGTTTGGTAAGCCCCGGTATAGCGTGGGACCTTTCCATGACTGGATCCAGATCCCTTCTGATTTCTTCATATAATTCCAGGATAGCCTGAGGCAATACCTGCTAACCACATAATCTCATTGAAGCTCATGGAGGAAAGATGAGCTCCCTGTATCTCCTTCACTGTGGCCACCTGTGTGCCCAGTGCTGCTGTGGTGCATGACCCTCTCTATGTGAGGGCAGTGAATCGGGCTCCAGTGCAGGGACTTCTCTAGGAGGGAATGGAACTTCCCTTGCCTGTTCTTGTGATTGTAGTTGTTGTTCTTGATGTTTGTGATGAGCATCCTGAAGCAGCCAGTATCCCCCAACAAGTAAAACTGATACAAACATAATAGGTTTACAAAAACAGACCAGGTAATAAAAGGTGTTTTTATTGGCTCAGGAGAGCATGGTAAGTGTGTTTGATAGAAGGCCTCATTTTATCGCACACGATAATAGCCATGATCCGCAATAACAACCACTGTCTACCGCAAAAAAAAAAAAAAAGGTGTAGTTATTTCTGATGTTAAATCCCAAGTTAGTGGCATTAATCTATTGCAGAATGCGGTAGGACAACTTAATTTGCATTAACTCTTCCCACCTGCATACTAAAATTTAAATTTGCATGCTAGCTTGCATTGCGAAATTTATTGCATGTGCAATGCGTGTAAGACTCCATTTAACGTGCATTAGGCCCCTAACGTATTTCAGTAAATGACCCTGTTTGTGTCTATGGGAAAACTGCTTAGTAAATAAGGCTCTAAGTGTTTTTTTTACTACACATTTTTCCCATAGACACAGAATGGGAGAAAAGCCTTAATAAATCAAGCCCTAAGTTTGTTTAAAAAAAAACAACGTGTATTTCCCCTAGAAGTTATTTTCTATTTTTTTATACAATGCTAGTTTTAAATAAATCAGATCTGCTTATAACATTTGTTACCTGTATTTTGATTTGCGAATAACGTTTTGTTTTATTTTTTTCATTCTGCTGTCAATGCTACAAGAAGATGCGAGCGCTCCCAGCTTGCATGGAATGAACGGCCGCTGCATATTCTTATCTCTGAAAGCAAAACAAATGTTGGTGTTATTTTTCTATTTCTTACATGATATAATCTTTTGTTTTCACTTGCAACCTCTTCAGCTTCCAGAGATATTTACTCCTTACAGCTTGTCCAGACTCGGGGCTCAGTGGCCTGCCACTAGGCCCCCAGCCCAAGGTCGAGGATTCCCCTCCTTTTCCTTCCCAGTATTGTCCTTCATCCTGCAGGGCCCTTCTCCTCACACCACTGCTCCTGTCCTGACGACAGGGCCTGGCACCAGGCACAATCCTACTGCCACAGTGACAGTAGCGAGCACTGGCCAAGCTTTAATTACAATAATATGACCTCAGATAGTTTACAAAGGGGAAAAAAAAAAAAAGATAAAGGGAGGGTATGCTTATAGGTTGATAACAAAAGCTCCTGTAGCACGTTATACAGTACGTTGCACTTGTGGCAGCCTGGGTTGATAACCTCCCACTTACTGCTCTCTCACACTGACTTATCTTGTAAAAGATTTTGATTTACAGCAAATTATTCTCTTAACCAGAGCCAGTTTAACTGAGTTAGACTTGAAGTCCATAAGGTGCAACTTATGTAGAATTGAAGGTGTGAGCTTGCAGCATTCAGGCTATTCAGACAGGCTGCTGTCATTATTTGTTCACAGTGGAATAATATTTACTGTCTAGGAAATGCTTGCATCTCAGAGTGCAGATGAAAATCAGCACCTAAAATGCTTTCATCTGATTCAAGGAACTGCTAAAAAAAATTGTATTTTGATAGTACAAGATTGCTGTGGTTACTGATACATTTTCTGAAAGAATGGAGGAATGCAGAGATTAAGATTGCATCAAGATGGGAAAAAAAAAGGACATTTTATTTATTTTTATGTTTTTATATATATACCGTCATTCCATGTGAGAATCACTAGATCACAACGGTGAATAAGGTTTAACAAACAAGAACAGATGTAGAGTTGAAAGATAGACATATAAACTAGAAGACAAACAGAGGTGTATCATAGAATTAAAGGTGAGCTTGTTGTGTAGAGTGGTGGACACCTGGACCAGGTCGAGGTTGGTGCCACCTGTAAGAGAGGAGCTCCTATAGGTCCTCATCATCGGGAGGTGGATACAGGTGATGGAGACCCAAATGGACCTTTCACCTACACCAGTCCTCATTCCCCGCGGGGGCCGGCAGAACTTACGAGTGGGATTCCAGACGAAGATAATCTTGAAATCAGAAGGCGGAAACGAAGTTGGACATACCAGAGGTCAGGGCCAGCAGCTAGCAGGAGAGACAGTGAGCAGGCAAGTGGTATGGGCAGGTGGCAGAATCCATGGTCGAGCCAAGTCGATAACCAGAAGAGCAAGCTGAGGGGATGAGGAGCCGGAACAGGAACAGGAGGGCACGGAGCAGAACCAGGAATACGCGGAGCAGGATCAGAAACACGTGGAGCAACCAGCAGCTCAGAGCAGAGTGGGACCTGATGCCAAGGCAAGGGGAAAATGGCAAGGCAGGGTATATATACCTGCCTTGCCCGAAATCATCTTTGCGGGCCGCTGGGACCTCCCCGCTGCCGGCCCTTTAAATGGGGGCGGAGTCATGTGAGCTTGCACTAGGAAACCCAGCAGTGTCGGCATCAGGTATGGCACGATTGGAGGTGGGCCGCGGTGGCAGGAACCAGCGTGGGGGGCCGGGGAAGGATGGGGCAGGCATGCGTCCTCGGCCCCCTAAGGTGAGGAGACCCAGCCACGCGGTACCACAGCTGGGGCGCCTAACAGAGCTTTAGTTACAGAGATATAGAGAAGGTGTTGTTGAAAAGCCAGGTTTTCAGTTCTTGTTTAAATTTCTTGGTGTCAGTAGATGTTCAAAGGTTTTCTGGTAATGAGTTCCAGAGAATAGGGCCGGCTATTGATATAGCTCTATCTCACGTTTGTTTTAGGTGGTAGATTTTTTATAGTTGGGATTTCAAGTAATCCTTTGTCAAGGGATCTAAGAGAACATGCAGGAGTACAAGGATTGAAATTTATTTCTAGTAGTTCAATGTTATTTTATTTATTTTTACTTATTTATTGAGTTTTATATACCGTCATTCGGTTTCGCCATCATAACGGTTTACAAAGATTTGAGTGGTACAGTATGTTTTACATCAGTATTAAAGCAGTCATAATGTACATTGGGGTAGCATGAGAAGGTACATTCTGGTAATTACATACAGGCCAATACAGTAAAGCGCGTCCGCAGTTACCCCATTTCTAACCCGCTGTGTACTCACAATTTGGCCACGTAAGTCTAACCCGCGATTCGCTATTTGTTTTTACCGATCCTTACCGCTTCTTTTCCTCGACGCATATCCCTTTCTGCCCACGGCATGTATATGTATGTAAACGATCCGATTAGCTATTCCCTCCCATACAGTAACATGCGCCCCGACTATATCCTTTTTAACCTGCTATCTTGCCGCATCTTTTACCTACTAATTTACCGCCTACCCTGACCCTGGCGTTAGTGTGGTGAACTTAGTCACCCAGTCCCAAACCAAACCAACCCAATCCAAGTGTCAGGCAAGCCCCAGCAGAGAGAGACGAAATTTCACAGTCCCAAGCCAACCAACCCAATCCAAGCATCAGGCAAGCCCTAGCAGAGAGAGACAAAATTTCACAGTCCCAAACCAAACCAACCCAATCCAAGCCCCAGCAGAGAGAGACGAAATTTCACAGTCCCAAACCAAACCAACCCAATCCAAGCCCCAGCAGAGAGAGACGAAATTTCACAGTCCCAAACCAAACCAACTCAATCCAATCCAAGCCCCAGCAGAGAGAGACAAAATTTCACAGTCCCGGGCAAACTTTCCCCCAGCCCCCGCTCACCTGCCCTGGCCACGGCCATGCAAGCCCCCAGCAGCAGCAGTAGAAGGGCGGCGAGAGAGAGCGGCTTCAGCGGATCGGACGCTCCCCATGCGAGGCGGCTTCCAGCAGCCCAGCCGGCGAAGGTGAATACGCGCACGCCGTGACCTTCGACGTCCAGCCGGGCGCTCAGGTCATGGCATGTGCGCATGCACCTTCGCTGCCTTGAGTGCCCATATTGGACGTACAGGCATGCGCGTATTCACCTTCGCCGGCGGGGCTGCTGGAAGCCGCTTCGCATGGGGAGCGCCCGATCCGCCCCAGGCTACTGAAGCCGCTCTCTCTCGCCGCCCTTCTACTGCTGCTGCTGGAGGCTTGCATGACCGTGGCCAGGGCAGGTGAGCAGGGGCTGGGGGAAAGATTGCCCGGGACTGTGAAATTTTGTCTCTCTCTGCTGGGGATTGGGTTGGTTTGGTTTGGGACTGTGAAATTTCGTCTCTCTCTGCTGGGGCTTGGATTGGGTTGGTTTGGTTTGGGACTGTGAAATTTCGTCTCTCTCTGCTGGGGCTTGCCTGACGATTGGGTTGGTTTGGTTTGGGACTGTGAAATTTCGTCTCTCTCTGCTGGGGCTTGCCTGACGACTGGGTTGGTTTGGTTTGGGACTGTGAAATTTCGTCTCTCTTGCCCGTCCGAAGGAGGGTGCTTTGTTGTGCTCCCTGCCTCCGATCACCAGTTGCTGGGGCTTGCTGGCGCCGGGCGCTCAAGGCAGCAGGGTCTGTAGGAGAACCATCCACTTCCTGGTACCTGTCATTTCAAACGTCATTTGAAATGACAGGTTCCAGCGCACCCAGGATACTGTATAGGCGCTGTATAGCACCTATACAGTAAAATGGATTGCGCTTCATGGACGCTTCTTGGACACGCTTTGGACGCGGCTTGCATTTGCATGCCATTTAAATACTGTATCGAGTGGTATGTGATCCTAACTGTGCGTGCGGCAAACGCGGGTATGCCCGGCCCTGCCTCACTCTTTCTACCGCGTCCTTACTGTATCAGCCTGATAGTTGGGTAGTAGAATGATAGTAGAATTATGATGGGGGAGGGAAATACTAGATTATTATGGTGAAATGTTATGAGGGATGTTTGATTATGGTTGTCTAGGAGGTCTTTTATTGTGAGGGGTTGTTAGGAATCAAGTTATTGTGAATTCTTGTTAGAACTTTTATAGTATTCTGGATTGCACGGGTAGCCAATGTAGAGCTACCCGTGATGTGATCAAATTTTCTTTTCCCAGTGAGAAGTCTTGCTGCTGCATTTTGAAGAAGTTGGAGAGGTTTGAGGTGATTGGCTGGAAGTCCTAAGAGTAGGGAGTTGCAGTAGTCCAGGTTAGAGAATATTAGTGAGTGTAGAACAGATCTAAAATCTGATAATGTCAGTAGGGGTTCAAGATGGATTTGATTAATTTGCTTATGTGGGGTTTCATGGATACATTTTCATCAATTTGGATGCCAAGATCTCGTATTTGAGTTGCTGGAGAGAGAAGGTAGATTCCTAGATCAATGTTGGGGGGGAATAGTTTTAGGTAGGTTTTTGCTTAGTTAGATTAGTTCAAGGTTTTTTTGGGTTCATTGAGAGTTTCAGTTGAGAAGGGTTTTCTTTAATGGTGATCATATACTCAGAAATAAGTGAAGATGTTTTCTCAAAAGAGTTTGTAAAAGGGATAAAGAATTGCAGATTGTCTGTTTACAGAAAAAAATTCAGTCCAAATGATTTATTTGTACCACAGCCTTTATACTGAGGTTGATATATTAAGTTTCTGGTTGTGATAAAAAGTATATTGAACTATATAAATGTCACCCCCCTCTTTGGGGACCTCCTGAATGCAGTGCCTCACTGTAGACCCTAAGGTCACTTGTGCTCTCTGTCTCATCTCTATTCATACCAACATAGTTCACAGTATGGTCCCTAAGCTCATAGCAGTAGGAATCCATACACAGTCTCTCACTTCCAAAAAACTCTTGATCCACAGTACTCAAGCTTGGGATGTCCTTTCTTGCCAGCACCCTTGACACTGAAGAAAAATGCTGGAAACTCTGGTTGGATGTTCAATAAAAAAAATGTACTGCAACCCAAAGTACTGAAAGTTCAAATCACAACAAAAAATCTCCAGATATTCTTCACAGAAAAATAAGCAGTCCAAAAGTGTCTCTTTCTCAGTTCCATTAGCTAAGTAAGTGTCCCTTTGGATGGCAAGCAATAGGAAAAGACCCAACACTCCTGGGTGAAAGAGAGTAGGCTCCTAGTAGGACTGAGATCTTCTTTTCTCTTATGGAACTCAGGACATCTGATGGAGAAAGTCCCAATCATGTCAACATCCAAAAATTTCTTCTCCTTCTCTCTGGGCAGGAACTGCTGGCAAAAACTTTTCCCAAAATAACAAGAACAAAACTCTCTGCAAAAATACTACTGCCTTCTTCTCTGGTGTTCACTGTCAGGTCACTGCTGTCCCTTCTCAGCGGGTTGGAGGGAATGACAGCACCTTATCCTGACCTCCCAAGGCAGGAGTGACTGTCCTTCTCAGGCATGTGCAGGTTTCCATAAAGTAAAAATCTCACAAAGGAAAATCAACAGCTCCTCTCACAAGGTCCTCTGACATTCCTCCAAGACAATCTTTCCAGACTGTGGGGTGCTGGTCCTTGTTCCAGGTTGGGGGTGCTTTCTTCTTCTCTCCCAAACTCTCCACTAAGAATGTTTCAGGCTGTGGAGCCCAAAAATGGGGAGCACTCCAGAACTGCAACTCAAAACAAAACACAACCTACAAAAAAGCCACGCTGCTCCTCGTACTTTTATAGCGTACTGCTGACCAATCCAGACAAGTCTCTCTGGAGGTGCCTGCAGGGATGGTTTGTAAAGTACAAAAATCCTGGACTGGGGATCTAGTGATGGACCAACTGGATAGTTAAGACCAAAGGGTTTCTACATAAATATACTATTCCAAACGTCCTTTTATATTTTTGGAATGCAATAAAAAATCATTATTATAACTTCAAGCACTAATGGTAGTAACGTTTACTGTTCATGTGTTACTGGCAAGGTGCTGCAGATCAGTCCAGAGGCTGATCATACAGACTTAAAATGGTGTCAAACATGCCATTGCATATGAACTCCCATTACTATGTTCTCGCAGGTGTGTACACGCATATCTTACATGTGCACGCATGCGCTCAGACACAATCCTGCAAGGGTGGAATTTCCTGTTCTTCATGGGTGTGTCCCACTTCCCACAATGCTTCCACCAGCACAGCAGCCAAATTTCACCACCAGGGACATCACCCATTTGATATTAGGGATGTGAATCATTTTAGGACGATTAAAATTATCGTCCGATAATTTTAATATCGTCTTAAACCGTTATGGAACACAATACAATAGAGATTCTAACGATTTATCGTTATAAATCGTTAGAATCGTGAGCCGGCACACTAAAACCCCCTAAAACCCACCCCCGACCCTTTAAATTAAATCCCCCACCCCCCCCCCCCCCCCCCCCCCAAATGACTTAAATAACCTGCGGGTCCGGCAGCGGTCCGGAACGGGCTCCTGCTCCTGAATCTTGTTGTCTTCAGCCGGCGCCATTTTCCAAAATGGCGCCGAAAAATGGCGGCGGCCATAGACGAACACGATTGGACGGCAGGAGGTCCTTCCGGACCCCCGCTGGACTTTTGGCAAGTCTCGTGGGGGTCAGGAGGCCCCCCACAAGCTGGCCAAAAGTTCCTGGAGGTCCAGCGGGGGTCAGGGAGCGATTTCCCGCCGCGAATCGTTTTCGTACGGAAAATGGCGCCGGCAGGAGATCGACTGCAGGAGGTTGTTCAGCGAGGCGCCGGAACCCTCGCTGAACGACCTCCTGCAGTCGATCTCCTGCCGGCGCCATTTTCCGTACGAAAACGATTCGCGGCGGGAAATCGCTCCCTGACCCCCGCTGGACCTCCAGGAACTTTTGGCCAGCTTGTGGGGGGGTTCGGGAGGGTGGGGGATTTAATTTAAAGGGTCGGGGGTGGGTTTTAGAGGGTTTTAATGTGCCGGTTTTGCGATTTTTCGATTTTTCGATTTTTCACGATTTTTCACGATTTTTCACGATATTTTACCCCCCCAAACGGCAACAATACGATTCCCTCCCCCTCCCAGCCGAAATCGATCGTTAAGACGATCGAGGACACGATTCACATCCCTATTTGATATCCCTGGTGGTGGAGAAGGAGAGGCATCTCTTCCCGCGTGCTGTGTGAGAAGCAAGCTAAAGAGGAGCAGGATGGCTTAGAAAGACCTCCAGCAGGACTTCAACAAAGGAGCTTCCCACCCATATGGGGTAAGTAGTGCCTGAGTTTGGGATTCTAGGCTCTGGGGGTGAGAGTAAGAGTGGGTATAGTGCCTTGGGTGGGGTTCAGGGATGAGGAGTGGTAATATAGTGCATGGGTGGGTCATTTGTGTCCTTGATGGAGCTCTAGGTTCATGGAGTGCATACGTAGAGCCTAGGTTAAGGGCTCGACAAGCTAGAGATGGGTACTTAGTGTCTGGCATGGGGATTCGAGGGGCTGGGAGTGTGTACTTGTTGACTGGGTTCGAGGCTCTAAGGTGCCAGGATAAATATTTGAATCTATAATATAATTTATATCAAAAAGCATATTGTGATGTTTATAACATTATGCATTAAAAAACATTTATTCTGGTGTTACATTTAAGTCTGATATGGTCTTAAATAATACCTGTAGCCAATATTATATATTATTAGTGCCTGTTATTTGCTTCTTCATTCACCAGAAAACTGTCCCATTTATGTATTCACACTGCCTGCTCTGCCCAGTTACTTTAATTGTGACCAATGGTATTAAGGGCTCTTCATGGAGGTTGCTTGTGCATTTGTACTTTTGATGCAGGTGACTTTTCATCTCTTCTTGGCACATTAATAAAGAGCAAAGAACCATGCTCCCCAGTTCAGACATCAGTAAGCTACATGACAGCAGGCTTTTACAGAGGTCACAGATACAGTTTGTGCACACTCAAGTTTTCATTCCATTTCCTTCCTATAGATTGAGGACCTCAAGAAGAAGGACCTAGGTTCTAGATTGCACCTAGAACAGAGGAGGTGGCTTGACTGGCTGTGGGTTCAGCGGGCCAGGGCTGGGGAAAGCTTTTTTCTCTAGCCATCAAGGCCATATTTGCTCTGGTGGCATACACACATGACCCTCTGCTCTAGTCTGCATCACCCTGTCTCTGCTTTCAGCTGATAAAAATCCTCATTCACTTATACTCTGGCCTATCTGATAAAACCTTCAGGCTCTTCACAACCACCTTAACATTTCTTTGTATGCTAATTTTTATAGGCCATAACCATCCAACACTTATATACAGTCTCATGACCCTAGAAGTCTTGCTATGTAGACCACCAACCAATGCTTCAAACTCTGTCACAGAGTACAAAATGCACAAAATGTACCTACAGTACCTGAATGTAATCCACTTTGAAGCAATGAAAAAAGTGCAAATAGTGGAATATTAAAAAAAAAAAAATCTAAATGCAAGGCAGCAAACAGCAGCCCATTTATTTTGGTAATCTGAATGTCAAAGGTATTTTCTATGGTTTAGGCATCATAGATTTTCTCTTGCCCTACATTTCCACTGGTAAAGCTATACCTTCTTACAGACTGGGTGCACTTGACATGACACAATGTTTATGTTCGCTTCACCTCTTGAATACTTGTTTCCAATCTTGTTTCTGAATGTATCACTTCAGTGTCAGGATATCCAATGCTGGATTAACAGATTCATTTGATATCTTTATAACAATAGGGGTTATAACAAATAACAAATAAGGTTATTTGTTATTTGGTTAAATATTATTATTACTTTCTATGTTCCTTGTAATAATGTTCAATGGTTGATTGTTATTGTTTCAATGTTCTATGTAAAAAAAACCCCGGTCTAACCTCCCAGACCAGGGCAACCTTCTCGTTACATGTAAACCGGATTGATTTGTATTGCATACAGGAATTCCGGTATATAAAAATTAAAAAAATAAATAAATAAAATAGTTCAAATAAATATCAGCACCAAAACAAATTTTTGAGGAAGGATGGGAAAGTTTCATACTTATGGTTTTGTTATCCCCAAACCTGAGTGATCCAATCTAATGTAATCATTAACGATCCACCTCCAACCATTTTTTTATATTTTTATATTGCATGAAAAAATGTTTTTAAAAAATAGAGGTCAGCAAGACAAAGCCAATAGTGTTTCTAAAAATCACTTCAACAAGACAGCTGTAAATGTCCCAATTTTCATCAATTCAAAAATTCTACCACAAAGGTGATGCTGCAAGGCTGATATATTCTAGCATTCCACAATATCATGCTGTAAATAAACAGCTGTGAATATTCAATAGAGTAAATAAATGAACCGACTTATCTGATTCCAAACTCTGTGCTTTATTCATACTTTCTTTCATCATAACAGTTAATGTATTTATTGATTTATCCATAGAGGCTAAAATGGTCCAAATTTCTTCTAGAGCAGTATTTTGAGGTCTGATCGGGGAGGATTACAAATTACATATATATCATGGTCTCTTTTTCCTATCTCAACAGGATCACTCCCTCTGTTGTCGCAGTGCTGCGCCTCTACCAATGGGCCCGTGGAACCTTGCAAAGCAAGGCTATCCAAAGCTGTCAGTGTTTCACAGTCTCTTCTCGGTGCTCCAAAATTTATTGAGGCAGGTTGTCTCTCCAGCAGTTTAGCTGACAATTCCTCAGGTTTGCTTGAGATTCCAAACAGCGGTTTAGGGGTCTTTGGCGTGCCAGGGCTAAGGGATGTCTCGTCTGCCTGGGGGCTCAGCGTCTGTTCCTCGCCGAAGCCTCCTGTGGCTCCTCCCACCGGCATCGACTGCACGGGTCCCGCAAACATTGCTCGATCTGAGGTTGTCTTGAGTCATATATCAGCGTCGAGGTAATAGGCTAAAGTGAGAGAAACTTTCTTTTAGTGTGAGGCATTGTTAACTCAAAGAAGAAAAAGAAATCGCAAAGATTAGGCTAAGTTTAGAAGAAACTAACGGAGCTGAAACGCTTGCGAGCATTCTATACAGCGGCCATCTTGGTCATGACGATGATATTCTTTATGGAACTGCCAGTGATTTAGGACCATGTACTCATTAATATCTCTACTGCTTGCTATCTTGATCACCCTCATGCCTCTGCCTCTGAGCTTACCAATTCAGCCAATACAGCAGATGCTGCTTTTCCCATTCTTACAAAGATCCACCATTATCGCTACCATGTGGTGTGAATTAACACCCATTAATTAGAAATCCATGTCCTCATATTCCAGGATCATTAATTCCACTTATATTAAAAAGGGAGACAGCTGTTGATGAGAGACACACTCACAATTATGCGCCCAGTATACACGCGGATTTTCAGTGTGGATGCAACAGGTTATTACATAGGGCTTTACTGCATGCATATTATGCAAGCATTTCTTCTGTGCACGACTGTATGCACAGACATGTGCATGCCAATCATTTGCATTTATTTTTTTAACATCCCACAGAGGTGCCAGCTTTTGCTGCACATGGTGAAAAAAACCTGCGCTGGCAACTAGCACCTGTTTCACTGCAGGTCTTATTACATCGGCCCTTTGTAACAGATAAATGGAAAGGGTATCAAACAGGATGGGGAAGGGGGAATGACTGGAGTGAGGCAGAGGAGAGACATTTTAAGAATTGTAGTGGAGGAGGATGGGTGAAGGTGGACAGCCAGGCCGGCGATGCCAGATTGTTGTTTCCACACAGTAACGCGTGTTACTACGTGGATAGTATGATGTCTGCACAGTAACTCTTGGTACTGCACAGAAACAATAAAATTCAGGAAAAAAATAAAAATAAAAATAAAAACATTGTAGCCATGAAATGGGCACCAAAATGACCCTACCCAAAACAAAAATGAAAAAAAAAATACTACTCTAATAAAAATATCAATTGTCTCTTTGTCCATGGTAAATCCCCAACTTGTTGTTCTCCCAACTGAACTAGTGTCCAACTCTAGAATCTCTTCCCCTTGGGGGTAGTAGATCATCTCTTTCAAGTTCTAAAACCTCTTTCAAATTCTAAAACAGATAACTACAACAGTCTTTACAAAACCTCAAAGCCCTTAAACTTCACAATCTCCAACTTCTGCTGTTAATTGTCACAAAGGTAAAAGATCCAGGATACTGGGAGAGCTTCTCTTCTCTTGGGAAACTGGTTCAAAATCCAAACTTCAAAAATCTTTCACAAATCCAATACTCTTCTACTCTCAGAATCTCCACTCTCTTTGGGTACCATCTACCAAGGAAGGAGACAGACCTCTCTGGATCAATCCTCTTAGGGAGAGTCAATGATCCTGACCACATGCTCAGGGAGAAATTTATATCTGAGAGCCACAGCCCACAAAAAAGTGGGGAAATAGCAGGGGAAGGATTCCCAGCAATGCAAAACAGGGCAAAAACAGTAGCAGATTATCTCAGCCTGCACTCTCTGGATCCAAGAGAGTTGGGGCTGGGAAAGGCCTTCAATCTCATTGCAAAAGAATGGAGTGAGCTATTGATGGATCTGATGGCTACTGGAAAGAAAGGCTGTCAATTCATAAGAACATAAGAAATTGCCATGCTGGGTCAGACCAAGGGTCCATCAAGCCCAGCATCCTGTTTCCAACAGAGGCCAAACCAGGCCACAAGAACCTGGCAATTACCCTAACACCAAGAAGATCCCATGCTACTGATGCAATTAGTAGCAGTGGCTACTCCCTAAGTAAACTTCATTAACAGCAGTTAATGGACTTCTCCTCCAAGAACTTATCCAAACCTTTTTTGAACCCAGCTACACTAATTGCACTAACCACATCCTCTGGCAACAAATTCCAGAGCTTTATTGTGCATTGAGTGAAAAAGAATTTTCTCCGATTAGTCTTAAATGTGCTACTTGCTAACTTCATGGAATGCCCCCTATCATCAGTATAGGATGATAGTATGTACAATTCTTCAGTAGGGTGAAGTCTGAGGGGCTCAGGGGGAGTAGACGCTCTGGTTTAAGCTTGACCTACACATGTAAAGAAGACCTCCTGATGGTCAAGCATCTACTCCTTCTGAGACCCCCTGTTGAAGAATTGGCAGGCCTTGGGTTATTTATTTTTTATTTATTTAGATTTATATTCCATGTTTCACACTTTTTTCAGTGCTTCAAAGTGGATTACATTCAGGTACTGTAGGTATTTCCTTATCCCCAGAGGGCTATTTATTTTTCTAATGAAAAGATTTGTTGCCCTGACAATATCTCCTTTTACTTTTACTTCTCCTAGCATATCTCATCCAGTTAATGTCTCCTTGAGGTATTTGCCCATCTCAACAGTTAGCTTTTCTGAAGTCTAGTACCCTTGTCTTTGAATGATCAACTCTGCCTATGATCTAATAGTGAACCACACCATGCAGTGATTGTTGGATCCCAGGCGATCCTGCACTGTGACATCAAAAACCTTATCTCCATTTGTAAGCATCAGATCTAGAATCACCCCCTCATATGTGGGTTCCGTTACCAGTTGCCAGAACAATTTTGCCAGCAATCACAAATGCAATTTCTTCTGTTCTATAGAAATTACAAAGATATCAAAGAATCAAATTTTCAAAAATTAAACGAGAAAGTCAAAGCTATCTCACAAAAGAGAAAGCAGGAAAAAATCTTTACAATCCTGGGGAAACATAAGAAGCAGTTACTGAAGCAAAATACATTGTATCCTGTCACCAGGCCAGAAATGTAATCTGACCATAGACAAAAGGGACCATCACCAAAACCAAGGAACTTTCTGTACCCTATAATTTTATTTTACTGTTATTATCACTATTTCCTTTTATTTTAACCACCATGGCAACGCATGTACAAACTATCATGCCAATAAAGTTATCTGAATATGAGAGAGAGAGCCATTATTTGCATCTGGATGATAAACTGGTGAGGAGCCCATGAGGTTTGAGAACTGACGTCTGAGTAGCAGAATTCCTGGAAAATTTGCCTTGCCACACATCTCCAGACTAGCCAGAGAGGATAAAGAGAAGGCCAGGGAAGACAAGAACAAATAAAAGAGTTGCAGAATTGTGACATATCAATAGTATGCATGGTTTTGTTGGCTTTCCTGTGGTGCTTTCAGTGCTGTGCATGCATATGAACTGATATAACAGTATATTTATTTATTTATTTTTATTTTTTCTATACCGATATTCCTGTATACAATACATATCGCACCGGTTTACATGGAACTGAACTGTCGCCTCAGGGCGTAATACATTATAACAAGTTGACATATAACTTAAGGGAGAACATTCATGAACAAGGTAAACTGAAGCAGGGAACAAAAAACTATGTACATGATGATATATGATGATAGTATGTACAATATATGATGATAGTATGTACAATCACCTATTTCATGGATTATAAAATAAGAACATAAGAAATGCCACACTGGGTCAGACCAAGATCCATTTAACCCAGCATCCTGTCTACCTAGCAGATTCCAAATAGTTGATCTATTTCACTCCCAAGGATAAGCAGTGGTTTTCCCAAATCTACCTGGCTGGGATATAACTGTTTATGGACTTTTCCTTCAAGAAAAATGTCCAACCCTGTTTTTGAACTCTACTGTGTTAGTTGCCTTGACCATATCCACTGACAACAGATTCCATTGCTTGATTGTGTGCTGAGGGAAAAAATACTTCCTCCAATTTATTTTCAATTTGACAGTTGCTAGTCCTAATGTTGTGTAAAAGAGTAAATAACTATTCCCTATTTACCTGTTCTGCCCTACTCATGATTTTATAAATCTCAGGCTAAGGTAGCATTTTTTAAGTTGAAAGACCACTTTTATTTCTTAGAAATGTTTCAGACAGTTCTTCAGGCTTTAGTATTGGGACATTTAGACTACAGTTGCACCATTTGTATAGGTTTACCTGACACTTTGTTGCACGTGTTACAGTTAATTCAACATGCAGCAGCACATATTTTATTGGGGTTATCTAGAAGAGATCATCTTTCACCCATTTTGAGAAACTTTCATTGGCTACCAATAAAGTTTAGTTTAAAATTTTGCTTATTAGTTATTACATTTAAACTCCTTCACGCAGAATTGCCATGAGAGGTTCAAAAGAAGTTAGAATGGCATTATCCTGCCAAATCACTTCACTCAGAAGTACATCTACTATTGTGAATATCAACTTCTAAAGATTATAGATGACAACAATGTACAAATAGAGCATTTCCACATGTAGCTCCCACCTTATGGAATGCTCTACCACTGTTTTTAAGGCAAGAATTAGTTATAAGAAAAAGTTCAGGAGAGGTGTTAAGAGCATGCTTTTTCAGGAGGCATATGGTTGATATTAATTATATTGCTTTAGCTTGTCATGATATTTGATATTGGAATAATGTGTCAGTGGTCTTATGTATTTGAGATGGTATGTGTTGTTTTAATGTAATTTATGTTATTTTATGTGATCCACACTGAGGGCCGGATTTTAAAAGGGTTACGCGCATAAGGTACGCACGTAACCCTTTTAAAACACCCTGCACGCGCCGAGCCTATGTTGCATAGGCTCGGCGGCGCATGCAAGCCCCGTGACGAACGTAAGTCCCGGGGCTTCGCTGGGGGGGGGGGGGGGCGGCGCGACGATCGGGCATTCCCGGGGGCATGTCGGGGGGCATGGTGCCGGCCTGGGGGTGCGGCTGAGGCCTCCGAAACAGCTCTCGGGTCGGGAGATGACGCGCCAGCAGCCCGCTGGCGCGCGCAAGTTATGCTTGCCAGAGGCAGGCGTAACTTTTAGAATAAAGGTAGGGGGTTTAGATAGGGCCGGGGGGGGTGGATTAGGTAAGGGAAGGGAGGGGAAGGTGTGGGTGGATGGAAGGAAAGTTCCCTCTGAGGCCGCTCCAATTTTGGAGCGGCTTCGGAGGGAACGGGCAGCGCGCGCAGGGCTCGGCGCGCACAAGGTGCACAAATGTGCACCCTCTTGCAAGCGCTGACCCCGGATTTAATAAGATACATGCTTCTATACGCGTATCTTCTAAAATCCAGCGTACTTTTGTTCACGCACGTGCTGTTTCTTAAAATGTACCCCTGAATATAGTTTTCTGGAAGACTGTGGACTACAAGCTTTTTAAATAAATAAATAACATTTTGCCACCCTTCTCTGTACCTTTTCTATGTCCACTATATCTTTTTTTGCTATGGAGTGACCAAAACTACACACAGTACATGGAACTATAAAAAGGTATGATATTCTCTGCTTTGTTCTCTATTCCTTTCTAAATAATTTCTAATATTCTATTTGCCTTTTTGACTGCTGTCAGACACTGAGCTAAAGATTTCAAGGTATTGTCCACTGGACACTGAGGATCTTTTCTTGGGTGGTGACCCCAGAAACCAGCATTGTGTACCTGTAGTTGAGATTACTTTTCCCTAGGCACATTACTTTGCACATGTCCACATTAAATTGCATCTCACAATGTCCTTCTGCAGTTCCTCACAATCTGTTGCTGTTTTAATTACTCGAAACAATTTTTGGCATCTGCAAATTTGGTCCCTTCACTCACTGTCTCTTTTCCCAGATCATTTATGAATCTGCTAAATAGCACAGGTCCTAATACATACTCCTGGGGCCCTCCACTAATGACTTTCTCCATTTGGAAAACTGACCATTTAGTCTTACTCTCTTGTTTCAGTTGTTAATCCACAAGAAGAATCTCTGATGGTCCTACTATGTCAAATACATTATATCAATTGGTTCACCTTTACCTGCTTGTTTATTCACACCTTCAAAAAAAGCTGCAATTTGGTAAGGCAAGGATTCACTTTGTAAAAACTATGCTGAGCCTCCCCCATTAAATCATGTCTATGTGGTCAGCAATTTAGTTTTTAAGGATAGCGTCTGCCATTTTGTCCAGGAATTGTTAGAAACAGTTTTCTTGAACTCCATTTCATTCTTTTCCAAGAAAACATAGTCTCTGAAGATGTTAGCCTTAGCTAGGTAGCTAAATTGTCAAAGGAACAAGAGGTCACTGCAAATGAATCCAATTGTTTGTTGTTGTTGATTGTTTGGGTTTTTTTATTTCTGTTCCAGAATTGAGTGCTACTAAATCAATGATATTTAGAATCAAATTCTAATGCAAACTAATGCTGTAGAGGTTGCCAATCATGGCAAGGATGAATTTTAAAAAGAAGGCACAATACAAAGAGATTAACCAAAAAAGTCAACCATAGGCAAAACCATTCCCATTTAAGTAATGTAAACTCTTATCATTTTATGATATTTTTTTAAATAATTATGTCCTAGTTTTTACTAGGGATGTGAATCGTTTTAGGACGATTAAAATTATCGTCCGATAATTTTAATATCGTCTTAAACCGTTATGGAACACAATACAATAGAGATTCTAACGATTTATCGTTATAAATCGTTAGAATCGTGAGCCGGCACACTAAAACCCCCTAAAACCCACCCCCGACCCTTTAAATTAAATTCCCCACCCTCCCGAACCCCCCCCCCCCAATGACTTAAATAACCTGCGGGTCCAGCGGCGGTCCGGAACGGGCTCCTGCTACTGAATCTTGTTGTCTTCAGCCGGCGCCATTTTCCAAAATGGCGCCGAAAAATGGCGGCGGCCATAGACGAACACGATTGGACGGCAGGAGGTCCTTCCGGACCCCCGCTGGACTTTTGGCAAGTCTTGTGGGGGTCAGGAGGCCCCCCCCCCAAGCTGGCCAAAAGTTCCTGGAGGTCCAGCGGGGGTCAGGGAGCGATTTCCCGCCGCGAATCGTTTTCGTACGGAAAATGGCGCCGGCAGGAGATCGACTGCAGGAGGTCGTTCAGCGAGGCGCCGGAACCCTCGCTGAACGACCTCCTGCAGTCGATCTCCTGCCGGCGCCATTTTCCATACGAAAACGATTCGCGGCGGGAAATCGCTCCCTGACCCCCGCTGGACCTCCAGGAACTTTTGGCCAGCTTGGGGGGGCCTCCTGACCCCCACAAGACTTGCCAAAAGTCCAGCGGGGGTCCGGAAGGACCTCCTGCCGTCCAATCGTGTTCGTCTATGGCCGCCGCCATTTTTCGGCGCCATTTTGGAAAATGGCGCCGGCTGAAGACAACAAGATTCAGTAGCAGGAGCCCGTTCCGGACCACTGCCGTTCCGGACCGCCGCTGGACCCGCAGGTTATTTAAGTCATTTGGGGGGGGGTTCGGGAGGGTGGGGGATTTAATTTAAAGGGTCGGGGTGGGTTTTAGGGGGTTTTAATGTGCCGGTTTTGCGATTTTATGTTTTTTCGATTTTTCACGATTTTTCATGATTTTTCACGATATTTTACCCCCCCAAACGGCAACAATACGATTCCCTCCCCCTCCCAGCCGAAATCGATCGTTAAGACGATCGAGGACACGATTCACATCCCTAATATTAACAAAGAAGAGGAAGAAGACACCATTGCAGGTCCACCAACAGAAAGTTTTAGCAGAGAAGTAGAGAAAATGTTAAGATACCATCAACATTAAAATTGATTAGGGTATCCTTATTTTTTTTATAGGAACAGAGTCAACACATTGCCATTGCCAATAGATTATTCAACATATATTTAATATATAATTGGTAGAAACATAATGATAATAACCAATGTCTTATCATTCTAAGTAGGATCATAAATATTTATTTATTTATTTATTTTAAAACTTTTCTATACCGTTGCTAAGTTTAAATACCATCGCAACGGTTTACATGTAGGCACATATTTAATGTAGGTAAGTGTACTATAGTACATTCTAACAGGTGCCGTCAAAGGTTCGGTTACAATATATCAATAGACATAGTTATTTAGCAAAATAGTTCATGACCAATTGTACCAAGGTACTTACACGGGTAGTTTTATCACACATAGATTTATAATTAAGCTTATTGTGGTGTAGAGTTCATAGACTAATCTACTGTAAAGTTCTAAGTACCCTGGGTCGGTGCCTTTCTGTCTTTTCCTGAATTATTTCTCTCTATTCTCTCGTCTCTTTGTAAAATGCTTGTTTAAAAAGCCAAGTTTTTAAACTTTTCTTGAATGCCTTGAGATCACTTTGAAGCCTGATCTCTGGAGGCATTGTGTTCCAATGCCTCCAGTAATTGTATCTGGCATTGCATATTGACATAAGAACAAATGCCATAGACACTGAGACTACCAATGTAAACCATAAAGACATGGTGGAACTTAGGCAGCTGAATCATCCTTCCTCTGAACTTTCAAATTGGCAAACATGGCATACTCAGTGCTAGCCACTTCCTAAAGTACAAGCCTCATCTCCTATTTCAAGCTCTGCATCGCCTAATATCAATACAGATATGAAACAAGATAGTAGAACTAAATGATCAGTTTTCTCAGTGGAGAAAATTAAATAGTAGAGGGGCTCAGGAATCTGTACTGGACTAGTGCTTTTTAATATATTTATAAATGATCTGGAAAGGGGAAAGATGAGTGAGGTGATCAAATTTGCAGACAAAAATGTATTTTGAGTTGTTAAATCACAAGCAAATTGTGAAAAATTGTAGGAGGACCTTGTGAGATTGGAAGACTGGGTATTCAAGTGGCAAGGTGAAGAAGTGCCCCTGAAAATCTTCCTTAACTAGCACTGGACCAGGCATCAGGTAGCTCAGTGGGCGGATCCCCAGAAAGCAGGAATAAGAGCTTGGGCCCAGCTGGCACAGATGGGTCTCCAGGAGAAGGCAGCTCCTGCAAGAAGGTGAATACTGAAGGTAAAGAATGAATGTGAATGATGAAGACAAATGTTGAGCTGTGAACACAAGATAAATTCTAAGTTAAGCCACTTTTGTAAATAAATTCTATATAAGAAAAGTCAGAGTTCAATGTGTGTCTGTCCTTTGGGAACTTACAGACCATTTGTGCATCCCACATATGGTGCAGCTTGGGGATTTTCTGTGCTAAACAGTGTACAGCCAGAAATCCACTCCTCAGGATGAAAAAAAGTGTTTGTTAACGTGTTTAAATTTTTTTTTTTTTGCAAGAGAGTCTGGACCTAAGCAGCACAGAGCAGTTTTCAAACCAGAAAAAAAAGAGAAGAAAGATTTTTTTTCCTGCAGTTCCTGCACAGAGAGTGAAAAAGAAAAAAAAGAGAGACTGTACACAGAAGCAGTCTAATGTAGAAGCAGTGCTGGTAAGCATGTGCACCCAGTGCTAGAAGAATAACAAAGTGGCTTAGAGAAAAAAACAAAGAAGAGACTTTCCATGGGGCCTGGGTGCAGTGGAAAGTTGAAGGGTTTAAATATATATTGGGCCAAAGGGGCTAGCGAGTCAGAAGGAGAGAAGAGTTTTCCCTGCTCACCTGAGCAAGCAGGGGAGTTTCCCCCTGGTTTAAAAGAGAGGAAAAGCTGAGCAGGGAATGGTTCCTGCACCAAGCCATGTTTGCAACAGAGCACAAGTCAGCTAGTATGGAAGCCATGCTTCAAACCCTCCTGCAGGGACAGCAGCAGCAGCAGCAGCAGCAGCTAGGAATTTCTTTATAGTCCTGGGTAGCCAAGCAGCAACTTCTGCAAGAAAATTTGAAAACAAAAAAAAAAAAACCACAAGCTTCCTGGGTACAGTGTATAAAAGCTATGCAAGCTGCTGAAATCTGGGGTAGCCCTCTGACTCCAGTGATATCAGAAGGAAAGTCCCAGAAAGGACACAGAGTATTCTGAAGCAGGTGAATGTAAAAACAGGCTTCTGCAGGAGGAAGACTCAGGTAGCATCAGACCCAGCATTGCTGAGAGGAGCCCAGTTGAAAAGGCTTGCAATGCGATGCTGAAAGCTAGCATACAGAAGATACAGGTTACCTGGGTGTGTGCCAGGAAGGAGATGGGAATAGGGTATTCTCTCCTAACTTCCAGCTTACCAGGCCAGAGATGGGTTTGGAACCCTGTGAAATAGAAGAGGTGCAGCAACTCTGCAAGCTGCCTGACTGTGGGTGTACCGCATAGGAGGAAACCCAGTGCAAGGGAACTCATGGTGGAGCCGTGCAGCATGGACTGAAGGAGGCAGTGCAGCCTGACCTGAGGAAGGCAGTACAAAGAAGCCTGCCAGAGGCAGCATAGAGAAGCCAGTCAGAGCCGCTGTGGAGAGACTTGATGAGGAGGTGACAAATACTGAGAAAGAGATGGAGAAAATTATTGGTAGTGAAGCAGATGGAAAAGACAAATTCTTGTGGCAGGGAGGAACCGCAGTCTGCTAAAGAACATTATAAAGGTATAATAAAAACAAGCATGCACTGGAAGATCTGAGGAAGAAAAATAGTTTTCCAAGGGAAGCAACAATAATCTGAAGAATACCACAGAGTCCTGGCAGAAAGGATGTTCCTCAAGGAGGAAGACTGGAACTCAGAGCTTCTTATAGACTCATGTAAAATATTATTGGTTAGACAGGCTGGTGTTAAGCTTAATAGCAGAGACAAAGTAGGATGTTTAAGTGATCTGATGTATGTTATGTTGTGGAAGGACACTGGGGAAAAAAGGCACAGGGGTCAGGTTTGGTACCTGCGGCCGGTTCAAAGGGAACCCTAATAAGAATGGGGAATGGCGATACTAGAACCCTTACCCCAGGATTAACTGGCAGGATAGCGTACTGGGGAAAGAAGTTAATTCCCTGGAAGATATCCTGAGGGAGTAAGGATACTGAAACTGACAGGTCCAAGCTGACGAGGAGGGTATATGAAGAAGTTTCAATGAAGGTCCTCCTTAACCTGCACTGGACCAGGCATCTAGCTTGGTCCACTTTAAAAACTAGAGACACAGATAGATCAATGGGCAGAGTCCCAGAGAGCAGGAATAAGAGGTTGGGCCCAGCTGGGAACAGACAGGCCACAGGTCTCAGGAGAAGGCAGCTCCTACAAGAAGGTGAATACTGAAGGTATAAAAGGAATGTTAATATTGAAAGTAAATGCTGAGAAGTGAATAGGGAATACTGAAGATAAATGCTGAGTGTGAATGTGGCTGAAGGTAAGCCACTATCATAAATAAGGTTTATATAGGAAAAGTCAGAAATCCAGCATGTGTCTGTCCTCTGTGGACTTACAGACCACTTGTGCTATTCCACAGCAGATGTACATGGGGAAAAGTAACCCACACTGTAGTTATATTATGTCAGCTTCCATATTAGGAGTTACTAACCATGAAAAGGATCTGGACATCATAGTAGACAATACTTTGAAATTAGTGGCTCAGTTTGTGCTGGTGGTCAAAAAACAAACAGAATTATAGGAATTATTAGTAAAGGAATGGAGAATAAAATGGAGAATGTCATAATGTCTTGTATCAGTCCATGGTGAGGCCACAACTGGAAAACTATGTGCATTACTGGTCAATGCATCTCAAAAAAGACATAGTTGCATTGGAAAAGATACAAAGAAAGGTGATGAAAATGAAAGGGGATAAAACATCTTTCCTATATGGAAAGGCTAAAGAGTTTAGGGCGCTTCAGCTTGGAGAAAAATAGCTGGGGGGGGATATAATAAATGTCTATAAAATCATGAGAGGAATAGAATGGTAAATGTAAATAGGTTATTTACTCTTTCAAAAATAAAAGACTAGGAGACATTTCATGAAGTTAGCAAGTAGTACATTCAAAACAAATTGGAGAAAAAAATGTTTTCACTCAATGCCCAATTAAGCTCTGGAATTCATTGCCGGAGGATGTGGATAAGGAAGTTAGTATAGCTGGGTTTAAAAAACTTTGGACAAGTTCCAGTGAGGAACCATGTAGACTTAGGAGTGAATTTTAAAAGAGTTGCTTAAGTTATAAGGTCCATATACATGAGTATCTGGGCCAAGAGCAAGCAACTCATATTTTAAAATGGCCCAATTACATATGCACCTATGTGTGTGTGAGCAACCCAATGTGTGAAAAAAAGGAGCCGAGTTAGGACATAACAGCATTCCAGGGTGTAGCCAACACTTACACACGTAAATATGGATTTTAAATCCTACGCCTACAGTGTGTGTCAGGCTGTTACCTGCACTTTAGGGGCAGTAGGCAAAAAATAGTTTTTTCTTTTTTCTAATCGTTGCTTATGTGGCCATTTCAGGTTCACCCCCGGATCATTTTTATGTTGTTGTTTCAATTAATTCAGTTAAAAAAATAAACCAGAATATACTCCAACCCTTCCTGTTTATTAAAGTATTCCACTGACCCCCCTGCCTACCCTCCTGACCCCCAAAGGACTCACCAAAATATCATTGGTGATCTAGCAGGGGGCCTGGAAGCATCTTCCCGCTCCCGGCCCAGTGGCAGCCATCATTCAAAATGGCGCCAACTGCCCTTTGCCTCTATCTTGTTACAGGGGGTTAGTGGTGCCATTGGGCAGCCCCTGTCACATGATGGGGGCAATGGGTGGCCCAAGCCATTGGGGCTGCCAATGCCACCAGTAGACCCCTTGTGACAAGATAGGAGCAAAGGGCAGCTGATGCCATTTTGAATGATGGTTCCCACTGGGGTGGGAGGACACTCCCAGTCTTGTGATTCTGCCTGTTATACAACCTTCCAAACACCAGAGATCCTCGGAGGTGCTCCTACCCTCTATCCAGTCATAGTTTCTGTGACCTCATGACTCATCAGGGTCCAGACTATTTAACCCTGCCCCTGGATATACTCAGGGCCTTGTCATTGAGTCTACTTAGCTCCCTGACTCTAAATGCTGTGTGGCTTTCCTCAGCCTTTTGCCTAAGTGACCTTCGGGTCTTCTGTACATGGCTTCCAGGCCTTCAATGTTATCTGTCTGGTCTATTCTCTGTCTTGTCTGTGTCTTGTCCTATTCCTAGCCATTGTCTTAATCTCAGTCTTGTTGCAGCTGCAACCAATCCTACCTGACCTCAGCCTCCAGTCCTGTAGCCTGCACCTCCAGTCCTGCTCAGCTTCACTAGCACCAGTTCCTGTCCAGTCCGGGTTCCAGTCCAGTACTATCTTCAAAGCCAGCCCCTGTCGAAGTCCTGCTGGCTGCCAGACCCCAAGGGCTCAACCTGCGGGGGAGGTAGCTGGTATAAGCTGAAGATTCCCTAGGTCAGTTCTGTCTTCAGCCCCTAGTTATGGGAAGAGTTCAGCCTGCCTACAGATGACTTTACCAATTGAGCTAGTCTGTCATGCTCGCAGATATCCTAACCCTGCAAATTCCCTTAGGAAATGTGAGAAATGTTCTGTGGTAAATCCTTGGAATGAAGTGATCTGTTTCCACTGTGGAGCCATATCAAACCAACATCCAACCACAGTGCAACTGGCCGCTGAGGAGGTTGTTCCCTATAATGCCCAAGATAAAATACCTTCTGTGCTAAACACTACTAATGCCGCCTTCCCCTGCACTAAGGAGGGACAACCCAAACCAGTAAAGCCAGTATCTAGATAAAGCTCTGCTAAATCTGATTTACAACCACTTAATATTCCTTGTAGAAAGAATCTCTCTCCACAGAAGGCAGCAAAAGCAAAATGCTATAACTGAGGAATAAAGCTACCTGTTGTGTCAGGGAACCCCTGTTTGTCCGTTGCACTTAAAAACCCAACGAAAAACCTTGCAAGAGAGGTCATTTCTCACCTTGTTTTCATCTAATGTGCACTTCCAGAGACTTTTAGATCACCATGTAGTTCAGCTACAGCAAATGGCATTTTAAAATGGAGAAACAGGAGCAATTGTTAAAAATTACCTGTCTGCTTCTGAAGGAACTATTTTTTTAGCAGAATACAAAGAAAAACTGCAATCAAGTTAAAAAGGTATTAGCTTTATTAGAGGATTCCAGTATTTCTGCTAGTGAGAAGGAAGCCATGCAGCTGAAACCTGTTTCCATCCTGCTTCAATTAAAAAGCATTCATAAGAGAGCTCTGTATTGCATAAGAGTTAATTTCCAAGCATTAGAGAAAGAAAGTCAAGTTCACTCTGCCCCGAAACATCTGCTCTGACTTTTCCTGAAACTAATATCTCTGTGGAGGAATAGCATGACACTGAAAAGTATTTGGTTCCAGAGCTGCCTGCTTTATTCCTTGCTCATTGTGTTCCAGAATCTCTTAACACCCTGCCTCTTGGTTCTGCTAGACTTAATGGCTTCACCTGTCTGTATTACATCTCCAGCTCGAGGTTAACTTGCATTTAAACCCAATCTCTGAACAAGAAGAGTTGGTGAAATCTGATTCAACTGCTTCTGGGAGTTTGTTTTTTTTCCCCCTGTTAAGTGATAGTGAAAGCCATGCATCAAATCTATAAACTCCATTTGTAATTGTAACTACTCCAAAGCTAATTAGTATTGGAGCTCCACGGAGAGTAGCTTGGGTCATTCTCTGCCAGAAGCCTGCTTCAGTTTGGCTCATCTAAGTCTGACCATGTGAAGGAAGTTTTAAAGATTACTTCAGGAGCACAGGTTACCTCCAGCCTTAAACCTTGTAGCAGAGTCTCAGCTAACCAGATCAACTACCTACCCAGACTTTAGAAACAGACTTTTCCCCAAGATCAAATCCTGTGTTACACTCTGCCTCAGATTTTCTGTTTTCTTCTTGTGTGAAAAAACAAACAAACAGCCTTTGGCATGAAAACGATCTAGTACTCAGCACCCAGACTTTGCCCTTACCCTCTGAAGAGAAATCTATCACTGCTCCAGTTTCTATGTTTGTCTCAGATCCTGTCCTGAATATTCTAGCCCTGTAAGCACGGGGGAGGAAGAAGGGGGTTCTCAGTTCCAGCCCAGTCCTACTACCCCAGGAGGGGCCTGTCAAGTCGTGCCTCTCAAAGACTCGAGTCCTTTTGTCCACTGGGACCAGGAAGAGGGATGCTTAGGAGGGTAATACTGTTGTGCTTCTGCCTGTGATGCAGCTTCCCTACCACCAGAGGTGTTCGAGGAGCTGTTTCTACCCTCTCTTCAGTCATAGTGTCCTTACCTCATGACTCAGCAGGGTCCAGACTATTTAACCCTGCCCATGGTTATGCTCAGAGACTTGTCATCGAGGCTACTCAACTTCCTGCTTGGCCCCATATCTCTGAATGCTTTGTAGCTTTTTTTAAGCCTTCTGCTCAGATTTTGCTCTGTGCCTTTCCCAAGCCTTCTGCTCTAGCCTTGTTCTGTGACATCTTTGGCTCGCCTAGTACTGTGACCTTCTCAGGCCTTTTGCCTAAGTGAATTTGGGGTCTTCTGTGCATGGTATTTGAGCCTTCACTGTTATCTAGTTTGTGTCTTGTCCTGTACCTAGCTGTTGTCTTAATCTCAGTCTTGATGCAGCTGCCAGTCCTGCAGCTGCAGGACCTACTCAGACCTACTCAGCTTCACCAATGCCAGTTCCAGTCCAGCACTATCTTTAATACCAGCCCCTGTTTAAATCCTGCTGGCTACCGGAGCCCAGGGATTCAGCTGTGGGGAGAGGTGGCTGGTATAGGCCGAAGATTCCCTAGCTCATATCTCTCTTACCCTGTAACCCTAGACTGTTCCCGTGGGGGTTCCCCACTCTGCCTGGGTCCTCAACCACAACATCTGGGGCCCCTGCTAGACCATCAAGAAAATTTGGGTGAGTCCTGGTGGGGTTGAGGAGGGGGGACAGAGGGGTCAACAGAAAACTTATAGAAACATAGAAATGACAGCAGAAAAGGACCAAATGGTCTATCCAGGCTGCCCAGAAAGCTTTGTATGGTAGGATCTGCCTTGCCGTGCCGGTTAACCCCATGTTTCTCTTAAGGTAGCAACTGCTGCTCCGTGTAGTTATTCCCAAACGTTTTGATAACCCATAAAAATTTACAGCTAGCAACATTTTTACTGGGTGACGAACCTTCTTGAAAATTCAAACAGTGCTGCTTGCTGTACTTTGTTTATTGACTTGGCCATAGCAGCAGTCCTAGGCTTCTTCCCTTATGCCTATACATCAGTATCCCAGACTGTAAAAAATAATAAAATAAAAATAAATCAGGGCTCATGTTGGTTGTCTCTGAATCCAGTTCCTTTATCCTGCTATCCCCCCCCCCCCCCCCCCATTATCCATCGAAGCAGAGAGCGATGTTGCAGTTGCCTCAAGACTTATTGGTTAAGGGTAGTAATCTCATGCCGTCTGGAAGGATAGTACCTGCAGCTCTGTGCATGTTACCCCCATGATTATCAGTGCCCAAGACCATAAAAGTTGGGGACCTCGGTTGCTGTCTGAATCCATTTCCCCTTTTCCCCCTACCTTTGAAGCAGAGAGCAATGATGGAGTTGCATCAAAAGTATCAAGGCTTATTAGTTAAGGGTAGAACTGCCATACCTGCAACTTACCTCCATGCACTCTTTTCTTCGTTTCCATCCTCTGGTCTTTAGGGATCTAGTGAGTTTATCCAATGTCCCTTTGGATTCTTTCACTATTTTCATCTTCACCACCTCCTCCATAAGGGCATTCCAGGCATCTATGAAGAAATATTTCCTGTCATTGGTTCTTAGTCATCCTCCCCGGAGTTTCTTTTCATGACCCCCTAGTTCTACTGATTTCTTTCCATGAAAAAGGTTTAACATTTGTGCATCACTAAAACCTTTCAAGATTCTGAAAATTTGTATCATATCTCAGCTGAATCTCCTCTCTTCCAGGGTATACATATTCAGATCCTTCAGCTTCTCCACATAAGTCTTTCAATACTAACCCCACATCATTTTGGTTGCTCTTCTCTGGACGCCTCCGTCCTGTCTCTATCGCTTTGAGAAAAGGGCTCCAGAATTGAACACAGTACTCGAGGTGAGGCCTTATCAAGGACCTGTTTGAGGGCATCATCACCTCCTTTTCTTACTGGTTACTTCTCTCTCGAGGCAGCCCAGAATTATTCTGGCTTTTGCTGTTGCCTTGTCACATTGCTTCACCATCTTCAGATCACAGCCTCTTATCACCCCAAGATCCCTCTCTTGGTTCGTGCACATCAGTCTTTTGTCACTCATCCTACACAACTCTTTTGAATAATTGGGAAGGGTTGGGACAGTTCAGGCTTTTTTTTTTTATTTTAAACAACATTTTGTTTATTGGGCCCCCCTAAAAAAAGAAACACAAATTTGTTTCTCCTATCATTTTTTTAAATCTATGAAATGAAATACAAACGATATTTCCTATTTCATTTCTAATGACTGCATACCCCTACCACATTTATTTACTTCTGCTCTTGAACATAAGAAGTTCATATACTGAGTCAGTCCAAGGGTCTATCAAGCTCAGCATACAAGTACCTGCTGGCAAGTACCCAACAATTGTAGTTCCCATGCTACTTATGCCAGTAATAGCAGTGGCTATTCTCTAAGTCAACTTGATTAACAGCAGTTAATGGACTTCTCCTCCAGGAACTTATCCAAACCTTTTTTCAAACCCAGCTGTACTAACTGCCCTAACCACATCCTCTGGCAACAAATTCCAGAGCTTAATTGTGCATTGATTGAAATTTTCTCTGATTTGTTTTAAATGTGCTACTTGCTAGCTTCATGGAATGCCCCCTAGTCCTTCTATTATCTGAAAGAGTAAATAACCGATTCACATTTACCCATTCTAGACCTCATGATTTTACAGACCTCTATCATATCCCCCCCTCAGTTGCCTTTCTTCCAAACTGACCAGCCCTAACATCTTTAGCCTCTTCCTCTCTGTACCTTCTTCAGTGCAACTTTATCTTTCTTGAGCTGCAGCAATCAGAACTGTACACAGTACTCAAGGAGCAGTCTCATCATGAAGCAATACAGGGGCATTATGACATTCCCTATTTTATTTATCATTCCTTTCTCTTCCCATCCCATCCCTTCCATTCTGTTTTCTTTTTTGACTGCTGCAGTACACTAATTTCCATGTATTGTCCACTATGATGCCTAAATCTTTTTCCTGGGTGTAGCTCCTAATATGGAACCCGATATTGTATAACTACAGGATGGGTTATTTTTCCCTATATACATGACCTTGCACTTGTCCACATTAAATTTCATCTGCCATTTGGATGCCCAATCTTCTGGTCCCACAAGGTCTTCCTGAGGTGAAAGTCTGAGGAAAACACATTTCAGGTGAGAGATCTAGGTAAACTAGGGGCAGTACAGGCTGAAGAACCAGAGGGAGTCTGGATAACCTAGAGATAGACTGGGCAAACTGGTGGACAAATTGGTCAAAGAGGCTATTTCCTTCATGTGTGCATGTTTTAAAATCTGCTTTGCTGTGCGCATTAAAGCCAACAAATTCCAAAGCAAGATATGCAATTAACGTTTGCTGGTGCAACTGCTTAAAATTAGGAGCACATATATGCATGAAGGTGTACTTTAAAAAGTATGCAATCACTTATGTGGATGATTTAAAATTCCTGCATAAGTGCACTTGCTTGCGCATACAAAGGTATATCAACGCCCATGCGCTTATTTTAAAGTTTCCATCTTAAGGAATAGCTACAGCTTATCATTGCACATTATCAGCATGGGATCTATTTGTTTGGGATCTTGCCAGGTACTTGTGATCTGGATTGGCCACAGTTAGAAACAGTATATTGGGCTTGATGGGCCCTCAATTTGATCCAGTGTGGCAATTCTTATGTTCTTTAATGACATTTAGCAGATCACAGTTGACCTTTGTTCCATCAAAAGAAGAAATTCTAGCACAATTGCAGCAAAACTTTGCCCATTACATTACATAGGCACTCACACCCTCCCTTTTCAATTCGCCCACCCCAATTTTATTTTATTTACTTATTTATTTTCCACTTTCATAAACACATAAGAATTTAACTAGTGGAAAAATAGGTCCACAGCTTTGTTATAACATACTGTATTACAATTCAAAAGTTAGCACAAACTACATACATTGATCATAAATCAGATTCTAGATTCCTATAAAAGCATCCCAGATCAGCCATAATCCCTCTTATGAACTTCATATATTTTAACAGCTACTAGCTGAAGCATAACCACCTCGGGCTACTCACCCAAAACTGTTATCCACTCTCTGACTTGGCCACTCAACCAATTGGTAACAATCTAGTCATATTGAAGTAAATATATCCTGCAGATCACCTGCAGCTGAACCCAAAAATGGGAACTCCAGGTTGTACAGATAACCAAGTCCCCCACCAAGCAGTGCTAAGCTAAAGAAATAAAGTCCCATTCTGCAGTGGTATCGCTCATAAAGCCCCAATCCCTCTTCAGTACCCTCTCAGGAATAAGATGAGACTTTTTTTCTTTAGGCTAATACCTGGTGGGCTGAGTGCCATAAATCTTTCCCTAAGAAAGGACAGCGAGTCACATGTCCTTGCTCACTGCCAACCACCCCAATTCCAAAATGTCCTGGAAGTTACTCAAATATATCCATTCCAATGTCCAACAGATGAACTCCATCAGGTTCTTACAAACTAGGACAGTCAGCCATGATCAATTCATGGGATACAACATAAACCCCCCCCCCCCCCCCCCACCAAGTAACCTCACATATTTTGACATTTTAGTTTATTAGTTTACTTTATTTTGTATTTGATTGCTTTTCATTATATCATAATCATTTTCCAATCAACCCTTTTATAAATCTTAACCACAGCCTTAACATCCCTAGTAATCCTCCAAATCTATCTAACATAAGAAAATTCACAATGAATGAACACTTTTTTTTTCATCATAAGAACGAGGTCCACACCTTTCTGATTGCAAATATCATTACCTGTTAGATGAATTAACAAGACTTTTGGAGCATAACATAAAACATTTCACCTGCAAAAGCAAAGGAAGCTGCTGATCCCAAAGCATGCCTCTGGTTTCTTGCTACCAACCCAGATTCCACATGCTGCCAGGCCAAGATGAATATCTAACTGGGATTCAGTTTTCACTTGTGAGCCCGGGAAGATGTAGCAAAGCCCACACATCCATACACTTGTCTCTTGAGCTAACAGAACTGGAAACAAAACTAGTCAGAAGAAGTGAGAGTGAAAACCACATGCTTGAGCTGCTCATTTCCCCACCAGTCCGCCACTGCTTGCCTCCTTCCTCTCAACTCGCTGGGCCACACTCCTCTCTGCAGGCTGCAGCTGCTACATCAGTTTCCCCTTCATCTGGCAGAGTGATAGCCCCACTTGACATTTTCCTTTTGGGCAACCAGCAGTGTGAATCACCTAAGGCCTTGTGTATTTTACAATTCATAAATTCCAATACACACACAAACATAAGCATCCCTTTATCAGACCCACTGCTGTATCTTTGCATTGCACCGCTACTGCCACTGCCTCCCTCCCTCAGGACTCAACCAGTGTCACACTGCCCTGACCCTAGGTTTGCGCCACAAGCACCTGGTGTTTCCTCTTATTCTACTACTAGCTGCTGCAGCCAAACCAGGATCAACTAAAGAATATTTTTGAAATAAAAAACAACAAACCAGAGAAACCATCTTGGCTAGAATGGATGGTGCTAAAATTGTAGTGTACTATACTGAAACCCTCTCTGCCCCTAGATCCCCTTCCTGCTCTTCATCCTGCCCAGCACCCCCCTTCTCTCCTCAGGCTTCATGCTGGGGTGTCTGGAAGGGCATGGCTGGTTGTGTGTAGGGGTGGGGAGGCAGGTCCTCCTTAGATAACATGACCAGCCCTGTCAGTAAAACTAGTGGCTGCATAGGGGCTAAGGAGCACATGCCACTAGTGCTCAGACCCCTGATAAGGCACATTGTCTCCCCCCTGTATGTCTGGAACCCTGAGCGATGCTTGCCACACCTATAGCTCTGCCCTCCCAACCCCCATCCAGCATCTTTTCCGACCCCCCTATGCCTCCTTGCCAGCAAACTTGAGAGAGAGTCAGATATATTTCTGTTGGAGCATCTCAAAATTCTTGTTTTTCAGTCACATGGCAGAAGCAATTTTCTTTGGTACACCATCAGCTTCAGCAGTCACCCTATGCCCCTGTGTGCAAATGCATGGTGTATACACCTGACTATATAGCAAACTTTCAAACTTGGCTGTCTGGTTCAAAACTGGTCAGTTGGTCAACCTATGAGCATGATCCCCTTGGGTCTTACATCTTTGCTGTCTCCCATGAACAAATCCTGATCTGGAGTTGTGGCCAGGTTTTCCTCAATCTCTGCAGCATCAAATAGTGGTCCCTTGCCTATTTCTAGAAGGTCCAGAAGATTGGAAATTACACATCCTTATTCTATCTTCTTTTTAATTACTTAATAGGCCTCTTTCCCATAAAGGTGTGGCACTGGCCACTAAGTTGTCAAAGGGTAGCTTTTTCTTACTTGTTAAAAACAGCATTACTTTTTTTTTTTTTAATGCTAGGCTGGTCTAACAGCTTGGGAAGGCTAGCATGGAACAAACTATAATGGACAATTAGGGGCAGTATGATAAGTAGGGATGTAAATGTCATTTAAAAAAATGACATTTTATCTTTTTTTTCCTTCTATCATTTTTAGTGTGCACTCTGGAAATAGTGTATACACTGACATGGTGTCTAGTTCCCATGTACCTCTAAAACACAGAAGCATGAAAATCAGTGACCTCTGAACCACCATTCTGAACTTTTAAAATGACTATTGCTAAGATTCTATTTCTAGATTTGTTTTTCTCTTCTTTACTTATGTCTCCTATAAAACACTCGCAATTGTTAGAACTGGGAAAACAACCAGCACCTTGTTAAGATGATAAACAGAGAATGACCTTTGTTATTGATGTATTCCAGCATGGCAAAGTTTCCAGAGTTTGTGTATTAATTAACACCAAACTCTAGATAGATGATGATTTTTGACTTTCTGTAATTAGTATAGATATATGTCTATTCCAAATAGTATTCCACATATTTAATCATTAGGAGTTTTAGATTATCAATGCCTATGGTTCTTTGACATTTCTTTATCTGTACTCTTTTGCAAATTAGGTAGACTGATGATGTTACGAGCGCGCGCGGGCGTGGTCGTCGTAAGCGGGTGGTGAGTCCTTGGGCCACGGCAGGACCCCAGGAGGAGCCCAAAGCCACACCGTGGGAGGTGAGCTGAGCAGGCATGGTGAGCCAGGCAGGCAGGAACTGAAGCAGGGAGTCCGACCCTCAGCCGGACCTGCATGCCCATGGTAGCCAACACGGGGAAGTTGACTAATGAGCAGACCTCCGACTGTTCCCGGCCCTTTCGGACCTGCCGCTGGGAATGGCAATGGGCAGCAGGCTGGACAGAGGCGAGGGCAGACAGAGTCCTTACACTGAGGACGTGAGACGAGGGCTGAAGCAGACATCCAAGAGAGGCTGAAGCAAGACGTTGGAGACATCAGGGCAAGGGCTGAAGCGAGACATAGGAAAGATCCAGGCGAGCAGGAACTCCGATGCTGGGATACTGACATCCGAAGCCCCTCAGCTGGCAGGAATAGAAGCTCAAGAGCCCGTGGGACGAATCCCTCCTGTTGGCCACTCCAGGGCCCAACAGGACAGAAGGCTCAGGAACCAGACGAGGACGTAGGTCAAGGCAGAGACACGAAGACATCAGGGCACGGTCAGAAACAGACATCAAGACAAGGTACCATCTAGACACGGCAGACCATGGAGGACCTGGATCGGAAGAGGCCACAGACAACTGTGTAACCCAATCCGAAGGCAAACAGGAACTAACAAGCAAGTCCTTATATACTGGAGGTAGTAGGCAACTCCCTGGGAGGAGTTAGACAGGACCGCCCCTTGCTGGCCCTATAACTGGGGAAGAGAGCTGCGGGCCAGCCCCTAGAGAAACAGGCGTGGCTGGAAGCAGGAAGTCCAAACACAGGCACGACGCCACAGGAACAGCTAGGCCTCTCAGGCCCTGGAGCAAGTCCCGGATGGAACACAGGCGAGGCCCTGGCTTCAAAGCGGCCTCTGGAGGAAGGTAAGATACCTCCTGTAGCGCAGCAACAGGGGGGATCGCAACAGTACCCCCCCTCAAAGAATCCCCCCCCCTCAGAGGGACCAAAAACAAAACCAAGAACAAAAAGCGCACAACCACGCACCACAGGCAAGCAAGCAAACAAACACGCACCGCAAACAAGCAAGCAAACAAACGACGAGAGACCAAGGAAACACGGGACCACGCGAACACGAGACCGAGGGAACAAGGGACGATGTGAACACGAGACCGAGGGAATAAGAGACCGAGGGAGCACGAGACCCGCGCGAGCAGCGACCGAGCGAACGGAGACCGCGCGAGCAGCGACCGGAGACCGCGCGAGCAGCGACCGAGCGAACGGAGACCGCGCGCGCGACCGACACACACAAATACAAAAGAGGGAGCAAGGGAACGGAGAGCGAGGGAGCAGAGAGCAAGGGAGCAGAGAGCGAGGGAACAGAGAGCGAGAGAGCGGAGAGCGAGAGAGCGGAGAGCGAAGAAGCCCAAGAGAAGGAGCAACGAGCAAGAGAGCGGAGAGGGAAAGAGCGAAGGGCGAGAGACAGGAAGCGGGGAAAACAAACGCGGGAACGAGGAGGACGGGAACCCACAAGCGGGAAACAACAAGCGGGAACAGAACAGAACAAACGAAAGACAGAAAACAGCACAAACGAGCAACACAGGGAGCACAGCACAGACAAGCAACCACGCGGCACACAGCACAGACAAGCAACGACGCGGCACACAGCACAGACAAGCATACCCAGACACACAACACAAACAAGCACCCACGCAGCACACAGCACAAACAAGCACCCCCAGGCACACCCACAAACAAGCACACCCAGGCACACCCACAGCAGAAGCAAGCAAAAGCAAGAGCAAGAGCAAGAGGGGGGGAGGGCGGGCAGAAACTACAACAACATCAGGAGGAGCGCAGGCGCCTCCTGCAGGTCGTGGAACTCCATCCTGGGAACAAGGAAACGATGGTTTGGGCGCAGGCGCCTCCTGCAGGTCTTGGGAACCCAAACAGCTGGCGCCTCCAGCGGGTCGTAAGCAAAAGCAGAAGCTGGCGCCTCCAGCAGGTCGTGGAACAAAAGCAGACGAAAGAAAAAATCCTGGAACCAAACAAGACCATCACGAGCACAGCTCACAGAGCTCATGGCCTTCGGATTCTGTTACGAGCGCGCGTGGGCGCGGTCGTCGTAAGCGGGTGGTGAGCCCTTGGGCCACAGCAGGACCCCAGGAGGAGCCCAAAGCCACACCGTGGGAGGTGAGCTGAGCAGGCATGGTGAGCCAGGCAGGCAGGAACTGAAGCAGGGAGTCCGACCCTCAGCCGGACCTGCATGCCCATGGTAGCCAACACGGGGAAGTTGACTAATGAGCGGACCTCCGACTGTTCCCGGCCCTTTCGGACCTGCCGCTGGGAACGGCAATGGGCAGCAGACCGGACAGAGGCGAGGGCAGACAGAGTCCTTACACTGAGGACGTGAGACGAGGGCTGAAGCAGACATCCAAGAGAGGCTGAAGCAAGACGTTGGAGACATCAGGGCAAGGGCTGAAGCGAGACATAGGAAAGATCCAGGCGAGCAGGAACTCCGATGCTGGGATACTGACATCCGAAGCCCCTCGGCTGGCAGGAACAGAAGCTCAAGAGCCCGTGGGACGAATCCCTCCTGTTGGCCACTCCAGGGCCCAACAGGACAGAAGGCTCAGGAACCAGACGAGGACGTAGGTCAAGGCAGAGACACGAAGACATCAGGGCACGGTCAGAAACAGACATCAAGACAAGGTACCATCTAGACACAGCAGACCACTGAGGACCTGGATCAGGAGAGTCCACAGACAACTGTGTAACCCAATCCGAAGGCAAACAGGAACTAACAAGCAAGTCCTTATATACTGGAGGTAGTAGGCAACTCCCTGGGAGGAGTTAGACAGGACCGCCCCTTGCTGGCCCTATAACTGGGGAAGAGAGCTGCGGGCCAGCCCCTAGAGAAACGGGCGTGGCTGGAAGCAGGAAGTCCAAACACAGGCACGACGCCACAGGAACAGCTAGGCCTCTCAGGCCCTGGAGCAAGTCCCGGATGGAACACAGGCGAGGCCCTGGCTTCAAAGCGGCCTCTGGAGGAAGGTAAGATGCCTCCTGTAGCGCAGCAACAGGGGGGATCGCAACAGATGAAGCAAGATCGAAGAAAGATCAAAATACCTAGGTTTCTTAACGAAGCACACCTGATTTAAAGATTAAAGAATTTTTATAGCTAAATTTTCCTGGACATGTAACCTGACTTATATATGTAATTGTTTAAGTAATTAGAACACATGAGACCAGATGTCTCTGAGATACTTTACTTGACTTGTATTGAAATAGAATTAGTATAAGCTATAAAAGGTCAGTAAGAGAAAGGGTATATATACTGTGAAATCCAGATGTTCGAGGCTGCTGTTCTATCCAGAGTATGCCATGCCCAGGACCCTGGCTGATTTAACTCATATTTGGTAAGAAACCATTTTCATTTTAATTTTTCTGAATCTATTATTTGACTTGATCAATTATATACTTTCCTCATGAAAAATAAAAATCATATTATTTTTTAAGAATATATCTTTGACTAAGTTACTGAGTGGTTTTAAATCATAAATAATTAACTGAGCTCAAAAGATTCATCAACTCTCAGGAGCACTGATGTGTTAACCTTATATGACATGGTATTGTAAGGTCAAGAGGGTATTCTTTAAGAGAACCCCTTACTAATGTCTTCTTACTTAGAATTACCTATCAGAGCAGAACCGTGACAGCACAATTCAGAATAGTATGCACTATTTTTGAAATCTAAAAAGAAAAAAAACAATTTGGGAAAAACCTAAATGAAATATATATTTGCCAATGTCACTAGTCAAATTTAACTATATCATTTTTAAAATTCTGTACATTATAAACCATTTGTTACCTCATTACTTTTAAACTTAGGCAATGTTACCTTATATTATTATCTAATATTAATGTTACGTTGTTACCTTAAAACATAGGCATTGTTATCATATTCTACTGTTCCAAACTATTATATGGTTTAAACTCATTTTCTTGTAAAGCCATGTTATGCTACATTAGTATTCCATGTAAACCGATATGATGTTCCCAATGAATGTCTGTCTATAAAAATATTTAAATAATAATAATAAATGAAACAACACAACACAAAATTTTGTGATCTGCACAACCATAGTGAGAAGGTGCATTATCTTCCCAAACAACAATTCTATTGGACATTTTTAAGGCAAGAGCACATGGAAAAGAAGAAAATAAAGTACAATCATATCACAAGTGCTTTAAGCCACAAGTACAGAAATAAAACATCTAACATTAGGGATGTGAATCGTTTTCCATATCGTCTTAACGATAGAAATCGTGTGGCAGGGCAAGAAAATCGTCTTAGGCACGATTTTTTTGTTAAAAAATCATTAAAAATCGTTTTTTCCGATTAGTGCGCACTAACTCGAGTTAGTGCGCACTAACGGGAGTTAGTGCACTAACTGAAAATGATACAATTTGACACTTTTCAGGTCAGTTAAGGTCAGTTTAGGAATGAATATGTATTCCTATTGGCTGCCCTCTTATTTATTCATGTTACCAAGCTTCCTACTGACAGTATATGGGGGATGGGAAATGGAAACAGTTGGTAGCTTGACAAAACAAGTAATGTGATCAGTCAATGTGACTAGAACTTGTGCCCTAACCCTGATACCAGGGGTATTGTGATCTTCCTGCACACAGTGCCCTATCCCTATTAATACCAGGAGTGTTGTGATCTTCCTGCACACAGTGCCCTATCCCTAATACCAGGGGTGTTGTGATCTTCCTGCACACAGTGCCCTATTCCTGATACTGGGGGTGTTGTGATCTTCCTGCACACAGTGCCCTATTCCTGATACCGGGGGTGTTGTGATCTTCTTGCACACATCCCGGTATCAGGGATAGGGCACTGCATGCAGGAAGATCACAACACTCCTGGTATTAATAGGGATAGGGCACTGCATGCAGGAAGATCACAACACTCCTGGTATTAATAGGGATAGGGCACTGCATGCAGGAAGATCACAACACCCCTGGTATCAGGGATAGGGCACTGTGTGCAGGAAGATCACAATACCCCGGAGGAGTGAGGGTCAGGCAGCTCCCCCCTGTCTGTGAAGCCAGCCTCTCACTAGTAATGCAGGGAGGGAGCTGTCTCAGACTTCACCATCCTCCCCCCCCCCCCCCTCACCCACACACCATTCACTAGCTGGGACATGGGGGAAGTCAGGAGTGAGGGTCAGGCAGCTCCCCCCTGTCTGTGAAGCCAGCCTCTCACTAGTAATGCAGGGAGGGAGCTGTCTCAGACTTCACCATCCTCCCCCCCCCCCTCACCCACACACCATTCACTAGCTGGGACATGGGGGAAGTCAGGAGTGAGGGTCAGGCAGCTCCCCCCTGTCTGTGAAGCCAGCCTCTCACTAGTAATGCAGGGAGGGAGCTGTCTCAGACTTCACCATCCTCCCCCCCCCCCTCACCCACCCACCATTCACTAGCTGGGACATGGGGGAAGTCAGGAGTGAGGGTCAGGCAGCTCCCCCCTGTCTGTGAAGCCAGCCTCTCACTAGTAATGCAGGGAGGGAGCTGTCTCAGACTGGTATCAGGGTTAGGGCACTGTGTGCAGGAAGATCACAACACTCCTGGTATTAATAGGGATAGGGCACTGTAAGAGATGACTGTAGTAGATTGAATAAAGATCTGATGTTTCTGCTCTCCTCACACCAAACAAAAACAACACACAAGCAGAGAAGCCCTTCTTACAAAGCTGAGCTAGTGAGTTAAGTAGGAGGAAAAGTAAACATACTTGTGCCAGTGTGGCTACTTAAAAAATACACTTACCAACAATCAATTACATATATTTGAACTGTGTACAGTTCCAGCTAGGACCACCTTTCTAAAATGCACAGTGATTGGCAAATTCAACATGCACTAGCATTTCAGGTGCCTGCTAACAAAAATAATAAACAAACAAGTTCTAGTCACTTGAGTGCTGATCATTACATTACTTTTGTTGTCAAGCTTCCAACTGTTTCCATTTCACATCCCCCCAACCATTACCTCAGTATTAGCCTTGGTAACATCAATAGATAAGAGCACAGCCAGCCAATAGGAATACATACATACATATTCATTCCTAAGTGACCTTTACTGACCTGGGAAGTGTGAACACTTTGTTTCATTTTCTGTTGGTGTTCGTTAGTTTCCAGTTCCATTTCCCATCCCCCCAACCATCACCTCAGTGGTAACCTTGGTAACATCAATAGATAAGAGGGCAGCCAGCCAATAGGAACACATATTCATTCCTAACTGACCTTCAGTGACCTGGAAAGTGTTTATTTGTATCATTTTCAGTTAGTGCGCACTAAATCGAGTTAGTGCGCACTAACGGGGAGTTAGTGCGAACTAACACGATTTAACGATTTTTAACGATAAATCGTTAGAATTTCTATTGTATCGTGTTCTATAACGATTTAAGACGATATAAACATTATCGGACGATAATTTTAATCGTTGAAAAACGATTCACATCCCTATCTAACATCTTTATCAGCTAAGCATTCACAGACCTCCACATCTACTAGAAAGCTCTCAGTTGAAATTGTGATGTGCTAATCAAGTTCTCCAGGATGCAGCATTTGTAGTAGTTTGATCTTTTGTTTGAAGTAGGTAGTCTATAAGTATAATACAGAAGGTAAGGAAATAAATCTTTAAGTCCACAAGGTTTTGCTGTTCAAAGGGTAAGCTTTATATAGTTTCAAAGAACAGTTCAAACACCAGGCAAATACAACTGATGGTCCTCCAATACAAACCATGTTTTGAGGAACTGCATCAGGTGGGACCAATTCTCAGTCTTAAAATATTTGAAATTAAAAATTTATTTATTTATTTATTTGCAAGTTTTTCTATACCGACCATCATCAGAGATATCATGCCGGTTTACAAATAACTAGGGATAACGAAGTGGGAAGATATCAGTTACAAAAAACAGGGGTCATAAAACTGGGGGTGCGAGATAAGAGGTGCACGGGAGGGAACATAGCAGGCAAGAGGACAGATGCACTTAATACTTGGGTACAGATAAAGATATACAACGGCCAATATAGCTACACAACAGCTGAACTAGCTGTTGTGTGGTTACATGTGGCTACAGTAACAAATGTTTTTAACAGACATTGGACCTATCTACAGAAGAATAATTCTATATATAAAATGGGAGGTAGCTTGAGAGGTAATAATGCAGCAGCAAAGTATAGCATCTTAACGCAGTATCAGGAATACAAAGTACAAGGTTAATAACTACAGCAAGATTTGAGAGTCCAGTATTTGAGAATCCGGATTCGCGAATCTAGTATTTGCATATGAGTTCTGCATTAGAGTTGAATGTGGCAAAGGTTATCTATGCGACATAGTATCTACATATGAGTTCTGTAGCAGAGTGGTACGTGGCAAAGGTTACGGGAAGGCTTGTTTAAATAGCCAAGTTTTGAGCCTAACCCTGAATTTTTGCGCTCACTGCTCGAGTCTGATTTCAGGTGGCAGAGTATTCCAGGCATAAGGGCCAGCAATGGAGAATGCTTGTTCCTTGGTGGACTTGAAGTGGAGCTGTTTATGAGATGGGATGTGTAGTGTACCTTTGTAGGAGGCTCTGGTGGGTCTATTAGTTTCGTAGAAGCAGATTTTGTCTTTCATCCATTGCATGTCTTGGTTGTAGAGGGTTTTGTGTAATAAAGTGAGTGTCTTGAAAGTTATGCATTGATGGATAGGGAGCCAGTGTAGGCTTTTGAGTATGGGGGTGATGTGGTCGAATTTGCGAGAGTTAGTGAGGATTCTCGCTGCTGAGTTTTGCAGTATTGGAGGGGTTTGAGTGTGGCTTTGGGAAGGCCCAGAAGGAGGGAGTTACAGTAGTCTATTTTGGACATTACTGTAGCTTGCAGGACTGTCTGAAGGTCACTGAGATGGAGGAGGGGTCTAAGTTTTTTAATGTATTAAGTTTAAAGAAGCAATCTTTCATGATTGCACCAATGAATGTTTGTAAGTTGAGGTGATTGTCTATTATGACACCTAGGTCCTGGGCTGAAGGTGAAAAGGTCGCGTTGGTGGAGGGGGTGGTTTTGGAATGTAAAGGGGGAGTGATTATGAGAAGTTCGGTTTTAGCTGTATTGAGGGTGAGGTGTAGCGATGTCAGGAGACTGCTGATGAATGAAAGTGCGCTTTTCCATCTTTGAATAGTGGAGGTCAGGGAGTCTGAGATGGGGATGAGAATTTGAACATCATCAGCATATATGAAGTAAGTGAGGTTCAGGTCTGAGAGGAGCTGGCAGAGGGGAAGTAGATAGATGTTGAATAGGGTGGACGACAGTATTTCCTGACCTTCTGTAATTGTTCCTTATTCTGGCTCAGGATTCCCTCCCCCCTTTCTGTGTGCTATAAGTGTAAATAACATGTTAGCATAACTCTTCCTTCCTCATCCTCATTTGGTCTTCTAAATCCCTCTTTCTGGCTCCAGAGGTATCCTGTCTAGCAATGAAAGAAGGTGGCAGAATGCAGTAATGAGAGAATATGCCACATGCAGCAAACAAGAAAGTCCATTCTGACTGTGGGATGGAATAGGGAAAGAACATCTACAGTTTGGCCCAGAGTGTGAAACTTGTTTTTCAGGAGTCTAATGATCTGATCTATTGTTTCTCTGGTGGAGCTATGGGCATGATTGTAATGTTCTTTGGAGGCAGAAGAGGGATATAAGAACAGAATTAGAAGGTAAGGTAACAAGGAAAGATTATTATCACCTACAATCACAAAGTACAAGTGGCACACCAGGAAATAATAGACTTTAAGATGTAATCTCTAACACCACTGAAATACTAATTGATTCCAATAAAACTTTACAATGTAGAGCATGTGTATACAAGTACACACATGATAGGATCTGCATTAGGGATGTGCATTCATCTAAAACATGGTAAAACATAACGCGTGTGACCATATTGATTTCCTTTGAGGCTCCCTGAAACAAATGTAGGGGTCCCATGAATGAAACAGATATGTAACAGTGTGTTGCATTTGTGCCTCTTCTCGCCCCTCGCTCCACCCTCTCTACCTGGGATGCGACTCCCTTTGGCTCTGACGGACAGTGCAGCCGCGGCTTCTCTCCGCCTCTTGGTCCCGGTTCCCCCGTGCTGGCCTGACGCTAGAGATCCGCCATGTTTTTGATGACATAAGGGCGCACGCGCGCGCTCCAGACTTTGTACCAGCAAGGGCACAAACTTCGGAGGCGTCCCCCCGTAGTGATGTCATCCATTTGCACTTTAAAAGGTCTTTGTTTGCTAACCTCTAACGAGTTAGCAAGGAACTCCAACGGACTTCGGCAGTCCACGCTACTTGCAACAACGATCCGAGTCAGCCGGGGAACCCGTCCCCACTGCTCGGCCTTTTCAAACTTACCAGGAGTACCCGCTCCACGGGGGCTCCACTCTCTCTTCTTGATTTCAGATTGCCAGAACACTCGGAAGACTCCTCATTGCCTGGAAGTGATCGCGGACGTGAACACAGTGAGTTCTATTACATAGGAATCGGTACTCGCTCTACAAGGGCCTACATTCCTATTGCTCTGAAGACTCCCTTCCGTCCAAGACGTTATCGCAGGTACAGAGATCAAGAGTTACATTGGCAAGATTACAGATAAGAACCGGTACTCGCTCCATGAGGGCCCATGTTCCTAGAATCTTATACAGACTCTCTTCTACTCTAGAAGCCATTTCACATACAGCAATTGTGAGTTCTTATTACAGACTGTTTGTGGGAACCAGTGCTCGCCTACGGCTCCTGTTCCTAAATGTACTGAAGACTCTCTGTGGCATAGAGACCATTGCAGACATCTACTATTGTGAGTATACCATCTTGTATCCAGTATACCCTGTCTACTCACTACTTCTAGTCTCTCTCTACAGCTCAGCGACCCAGAGATTATATTCCAGTATCGGAAGGACTTCAGCCTTGCTGGACACAGCAACTCACTACTGCCACCCCTGGTGGTCCAGCTTCCATACTAATAAAAAACTATTGTGTTTATCTCATATTCTGGCCTAGCCGGTGGTTCCTCTCAGGATCTCCTCCTGGGGGCGCTGTCATCTGCCATCGGCCCAGGGATTCACCATTTCTTCCAAGTGGTCATTCCTTTCATTATTGTCACCTTGTGGGAGCCAACCACTACAGACCACTGACTCCGCTCACGGAAGTATTATATAGACAGCTACTCCTCTTTCTCTGAGACTTGCCAGCAGCTGATATATATACAGATTGCTACTCCGTAGCGGGGGGCATGATAGATTGCTATCTCAATAGCGAAGTATTATATACCTATTGCCAACTTCTCTTCCTTGGAGAGTTGATCCATAACAGATTGCTACTCCTTAGCAGATTGATAACAGCTTGCTACTTCCTTTCCTTACAGGAGCATCTAACAGCAGTTTGCTAACAGACCTACAGATAGCTAACTCCTCCCCTCTGGAGGAGCAGGTCATGTCATATCGCTACTCCTTCCCCTTTCAGGAGTACAACAGAACAGTTTGCCAACTCCGTCCTCCTGGCGGAGTGAGTGACAGCAGATTGCTAACTCCTACCCTCTGGAGGAGGCGAGCGTAACAGATTGCTAGCTCCTTCCCTTTGGAGAAGGAGAGCGAAACACAGTGTTCAGTCTTCACAGTGTATATAATTGTTTCTTTATTATACTGTCACCCTGTGTCATCTTGTGATATTGCATAGCTTACATTTACTGCAGGATTTTTAAGTCCATTCCTGATTGGTTATTGTTAACTGCTATTTGAATGTTTTAAACTTCCTTGTTGGACCTGTTACTACTTTGTGTGTTCTCTTCCTCTTCATATTAGTCCCTTGAATCAAAGAATACTGGAACAGTTTGCTGCCTGGAAGGATGTTCAGTTGGGGAAAAGGCTCTTCAAGCTCACATAAGAGCATAAGAATTGCCATACTAGGTCAGACCAAGGGTCCATCAAGCCCAGCATCCTGTTTCCAATAGTGGCCATTCCAGGCTACAAGTACCTGGCAAGTACCCTTGAAAACCATCTCTGGAACCAGTATCTCCCCAATATCCTCATTAGTAAACACAAAAGCAAAGAATTAATTTAGTCTTTCTGCAATGGTCTTATCTTCCCTTGGTCATCTAACGGTCCAACTGACTCCCTCACAGGTTTCTTGCTTCAGATATATTTTTAAAAGTTTTTATTATTAGTTTTTGCCTCTATGGCCAACTTCATTTCAAATTCTCTCTTAACCTGTCTTATCCATGTTTTACACTTAATTTGAGAATGCTATGCTTTTTCCTATTTTCTTCAGATGGATCCTTCTTCCAATTTTTGAAGAATGTTTTTTTGGCTAAATAAGCCTCTTTTATCTCACCTTTTAACCATTCTAGTAATCATTTTGCCTTCCTTCAAGCTTTCTTAGTGCATGGAATACATCTGGACTACGCTTCTAAGATTGTATTTTTAAACAATGTCCATATCTGTTGAACACTTTTATTTTTGCAGCTGCACCTTTCAGTTTTTTTCAAACTATTTTCCTCATTTTATCAAAGTTTCCCTTTTGAAAATTTAGTGTTAGAGCTGTATATTTACATATTGTCCCCCTTCCAGTCATTAGGTCAAATTTGATCATGTTATGATCATTATTGCTAAGTGACCCCACCACCATTACCTCGCTCACCAAAGCCTGTGTTCCACTAAGAATTAAATCTAAAATAGCTCCCTCTCTCATTGATTCCTGAACCAATTGTTCCATGAAGCAGTCGTTTATTACATCCAGGAACTTTATGTCTCATGCATGTCCTGATGTTACATTTTCCCAGTCAATATTGGGGTAATTGAAATCACCCATTATTATTGCACTGCCAAATTGATTAGTTTCCCTGATTTCTCTTAGCATTTCATTATCTGTCTGATCATTTTGGCCAGATGGATGGTAGTATACTCCTATCACTATATACTCTTACCCAACACACATAGGATTTCTACCCATATAGATTCTACTGAGCATTTAGTCTCTTGTATGATCTTTATCCTGTTGGACTGTCTACCCTCCCGGACATAAAATGCCACACCCCCACCAAGTTGATCCTCCCTATCATTGTGATATAATTTGTACCCTGATATAGCACTGTCCCATTGGTTATCCTACTTCCACCAAGTCTCTGTGATGCCAATTGTCTATCTCATCATTCACTGCTATACACTCTAACTCTCGCATCTTAGACATCTGGCATTGACATACAAGCATTTCAAAGTGTGTTTTTTGTTTGTATTAACAACCTGCTTTTCAGTTGATAGGGATAATTTGGAATTCTTTAGCTCTGGTGACTCTTTACTTATAGGCACATGGACTATGTTTGCTTTTATTGGAATTGTTCTGTTGGGATGCCCTAACTCTCCTGTTTCATTAGTATCCTGCAAAGATACATTCCTCCGAACCATGCACTGCTGAGTGATTGTCGGCTTTCCCCCTTTTTTCTAGCTTAAAAGCTGCTCCTTTTTAAAGGAGATAGAGAAGGATCACAGTTCATCCTGATCCTCCTACAATCTCCTAAGAAGTATCACTTTTTCACCACTAGTATCTACAGCTTTACTACAGCTGCATTTGTCTTCCTCTGACTACTGGGTTTCCAGAGACTTATAACAGATGAATCAAGCTCTTCTGTCTGCATGGCTATTCTTGGTGCCTTTCTATTCACAGTGAGTGTTGAACTGATCATCATTATATTGTTTGGCATTTAAATATTGAGTTTCTCTGGTATCTGAAGCTGGGATAAAGTTTTAACTGGCTGTCTAGGAACACAAGGTAAGAGACTGTAATCTGAGGGCAGCACATCCAGCATGGGAGTTTTGCTGCCTCCATGTTGTTTTGCTGTTTGGACCTCAGCCACTGTTTTGGTTGGTTGGTTGGCTTGTTGGCTTGTTGGTTATATTGGGGTGTTTTATCCACAGAAAAAAAATTGAAAATAGAAAATAATATAAGTTTCTCCTCCCCACCCTCTCTTTTCTAGTTCCCTACCTTACTGTTTTGTAGTACATCTCTAGGATCCCAGCCTTATTCTTCTACCCTTCTTCTTTCTTGGTTATACTGGGGTTTGTTGTCCCCAAAAGCCCTCAGTCAGAAGGAAGAAATGCAGGCATAAAAGAAAAGATGCACAGGAAAAATATTTTACATGTTCTGAATATGGGAAAAGTTTCAGTAGGAAGAGAGAACTAATGCAACACCAGAAAATCAGCAAAGGGAAAAGACTGTGTTGAGCTACAGAGTATGGGATAAGTTTACTTAATAAAGCAAACCTAACAAATTACCAGGAAAGCCACACTGGTGAGAGACCAATTACATGTTCTGATTTAAAAAAAAAAAAAAATTCCACCGCAGCAAGATCTACACAGGGGTGTTCTTCCCACTGTGGGGTGCTGCTTTGCACCTCTCATGGTGTCTTGCTATGTTGATGTTTTGCCCCTTTATCAACACCTTGGGGTTTTCTTGCCACTTTTTCTGCTTCTTTCCTCTTTCATGGTGCCTTAGATAGTTGATATCACTCTTGGTGCCACTTTGCCTTTCATGCTGCTTTTATAGGTTCATGCCACTGAAGGTGACTTCTTTTGAAACCTTGGGATGTTCTTACCACTCTTGTGTTTCTTTGCTCCCTTGATGGTACCTTGGAGAACTCCTACTATTGCTGGTATCCCTTTGCCTGTTTATAGTGCCTTAGTTTATTCATTCTACTTTTAGTTAATATGGACATAGCCTTGATGTGTTGGCATGCCTATCCCATCTGATGATGTCTGCCCCCAGTTGTATTAAAATTGATGAGAAAACCCCAACTTTAGCGCCCAGTATGAATCTCTGAGGGGGGGGGGGAGGATGACTCAGAACCAAAATCAAGAAACATTTCTTTATGAAAAGGGTGGTGGATGCCTGAAATATCCATGAAGAGGTAGTGAAAATAAGAACAGAAAATTAATTTAAAAGGGCATGGGCTAAACACTGTGGATCCCTGAAGGCTTGAGGTTGTAAATGGAGAAAGAAGGTAACCTATGTGAACTTTAGGTGTCACATTTCTGCATGGGGGTAACCTGCACAGAACAGCAGTTACTACTCTTAACAGAACGCACGGGGTAACCTGCATGGAGTATCAGTTACTATCCTTAACAGAACATATGAGGGTAATCTGCATGGAGCAGCAGTTACTACCATAAGGATCTGGCTGGGTGGGCAGACTGGATAGACCATTTGGTCCTTATGTGCTGTCATTACTATGTTGCTATATTACTATATAGGCTGCAGGGCTTCCCCCATAGACTTTAATAGTAAATGAATGGAAAAATAAAACAAATAAACAAATAATTAATTTCAAATAAAAAGAATTGACCAGATGAAGGTGACTTACAAAACAGAAGAACCAACATGGAAAGTGTTTTTCTCTGCACACCCATAATCTGCATTGGACATCATAAGAAGATCCAGGATAATAAGATATCTGATGTATTTGGCTGATAATGGTTTATGGACTTTTTATCTAGGAACTTGTCCAAACCCTTTTAAAATCAGCTATCCTCTGGCAACAAATTCCACAGCTTGATTGTGTGGGGAGTGAAAAAATAGTTTCTCTGATTTATTTCAAATCTGCTACCTGTTAGTTACATTTAGTGTTCCCTTATACTACTTGAAAGGATAAATGATCTCTCTCTATTTATCTTTACATTCCACTCATGATTTTATAAATCTCTCAGTTGCCTTTTCTCCAAGCTGAAGAAGCCTAACCTGTTTAACCGTTCTTCATAAATTAGCTGTTCCATCAATGTTCTCATTTTTGTGCCCTTCTCTGTACCTTTTCCAGGTCTGCTTTAACTCTTTTTGAGATGGAATGACCAGAACTGCACACTGTATACTCTGTATTATGATATTCTCCATTTCATTTTCCACATCTGTTACCAACAATTGATGGCCTTGCAGATCTGAATGTTCAGACTGCTGCTCAGTGCACAGATACTGGAGTTATTCAAACATGTAATCAAGAATAGCCTTCAGAAAGGCAAAGGCACATCTGGAGACATTTGGTGTGATGCAATCATATCTCTTGCTAACCTCTCTAAGAAGCCCGAAGCCATATACCAGAAACCTGTCATTATTTTAACTTCAGACAAGCTGACAGAATTCTAAGCATGGTACCCCAGATATCCTCCCAATTTTTCTCACAGCTAGGGGATAAGAAGCCTGCTTATGTGGAACTTAGCTAGCCACTCTCTCTGTTAGCTCCTCCAACTCTGGCCTGAGCTACAATATTCTTCTAGAGGAAGTTCAACATCTCCTAAAATGAGCATTCTAAAAGCCACAAAGTTAAACTTCAAGCACATATTCAACTTATGCTGAGTGGAAAGGAAATTGCAATCTTCCTTCTGTCCCTTTTTTTAAAGACAACTGTTAATTGTGAGAATTTACCTCAGGATGTTTCAGCTGTAGCAAGCAAGCAAAAACTAATGTGGTCCTTTTAAATAACTCTGCTGCACCACCCTTATGGAAGTGATGCACACTTTAAAAATGAAGGGATTTACTAAGGAAGATAACTGTACCACCAACCAGCATCACCTGCAGAGTCTCATTCCTCCACCTTGTCCTTCGGAACATCTGCTAGGACTTCAGAGACATGTTCTGAAGGGTTCTCCTCTCCAGCATTTTTTTTAAATTATTTCCACCCTATACAATATTAGTTTTAAAGTGGATAAAAGTTTAAACATTGACAATAAAGCCATACCAACATATATACAATAAAACATAGACACCAATTAATATAATTCAATAAAAATATCTTGTCTAAAATATCAAGTCAATCATCCTCTATATAATAAAGTAAAAGGTTAGCTCCTCAGTTACTAATGAATAAAGAGGTCTATAAATTCTTCCTAAAATAGAGCTTATCCACCTTGTCCCTTTAACTCAGGGGAAGTGAATTCCACCATTAAAAAATCCTCTTTAAACTTCCCTGTTGACTCTACCTTAAATGAAGGTAGAGTCATCAGGGATTTATCAGCTGAGCACAGTGCTCACACTGGAATATATTCATGTAGTATCCTTTTTAAGTAAAATTTCCCCTTTTCTCCTAATGATTTGTACTAACAGTGTAAACTGAACCCATACAACTTTGGAGTTATATGTTCAAATTTGGATAGGCCAGTGATCAGGTGTACAGTGGAATTCTGGATAGTCAATGTAAGTATAGCCCAAATTTTCCCCTTACTAGCAGTGTTTGCCCCTGAATGGTAGGGATGTGCAGAGCAAAATTTTATGTTCATATTTTTTATGTCCGAAAGGGGGTCCCACTTGCGGCCAATATGGACATAAAAAAAATCCAATGAGTTGGGTATATGTACATATGTGCAAAAAAAAAATTTAAACCCCCTCACCCTCCTTAATCCCCCCCCCAGACTTACCACAACTCCCTGGTGATCGAGCGAGGAGTGAGGACGTCATTTCTGCAATCCTTGGCGAGAAGCATGTGACGTCGGTGGCACGTCGAGTGATGCGGCGTCACGTGATTCCCGGCGAGTTCGCGCCGGACGGCTCGTTCGGCCCAAAAAGAACTTTTGGCCAGCTTGGGGGGGCCTCCTGACCCCCCCATGCTGGCCAAAAGTTCTTTTTGGGCCGAACGAGCCGTCCGGCGCGAACGAGCCGGGAATCACGTGACGCCGGCGTCACTCGACGTGCCGCCGGCGTCACTCGACGTGCCGCCGACGTCACATGCTTCTCGCCAAGGATTGCAGAAATGGCGTCCTCACTCCTCGCTCGATCACCAGGGAGTTGTGGTAAGTCTGGGGGGGGGGATTAAGGAGGGTGAGGGGGGTTTAAATTTTTATTTTGGCTCAACAATCGCGATTTCCCACATATCGAACATATCTATGTTCGATATGTGGGAAATCCGATCGTTTATGTCGAATCAATTTTTTAAGTAAAAAAAAAATATGAGTTGCGTTTTACTAATGCGGTCAATCCGAATGCACACCCCTACTGAATGGTATGACAGTTGTGGCCTCAACAGGTCATCCTACCAGCAATGTGTGTCAGAAGCTTAAAAAGCCCTACCCCTATGTGTGAGGTCTGTGTAGTGTAGCATATCATTCTCCATTGTGAAGGGTTGTAATTGTGTATAAAACCCCTGCACCCATTTGATGCAGAAAGCCTAGAGTGGTCCTGGAAACTTGAGTTCAGCATCAGCCTTAGAACAGGGCTAAAGGAGCAGATGTGTCTCTTTGGAGAAGCCTTACTCCTCCACAGGAAAGGTCTGGGAGAAGAGGAGCAGGAGAACTGCAGGATTCAAGGACGGGAAATTCCTGGGAGTCCAGAGTGTGCTGACGGAAAGGTTCATGAAACAAGAAGAGAATCTGAAGAGAACCAAGGGAGATGGTGATTCACCTGAGAACTGGATGACTATACTTGGGAGTGTCAGAGGAGAAGGCAGCCTGTCTGAGAAAATCCACAGAGTCAAAGACTGATCAAGCCTTTCAATCAAGGGCTCTGGAGAGGAAAAGAAGTAAGAGTAAGAGAAGAAGATTCTACCACACAAATGATACTGGGAGGGCCCTGGGAGGAAGAGAACCTAACCATAAAATTTTACCTATTTGAGATAGATTGTGAGATGAGATTGTGTTTGGATTTTTTGTAGTAATTTTGGTCTTTGCTGCAATTTGGTATACTATGAACTATTGCACTGCTTTGGAATTTTGTCATTGTTTTGGTTCAAGCAAGTAATCCCCTTGATATGCTGGACTGTCCATTAAGGTGTTATATTTTCATCTTCATGTCACAACATCCAGCGTGACATATGGATATGTCTTTTAGCAAATAAACCGAAAAGATTCTTTCAGGTCTACTAGATCTTTATATTGCCACTTTGCAAGATTTAGTCCTAATGGCTCTAAGTGAGTTGGAAACGTCTCATAAGAAGATATTTTGCAATTTACATTCTGAGGCCAAATATGCATTGAAACATATATAAATCCTCCATGTCTTCTCCTGCACATTTGATAATGTCAGGGAATGCATCACATCATTTTAACTTCATCACTTGACATTGTGTGTTTTGTATTTCACATATTTACTCTTCTCACCATTACGCATTTTTAACACCAAATTGCAAGTTAAAATGGTGTTCCCCTGATGCAGATATCCAAAACACGGTCCTGTGTCAGGAAATGGATTTTTTCATATGACAATAAGATGTAATTTTTACTCGCTAAGAAAATGTTTTTTAAAAATGGACACTGGTCTATGATTGATTGTAAGGCAACGAAGGTAATGTGATACCAGGAGTGCCTAGTATGAGGTCACACTATATGGTTACTATTGGTGTTAAAAGGAGAGCGTTAATACATTGAATTTTTCCTTCAGTTTTTACACTGATTGTTGTGTTACATATCTTATATGTAACATTTGGGGTTCTCACATAATGTTGATGTGTTTTAAGGTGCATAAGAAGGTTGAGAGAACAATAATAATGGCTTTGCTCTGACCTTTGAAAAACAGTTTTGCATGCAGTCTAGCAAACTGACCAAGGAACAATTATCTTTATAGTTTTGATCTGGGGTTCTGACTAGAAGATCCTCTTTCTCTTGGATATCAGGAGACAATGTATATTAATTCCCCATTGCCAATGGCTGGAGAAAGGCCATGAGAGAGATGCTGGTCCAGAAGATGAACTATGATGGGTGATCTACAGCTGTCCCATGACTGTATTCCTTTCCCCATGCCATTTTCTTGTGTAACCCTCAGGCTGGTAATTCTGGATAAAAGGTCCCAGAGGCTATATCTTACACACAGGTTTTATGCTACAACTTCCCATGATGTTGTAGGATTTGATTGGTCAGGATTCTCTGGCGAGGGGGGAGGGGGAGATAAATCTTCTAGACCCTTTGTATTGCATGTACCTATTTCCCCAAATAAAGTTCTTGAATACAACAGTGATAAATGCTGATGTAGCTAGGTATTAGGAAACACGCTGAAATCCGATACTTTTACAGAATTGATATGTAATGATGAAATGAGTTTTATAGTTGCACTTTCATGTCTAGATGTTACAATTAAGTTCCTCAATAAATTTGTGACTTCTTCAGTCCCTTAATTTATTAATGGATTTAAAAGTCAGTTTCAGCCTTATTGCTGTCACTGGTGGATATTTTTATATAGAGAATTAGATCAGTGTAAGTCTGGAGTACTTATGCAGCTTGATCTGACTGTGGCTTTTGATACCATGGATCACTATATTCTATTGCAGCAATTGGCAGGGGGAGGAATGGGATAAGTAGTATTGAGGTGGTTCATATCATTTTTACATGGAAGGTGACACCAGATAGAGGTAAGAGGCAATTGTTCCTCTTGGCTGGAAGTAGGGGTGAGGGTTCTCGGGGGGTCAGCCCTTTCTTCTATTTTATTTAACTTGTATCTATTACCCCTTTGTTCTATTTTTAGGAAGATGACTAAACAATGTTGTGTTTTACAGATGACAAGCAGTTTTATCTGCTGAGTGCAGGTGATGATTTTCCTTTGTTACTATTTCTTCAGTGTATGGAGGCAATAAATGATTGGTTAAGTCAGAACCATGTGACAATGAATGTATCTAAGACCACTTTATTGTGGATCGGTAAGGCCTTGATGCCTAAAATAAATGTCCTGTCCTTTGGTGGCATTCCCCTGCAGTTTGTTACAGAAGCTTGAAACTTAGGGAATATTTTAGATTCTGGGCTGACCTTGATTCGACAGGTGATTATTAAAAAAAGGCATTGTATAGGTGAAAAGTTTTGAGACCTCTGAAATACTTGTTATTTTTATTATTTATTTATTGATTTTTATATACTGATGTTCTTGTACACATATCACATCGGTTTATAATTGCTATCAAATGTACAGTTAATGCCTATGTTTTGATCAGTGTTACAAACTTTATTGTTTGAACAATTGGACTATTGTAATAGTCTTTATATAGCCAAAAAATATCTTAGGGCTCTCCAACTTGAACAGCACGCAGCTGCATATGTTTTAACTGGGGTTTTAATTACAGATAATATTTCATCAATTCTTTATGAGCTACAGTGGTTGCTTGTTAATTTTAGAGTGCAGTTTAAAGTGTTACTTACTGTATTTAAATTTTTACATACTGAACATCCGTGCTCATTAGTTCATACTATTCAGAGATATATACCAGCTAGGATGCTTCATTCTCAAAAGACTAATTTGCTATGTATGCCATCAGTACAGTCCTGTAAACTGCAGCGGACACGAGCAAGAACTTTTACTCATGGGCCCTTCACTCTGGAAGGCCTTATCTGTTGAACTTTGTGGTATCTCAGATGTAAAGGTTTTTAGAAAGCAAGTAAAGACAAATTACTGGCTCCCAATAAAATACCTTATAGAATACAAAGTACTTACAATCCTGCATAAAATAATCCAAGGACACCAAAACAACTGGCTAAGCAAATCCATCGTAACCCACGTTCCAAAACGGAACCTACGCTCAATGAACAAAGGCCTCCTCAAAATACCTCACACCAGAACCACAAAACTAAACACAACCTGCGAGAGAGCCATATCCATTGCCAGCTCCACGCTATGGAACTCAATACCAATGGAAATAAGAAATCAATCAAATATCAAAATTTTCAAAAAGACCTGAAAACCTGGCTTTTCACCAGAGCCTACTCAAACTCACTCAATCAACAAGACCACCATCCAACCACGCAACATGACACCAAGAAAAACGCTCCATCCCTCAATCAATTAAATAACTCCCACCATTTGAACACCTACGTCAAGGTGCAACTGAGCTCATTCACTACCCCTAGCCTATATGTAACAACATTTTCTTTTTATATGTATCAACCTTACCACATGTATAAACATTGCTACAATATTAGATTGTTAATGTGTAATAATTATTTTATATGTAAATCAACTAACAATCAAACCCCAAAACCTTCCTTCTTTATGACATTTTTCTGCGTTGACTTTGTAACCAAGCTTATTTCAAGAGCACTGTAAACGGTTCTGATGATGAAACCAAATGATGGTATACAAAACATGTTAAATAAATAAATAAATGTATTTAAAATTGCTTTTAATATGTGAATCTGTTGTTTTGCTTTAGCTATTTTATTGTTTGTGATTTATGATTATAAATATTTGTTACCTGCAGTGAATACATTGTAGAAACTGCGGAACACAGGTGAAGCTAAATAAATAAATAAAGATTCAATTTCTTGACATTTGGGGTTTTTCCTTTCCCATGGTAATGGGCAGCTGCAAGTATTACGTGTCCAGTCAGTCACATTATATCACCTACCTCTTCAGTAGTCTTCTTTCACCTCTCCCTTTCTCCTCATAGTAGAAGAAACATACTTGTTGAATTCCCCTTCTCCCAAGATCTTCAGTAGATTTATGTGAGCCCTGGTAGGGATCCACTCAAGGTCCTTTCTCTCCTCTCTCCTTCTCTCCTCTGGATGATTGTAAGTCATCACTCCTCAGGACCCAGATGATCCCTGGTTCCTTCTCTGTGAAGAGAACCCCCCTCCCTTTTGGAAGATCTGAGCCCCTAATTAATAGGAACCCAGAAAAAGTAAAACAAAAGCCCTTTTTACAGAAAAAGAGGGAAAACCCATGAGTCCAAGAGGGTGGAATAATCTCCCAGCTCAACAAAACAAGTTTTTCAAAACAGAGGAAGGCTCTCTGATTCCATGTCCATTCCAGATCTCACATCTGAGATCCCCCGAGGCCTTTTCCTTCAACATAATCAAAACAGGAGACAACTAGCAGCATGGTGCCCATGCTAGGGAAACTAAAGTCTTCACAAAGTAAAATGTGGTCAGAGGTTTATATGTCAGAGGAGCTCACCATTTCACTTCTCCCACATGGGGGAGCTAAGCACCCACACTATTATGTTTCCTCCCCAATCAAGAATTGGTTTAATCCTGAACTAGTAGAGAACCAAATAGGGCTCTACACTAGCATAGCAGTGTCTGTGCATGGCTTCAAGCTTGATTTTTAGTGCTGTCCATGTCTATCTGTCATGCTGGAATGATAGTTACGTTCAACATGTTTTTTTTGTGTGTGTACCACAATCTATGCTCATATACGCTGTATGATCAATACTCATCACCCTGTGCTTGTGTGTGTGTGCTTTGTTGTTTTGATTCTTCTTATGGGTTTAGTTCAGTATTGATACAACATGAAAATGAAGTGCACACAGTTTGTGTGCAGCATGCGTGACGTGTCTAATTGCTACAGGCTGTTTTCTCTTTTGTTGCATAGTTTATTTTTTCTGTGCATTCTTCCTTTACTCTTTCTAAGTGTTACTGTTTCCAGCTGTTTTTTCTTTTGTTCTTGCCCTTGTAATACCCTCTCTAAAGGGCCTGACTCCTCCAGTGCATGCACACATACACTAGCATATAACCTGGAATGGAAAAGATGGCCTCTTTGGATGTGGGGCTGTACGTACATGCCTATAGGCATGCTTTCCACTTTTAATGTTATACCTAAACAAGCCTACCAAAAGAACCAATGACATCCCTCTCTACCTTATTATCATGTAGCCCAAAACCTTTTCTATACAACCTCTTGCAACCATGTGAAAATGCATAATCAATATTGTTAATTCACAACCTGAATATGTACCATAATGCCTTTACTTGATCACTAACTTATTATATTATAATACTTATGTACAATAATACTTATAACACTTATACGGGCTTATAATTCTTGTATGTACTTTTAATACTTATATGTACTATAATGCCTTTACTTTCTCACTAACTTCTTTATATAGCAACCAAAACCTGTATTTCTCTATTAATCGAAACATGTAAACCGTTGTGATGGCGAAATCGAATGACGGTATATAAAACTCGACAAATAAATAATACCTTGTATTGCTGAGGAAGATAAATCCATAATTGACTGTTTGCCCTTCAACTACACTATGAGATGCTGGTTCTCTGGTGGAAGGACCAACATGTGGACAGTCTCATCAGAGGCCCAGGGCCAGTTGCAGCACGAGTGAGGGGGGATTCGCTTATTCCTGGGGAGAAGCTCTTCTCAACCTCCAGCTCAATCCCTAAACTGGTTTTCTCTCTCTTTCCCTTCCTTTCTGTCTCTGTCTGCCCACCATTCAAACCTGGACCGATCTTTCCCCTCACACTCAATTCCTGGTCCTTTCTCTTTCTCTCCTACCCCATCCCCCTTCTATTTTTCATTCCCCTTATGGATGCAGCCAAACCACATGCTCCCAGAGGCAGCCTTATCAACCATCAAAACTGCCTTTGGAGCACATGTACAGCCTCAGAGACTCCGAAACAGCAGTAGTCCACTTCTCCCTGTTGGCACATGCATTAAGTCTTAAAGGAAGTGGCACATGCAAGTGCCATGACAGGGGGGGGGGGGGGGGGAAGCAGGTGGCAGGCTACCACAGGATCAGTACATGCCCATGCTCTTTGTGCCTCTCCTCTTCTGTTGAAGGGTTCTGTGCAAGCCAGCTTGTCTGTGCTGTATCAGCATTCTTGCGCCTGCCATAAAATTACCAGATTTTTTTGCAGGCAAAATCTAGGGCACGTGTTCCCATCATACTGGTGGTGAGCTCAGTGACAAAGCAGTTTAAAAGAGGTCTGGTGACATCTTCCATGGGAAATGTTTTATCAGCCTAGTCTCAAAATGTGTACCTTTCTGCTCTCTAAGTCTACACTCCCTTTTCCCAGGGCAGTCCCTGTTTAAGTAAGGGACTACCTTCAAGTACTGCAGAGGAAGGAAACACTGGCTGCAGTAGTCCCAGGTCAGGATTTTTCCAGCGATGGACAACTCAGGCTGTAAGGCCCAAGACGGTCTCACAAACAGCAACAAAAAGAAAAATCTTCACTCATAATGTATTGTTCCAAAACAAAGCATACACTGAAGAATAGTAAAGTGGCAGAAAACAAAAGAATCCATTCCAGATGTTTGGATTTTCCAAAATATACCGTTCAAAGTCCAGACAACAAAATACAAAAAAACCCCTTGCCTCCCTCACCTCTAAGAGCTTCCTAGAATAAGTACAGGTTCTACTGTAACAATCACAGATGCTTTGGGGCCCCTGCCAAGGACTGCAGTCCTTGGCAGGGGCCCCACTCTCTTTTCCTTGAGGTGGATGCCTCGCAGGGTAACTCTTCTGCACAAAATAGATTCAGCACAAAGCAGCAGAGCTCTAGCTCACTACAGAGATCCTTAATCACAAAAAGCAAAACATGCAGAGGGTCAGGCTTTCCTCTCCTAGGAAAGAGGCAAAAAGGAAATTCTGCCACTCTTCCACGACAGAGGGGAAAGCAGGCTCACACTTCTCCAGGAGAAGCAAGCCCGAGCCTTACTGCCTCTCTCTATTCTTCGCAGGACTTTGAACTCCCTCTAGTGTCCCATGAAGACACCTGTGCACATTTTGAGAAAAGGAAACCACTCTGGGGAGATGAAATTGTCATTCACTCACTGTTAGCTATAATCTCCTTGGTACACCTAATACTGGAAATTTTCACATGTTAGCTTAAGGCCTTATAACAATCATTCTTTAAGCTTTTCTTTAAAAAAAATAATAATAATGACCCAATTTAACTCATATGGAATATGTTCTGCCAAGAAAGGAAACAGACACCAGAAAAAGCTAAATCAGACAATCAAATTCAGTTTTTTTCTAAAACATTAATCCTCTCTCTGTGGGATATAAATGCAAACTATAATGCTTTAATTGGTTCCCAAGATTTTTACATTTGATTAATTTTCTCTTTCAGAAAATGAGTTTCCCAAACTTTGGTATCTAATTTTATTTTCTTCTTTACTCCCTCTTTTTTGTCAGCCTCTGTTCCACTTCTCACTATTTTGTTTTTCATGGTTTTTATTCTCTTCTCCTAGTTTCTTTAGTCTTCTGTTTTCCATTTCAGCTCTGTAGTTTGTTTCTTTGGGGGTTTTTTTTCTTTCAGTGAATTAATTTCTTTCCCTCTCTTCCTTTCTCCTTCTCTGACATCTCCATCTCTTCTTCCTGCTTGCTTCTCCTCTTTGACCCACAATTACTCCCTGCTTTTTCTCCTGTGTGCTGTCTCTTCTACTTCCCTGTTCCTCCCTCTCTTCTCTCCAAACCATTCCCCAAGCATTGTTTGTTTTCCATCTCATGCCCTTGCTGTTTATTCTCTCCTTCCTGCTGTCTCCCTCCTATGGCCCTGGTAGCTTTACTTTCCCTCCTGCTGCTTTCATCCTAGAGTCTCATATCTGTTCTTCCTTTCTTCTGCTGTCTTTACATTCCTAAAATCCTTGTTCCAGCTCTTTATCCTCCATCCTCTACTTCTCTTGTCTTACATCCTTTCCTTACTCTTTCAAAGCATCATATTTTGCTGCCCCTCCCCCCCCTTCCCCCAACACACACAATAACTCTTCTTTAGTTTTTTGAGAGTTGCAGGTTATATGGCCCAGATAAGCATCCCTCACCCCTCCTGAGTGCAATCACTTTGAACAGTACCTTGCGTTCCCTCGGACAGGCACAACCTTCAAGAACCACCAGCTCTTGTCTTTAAATTGCTTTGCATCTGTAAGGGGGACCTTAAATCTGCCCCCAGACTACTATGGCGGCAGTGACCTCTACAGGCACTCCCCAATGGGAAGTGACTCAGGTTAAATAAAATTCCTGTGCCCATATGAGTGGAACTGGAGTTGAAAGTGCCTTTCCAGCAGGAAGGTGCTGGTGGAGTCGATGCTTCTTCCTCTAGGAAGGTGCTTCTGGTGGGTCTTTCATCCGTTGGGAAAGGACCTGGAGTTGTGCGCTCTCTCAAGCAGAGGAGCAAGTGTTCCTGTCCTAGGAAGGTGGATGAGGCCCCAGGTCGGGGATGCCCAGGTCTTCAAGGATGGGAGGAATCTAAGGGCTCAAAAGAGGGTAGTCCTCCTGTGAAAGTTCTAAGTTCTGTAGACCCATGGAAGAGAAATTGCATCAGACAGAGAGAGCACCTTAAACACTTTGGAGAAAGAAGATTGTTCTTTCTGGAAGACTGCTTGACAGAGATGCTGACTGACAAAAGGGATCAGCCAGAAGCTCATCTGTTGTGAGAAGGGAGAGAAGTTACAGAGGGAGAGGAGAGTTGGTTCCAAACAAACACAAGTACATGGGGAAGAGATGAGAAGAGGGTCCCTGCCCCAGAAAGCTTACTTGTTAAGGGTGTACAGCTTTTTCCTAAAGAGGGAAACTGAAATTCATTTTTTGTACAGTTTGGTCTTTGTTGCCGTGTGGTGCCCTAGTGTTTGAGCTACCAATAATCTTTCGGAATTTGTTTTGCCTGCCATCAGTTTTGGAGCCAGTGTGGTGATTTTGACTGAGTTGATGAGCAAAATAGTCCCTGAAAGAAAACATCCTTAAGGCCTTGAAGATGAGATATTTTCCCCTTGTGCAGGAATATCCGGGAAGTTGTGGTGAACGCGCTAGGCCATGACACACCCAGTGATCCCCTGTGCCCAAGAGCTGATTGGGAAGGGGCCTATGCATCGAATGAGTGTATGAAGAAGCAGCTACATCATATATTGTTTTCCCACTCTGGTTTTGCTTACTTTCCTATTTCAGGTTTTAAATACATATATTTCAAGTACTTTGAATGACTTTGTGTCTGTACCTCTGATCAGACCTTTCTACTGTTCCTAAGGCACAGGTAGTAAAGTTGAGTTCCCCCTGGAACGAGAGTGTAAAAACGTTGAACTTTTTAAAGTCTTTCTTCTTGGCTATAATCACCCCATAACTGTTTGCTTTCAGTCCCTAATTGCCCCCACACTCTCCTCCTCCTGAAATTGGTAGTACTGCTGTCCACTTAGGGCCACATCCCAGGAATAACTTTATCCTGTCGGCAGGAGCCAGGGAGGTACAGTAAGGAAGTTGGATGAGGGGAAGGAAGAAGGAGGATTACTCCCAGTACCCACCATGATGGCAGGCGTGGGGACAACTCCCCATAAAAGAGACGCAGAAAGGTACCCCGCAGCTCCCACCATGGAACTAAATACCTAGAACCGGGAGAACAATAATGTAACAGTCTTTACATTTTATGAATATACTATTTGTTGTCATTTCTTCCAGGTATAGTTGTATGTCAGGTGATGGGTATGGTGCAGACGTGAGTATGGGCAAGTGATTCAGAGTCAGGTCTAGGCAGATGTGGACGTATGAAAGTTACGTGGTTAAACAGAGGTGGTTTTATAGCGCTGACAGACAGTGTCTAATAATTCTTCCTAGTGCTGCCAAGTGTAATTGTGATGAGAGTCTGAATGTGCTTGGAATATTGATTTGTGAGCGTACCTGCTGCCTGCTTTGGTCTGCATACGGTCCAGAGACCGCTTGAAATAATGCTTGTAAATAAGGTCTCTGTGTGAGCAGAGTGCAGGGTATGTACTGTATGTAAAAGCTTTAGTGCACATGACTGTACAGCGTGTATGTTGCTTGTGTGCACCGGAGAAAGAAGATGTGAGCATAAGGTCAGGTCAGAAAGGTGGGGGGAGTCAGTGAGAGTGGTAAGGGATTGCGTAGGATGGAGGGTCCGGCCAAGCCATCTCCTGCAGAACATCCCCTCTTATGGCAGATAAGAACCATAAGGCCTATCCAGCCTGTTTGATTTGCTTCCTTCTTCGATGCCATAAACCACACTTAATCTCTGGCTTTCCCTTTACAATTCAGGATCCTCTCTGTTTCTTCTGTGCCCTCTTGAACTCTGTTACAGTTTTTGCCTCCATTACCTCCATGGGGAGACCATTCCACGTATTCACCACTCTTTCTGGGAAGAAATATTTTCTGATATTACTCCTGATACCTCATACTATGACCTCTTGTTCTGGAACTCCCTTTCCACTGAAAAAATGTTACTTTCTGTGCATTACTAAATGTCTTTAGCATATGCCTTCTGTCTCTTTTTAAGCATCTTTCCCCAGAAGTGAGTGAAGCTGGTGTGGTTTTGTTTTGTTTTTTTTTGGCAGATTTTTTTCATTTCTTCTTCTCTTGTAATGTAATAGAGTAAAATAGCAGTCTTTGTTTAAGCAAGCTTTTGTATCTTTGCTATCAAAGGGGAAAAAGTGTCAAAATCACTCGCATGGACATTGATGGGAGGTGCACTAGGCAGCTATATCGGCAAGGATCCACTCAATGTCTGACAGACAGATTAGGGAAGTGCCCTGCCATGGATGCAAACTCTCATCCCCCCCGCCCCCACCCCCCAACTGTGCTTTTGGTGAATTGAAATATCTATGTGGCCATTCCTGAAAGTTTGGGAGTGCCTGTATTAATTCATTCCCATAAGATTAGCCTTCTTGGCTATTCTTCAATGTGGCATCTGTAATCACTCCTAGATTTTTCACAGTTGTAAAATTGAACTTTAGTCCATCAAGTTTAAACTGCTTCAACCCAAGGCAATTACATATGTGCTGATGATCCATCCAGATAAAGGCTAACATCTTTCCTTTGGAAGTCATATCATCAGGGCCGCTACAACTTTCTGTAGTGCCCTAGGCAGACCAACGTAACACCGCCCCCCCCCCCCCCCCCCCGAGTTGAATGTGCCCTCTGACAGTGGTAGTTATATAGAGTTATGGTCACCCTCTTACAGTGCTTTCTCTCTCTCTCTCTGTTGCACAAACCTAGCAAGTGCTCTATGACTTCTGTCACCTCCTTCTTTCACATTTTGATAATGGTGCACCCTGCTCACTGACGCCGCCCTAGGTGACCGCCTAGCCCTGACTAATAGTCACTCCGACCCTGCACATTATCGGGTTGTATCCTTAATCATCTCTCCCAAAATACGCCCCTGTATATTTGCCAAATAATCCCAGTTCTTTTCCAAACTGGAAAATACAGCAAACAAAATTCTATTAATAATAATAATTCCTTAATCGTGAAATAGCAAGTTCATTTTGTTGTCTGTCTGCTTTGTCATTCTGTATCATCAACAAATGTATTCTGAAGAAAAAAAAAAAAAACCAGAGGCATGGGGGATGTGGCATTGATTGTGGTTACTATTTCCATAAACCTTACAGCCCAAGAATGCATGAGAGAGTTACGTAAATTGCTCCACAATTCCTGTGGCCTTTGGGAGCATTGCATTCGTATGACTTCACCGCTGTGACCAGTTTGTGCTCTCAGCAGTATGCCCTGCAGGGGGGAAGTGGACCGATAACTTGCCATCTCTCTTTCTCTAGCTCTCCCATCTGTCTCTATTTTATTCACATCCTTTGGGCAGTATTGACAGCGAGCATGGTGACTGCACGCAGAATGATTTGATGCCACCCTCCAAAGTCTATGATTCTAATAATGTATCCCATTGCTGTTCTTTTGTGGAGAGAGAAAAGAGACAAAGTGAAATGCAGAGAAGGGAATAGCTTCCCCTTTCAAAGAAGCAGCAACTTTCTTTTAGACATGTCAGTAGTTGAGATAAACTGGAGATTACCATTTCTTGTTTAGCATGTCATAACAAGGTGTCAAATGAGTGAATTCAAATTGTCACGTGTATACATCACTGCAGCTAAAATGTAATAATTTAGCAGTTACCAGTTCTGGATTTGAAATAGTAATAATAGAAACAGTAACAAAAAAAACCGACAACAAAAGATCAGGGAATGAAAGAAGCCAGAAAAGGTAAAGCAAAGACTGTTAAAGGTAAGCCCCCCCTGTTCTATAGCAGGATCTCTGAATTCCTATAGGAGATGTTGCAAAAAGACAGCTGGAAGGAAAGCAGGACAAATTTATTCTTGGGGGAGCAAATGTCATAAAAATAGTAAAAAGCTCCAGAAGAATGGTTAAGGCACAATATAGATGAAGAGTCGGGAACTGTCAGGGACCCTGCTGCAGTCTCTGTACTGTTTCTGTAAGCATTTTGAAAACCATGCTGAACTCTGCCTAGGCTCCTTAGACTGCCAGCTGAAATTAGAGGGCACACAATGATTTTCCGTAACTCCTCAGACAGCTCAAACCTGAAGGAATGGTGTGAAATTCATACGTACAAATGTTCAAAATGAGACCCTAAAATACTTTGGAAGAAATTTCACCTGCTTTTCTAATCCCAAATTTTAAAAAATAATCAAATGGTCTTAATAATGAATGTAATAAACCTACTAATAGGTTAAAGATCATATAGATTAAATATACATATACAGTTAATGCAATGCATAGCCAGATATGGTATAGTGCACAAATGAAGTTTACAACAAATGCAACTATACAGAGCTGGCTTTTGGTTTCTGCCCTCAGAACAATCATGTAACTCTTTTAAGTAACAGTATGTCACATTTTCCAGAGGGCACCACTTCTCAGGATACTAAATGGAAAGCATTTGTGGAAACTTGTCATAAATAGCAACACACAACAAACATATCTTTGCTCTTTTGCTGTGTGCTGCCCGCTATGAAGATGGTACAGCATAGGAAAGCAATTTGAATCATGGGATTAATTTGTGGGTTACATTCAGTAGAAATAGGCAAATCAGTTAAAATCTGGACCATTCACTTCTCTTCCTGAATCTCTAGGACTGGATGGGAAGGGGAGCTTGATGCATCCCAGCAGAACCAGGAGCAAATATCGGACCAAGTATCTCAAGTTTAGGAAATTAGCAAAAATTGGGATATTCATATAGATATTTAATAATTAGATGATATTGGTCTATCAGTCTTCTAACTTTAGAATTATTGGAAGAGGATAGCTTAGTGGTCTTCCTTGTTAGAAGTATGGATAAGTGTATTGCAACATGTATTTTTATATGTGGTTTGGATTGTAAGTTTTATTTGTTTTTATATTTTGGTGTTTATGATTATGTATTTTTTATGTAAACTGCTTAGATCTTTAGTAGAAGTGGTATATCAAGTATAAATAAACAAACATAAATAAATAAACCATTTGTGGGCATTAAAAATGTTTCTGGGATAAAAGATCAAAATTTGACCTATTACTTCAGAAACACTGACCAGTCTTGCATGTCTCACTCTGAAGAATTTATTTATTTCACAAATTTAGATGCTGCCTAAATCCACAGCTCTAAACAGCATGCAAAATAGAACCATTCATAATAATAATATACAAAATACACAGCACAAATAAATGTTCACAAACCAAAATGGACTTCAAATCTCAGCACTGCAGATAGTAACCTCCTGTGATAGAGTACATAACAGAAAGCCTCAGACTGCCTTAAGGGATCGGCTCCAGCTATCTGGTCCGGTCCACCTTAAGACAGACAGGAATGGGATCCTTGGGTGGGGGTGTTTCCCTGAGGTAAGGGATAAAAAGATGAGGCCCTCAGAGAGATAAGGAGGCCACAGGAAGAAGAAGGAAGCTGTAATTAAGTGCTGTATCTGTTTTGGAAGTTTTCTTTTGCTTGTCAGTCTGCTGAGGTAAGCAGCCATTTTCTTCTGTTCTGTTACATAAATCTGTAAATAAACTGGTGAAAAGCAGAACAGACTCCAACCTGGTCTGTTCTCCAGCCTACCCCAGTCCCAGACCACTCCAAGGGCATCACATATGATGGTAGCAGTGGGATTAGCTGCTCTACGCGCTTGCACAGACAGGGACCCACCCTAGCAGAAAAAAACAATTTTTTTTTTTTTTGGGGGGGGGGGGGGCCCTGGCTACAGTGGCAGCTGCACAGGATTTTTTTTGTGGGAAGTGTGGTTTGTTTATTGGTACGGCTAAGGAGAGAAGCTCCGCCACAGTGAGGGAACAAAAGAAGTGAGTCAGAGCTGGAGAAGCAGGCTTTTCTTTTGTTTGTTTATTTCCCTGGAAAATGGAGCAGTTACTGCAAGCACTGGTGGAGGAACAGCAACAGCTCTGGGCAGCCGCTCAGACTCAGTGGGGCGGATTTTCAGAGCCCTGCTCGCCTAAATCCGCCCAAAACCGGGCGGAATTAGGCGAGCAGGGCCCTGCGCGCCGGTGAGCCTATTTTACATAGGCCTACCGGCGCGCGCAGAGCCCCGGGACTCGCCTAAGTTCCGGGGTTCTCTGAGGGGGCGTGTCGGGGGGCGGGCCCGGTCATTGCGGCGTTTCGGGGGCGTGTCGGCAGCATTTTGGGGCGGGTACGGGGGCGTGGCTACGGCCCAGGGCGGTCCGGGGGCGTGGCCGCGCCCTCCGTACCCGCCCCCAGGTCGCGGCCCGGCGCGCAGGAGGCCCGCTCGCGCGCGGGGATTTACTTCTCCCTCCGGGAGGCGTAAATCCCCGGAGAAAGGTAAGGGGGGGGGTGTAGACAGGGCCGGGCGGGTGGGTTAGGTAGAGGAAGGGAGGGGAAGGTGAGGGGAGGGCGTTAGAGGATTCCCTCCAAGGCCGCTCCGATTTCGGAGCGGCCTTGGAGGGAACGGGGGTAGGCTGCGCGGCTCGGCGCGCGCCGGCTATACAAAATCGATAGCCTTGCGCGCGCCAATCCAGGTTTTTAGCAGATACGCGCGGCTCCGCGCGTATCTACTAAAATCCAGTGTACTTTTGTTTGCGCCTGGAGCGCAAACAAAAGTAGGCCTATTCGCGGAGTCTGAAAATCCGCCCCAGTATGAGCAGCACCAGCAGCTACAGCTACAATTGCAGCAACACCTGGAAGCCCAAGCACAGCTTAACACCTAATTACTATGAAGGACACCAGCAGTAGGGGCCACTGGAGTAGACAACAGCATGGAACAGAGTCCACCTCCACTAACACTGGAAATCCGGTTGCCAAAGATGAGGCCCCAAGATGACCCAGAAGCATTCCTGGTCACCTTTGAGAGGGTAGAGGAGGCCATGGCCTGGCCTAGGTCCCAGTGGGCCATGAGAGTGGCCCCACATTTAACCGGTGAGGTCCAGGCCACATATCAGGCCCTTAACAACCAGCAATCCCACGACTATCAGGAGGTCAAGGCTGCCATATTTGATAGACTGGGACTGTCTAATTAGTCTTATCGGAAAAGTTTCCGGGGCTTAACCTTTACACCAGGAGAGAGGCCCCGGGTTCTGGCTCAGAGGTTAAAGGACCGGTGCTGGTGGTGGCTAGAACCCGATAAAAGGGGAGTCAAAGTGGTGGAGGCTGTCGTGGTGGAACAGTTTGTGGACATTCTCCTCGCTCAGGTGCATGAATGAGTGTGAAGGCAGACAGCAGTGACCCTGAAGAATGTGGTTTCCCTAGTAGAGCATTTTTGGATGCTGCAGACACAGGCCTTGGGCTCATTTCAGCAGAGAAGAATTCCCGAATAAAGGGCCTAGAGAGGGGAAGGAGAGAATCGAGGGGCAGAACCCTAAGCCGCTATATCAGCAAGAAGTGGAGAGTCTCCCTATCCCTCGAGACCCCGATAATGCATTAGAAGGGCCTGAGGGTGGAAGGAGTAAACGCCCAGAAGCAATGACACCCAAAGGGATCTGCTTGAACTGTGGAGAGAGGGGGCACTTTGCACGTGACTGCTATCGAGTGGAGAATGAATCTATGGATATCCATTTGGTGGCCCCTCACTCCTGCTTGTTTGTGGAATTCCCCGCTCGGGGTTTGCAACCTTCGTGGTTCCGGTGGAGCTACATGGCAACCCGACCCAAGCCCTAGTAGAATCATGAAGTGTAAAAACTCTCATTCGGAGGGAACTGGTCAAAAGAATACAGATTGATTATGAACAGTGACCCTCGCTTGCATACATGGAGACCAGAGACAATACCCGACCAGTCAGGTCCTGTTGAAGACTCCAGTGGGACAAGCTACAGTAGAAGTGGAAGTGCTATCCCCTGGATAGCATATCCTGTGATACTGGGATGAGATTATTCAGACTGGGACTCTCTGGACCCAGCTCATGAGAGGCCCAGATGACTCCAGCGAGGAAGAGACTTCATTTCTGGGGATCTTTCCGTTAGAAGACCCGGACTTGTATATTAATATTCCTAAGACACCCAAGCATTGTAGACAACATAGGCTAGAAAAGTATAATTATACCCAATGTTTAGAGGCAGCCGTGGAGTTAGACAGGGCTCCCCACCCCATAGGGGTTCCCTCAGACTGGACAGGTGAGGGAAACCCCGGGAATTTTAGGTGGGCCCAACAAGAAGATGGGACACTAAAAGGGGCCTGGGAGAATATACAGATGTTAGATGGGGAATTAGTCTCTGGGGTGGAGGGTCAAAAGCCAGTCCCCCCTTTTTTGTACTCAAGAAAAATCTAGTATACAGAGTAGCAAAAGGAAATCTGGAGGGCGAAACGTTTGAACAGCTTTTGGTCCCACAGATGATAATCAGCAAGTGTTACAGCTTGCCCTTAGTCATCTCTTGGGGGGTCACCTAGGGGAAGAGAAGACACGAGAAAAGATTCTAGCCTAGTTCTATTGGCCTGGCTTGTACTGACACGTTCAGGGCTACTGTCAGTCCTGCCCTACCTGTCAGCTGACCAGACCGGCGGCAATGTGCATAGCTCCCCTAGTGCCCATGCCAATTATAGAGACACCTTTTGAGAGGGTCGCTATGGACTTGGTAGGCCCCTTAGACAGGTCTAGCTGTGGAAACAAATATATCCTAGCCATTCTCAACTATGCGACCAGGTATCCAGAAGCTATTTCCCTATGAGATATGAAGACTCAAACAATAGCCACGGCCTTGGTGGAGGTGATTTCCCAGGTGAGGATAGAATGGATAAAAAAATAAATAATAAAAAGACTAAATCAGCAAAAATGGAGCACAAGTGAAAAACAGGCATTTCTGTGAGAAACATGAGCAGCCCAAGGCCAAGAAGCCAGTGAACAGAAAAAGTATATCTCAGATAAGACACTTGGCAACCTGTAACATTAGCCATAGTTTTAGAGAAGATTCAGTATTTTTCCATCTCTTATATGGAAGTCCCGGAAAAGAAAAAAATAGTAAAGCACTTTGCTGTCAATGATTGTATATAAGAAAGTTGTATGCCATGTATAATTTGAGTAGATTCTGGGACAAGTCGTTATTGGAACTGTCTCAAACTACTCCCGAGCATCGACTGTATTTCTCGCATTCTTAAACTGTCTCTTATTTCCTACTGTTACTTAATAAAAAGATAATTGCTTAGTTACAAGGCTGAGAAATTTCTTTACCAGCTATACAAACCCGAGAGGAATGGTCCTCGGGAGGTAAGCACAGAGAGAAAAGGTCCCCTGTGAAGGACTTTTACCTGGAGACACCTTCCCCGCAGATGAACACAGGTCGGGTTACCCAAAGAGATATTAACCGAGCAAGGGACCCTGTTTGTCTCTAAAGTGTTGAAGCAAGATTGTGCATTATTGCAGGTAAAAACCCTGCGAACATCAGTTTACCATCCACAAACTGATGGGCTTGTGGAGCGTTTTAACAAAACTCTCAAGCAGATATTGAGGAAGTTCATCACGGAAGATGGCAAGAATTGGGACTTACTCTTGCCTTATATATTGTTCACCATTTGGGAAGTCCCTCAAAGTTCGTCTGGGTTTTCACTGTTTGAATTATTGTATGGTAGAAGACCTGGGGAATTCTGGATGTGGTACAAGAGACCTGGAGGAGGAACCCAACTCCGGACATAATTTGGCCAACTATGTGATCAAGATGCAGAAACGACTATGGAGGGCAGGAGAGGTTGCCCGACTATGCCTGAAAAAGGCCCAGGCTACCCAAGCCCAGCAATATAACCAGTCCGCTGTTCATCGAGTCTTCCAGTCAGGAGACCGTGTACTAGTGTTACTACCATCTTCAAAAAGTAAATTGTTGTCCCGTTGGCAAGGTCCGAATGAGGTATTGGAGAAGATGGGCCTGGTGGATTATAAAGTGGCCCAACCCGACAAGTGGAAGAAGGCCCAGATCTTCCATGTGAATCTATTAAAAAAAATGGGTTGCTCTGACTTGCAGTCTGGTCCAAAAAAAAGACTTTGGTCCAGACGTTTCACAAACTTCTGGGCCCCAGATGACCCCATGTGCAGAAAGTGGACCTAGATAAACTGGTGACTTGGAATAAAGATATTTTTTCGACTATGACCAGGAGAACTCACTTAGCTTGTCACGACATTATTACAACCCCAGGAGTTACAGTTAAACAACGGCCCTACCAGATTCCTGAAGCTAGGAGGTAGGTTGTAGAAGCTGATGTGAAAGAAATTCTTCAACTTGGGGTAATAGAGGAATCCAATAGCGATTGGTCCTTGCCTATTGTACTGGAACCTAAACCGGATGGTAGTATCTGGTTCTGTATTGACTCTGGAAGGTCAATGAGGCTTTGAAGCTGGACGCATACCCAATGCCCTGCATGGATGAACTCACTGAATGCTTGGGAACTGCCCAGTTCATCTCCACGCTTGGGACACTGGGATACTGGCAAGTTCCCCTTACGCCAACTGCGAAGGAAAAGACGGCTTTCTCAACACCGCAAGGACACTTCCAGTTTATGGTCCTGCCGTTCAGACTTCATGGGGATCCAGCTACCTTCCAGCACTTGGTAGACCACTTGCTATGCCCACATCAGGGTTATGCAGCGGCCTATCTTGACGACATCATCATTTACAGTGGAGACTGGGAGACACACCTAAGGCAAATTCAGGCAGCACTTACAAGTCTACGAAGGGCTGGACTGACAGCCAACCCCAAGAAATGTAAATTAGGGAGTCAAGAAGTACAATATCTGGGATACTTCCTTGGGAGAGGAAAGGTCCACCCACAGGCGTGGAAAATAGAAGTAATTACCCGAGTACCAGTCCCACAGACAAAGTGTAAGATGAGAGCCTTTATAGGTCTCATCGGTTACTATTGACGGTTCATACCAAACTTTTCAGAAAAAGTGGAACCCCTCACATGCCTATTACAAAAGAGAGCCCCAGAAAAGGTTAGATGGTCTGCAGAGGCGGAGGAAGCTTCCAGGTTTTAGGAAAGTCATATGCTTGGAACCTGTTCTGCTAAGCCCGGACTTTACTAAGCACTTTATAGTACAGACAGATGCATGAGAGGTGGGGCTAGGAGCCATCTTCACACAAGAGAAAGGAGACCAGGAACACCCAGGAGCCTTTATTAACAGGAAGCTACAACCCTGAGAGAGACACTATTCTAGAGAAAGAGGCCTTAGCTGTCAAATGGGCCTTGGAGGCTTTTCGCTACTACCTACTGGGCTTCCAGTTCACGCTGGTAACAGATCACCAACCCCTTGTCTGGGTTGCTTGGAATAAGGAGTCCAATGGACGAGTAATGAGGTGGTTTCTGGCACTCCAACCATTTGACTTTAAAGTCCGACACAGAGCAGGGAAAGCAAACGCAAATGCTGACTTCCTTTCTAGGGAAGTCTCCCTTGTACAGGCAAGCACTCAACTAAGGAAGGTTGAGCTGAGGGGGAGGGAATGTGATAGAGTACATGACAGAAAGCCTCAGACTGCCTTAAGGGACTGGCTTCAGCTATCTGGTCTGGTCCACCTTAAGACAGACAGGAAGGGGATCCTCGGGTGGGGGTGTTTCCCTCAGGTAAGGGATAAAAAGGAGAGGCCCTGAGAGATGGAAGGAGGCCCCAGTAAGAAGAAAGAAGCTGTAATTAAGTGCTGTGTCTGTTTTGGAAGTTTTCTTTTGCTTGTCAGTCTGCTGAGGTAAGCAGCCATTTTCCTCTGTTCTGTTACATAAATCTGTAAATAAACTGGTGAAAAGCACAGAACAGACTCCAGCCTAGTCTGTTCTCTGGCCTACCCCAGTCCCAGACTGCTCCAAGGGTATCACACCCCCCTCACAGACTCCTCCTAACTAGGCAAATGCATGCTGGAAAAAAAATGTCTTAACCATCTCCATAACAGTTTTCGTGCAGGTTACAAAATGCAAACATTCCAGTAGCAAAGTCCACAAAAATGGCCTGGCTACTGAAAAAGCCTTTTGGTTCCTCTCAACCAGACATGTGTGACAGAGAAAAGGAACATCTAAGAGCCCCCTCTGCAAAGATCTAAGTGAATGTGTAGGACTGTACATGCGCATCATCACATTCATTCAAGAAAATTAGCTTGTGCTCAACATTTTCTCAACTAGCATGGCAGTCTTATATTTGACTCGCCATTCTATTGGTAACCAGTGCAGTTCTATCAAAATGGGAGTGAGATTGCTCTTACATCCTGGCCTGATATCAATTGTACAACAGAGTTTTGTAAAATCTGAAGTCTGTAAGGCAACTGCAGGCAGGCCAATAAAGATCACATTGCCATAATCTAAGCTAGGTAGCAATAAACCTTGTATCACATGGCAGAAATCAGATCTTTGTCTGGCAAAGAGTCTTTAACTTGTATTAACCATGAAACATCTGAGTATATCCTTGTCAAAGAGGATTGCATTCTTGATTTTATTTTGATTACCCACCTTTCTAAACCCAAGCTTAAGACAGTTTACACTTAAAGTAAAGAATATATGTTCCTTACAATCTAAGGGCCTGCTTTACCCCGATAGACACAGAACAAGAAATAGGTAGCCCTTAGTATATCTTGCCCTAAGTTTGTACCTGAGGCAATGGAGAGAGACGTGACTTGCCCAAGATCAGAAGAAGCATCAGTGGGAGAAGTGGGATTGGAATTCTCCCTTCCCTGGTTCTCAACCTGCTCTTCTAAGCACTAGGTTACACCTCCACTCCTTCTCCCCTTCACTCTGATAATGTCCCACAGGCAAAGTCAGTTGTGACTCCTTATCAGGGATGACATTTGACACATTTGCCCGCTCTGCCTCTCAAAGTAATTCAATAAGATCCTGAACATTCATGGGTTCAGCCTCTAATTTCTGGAATTCTCTCCCTGCCTCTGTTCCCACTCCCTACCCCCAGCCTGCAAGAGACCACAAAATACATGGTGTTCCTTTGCCACCTGACTTTACAGCCAGCTAAGCCACAAACTGAACATCCCATCTCCCGCTGGCTCATAAAAAGCAACAGACTGGCTAACTCTAAACATTACAGATTCTACTCCCAACCAAGGACTTATATCCTATCCTTGATGCTCAGCCCTCTCCTCAACTCTATCTCCCTAGCTCTGTTTTCTAGTAGTACTGATGTGTATTGGTTATACAGAATTTATCGGTATCTGTTTCATTTGCATTCAACTTTTTTGGTTTCTTAGATTTTAATTTTTAAAATGATTTCCATATGCAACACATTACCTTCATCTATGTATTTGTAAACCACTTTGAAGTGGCAGCCTAGTCATGAAAGGGAGAACTGAAGTCCAAAAATTAAAATAATTTAAACAGGGGTACATCCGACTCACCATTACTTAGTGCCATATGAAGAGGGTTGTGAGCAGTAGCTTTAAGGCGGGGGTAGCCAACTCCATTCCTCGAGAGCCACAAACAGGCCTGATTTTCAGGATATCCACCATGAATATGCATGAGATAGATTTGCATGCACTAGTGGAGGAGGAGTTGCCCACCCCCTGCTCTAGGGTGCAGACTGACACCATCAATCGTACCTGTCTTGATCAAAAGGCAAATAAGACTACCTTGGACCCTAGGCAATACTATTAGAAAGACCCTGAGGGGGGGGGGGGGTTAATGAAATCTGAGTTATATGTCTGTTTTGAAACATAACACTGTATGCTAAGATTTGTGATGTTAGATCAAACGTTATGTAACAGTTTATTCCAATTGTTTAAAAAATGGAAGAGAAATATACATAACATATCATGCTAACAGCGAACCATGTAACAGCACAGACACACATTAAAGAAAGAAATTCCACGCGTAGCAAACAAGCATAGAAAAAAAAACAAAACCTCTGTTGGATAGCATCTCAGTGCTGCATGACCCCAGGCCTATAAATCTCCATTAAATCAGTCTGAGTGGTGTGAGTGTTGGGGCAGAGCTGCCAGAAATAGCTCTCTTCCTGCAAGATGTAGAAAAGATTACAACAGAGATGAGGTGGAGGAGGGAGAGGCGACTCATAAAAGTCCCATTTGTTGGAAGGCTAAAAGGAAGTGAAGGCAGCTCTGGCACACGTGTCCACGGTGCTAAATTAACTGTTAATACAAATAATCAAAGTGTAAGGCCCATCAAGGCACTGGCGCCAGCAGATCAGGGGAGAGGCTGGGTCAGCACTGCCTCCAGAGCCGGTCTAGCAGGTGGAGGCCAACCAGGGACTTGACAGGATGGAAGTGTTTACAGAACACATTGACCCACTGACAGAGGAAAACACCGCTGCACTCCCGCCTTCCAGCTATTGTGTGCAAAAAAAAGAAGAGGATTTTTTTTTTTCTGTGTTTATGTGCATGTATTATTTTCTAACTAACCGAAGTACAAACTTAAATACAACAGGATAAGTCAATAGTGCTTAACCTTATTTGGCAATAATGGGAAACACAAAGAACTATCAAAGGTCATAAGGGAATTTATAATAGTATTCTGCGTGAAAAACACAGTTCTTCCAAAATGGCTTTTACTGAAAGCCTTGTCCATCGTTCTCCATTTCTTCGTGTTGCAGCCATCCCAAACTTCTGTTCGTTTTGCAGCCTCACCCTCAGGGGTTAAAAAATTCCTCTGGGGCTCCTTAGTTTCCTTCTAATGAGTGTCCTCATCTTATCATAGTCTCCCTTTTCAAAGTTATATGTTATTGCAGTAGGGATTTTTATTTTTCGTGCTCCGGTGACTGTCTCAGTTTGATTGCATTATGATCACTCTTGCCAAGTGTCTCCACCACTGTTGCCTCTTGCACCAAGCAGATCTTGTATTCCAGTGAGAACAAGATCTAAAAGCAGCACCCTCCCTGCCCCACACTAATTGATGCCAGGACCGCAGCTCCATGAAGAAGTCATTTATAGTGTCTATGAACGTAATCTCCTTGTCATGCCCCACTGAGACATTCACCCCATCAGTGTCAGGGTAATTGAAGTCCCATTGTTATTCTGTTTCCACATTTAGTAGCCTGTCTAATCTCTCCTAGCATTTCATTGTCTGTTTCACAATCCTGTTTAGATGGGTGGTAGAACACCCCCAGTGCTATATTCCTCCTTCTTCTGTATGGAATTTCTGTCCATAAATATTCCAGATTACAATTCATTTCTTGCAAAATCTGTCTTTTACTTGATTCTATCAAATCCTTGACATATAATGCCATGCCATCACCACTTCTATTTGCTCTATCATGTCAATATGTTATGTAGCCTAGTATTATTGTATCCCATTGTTTGTCATTTTTCCAGCAGGTCTCTGGGATTACTATTATGTCAATGTCTTTCTCTAGTGCCATATAATCTAATTCTACATCTTATTTTTCAGACTTCTAGCATTTGCATATAGTCATCTAAATGTATTCTTTTCCATATGTCTCTTACAAGTAGTTGATTCAGTTTTATCCACAACCTCATAGTCATGACAATCTAATTTCCCTTTTTTTAAAAGAGGTATCCTTGGTGGAAACTCTGCTCTGAACCATGTGCTCCTGAATGACTGAATTTAATTTGAAAGCTGCTCTATTTCTTTTTTAATTGTTAGCACCAGATTCCAGTTACAGAGAAACCCATTCCACCAGAATAGGCTCTTTATCTCCAAAAAGATCCCAGTTCCTAATGAATCTAAAGCCTTCCTTTCTGCACCATTTTCTCATCTACAACTTGAGAGCCCGGAGCTCCACCTGCCTTGGGGGCAGGGCCCGTGCTTCCATTGGGCAAACTAGGCAGTTGCCTAGAGCTCCAAAAAATCCTGCCAGCATGAGGCCCCGAGGACGAGAGCCAATACTGCTAGAGAAGGGAGTGCTGTTCTGGAGCTACTGCCAATAGGTAACCTGGGGATGGGAGGTGCATGACCAAAGGTTCGCCTAGCGTGTCAAATTCTCTTGCACCGTCGCTGCTCGGGGTTCCTGTAAGTGGAACTAGTAGTATTTCTGAGAAAACTAATCTGGAAGTTCTGGATTTTTGCCTGCTACTTAGAAGCCTAAAATAAACCTCTAGGACCTCCCTCCTGCATATCCTATGTCATTGGTACCGACATGGATCACGACAGCTGGCTCCACCCCAGTACTATCTAAAATCCTATCTAGGCAATGTGTAAAGTCCGCTGCCTCTGCAGCAAGCAGGCAAGTTATTAAGCAATTCTCCTGGCCATCAGGTACCCAGCTATCTATATTCCTAATGATAGAATCACTAACATCAATGGCAGTGTTATCCCTGCCCTCCTGGATACACTGCTGTTAAGATGCATCCGCTGTGCAAGAGAATAACACATTACCTGGGGGGGAGGGCATACAATATCTGATCTTCCCTCTAAAGAACTGATGCAATGCTGATATGGTAGCGAGCTGATAAGTTTTCAATTACATGCTAATCAGCTCATAAATAGGCTGTATGGTTCTAATCAAATATTGGAGCTTGCCTGAAAATTTTCAAGCCGAGTTATTTGAGAAAAAGTTAGCTACATCTCAGGTAGTGTAGCTCACTTTCTCCAGGATCCTTGGGATGTTAGCACCTTTAGAGAGTATAGATGTTAGCACCTATAGAGAGTGCTCTGTCTTTCTACCCTAGACCACTAGAGAAAAATGTAGATCCACAGGGGGACTGGATCGCCATTGATTTTTTTTCGTGAAAAATTGGTTTTCGGGTTAGTGCGCACTAACTAACAAAAAATAGCAAAAAGTAGCGCCCGAAAAATGATTTTTACGAAAATTCGGGGGGAAAAGTGATCCATTTCTTTTTTTAGCCGATATATAATGAATTTAGAAATATTGTATGATATTTCAATTCGTTATAAAAACGATTCACATCTCTAATGTTTTGTACTGGGAGGGACCTACTTCAAGGCTTTTTTTTTGGGCAATTTGAAACTTTTTGCTGTATCAGCATTCTGCTGGGTTGGATGAGAGAGGTGGTCTCTATAGATCTTTCACTGATTTTTACACTCCAACGAGGGAAGAACTATGTGCTGAACTGGCCTCTTAAAAAGATGGTGGCCCGGGGAAAGAGATGTTGCTACTTCTCCTCCTCTTCCAAGAATGTCAACAAGCTAAGGTACGTGGTGATGCTCCCAGGGCACTGATTTAAAGCAGCCACAATACCCAGTAAGAGTCCACCTCGGCCCCTGGTTAAAAATTCCTTGGTAATCCTCAGGTGAAACTTATACCCTTCCCCACACCTCCACCTGGTCTTTAATTATTTAAAAATCAGTGCTTAAGCCCTGCCCCCTGCTTCAAGCCCCACCCCTTAGCCAAAAAAAGTGGCACCTTTCAGAAAGTAGACCTTAAGAATTCTCAGGCTCACACCTAAATTAATATGGCCTAGAGTGATCCCCACTTTCTCTTACCTTGCCAGAGTTAATTTTCCAAATGGTATCAGCTGGTCCCATTGGGATAAAGGAGCACTTTGGGTCAATTGGCAATATTTTGAAAGATGGTGGCAATGGGGCAAATGTGAGTGAGAATTACTCCTGCACCCTTTAAACCACAAGGATTTAGGAGTAAACCTTGGAATAGTTCTGTGGGTGGAGGTGGGCTTTTTGAAGGGGTACATTTTACATATGTGTAGTTTGCTTAGTTTGCAGGGGCAGGCATTTGGGAGGTATAGTAGTGGGGGGAAAGATGATCTCAACACAAGCCCAGAGAATTTGGGGGGCACTGTTGTCTCTAAGTCCCCCCAAATTATGACAATGAATTTTTGGTTAAGGGGTGGGTCTTGAAGCACAGGGCAGGGCTTAAGTGCTGCTAGCCTATTTTACAATTTATGGGCTGGGTAGAGGGGTAGAGGCTTGCAGTCTTCCCCCCCACCCCCCCACCCCCCCCCCCCCCCCCCCACCGATCAGCAGCCACAACTCCTCCATCTTGAAATTCACTTGCCTTTATCTTTAAATAGTGTGCAAGCTAAAAAGTTAACATCTGGTCCGAGTTAGGTATTAAATTTTAGATATTAGTAGGCTCTCTACCACAGTAATGCCTACAATTTAATACCTAATTTAGACCAGGTGTTAACTTTTTAGCTGGCACACCATTTAAAAGGCTTAGATAACAGCATGCACTGTGAGTTTCAAGTTTGGAGGAGTTGTAGCTACTGCAGAAGGAAAAGTTTTTGGAGGAGTTGAGAAAAGGACAGGAAAGGGATGGCGAGTGCTAGAGAGAGAGAGAAGACTACAGAGACAAAGGAATGAAATTAAATGAAATCAGCTTAAGATTTTGCAGGCCTGCAAGGACTGAATGGAAGCTGGAGTAATTGGTTTGATTCAATTCTATCACTTGAGTATTCAGTGATTGCTCACAACAAATTACAGTAAAAATAACGAAAAGTGTGAAAAAAACCCCCAAAAAGGCATCTCAAACACATCAGCACTTACAGACCCAAAGACCTAATCAACATAACACTTAACTGAAACAACATAACATCCAAAGACGAGCATGTCACATATTAATAATCATAGAAAATATGATATAAAACATATCAGAGTATCAAAAAAAACCTTTACAGTCACAATTCTTCCCAGCACATTCTAGATGTATTTAAAAAATGATTGATATTAATCACATCACAAGTTAACAATGTACTTAGTTCTTCGTTAAAATGAGAATTCACCATTTCTCAGAAAGCAGCTTCCCATAGTATATGATGTCATCTCACTATGGGCCTGAGTCATCAAGTCATTTTCCCATGGACACAAAATGGGAGAAATGCCTTAGTGAATCAGGCCCTTAAATAGCCTAAAATCATAGCTAAAATGCCTGAGCAAAAAGCCATGACTTAAGCAGGTGTCTAACCAAAAATTGGAGGCTAGGTGAAAAAGGGTCTAGGGAGGGTGACAGGTCCAGGAAAATGTCAAAATAGGGACATACCTTACCTTGAAAGGGAGGTGAAGAGGCACAACATGGGGCCAAATTAAAAAGAACCTAATAAAGGCAACACATCTTTATGCAAGATAAGTCAATAAAAGTAAGAGGAAAAGGAAACAAATATGGTTCTCCACAGAGGTGGCTGTCAAAATAAAGGCAAAAAGATCAGTGTTCAAAAAGTCCCCAGGAGCTAAAAAAAAAAAAAAGAGGAACCCAGGGAAGAATATCTGGAGAAGCTGAAAGAAATCAGGATAGCAATAACTCAAGTGGAAGAAAGCATCAACAAAGAGGTTAAGCGAAGTGACAAAATATTTTTCAGATATATCAGAAAAAGGAAGAAGGCCAGAAGTATTGTAAAATTCAAAGGAGGCAAGAAGCAATGTGTGGAGAAAGGTGAGGCAGTGTCAGAAATATTAAGCAAATACATCAGGTTGAGGTTCACTAAAGAAGACCTCAGAAGAGGACCCATGCCGGTTGGCAAAAGTATAGATGGGAGCCCATTTACAGAAGAAGACAATGGAGTGGAGATTGTAAAACTGAAAGTGGACTGGGCCTGATGAGATATATCCCAGGATACTAAGGGAGCTCAAAGAAGTACTGGTGAGGCCACTGAAGGCCATGTTCAATAAATCCTTGGAAACAGGAGTGATGCCGCAAGATTTGAGAAGGGCAGTTGTGGTCCCACTTCACAAAAGTGGTAGGAGAGAGGAGGATGGATTTATTTATTTATTTGTTTGCTGACTCACATTTATATGCCACCAATACCAAGGTGGTTTACAACAAAACATACATTGTACTTCACACATTTTAAAACAGAAACAAACTAGCACTCTGCCACTACAAATTCATCGGTCGGTAATTGAAAAGGCTTGCCTGAATAAGAATTGCTTTTAATAAAGTCCTAAATGTCCTTGTGCACTCCATGGATCTTAACTCTAGAAGCAGAGAATTCCAAAATGTGGGTGCAGCTATTGAAAAGGCACTCGCTCTTGTGCCTGCAAGCTTCACCTGTCTGGTCATAGGCACATCTAAGTGCTCTCTGTGAAGAGTGAAGAGTCCTAGTTGGGTTATAAATCAGCAACATGGTGTTTATCCAGGGGAGTAAGTTAATGGCAAGTATCTTATGAGCTAGAAAGGAAATTTTGTATTTAAGACTCCACTGAGCTGGAAGCCAGGGAAGGTCAAAGAAAGCAGGAGTAATATGAGCTTTTTCATTAAGGCCAGTAATGAGATGGGCTGTGGCATTCTGCAGGAGTTGCTGTGAACTAGCTACAATCCAGTGGGTTACAGGATCTGAGGCAAAATGGTTTTTGCCAGAGGGAGGTTATGTCAAATGAATCAAGTTTTTTGATTGGGTGACTAGAGAATTAGAACAAGGAAGAGCACGCTGCTTGGATTTCAACAAAGCTTTTGAATCAGTACTGCATAGGAGGCTCACAAATAAAATATGAAGCCTGGGAGTGGGTCCCAAGGTGGTGGAATGGATCTCAAATTGATTGACTACCGACAAGAGTGTATGGTGAGAAATGGAGAGAATGGTGATAAATAGGAATATGCACTTGTTTCAAATGACAGACAATGTAATTTTCAAAGCAAAACAATAGGAAAAAGACACAATAGAAAAAGCACACAAAAACAGAAACAATAGAAAAAACCCACAATTTTTTTTATTTTTCCTTCTATTATTTTCAGTGCACACTATTCAGAATAGTGTGCACTATTTCCAAAACCTATAAAAACGCCACTAAATGTTTTGGCCTGCACACCCCTAGGGATAAGTGGAGTGCCTCAAGGATTGGTTCTTTGACCGGTTCTGTTCAATATCTTTGTGAGTGATATTACAGAGAGGTTAGAAGGTAAAGTTTGTCATTTTGTTGATGACACTAAGATCTGCCACAGTGAATGCATCTGAAGGATTAAAGAAAATGAAATTGAACTAAGAAAACTCAAGGGGTATGATTCAATGTCAGAAATGTCAGAGTCATGCATTTGGGGTGCAGTAATCCAAAAGAGCTGTATAGGATTGGAGTGTGGGGGGGGGGGGGGGGGGTCTGGTGTGCCTGAACTAGGTGAGAGTCCTTGACATGATAGTGTCTGATGAGCTCAACTAGTGAAACGTACTCACCCACCTCCCCCCCTCCCCGGTGTGTGTGTCCTGCATGGGTGGGGGACATAAACTCATTTTTAAGTTCTTTGAGGCAGGAACTCTGCCTAGCTCTTTTCTTTGCCCCTTTCCCCAGGGAGTGAATCTTGCCCTAGTCCCCTAGTTATAGCAGGATCCATCCATTCAGCTACCTCATAGAGGAGGAGCTGTAAAATGGTATTCCCTCTAGCTAGTTGTTTTTCCTACAGGGACTAGATGACATCTAGTGGTCAACATCCGCTTATTGTGCTTTGTTCTTTCAGGCCAATTAAATAAAATGTGCGGGAGAGCCAGCGCTCCGAGTTGAGTGCTCACTCTTCTGACGCGCGCCTAGGAACCTCTCCTGAGCACATGATTCTCTATTCAAATGAGGCCGGGCACTAGTAAGAAGGCGCTAGGGACAATATCAGATCCATAGCGCCTCCTTATTAGCAGAAGTGAAGGCTGTCAGCAAGTCTGACAACCGATGCTTAATTTTACCCGCGTCTGTTTTCAAACCCGCTGACAGCCACGGGTTCGGTAAATGGATGTCGGCTATGATATTAAGTCGGAGTTTTTTCTGCTTTTCTGTCCACTTTTCCCAGGCATCAATTTCTGAGAGTAAAATGTGCAGCTTGGATGCACATTTTGCTTTCAGTAATCAGAGCGAATAACTAATTGGCTCATCAACATGCATCTGCATGTAATGAGCGCTATTAGTTTCAAGGGGGTAATAGGAGCACGTCGAAAACGTGCATCTAAATGGGTGTTAAACGGTGCACTCGGCTGAGCGCACTATACTATATTGGTCTATTTGTGTGTACCTTTGTGGTTATGGATAAGATGGCCTGCCTGCATTGTAACTGTTGTTCAGTGGGCCAGTTGTGGTAGGCTGTTGTGGGCCAGTTGTGGTAGGCCACAAAGGCCTAAATGTAATAATGGCTTATGTCACATATCCTTTATCTGTGTGGGGTTATTGCAAAGAATAAAAGTGAAATTGTTTTGTTATGACAAATGTGTGCCAATAAAAAGGCAATTTATTTTTCTATAATCTGTGGTCTGGTGTGGTTTATTTTATTGTTCAAGAGGTAAATATTCAGTGCCATTTAAAAAGAAAAATTGTGCATTTCCCATTCTAAATTGTTGCACTCATCGGCCTCCCCATGCGCCTCCCGACGCAGCTCCGCCAGAGCGCTGCTTCCCAGGCATCCCCCGACGAGCCGCGACTCTCGGCCGACTCTTCTCCTGGGCCGGGCCTTCCTGGGCGTGCTAGATGCTGACACTTCCTCAACCAACCTGCCTCTTTTTTTACGCGTGTGTGACTGGGCCCACATCTTAAAGGGCCAGCAGCAGGAACTTCCGGGGCCTCTCCCTGATAACATCATCAGCTCGGGCCTATTTAGGTCACTTCTTCTGTCCCTCCGTGACTTGGCAACAAGTTCCTTCGTGCCTGTGTGCTCCTAGCTGGGATCCTGCTTAGCTTCGCCCACATATCCTGTTCCTGTCTTCCAAGTGCCTGTTCCTGTTTTCCAAGTGCCTGTTCCTGTCCTTCAGCACTGTTCCAGCTCCTGTTCCTTCTCCCTCGGACGGATCTCCCTGGCTTTGACTTCAGACCAGACCTCACACTTCTTGCTTACCACCTGCCCTGAACTTCGGATCCATCCTCACGCTTCTTGCTCACTGCCTGCCCAGGACTCGGATCGTCACTCGTCAGAGCTTCATCACAGGGGCCAACCTAAGTCCAGCTGGCTCCCGGAACCCAAGGGCTCAACCTGCGGGGGACAGGGTTGGTAGTGGTGAAGCCTCAGCCAACCAGCCCCTGTCGTCCACCAGCCTCGCCTCCTGATGTTGAGAACCTGTGGTTGGTCTTCCTCCCAGGTGGCGTCAATCCCAACTCGGGCCAAGGGTCCACAACCTACATCGAGGTTCCAACATAAATGGTGTATTTGTCATTTTGCCCATTCTTCTCCAGCTCACAGTTAGAGCTGGAAAAGAAAGGGCAAGGTGGCTGAGGCCTTTTCTACACTTGTGAGTTTTCCATCTAAATGGCAATACTGCCATCTTGCTCTTTCTTCTCCAGCTCTAACTGTGGCAGGGCAGATTTGGGTGAATAACTGACACAGCTCACTACAATATTAGGAGTTAGCCAGATATGTTAGCCTAAACCTCGATGTGTACCAGAACCAGAACAGGCATACCAGCTATATTCCAAAAAATATGTGATAAAGTAGAGATGTGAAGGTATGCACAAACATTTCACATTATGTGGCCATACTGGCCCAACGAGGCATTCCCCCTTCCTCCCACCCAAGGTCCCAAGCTATGATCTGCACCTCTCCCTAACCCCCTCCATCTTTAGTAAATAAAAGATGGTGCTGGTTTCTCACACCTCCTAACCCCACTCTTGCCTGCCTGCTCCTTGATCAAGCAACGTATTAATATTGCCTAAAGCAATAATGGATAATCCCAGACGTCTCTCCCTTCAAGCAAGTCCGTTATAATCCTCTCTAAGCCCCCTATTAGCCCTTCTATTTCTGTTGGAGTCATCCCCCAGTTTTATAATATGTTGTCATATGATAAGCTATGTTCCCTTATTCAAATATGTAATGTGCTGTATGATTTTGTTCTTCTCATCTATGTATGTTCATAATGTACCCCGCCCTGAACGTAGGAAGGGCAGGTAATAAATGCTTTTAAATAAAATAAATAAAATAAGGGCCTGGAACTTCTGAAGTTGCTAGGGGAAACATACTGGAAGCATTAGATTCCATGGTAGCTCTTCTATCAATACAAGAAGAAGCAGCCCCAGGTTCTGCTAGGCTGAAATAGCAATCTAGGTTACAGATTTTTCAGCCAGAGGGTACCAGGAGAGGAAACGAGGAAAAGGGTGCAGGGGAAGATGAGGGGAAGGGGGCCCTGGAGGCAATATCATTATTATGTTTTATGGAAATTCATTTGCTGGAAGGCACAAAAACATAATAATGCTGCCACCATATGCATTCAGAGCACACCAGAGGACCCATATAGCAAACAGGCAGCAATCTTCACCATATGCAGTACATGAAAAGCAATAGGAGGCCTTTACAGAAAGAGCAGTTCTGTGCCTAAGGTGTTGCTAAGGTAACACATGCATCCTTCTTCTCCACTAAAGTGCCTTGTATGGCTCCTCTCACCCTTATTTCCATTTCCCTCAGCACACAGAGGCTATCCTCCCATGAAAAGCCCAAATACAACTAAGTCTTGGGGAACAATATGCACAATTTGGAGCACCCACACAGTGGTCAGCTTCTACATTTTCCTAACTTGGCTACATCTAAGGCCGGTGTTAGCTTTTTTTGCTGCCCTATGCGAACAATTACTGTGCTGCCCCCTCAGCCCCCAGTTCATTCATCTCCCTCTAGTAATCAACATTTTAATATCTGACATACCCTCCCTACCCCCTCTCTTCTGGATCCTGTGGCCAGTGCAAGGGTATTAGATGTCATAGGTGAATTTTAAAAGCCCATTGATTCACACACACACAATTAAAAATTATGCATTTATAATAACGGATTTTACATTAAGAAGAGCATTCTGGGTATAGTTTTCTGAGGTAAAAATATCACTTACAACACCCTGTATATTATATTTACATGCACTGATGTGGTGACAACCAGAAAACCCTGCAAAAGTACCTGTATGGTATTTGGCTTATTGTAATGTGTTTTGGATGTGGGCTTGACCTTCAGAAAGCCTTGAATATACAATTATAATATAGTAAACCTCCCATACCAAAACAGCGCTAACTGCCAGCACTCAAACAATAGCAATCTTGCCAATGAAAAAGTAACACTGCAAATATAAACCAGCTCCTAAAATACCAATATACCTCCTATTAGAAAAACAGAACAAGCCAGGCTGCTATAAATCCCTATACAGAAGTTAAATGTTAGCAGAATACCTCACAATGCAGAACACAGACAGTCCATTACTAAATTAAAAAGTCCATCACAGAATAAAAAGTATCGAAATGTGCAGACAAAAATTGAACTGGAAACTGCAACAAGGCACATTCTGTATACAGTTTCAACAATAAAAGATCACCATTATTCATAAAACATAAAACAATAAAATCAAGAAATATATACATCAATCATATTAGTAAAACCATATTAATAATGGAAAAAAATATTTCAAGAAGGCTGCAGAATAAACATCCAGTAATTAAAAACTCATATAAATAGTTTTTTCAATTTCCCAAACACCAGTAAAATATTTCAAAACAGCAGACACATCAAACAACACCCAATAATTAAAATTAATAAAGATAAAAATAAAATATCCCGCTCTTCATACCTGGGAACGTTTGGTTTCTAGTCACCCTGAGATTATTGTGGATTAGTGAGGGAGGGAGGACACACAAACTTTCTTCTCTTTCTCTCTCTCTCTCATATACATGCAGACATTTTCTTTCTTTCATACATATTCTTGCTCACACACTCAAACTTCCTCTCTCAGATGCACACAGTCCCTCTCTCCCATGTGCGCGCACACACACACACACACATGCTCTCTCTCATACATACGTTCACACACACAAACGCTCTTTCTTGCTCGCATACTCCCACACATTCATACTACCTCTCTAACGTGCTCCTTCTGTCTTACAAACACACATGCACCTCCTTTCTCATAGACACACACACACACACACACATACACACACACAAACACACACATACATGCTCCCTTGCTTACAGACACACACACACACATATATGCTCTCAAACACACAAGGGCTTCATCTTCTTTTCTTCCACTTGCTCCACCGACAGCCTTGGACCCACCTCTTCACTTTGGCCTCTATCGGGTCAGGATAACAATGTGACTTCCACTCTTCTTTGACTGCTGGTAAGATGGGGTCTGCTGGCAGCCTGCAACCTCTTCTCTGCTTAGACTAGCAGTGGACGGAATTGGGTCTACCAATGACCCACAGCCTCACTACCTCGGCTCTTTCCCTCACTTCTCATCCCCTACCCTCACTACCTCAGCTCTTCCTCCCCTTTCCCCTCACTATACTGATTTTTCTCCCACTTTTCATCCCCTTCCCACCCTCCCTCCCTCATGATATTCCCCCTTCTCACACTACCTCAGTTCTTTCCCCATCCCTGACCCTCTAGAGATTCTTCTCCCCTCTTAGTGAGTCACTACCTCAGCTTTTTCCCCTTCCTTTAGAGGCTCTTTCTTCCCCTCTTCTCACCCCATCCTATGCTTTCCCCACTTTCTTCCTGCCCGCTCTCTATGCCCTTCCCCACATTCCCCACCTTCTCACCCAGTCACTTCCAGCCTCTTAGTTCTCCCCAAGCTCTTCCTCCTCCCACTTCCTGGTGCAGCTTATTACAGTCAGGATTCCCCCTCCTTTCTGTGTGAGCAGGCAGCAGGAGCAGGGAAGCAGACAAAGTAAAGAAAAGGCCGGCAGACCACCAGTGGCAAAGGAGCTACTAAAGGAAGCTTGCCAGCTCAGATTTAGTTATCTGATTGGGCAGAGGTAACCCAAACCCCATATCCTGCATCACCTGAGCAAGAGATAAAGCACCTGTGAAATCCTGGATTCTGGCCATCTTATGTGTAGCACAGCTTATAAAAAGAGGGATAGTCCCTTTGCCTTTATATTATCTTAGCCTTAAGAGTGTAGATGCTATAGGCACAGTACATTACACAGTAGACTGTAGACGGGGTGGTTCTATAATGAGGCAGGGTGAGATGGCTGCTTCAGAATTTTTGAGCGGCAAAAGTGCCCTCCAAAACACTCAGTTGCCACCTCCCCCTGCCTCGTGATGCATATTTAGCCAAATGTCAGCAGGGTTCCAACCCCGAGCTGGTGAACAAAATAGAAGATGACCCTGCCCATATCTGGAAGCCATCCCTCCAGTCCAGCACAGCAGCACATCTGCTATCTAGCCTGAAGGAGCTGTGGTTTCATTCCACAGCTTACGGTGGTGCTTCATTATGAGAAATTTCATAAGCACGTCCCCTTTCCCTCCTGCAGCAACAGCCCGTGCCTCGAGTCTCCTTCTTCAGACTTCTGCCCATGGCACGCAAATAAAGGCCACTGGCATCTCTCCTCCCTCCCGCAGTGCGAAATTAAAAGCCACCGGCACCTCTCCTCTCTCCCATGGCAAAATATTAAAGGCCGCTGGCCTCTCTCCTCCATCCCGTGGCAGGCTCCTATTCACACACATACACTCATCCCAGGCAGGCTCCCATTCACACACACACACACACACACCCACCCATCTCAGGCAGTCTTCCAGTGACACACACACACATCCCAGCCAATCTCGCATTCACACACACACACACATTTCTGGAAATACAGAAAGTGCTAGGACTGCAAATTCTGTGGGGCCAGCACCCGAAGAGGCGCTGCAAGATGGTCGTCTTCTGCCGCCAGCGGATTGGAGCCAACTGGTGGTCACATGGGCCTTCTGTTTCTTCCACTGCCAGTGGGATGGAATTCACCGGTAGCCACATGGGCCTCCTGCTTCTTTCACCGCCAGTAGGATCAGGTGCACCAGTGGTATCATGGGCCTCTACCTGCTCCCACTGCTCCCAATGCTTCCCGCCCCCGGGTGTGCAGCCCTGTGCAATTGCATGACCTGGTGGTACCGGGCTTGGTTGTAGCACATCAAAAAAACTGTTGTGGTTGGACATTTCCTGTCCATGAATGTAGGCTCATATTGCTCTAGATTGGTACATATGTCCCAAACAGTCTAAACAGATTTTTACATTTTTATGCAATAAAAAACACTTATTTTTTCACTTTATCTATGAGACTGACAATGCAGGCAGGGAACAGACAGCAGGCAGGCAGGCCGCAGTAAAACCGTAATTGTAAGCCATCCGGAGATAGGGAAATACTTACAGTACTAGAATATAATCTGCTTTGAAGTGCCAAAAGGCAGAATATAAAGCAAATAAATAAATAGATTTATTAATTCAGTATTGCTTGCTGAGGAGCTGTTGCCCCTGGAGCTAGAGTGCTGGAACTTGGCCAGAGCCCCGGAACATGACTACCCAGTCCCGATTAGATAAAGTGAAATCCTCCCCCCACCAAGCTGACCACTGATGATGCACAGCGAGTCAGTAAACTGCCTGTCTCCATGTCGACCTGATTCCATTGCCATGATGATGTCAGGCAGGTCGGTCTTGAGCCTCTGGTAGCGCGTCAGAGCCTGTGGCAACTGGACTAGAGCCAATGGGAGAAGCATTGTTGAAGGTAGACTGGTGGGAGAGAAAAAGATGAGAGGGGGGGGGGGGACAGGGAGCAGCTGGTAGGAGGAACTGGAGGGGTAGCTGGAAATTCACCTCTGAGTCTTTTCAAAGTATAATGACTGCAGTAGTGGAATGGAGCAAAGCACTTTCTCCAGATATTTCTATCAGGAACTATAAACTATGTGTAGATAATTTAGAAACATAGAAATATGACTGCAGAAAAAAACCATCTGGCCCATCCAGTCTGCCCATCCAATTAATTTAGCATTAAGGTTTTCATCACTTCCTTAGAGATCCCATGTATTTATCCCTTGCTTTCTTGAATTCAGATACCATTTTTGTCTCCACTACCTTCACTGTGAGGCTGTTCCACACATCCACTACCCTTTCCATAAAGAAATATTTCCTAAGGATACTTCTGAGTCTATCCCCTTTCAAAGTCATCTCATGACCCCTCATTCTAGAGCTTCCTTTCCATTGAAAAAGGCTCACCTCCTGTGCATGGAAACCTTTGAGATATTTGAATATCTCTACCATATCTCTCCTATCTTGCATTTCCTCTAGGGTATACATGTTTAGATATTTACGCCTATCCCCGTATGCTTTAGAATGAAGACACTGACCATTTTAGTAGCCACCCTCTGGACTAATTCCATCCTGTTTATATCCTTTTGAAGGTGCGGACTCCAGAATTATGCACAGTATTCCAAGTGAGGTATCCCTAGGGCCCTATAGAGGAGCAATAACACCTCCCTTTTTTCTGCTGATCATTCCTCTCCTTATACAGTCAAGCATCCTTCTGGCTTTTACCATTGCTTTATCCACCTTTTGGCCCCCTTATGATCATCAGATACAATTACCCTCGATCCTGCTCTTCCTTTGTGCTTAGAAGAATTTCACCTCCAATACTGTTCCTTTCCCTTTTGTTGTTGCATTCCAAATGCATGACTCTGCATTTTCTAGCATTAAATCTTAGCTGCAGGACCTTTAGGCCATTCCTGGAGCCTCACTAGGTCCCTCCTCGTGTTTACCACTCCTTCATGGCATGTTTACTCAACATCTCAATCAAAGGAAACAATGGCAGAATTTCAAAAGGAATGTATGTAGCATCACCAGCCTGTATAACATAAATGGTGCAATTGGATTGTATGCATGCGGCTCTTACTTAACCTTGTGAACAGGAAATCCTTTCATTCCCTGAATATGCAAATAATTTCTGATGCAACCGTGCAAATACTGAATGTGGTAGCCAGATATCCTGTGCAATTCCACCTTCTTCAAGGAATTCATGGGAGGGGGGGGGTTGTTGCTGCAGAGAGTGGCTACTACATCTTTATGTCATTTATCCCTGGGCCTCATATTTTTCCTCTTTCATTCTTTCAGCCTGCATATTCATGTCAACCAAACAAATCTATTAGGAAACAACTTTCATAGCCAAAATCAAACTAGTACACAGAGTCATTCCTTGCTTCTACCGTGATATGTATGGTTGGACACTTGGACGGGGGTGGGGGAAGGCAGAGAGAGGGGGAAGGTTGGTAGGAATAACACCCTCAAAGGAAAGCAACGCATATGGTGACCAGATAGCTGAAACGTAGGAATTTAATTTCAGCTTATTTTCTCTGTGGCTTCATTCTAGGTGATGCAAGATGTGTGGATTCTGTTGTCAGAAGTCATGGTAAAGGCGACTAGCATTGGGAGGAGGGAGGGGGGGGCAGTTAAAAGATGTCTGGACAAGTTCCTGGAAGAAAAATCCATAGCACATTATTAGCCAGGTAGATCAAGGAAAATTATTGCTATCCTTGGAGTAATAGCAATTGGATCTACTTTATGGGATCTGCCAGGTACGTGTGAACTGGACTGGCTAGTGGCTACTATTGCAGACAGGATGCTGGACTCAGTGGACCTCAGTCTGGCCCAATATGACAATACCTGTTCTTATGCTCCCCTGATATATAACGGTAGCAACAGCAACCATAACCTCGTGTCACCGACGTCCCTTCCACCCATTCCCCTTTTATTCACATTATTGAGCTTATTTTTGTATACAAAGTTCATTAACAGAGAAACACTAAGACCATTATTGGAATAATAAGGCTGCAGCTTAATTTAACACATGATTAAAAACCTAATCAATTGGTACCTGAGCCAGTATGTTACGCGCAATTCCGGAAAACCAGTCTCTGTTGCTGCCTGCCGTGAGGACCAAGCAGGGGAGCCTTGGTCCATGGGCCCCTCCCCGCCTTCTCCCCAAGCAAAGGGGCCCTGACCATCGGCGCATGTCATGCCCCCTCTTTGTGCTGCCCAAGGCGCTGATCGGCAGCCACTTCATCCTGTGATGCCACTGGCACCACTTGCAAGTTGCCCCACCGGCCGGGGTAACCACCCCTCCCGCCAAGCTGCAACATTAACCCCGATCATACATTTTGTCGAGGTATACTCATTAATTTGTTACTGTCTGTCAAATAGCTTAACATGTTGCAACATGCTTCTACAGATGCATTGTAAGTTATTCGCTTACAAGTAACATCGCAGTATTAACTATGCCGCTCCTTTGACATTCCAACCATTAAAACAGAACAAAACTTTTCCTTATACCTAATTACTTAATAGAAGGTGGGTAGATGGGTTGCCATCGAGAGGCGAAAAAGGGGCCACAAGGCCTTCATCTCGGCCCTTGTTGAGGCTGTTGACGTCATCTTTGTGCACCGTCGACTGCTCCATTCCCCCCCCCCCCCCCCGGCTCCATTTGAGATGTCGGGCCTATCCGGGAAACTCAAACCGCCTAAAATGTTCCAAACAAAAAGGCCTAAACTATACACATAGTTTAGGCCTTTATGTTATGCGCGTAACCCTCTTAAAAGTTATGCTCGTAACCCTCTTAAAAGGACCCTGCGCGCGCCAAGCCTATTTTGCATAGGCTCGGCGGCGCGCACAAGCCCCGGGACGTGCGTAAGTCCCGGGGCTTTGCAAAGGGGGCGTGTCGGGGGCGTGTTGGGTGGGCAGTGCAAATTTTGGGGCGGGGCGGGGCGGGAGGCATGTCGGGGTCTGACGCCGGCCCGGGGGCATGGTCGAGGCCTCTGGACAAGCCCCCGGGACAGGTGATGGCGCGCCAGCAGCCCGCTGGCGCTCGCAGATTTACGCCTGCCTCTGGCAGGCGTAAATCTGCCAACAATGGTAGGGGGTTTTAGATAGGGCTGGGGGGGTGGGTTAGGGAGGGGAAGGGAGGGGAAGGTGAGGGGAGGCGGAAGGAAAGTTCCCTCCAAGGCTGCTCCGATTTCAGAGCGGCCTCGGAGGGAACAGGCAGCGCGCGCCGGGCTCGGCGCTCGCAGGTTGCACAAATGTGCACCCCCTTGCGCATGACAACCCTGGATTTTATAAGATACGCGCGGCTACGCGCGTATCTTATAAAATCCAGCGTACTTCTTTTGAAAATGTACCCCAGCATTATTGTATAAATTGTAACCGTATATGATGGCACATGTTTTTAATTGGTAATCTATACCACTCATAATTTTCATTATCGTGCCTTTCTGTAAATCGTTGTGATGGTTAACTAACTTAACAATGGTATAGAAGAGTTTTTAAATAAATAAAAAATAAATAAATAAGCCACATCACAGCCCACCGTAGTGCCTCGCCATACACTCACGCCCTCCCCCCACCGGGATGCCGTCTCTTTGTGTGGCACTTCAGTTATGGGTGGGCTCTGGCCATGAAGGCGCAGGTCCACCTATTAACGTTAGCAGCCGCAACCATAACCTTGTGTCGCCGACGTCCCTTCCACCCGTACCCCTTTAATTCACCTTATTGAGTTTATTTATGTATACAACATTCGTTCGTTAACAAAGAAACACTAAGACCGTTATTGGAATAATAAGGCCACAACTTTTTAACACATGATTAAAAATCTAAACAATTGGTACCCGAGCCAGTATATTGCTCACTTTTCCCATAAAACCAGTTTCTGCTGCTGCCCACCGTGAGGACCAAGCAGGGCAGCCTTGCTCCATGGACCCCGTGCCTTGTCCCCAAGCAAGGAGGCTCTGACCATCGGCACATGTCACGCCCTCTATTTGTGCCACCCAAGGTGCTGATCGGCTGCCACGCCATCCCGTGAAGCTACCAGCACCACTTGCAAGATGCCCCACTGGCCCTGGTAACTGCCAAGAACACGAGGTAGGATGGACTCTTGCATCGTGTCCCCCCACTAACCAACCAGCTGCGGCCCATGGCTATTTCCGTAAAACCATACCTTTATGGCATCCTGGAGAGCATTGTTAAAGATATCATAACCAATGTCAGACAGGTGTACTCTGTCCATTTGAATAGATGGTGCTTCATCTGTCGACCACCGAGTTTTTGTATCTAGACACCGATCTGCTGGTTGACTTTCTTATGACCCCTGCTCCATAGTCTGGAGTCTTTCCACTTAGGCCGCAGGATAATGTCTGACCGGAAGAGGGCAGCATTCGGGTACCAGTCGGATAGCTTGGCAAAGTCTTTTTATGCTTTTTTTTATAAGCTGCTTGCATGACAATGAGCACAGGTCATTGCCCCCCAGATGTAATAGTATGAAATCCAGAGCAGCCTTCAAGTCTCTCAGGCACCGTAGAAGGGGCAATAACTGGTCCTAGTGCTTGCTAGGCTTTCCCATCCATGTGACAACCCACCTGCAAAGTGTCAATCATAAATGTGGTCCATAGGGACATTTCTGTGCTCTCCTAACTGGCCAATGTATATAAGCGTGACCAAATAATCCAGGCTGCACGTTGCACCTGAGACGGATCTGCAAGATAGAAGAATTAAGACTTTTGGTTAGAGGTGCTCGCTCTATCCAATTGGACGTACATGTTTACTGCCTCAGATCGCCATTGTTCAATTCTCTGTATCATGGCTGCTTGTAGTCCTGCTTGTGCTGTGCTTGTAGTTTCACTGATTCTGAAGGAGTGAATGGTGAATTTTTTTATGTCCAGACCCATTTTTGCCACTGCTGTTTTGAGTACTGTGGCAAATTGATATCTGGTTAGCGGGGACCTGTCAGCATGCACCAATAAGGGCACACCCCTGCTTGGCTGCACCGCCAAGTATTTCTTTGTATTGTGGATCGGGCAGGTGTCACATGCCTCAATACACTTTAGCGACAAAGTGGTCCCTTTTCCAGACTGGTCTGTTTTTGACTTGTGTATCGTGATGATTAGGGTATCAGGATTCCATGACACATTCCGTAGAAGTATGTCACTGTTGCCTGTGTCATTTTTGTTGGCTGCGACAAACTCGCTCACCCGTAAAGCTCCAAAGAATGCGAGTGAAAATGCTAGCCGAAATAAGTCTGTTTTGAAATTGGATGAGCAGATTGATGCTAAGAACACCCAGAGGGTCCCCAGCAGGTTGTGTGTGACAAGATGTCATCTGTCAATGATTTACCCCACCTTCTTTGACCATGCTGTCAACACCTTCTTCAATAGGAAGGACTAAGTGGGGTCTCCCCATCCGCGCACCTTTAGAAAGAATGATAGGCCTGCCAAGTGTGTTACGCCTGTCGGTCGCAGACGACTGCAACCACTTATGCTCACCTCTTTCTTTGTTGCACCGTCAATCCTAGGAAGAATGGCGGCCTCTGCCAACCACCGCTGACCTGCCTGGCGTTCCTGGGATGGTGTGGGCGCTGCCGACTGCCATCTTGTTCCAGGAATTACCTAGCAGTGCACGCGCACAAGGGCCAACTTTGTACATGTCATGACGGGAACCTCGGGGGCATACCCTCCGAATGACGTCATATCTCTACCGTACTTAAGTTGACTGGCCCTATGCTTTCATGAGTTAGGAAGGAGTTCCCTCATTGCTGAATCCGCTCCATCCTTGGACTTCCGGTTCCAGTTTCCTTCTTGGCATGAGATGCTCTGGTTACCCACTCCTCGGGGGCTCTTCCGCATTCCTGGCTATCTGATCCTCGAAGGGCCTTCCTGCCTTGGACTACTACCTGTCTCGATTCTCGGGACACTCTCCTGGAACTACCTTTCTGAGTACACGACTACAGACTTCAAAGACATCTACCTATTGTGGGATTCTCTGCGGTGTACCCCGTGCCTCAGACCACTACCGTATCCTCCCCAGTACGTGTTGCTCCGGTATACTCTGCACTGCAGGTTATTATCATACCATCTACAGGATCCTCTTCCGGGTTCCTGCACCTCAGACTACCTTCTCATCATCACTACAGAACCGACACCTTCGGCGTACCCCTCTCTGCGGGCCACTACCGGATCTGCACGTCTGAGGTATTTGCTACACTTCTGAAGAGACTTTCTGGTGTACCCCGCTCTGCGGGCCACTACCGGATCTTCACATCAGGTATTCATCCCTCAGCTCAGAACTGTACTATATTTCATCTCCCGCTCCGCGGGCATTGCTTTTCCTTCCTTCATAATAAAGTCTCAACCATACAGCTGTGTCCGAAACCACTGAGACCATGCCTGCCAATGGTAAGGCTCAAAGGGCTCCTCCCTATGGGTAGAGATACCTCTCTTCTTGGCACAGGGTTCACACTCTTACAAAAACATAACAAAGTGTTTGACCACGGAACTTCTGGGTGCTTTCTTTTCCATAGCCGTGGATACAAATTTAATGATTAGGTCACCTGCAACTGGGCCTTGACTCCTCCCGTGTTTCTTTAGGAATTCCGTCACATGGCCATAGCTTCGGCAGTATGATGACCATGTAGATGGTGCAATGGATCACCGGACTAAATCGATGTTGGTTGCAGACCAATCTTCCATAAGTGTGCTGGCATGTGTGTCCCCACTTCATCCGCTGTAGGTACCTGCTTGTGGAACTAATCCCATTTAGCATGAGATAGGGTATCAGCAACAGCATTACATACCCCCGGAACATGCTTAACTCGTGATGTCATATTGCTGCGCAAAGCCACTAATACTACTTCAATACCTGAACTACTGCTTGGTTGTCGCACCAGAATATTATGTGCTTGTTTTTGACTCTATTGCTCTATAATGCTAGTGCTACCCATATAGAGAAGAGTTCCAGAGAAGGTATGTTCTTCGTGAGTCCGATGTCAATCCATTCCTCTGGCCACCGCTCTGCACACCACGCACCATGGCAGAATGCTTCAAAACCCCAAACCCCTGGCGCATCCGTGTGAATGTCCAGATCTTTGCTAGAAAGCAGGGGTCCCTGTAGAACGGATACGCCATTGAATGTTTTGAGGAATGAGCTCCACACATTAAAATCTGCACATATGGCCCTTGACACTCTTAGGAAGTGAGGCGGACGCTGTATACTGACTGTGGCCAAGCGAGTCTTCTTATAAAAGCTCATCCCATGGGAATTACATGACATGCAAAGTTTAAGGTTCCTAAGATAGACTGAGCAACTCGTTATCTTCTTTGCCATTGCCGCCTGCTGTATCATTATGTGCAGTTTTTCATCTTTTTCCCTTGGGAGCCTAGCGACCATTTTGTTTGAATCCAGCTCGATGCCGAGGAAGGAAATGTTTGTTGTTGGACCTTCTGTTTGGCTGTGTGTGAAAGGCACACCAAAATCCTCAGTGACGGATTGAAAATCACACAGCAAGCGAACGCAGGTATTGGAGTCTCTTCGACCAATGAACAGAAAATTGTCTAAATAGTTAATGATGCTACTTGAGGCTGTCTTCTCTGCTGCCACCCAATGCAGGAATGAGCTAAATAGCTCAAAATATGCACATGAGACTGAGCATCCCATAGGCATACATTTATCAAAGTAATATTGATTCCTGAAGGTAAAACCCAATAATGGGAAAATTCTTGGGCAGACCAGACGTAGTCTGAAGGCTGATTCGATGTCCGATTTTGCCATTAGCACTCCTGCATTGCATGTTCTGAGTAGTGCCATTCTGAATCAAAGGATGCGTACTGAACAGAGCATGCCTCTGGAGCAACTGGTCATTGACTGATGCTCCTGGAGGCTATGACAGATTCTGAATGAGATGGAATTTGCCCTTCCCTTTCTTGGCGATCACTGCCAATGGTGAAAGGTACATCTTTTGGAACAGTTGCTGTGGAAAATCCGTGTGTGCCATCCGTCTGAGTGCTAACTTGATATCGAGCTTTTCCTGCACTATGTCGATGTGTTGCACCACTGATGTTGCGTTGCGGGTATTTATTCCTTTTAGCTGGCCTTGGAATGGAATGATGAATCCTTCATGAAATCCTCGCAAAATCCTCTGTGTTTTTGTGGCAGGGGTAGCATTCGAACCATGGGATCATCACTTCAAAATTGATGGGTGATGGTGCTTTGTCAAATTGCTGAGGTTCAACGTACTTTACCATTACTCCCAGTCACAGGCTTTTTGGAGCACTTCATTACTGGGTATGGGGATGTGCAGGCTGAACAAATGTGTTTGAAGTTACAGTCCTGGAATGTGCAAGTTGCTTTGTTATAGCGCCAGTATGTGTTGTCTTGGCCAGCGGCGTCCTGGCTGAGTGCCTTTTGGGAGATGACTTTCTTGTGGTTCTTGAGCATGTCCTGCATCACCCACTTTTCATGTCATCTGTTTTACCCACAGGCTGACCTCCTAAGTTCCTCATAATATGAAGCGATTCTCTTCCATCTTGTCACAGAATTTCTCGTCATAGTTGAGCCAGGCCCAACCTTCATGTTCTTGGTAAGCTTTGAGAATACTCTCTGCATAACGTAACATGGGACTGTATTGAGAAGGGTCTCGATGGCCCACCACGCATGTCATATATAGTAAAGCACGTATCCAATTAATGATATTTTTGGGCACCCTCTTCTAGTTCTCTAGATGTGCTGGTCCGTCCTTCGATTTCTTTTTGTCATCTGTCCTTCGCTGTCCTTGCAAGATGCAAAATATGGTATGTCCGTTTTTGTATTTTCTTGTGTAATTTTTTGGGCATGCTTCCCCATAGCTTGGACAAGGTGGTGAGTGCTGGGGGGCTGCTGGACTCCTTGTCGGCTACCTTTGCTGCAGGCTGTGGGTTGCTGTTACTTGTGGAGTCTGAAGAAGAAGCAGAAGAAGAACTGCCTGAACTGGAACTTATTCTACGCTTGAGCTTCACCTTGTACTTTTTTCCAGCTGTCAAATTAGTGTTTTCAAAATGTGACCCCCTGTCTTCCGCCCTCTCCCATGTCCTCCTCTCGAGACTCATCAGCATTACTGTCACCCATTTGCACTGATTGTTCTGTGCAGCTGGAAGTTGCCCTTTCATCCATGTTTTGCATTTCATGGCACATTCCCATGTCAGTTTGTGCCACTACTTCGACTTGTCCGGTCGTTGTTGTTGTTGGAGTGTTAGTGTGGACTTCAGATAACACTCTTGTATTGTCACCTTCCACTGCTCTCACTCCCATTGCATTAGACTGTGAAAAGACTCACTGTGCCAGCCCTCTCTTCTGCAGATGGAAAGGTCCTTGTGCGAGTGCAGGCCACTGCCACCAAAGAGAATAAGGGTTTTGGTTGATCATCCCTCCATATGGTGTATAATCCCATGGACGCCCTATTTGGCCTCTTCCTGGGAATGGGCCAGGTGCGTTGGGACCCCATTGAGCTCTCTGATGCCAGTTTGCACTGTCAAAGTTCTGATATGTCGAGTGGGGGGCAGTGTATGGCTGGCTACCATGTCTGGGCTGTCCTTGCATCCACCCTAAGAAAGATAGGTGTGGCTCAACATTCGGTGGAAATGGGTATCCCTCACCACTTGTATGTCATTGGTATTTGTTCTGGCTGGCCTGCAGCTGTGGACCTCCAAGGGGGCCTTGGTGAGATGTGTGAGAAGCCGTTGCCCTCTCAGGGGTGTGCTACTACAGTTCTAACTCCATAGTCCCTTCTGCCCTTGCCTCTTTAGGATGACTGATGTTATGTCATTTGTTTGGGGCTCGTTAGAGGTGCCTACCAGCTGGTTAGTTGGCTCTCGACTAGTTCCTCATCTGCCCTGACTTCTTCTTCTACTTCTTGCTGTTCTTATGCATGTTCCTCACCTAGAGGTCACTTACTTGCAGGCGCCATGGTCTCTACATTGGTAATCTCGGCAATGTCTCTCTCCTTTGAAGTTGTTGAACGCAACCTTCATCCTGGCTCCTTGACTGCTGCCATTGTGCCCAGGGAGTGTTGAGGGCTGGGATGGAGGTAATTTTTGGTGTCTTGGATTGTTCCTGAGATGATGGTAGCTGCACGAGTGCCTATTTTGCACTCCCCTCCTCTAAAGGTTTGGGACTTGAAGCCTACTCTCCTGATTCTAAGCCTGCTGCACTGACTGCTAGGCCACTCTGCTGCCCTTTTTTTTTTTAATTCAACTCACTGGCCTTGGGACACGGGGCCTAAATACCTTACTGCCCCATCAACTAGCCCTGGCCCACACAGCTTTAGGGATTCCCCCCCCCCCCCCTTATTTTTTATATCAGCATGAGGGAAATCAAACATGCAGCCTTTAAAAATGCAGCCACATGTTCTCTCTCTACCTCAGTCCTGGCTTCCTAAGCACTTCTAAGGGCACTGTCATATGACCATCCCGAAACCTACAGGCTGCCTTGAGATGCAGGCCCACCCCTTCCGGCCCCTCTCAGATGTAATTGGGCTGGCACCCAATCGCTATTCATCTTTTGATCATGGTGCTGGCTCGCCCCTCTCAGCCCTACTACGATGAACTGGGCTGATGCCTGATCTCGATTTCCCTTCTGGTCATGGTGCTGGCCCCAGTGGACCTGCAATCATTAAAAACCTCCTACCACCCGCGTCCAGGCCTGGGCTCAAATGCCATTGTTGAGGGTAGTTGTACGGTGCCGGTGAGAGGGGATGTGGTATCAAAGTATGCAGTTTACTGGACCCCTGACTCCATCTTAGCTATTTCCTATAGAGACCATGGCTGTCTCCACTGGCCTTCCTCTTCTGACTCCTTCAGGTACTCTCACAGATGAGAAATAAGAACCTCCTACTTTTGCCTTTAATAATAAATACTTTATGAGTGAAGACAAGGGGTCACAGCAGGTCTTTAATATAGCCTCAATAGGAAACACATCACGGGTGATACCCATGGGAACCTCCCTATGGGCTATTGGACACCTATTGCCAGAAGTGCCCTTGGGCTTTAACCCATCTTAACACACATTTCTTTTGAAATGAAAAAGTCACCAATATATGTTAATAGGCCAATTTTTTTAATAAAGCTGAGTGCCTAATTTAAAGAGACAAATTTTAGCTCCCTAAGTTAAGCTATTTTCAGCCACATCTAGTCATGTAGACTTTTGGCTGGATCAAGAAACAGAGGCCTATTCTCTGCTGAGTGAAATTCAGCACAGCTGGAAAGCAGTACATTTTTAGTCAGTCTGCTGACCCCAGATTTCTGCCACCCTAGGCCCAGGCCTGGGGCTGTCTCGACAAGGGTGAACCCCACTGGAAGAGAGCAGGAGCCAGTGATCTCTGGAGGCTACATACAAGAGCTGGTGCTTTGCTTTCACTTAATTCCTGCCCTGACACAGGTGCTAAAACACCTGCTTAAAAAGTCCACACTAACGGATCTCCCTGTTACTGCAGCTACCTACATAGCCCGTGAACAGATAATTACCCCCTTTATTTGCCATTTGCATGCACTCTCACAAAACCTGCTGCGGGTTATTGTGCAGGTATGTGCGCGCTTTTTTCTACGCTAAACGCTTTATTACATACCCCCATCTGATTAGCGTGGAAAAAAAAACATGCATAGCTTATTACATCGGCCTGCCTAGAGATTAAAGAGATTAATATCACCTTAATTTTCAGACCCCAATTTTACTTTTACATCAAAGCAAATAACAGCACCCAATGCCCCACCTTAAAATCTTCTCAGAGTCCCTCCAAAGTACATTTGGGAACACCAAAATAAGCAAATTATCAGACATCCTTGAAACAGCCAGCAATAAAACACTAAATTCACCCCTTCCTTACTAAAAATTACAGTCACACATAAAAAGAAACAGACCAAGAAGTTATAGATATAAATTCAATTTTCCACAGCCTAGCAAGGGAACCACTAACCACCAAACCAGAATTTAAAAAAATAGATCGAACAAACACATCATAAACAACGGGGTTTGATAAGGAATATTTAAGACAAAAGGCTTATCAACAAAAAACACAGAAAGCCCCCTCATGGAAGATTTGCACTGCATCTACTTTCACAGTCTTAGAAATTATGAAACAAACCTAAAAGAGAAAAAACTGTTAGCACGTGAAGAAAATGATGTCTGAAATAGAGGAAGCCATAGATAACAATTCCTTCTGGGACATGTGCAAGGGACTTAAACCCAAAACCAAACCAGAACTAGCAATCCAAAATGGAAAACTATAGGTTGAGCACTTCCAGCACCCATGTAAAGAGATCAAACCTCAAGGTCTCATACAAGATCAAAACCACATTCAAGAGAAATTATACCTGCTGGAAACAGCAATCAAAAAATATCAAACAGAGAAACGACAGCAGAAAAGGACCAAACAGTCCATCCAGTCTGCCCAGCATGCATGGTAGAATCTGCTGCACTGGGCAGGTTACCCTCATGCTTATCAGCTTCCCAGACCATAAAAGTCAGGTCCCTCGTTGATTGCGGTCTGAATCCAATTCCCCTTCCCTCCTTGCCATTGAAGCAGAGAGCAATATTGAAGTTGTATCAACAGTATCAAGGCTTATTGGTTAAAGGTAGCAACCGTTGCACCACCATGCACTCTTTTCCTCATTTTCCACCTCTAGCCTTTAGGGATCCACAGTGTTTATCCCTTGCCCCTTTGAATTCTTTCAATGTTTTCATCTTCACCTCCTCTTCCAGAAAGGCATTCCAGGCATTCACCACCCTCTCCATGAAGAAATATTTCCTGATGTTTGTTCTGAGCTGTCTTCCCTGGAGTTTCATTTCATGACCCCTATTTCTACTGACTTCTTTCCAATGGAAATGGTTTGATGATTGTGCATCATTAAAGCTTTTCAGGTATCTGAAGGTCTGTATCATATCTCCTCTGCACTTCCTTTCTTCCAAAGTATACATATTAGATCCTGCAGTCTCTCCTCATATGTTTTCCGATACTGACCCCACACTATTTTGGTCATTCTTCTTTGGACTGCCTCCATCCTGTCTCTATCCTTTTTGACCCAACAAAAAAGAGTCAAATGTAACCCCACAAGTATAAAGTAAAAAGAAAAAGGGGAACAAACACAACAAATCTAGAAACAAGGCTAGCCTTCACCAAAGAAATTTTTACTGAGTTCAAGGTGTCAGCAAGCCGGTCGGTATGTCTGATCGCATAACACAGACCACCCGGACAGAGCATTCACCTTGTTCATGAATTTTTTTCAAAAATACTTTTTTTCAATGCAAATATAAATGTCCAAAATGGACAATATTTAAATAGCCCAACATGACCGAAGTTTTGCCCAGATGAAGCAATATTTGCGAAACAAACATTTTTAAATAGGTTGAACTGTTGCCCTCAATTAAAAGCAAAACAGAAACTTTTAAACAATAGTTCATGAAAAAGTTAAGAATCAGTCTGTTATAATTATCTCAAATCAGGCTACCATTCAGAGCTTAGGACAAAGTGTCTCAGTCATTAGTCAGGAATCGGAGAACCAGAAGTGAAAGACAGTGCCTCTTAAATGTCAAACCATGTCAACAGACATGATGTCATAGAGGCTACTGCTATGAAAAAAAGAGAGAAATAATGCCAGAATCTCCAAACTGCAATAAAATAATTTAGCCAAGAAAAACACGTAGGTTTAATTCTGCATTTAAACCATCTGGAGCCACTGTATGACGTCTGTATATCCAACGCTGTTCTAGTCATAGGAGATCCAAATTAGGATCGCCACTGTGCCAGCTGTCAAAAAGATGGTCTATCACAGAAAAATGGAGATCATCGAATGAGTGATTAAAGTCAACACAATGAGTCACTAGAGGTGCATTATGGTGACTATGTAGATTATTAGATCGGTGTTCAATCATCCATGTTTTAATCATTAAGGGGTAGATTTTCAAATAGCGCGAATTGGCCTACTTTTGCTGGCGCATCAGGCACAAGCAAAAGTAAGCTGGATTTTAGTAGATATGCGCGGAGCCGCACATATCTGCTAAAAACCTGGATCGGCGCGCGCAAGGCTATTGATTTTGTATAGCCGGCGCGCGCCAAGCCGCGCAGCCTACCCCCGTTCCCTCCGAGGCCGCTCCGAAATCGGAGCGGCCTCGGAGGGAACTTCCTTTTGCCCTCCCCTCACCTTCCCCTCCCTTCCCCTACCTAACCCACCCACCCGGCCCTGTCTAAGCCCCCCAGTCTCTTGCACGCCGGGACGCGACCTGGGGCGGGTACGGAGGGTGCGGCCACGCCCCCGGACCTCCCCGGGCCGTAGCCACGCCCCCGTACCCGCCCCCAAAACGCTGCCGACACGACCCCTAAACACCGCGACGACCGGGCCCGCCCCCGACATGCCCCCGACACGCCCCCCTCGGAGAACCCCGGGACTTACGCGCCGGTAGGCCTATGTAAAATAGGCTCACCGGCGCGCAGGGCCCTGCTCGCCTACATCCGCCCGGATTTGGGCGGATTTAGGCGAGCAGGGCTCTGAAAATCCGCCCCAGGGCTCTGAAAATCCGCCCCTAAGGTTCTAGCCCCCAAGCACACGTGCACGCCTAGGAGGTGGGGCCCAGCATGTCGGATCGGTGGCATCTCCCTCGTGAAGGGAGAGCTGCGGCAGGAGCCATGTCGGGCCTGGATGGCCCAAGAGTAGTTCCTGCGGCCTGGGCCGGCCCCGAGGTAGGCGGAGGGACTGGGGCACATCCTGGGACCGTAACAGGGATTACATTGGCTACCCTCCAGTCTTCAGGTACAATGGATAATTTTAATGATAGGTTACAAATTTTAACTAATAAGATCTGAAATTTCATTTTTTAGTTCCTTCAGAACCCTGGGATGCATATATCCGGTCCAGGTGATTTGCTACTCTTTAGTTTGTCAGTCTAGAATACTATATCTTCCAGGTTCATAGAGATTTGGTTTAGTTCATCTGACTCCTCACCTTTGAAAACTATCTACAGACATGGTTTCTCCCCACCATCCTCATTAGTAAACACAGAAGCAAAGAATTAATTTTGTCTTTCTACAAAGGCCTTATCTTCCCTAAGAGCCCCTTTAATCCCTTGACTCCCTCACAGTTCTCTTGCTTCGGAAATATTTTAAAAAGTTTTTATTAAGAGTTTTTGCCTCTACGGCCAACTTCATTTCAAATTCTTTCTTAGTCTGCCTTATCAATGTTTTACACTTAACTTGACAATACTTATGCTTTTCCCTATTTTCTTCAGGTGGATTCTTCTTCCAATTTTTGAAGGATTTTTTTGGGCTAAAATAGCTTCTTTCACCTCACCTTTTAACCATGCCGGTAATTGTTTTGTCTTCCTTCCACTTTTTTAAGTTTTCAGGTTATACCAAGATAAAAATTGAGGGGCAAATTTTCAAATCGGCGCACACGGGGTACATTTGTGCGCACTACCTGGCGCACACAAATGTACACCTGATTTTATAACATGTGCGCGCTGCCGCACGCATGTTATAAAAATCCGGGATCGGCATGCACAAGGGGGTGCATACTTGTGCACCTTGCACATGCCGAGCCCTAGGGGAGCCCCGATGGCTTTCCCCGTTCCCTCCAAGGCCGCTCCGAAATCAGAGCGGCCTCAGAAGGTACTTTTCTTCCGCTCCCCTCCACCTTCTCCTCCCTTCCCCTATCTAACCCACCCCCCAGTCCTACCTAAATTCCCCCCTACCTTATTTCACTTTTTACGCCTGCCTCTGGTAGGCGTATCTTGCGCACGCCGGCCGGCTGCTGGCACACCATACCCCAGCACAGCCATTGTGCCGGAGGCCTCGGTTCTGCCCCTGGACCTGCGCCACGCCCACGCCCATGCCCCCTTCCCGCCCCTTTTTCAAAGTCCCGGAACATATGGGACAGTATATTACACGTATAACCCTTTGAAAATCTACCCCTAAATGAATATGTGGAATACCTGTCCACTCTCAAATCAGCAGCATCTACTTTGGGACCTCAAGTTGCTTCTTTCCACCTTTTAGGGACATCTCAAATAAAGGATTGTTTGCCCCTGCCTAGTCGTCTAGAATTCTTGGAAAATGGGTTGGGGTTGTGAGTTAAAAATGGGTGTTTTTTAAATTGCTCTGTTTCCAAGTTAATCTCTGCTCATGGACAATTTAAAAAATATCTTAGGGAGATATTAACTATACCTGCTGATAAGGAAATATTGATTTCTAAGCTCTTTTATGTTTCCAGATATAAGAAAGGGGTGGATGGAGGAGAGAGTATGTCATATAGCACTGCATATATTATGTAGCACTATAGAAATATTAAGTAGTAGTAGTAGTATTAGTAAAGGATGAGATGGATATTTAGCTTCCTGATAGTCCAAATTTCTCTTTTTTTTTTTGAGGCATTCATCAATGATATTCCAATTTGGGCAACTCATGGTATCCTTTAGTTTAGAGCAGGATAAAGATTTATGTCTACAAAAGTACTTTAGAAATAAATAGTTTCTTTTCTGTGGTCAAAAGGTCTAGGTATTTCCTGATGTTTTTAAGAGTATTCAGTTTAAGAGGAAGCAATTCCTCTAGTTGAAGCAGAGAGTATTAACATTCGATGCTACAGTTTTCCTTACATTTCCATGCAAATGTTTGATCATTTACCATAAAAATAAGTTGGTTTTCCTGGACCCACCACAGTTCCTACTTGTTAAATAAGAGCTGTTGAAATTGAGTATGTTTATCATTAGTCAACTGTTGAGGAAATAGGCTGATATAAGATTAATATTTCTCCTAAATTATAATTATTTCTTGTATATTTACCTTTGTTTATAGCTCCCTTGTATTTGATGGGGACTTGTCTATAAGAACATGTTTTTTTTTCTTTTTAAATATTATTTGTATTGTTGTTTTCTCACATAATTGCTTTATTTCATTTTGCTAAAATAAGTAGATTTTAATAAAAATAAAATTATTTAAAAAAATTATTCCCATCAGCAACAAACAAACCTCTGAACAAATATAACCCCCTAGTGAAACTACTATTAAACATATTTTAGTCATATTCAACCAATCTTCCTATACTGGAGTTAGGTCTGGGGTCTATCATCAATTTGGCACCTCTGGCCAAGTAAAATATTGTGCCCTCATGACACCATGAGTTGGAAGACTCCAGTAAATGTTTGTACAGCAATATCCAAGGCCGATGCAAGGGAATTAGATGCCCTAATGGGAACCTTAAAGCCTTGTGCCCCACACCCCCGTTATTATCTCCCCATACACAATTAAACATTATTCATTTATAATAACAGATTTTACATGATAAAGGCTATTCAAAGTACAGTCTTCTGAGGTAAAAATATCACTTACAATAAGAATATTACCCCTTCCCTTAGGCCTCCCCCGAGAAGGTTTGGGTTTTCCCGGGTGACTGATGTGGAAGTTTTTGAGAAGATCTTTATCTAGGATATTTGTAGCAGGTTCCCAAGAATTCTCTTCCGGCCCAAATCCTTCCCAAGCTAGAAGGTACTCCCATTTGCGACCTCATCTCCGAACATCGAGAACTTCCCGAACTTGATAAGTATTTTCTTCCTCAGCCCTCAGTTGTGGAGCTTCAGGAGTCTTCCGAGATGGCCAAGTGAGGAACAATGGCTTCAATAGCGACACATGAAATGAATTATGGATTCGTAGTGTGGAGGGCAGGCGTAGTTGATAGGTCACGGGACCTAATTGCCGTGTCACTGGAAAGGGACCAATATAACGGGGGGCCAATCTCATTGAGGGAACTCGTAGACGAATATGTCTGGTGCTGAGCCACACTTTTTCTCCTGGAAGAAATCATGGTGCTGGTCATTGGTGTCTATCTGCAAATTTCTTTGCGGTACGGGCTGCTTTCTGTAGCATTTGCTGGGTGCAAACTCAAAGTCTTTTTAGTTGTATGGCTGTAAGCTGGGCAGCCGAAGATGAAACAGACAGAAGTAAAGGCACTGGTGGTGTGGGCTGTTGCCTGAATACAGTTTGTAACGGTGAAGCCCTGGTCGAGGTACCTGCATGAAAATTATGGGAAAATTCTGCCCATGGCAGAAGTGCCGCCCAATCATCCTGTCGAACATTAACATAGGAACATAAAAATTGTTTTAATGCCCGATTAGTGCTTTCAGCCTGTCCGTTGGCTTGGGGATGAAACACGGTGGTAAAGTCCAGAGTAATGTGGAACTTGGTACAGAGGCTCCGCCAGTATCGGGCCGTGAACTGAGACCCCCGGTCAGAGGTAATGTGTTGTGGTATTCCATGAAGACGGAAGATGTGCAACATGAATAGTTGGGCCAGACAGGGAGCGGATGGGAGGGAGGGTAGTGGGGTGAAGTGGGCCATCTTAGAAAATCGATCTACCACTACCCATATTACAGTATGTCCTTCATAAGCTGGAAGGTCCACAATAAAATCCGTAGAGATGTGAGTCCATGGTCTAGTAGGGGCTGGAAGTGGCTGCAATTGCCCCCAAGTCTTCCCTGTAGGACTTTTATGTTGAGCACAAATGGGGCAGGAATCTACATAAGCGCGAATGTCCTTGCACATCCCAGGCCACCAATAATGTTGTTGAAGAAGCACCTGCGTCCATATCCTCCCCGGATGTCCAGCCAATTGGGAATCATGTCCCCATTTTAGTACCTTATTGCGCCGGATGGAACCGTGAAAGTTGCCAAAAGGATGATGCAGGCTGGATTGATAATGTTTTGAATTGGCTCCTCAATCTCCTCACTGGCAAAAGATCGGGACAATGCATCAACTTTGATATTCTTGTTTGCAGGTCAATATCTTAGTTCAAAATTGAAACGTGTAAAAAACAGTGCCCAGTGGGCCTGGTGCAGGTTTAAACGTTGAGCTTGTTGCGGATAAACCAGGTTTTTATGGTCCGTGAAAATGGTTACCCAGTGTTGTGCATCCTCCAACCACTGCCACCATTCCTCAAAAGCCGGTTTAATAGCTAACAGTTCTTTGTCGCCAATGGAATAATTGCGTTCCGCAGAGGAAAATTTTCTAGAAAAGTAGGAGCATGGATGAGACATTCCTGCTACATCATTTTGGCTCAGGGTCACTCCTACTCCTTCCATGGAGGCATCCACCTCAACTGTAAATGGACGTCTGGGATCTGGATGTTGGAGACAAGGATGTTGCAAGAAAGATTCTTTAAGAGTCCGGAATGCTTCTTCGGCTTCTACGGGCCAAGCCTTGATGTTAGCCCCTTTTTGAGTGAGTGCGGTAAGGGGAGTGGCTAGTTTGCAAAAACTTTTGATAAAACTACGATAGTAGTTAGCGAATCCGAGAAATCTTTGAAGTGCACGTAGGCCATTGGGTTGGGGCCATTCTTGTATGCATTTCAATTTGGTAGGATCCATTTGGAAACCTTGCTTAGAGATAATATACCCCAAGAAAGGTAATGATTCCTTCTCAAAAATGCATTTCTCTAGTTTGGCATATAGTCGATGCTCTCTCAAATGTTGTAATACTTATATGACATGTTGACGATGCGTCTGTAAATCTCCGGAAAAAATCAAAATGTCCCACATTTAGCTCAGTAGCTAAGGTTTGGAATTCAAAATTGTAATCCGTGAGAGAACGTCCTCCTTGCCGGAGATGTAGGAGGTCGGTGCCAGCATTTCCAACTAGAATTTAACATGTATCACCTAGTATCTTCATTGTGTATCCTCTGATCTTTGTACTCTTTGAAAGAGTAAGCAACTGATAAAGATTTACTCATTCCACTCCACTCATTATTTTAAAGACTTCTATCATATCTCCCCTCAGCCGTCTCTTCTCCAAATTGCAGAATCCTAACCTCTTTAGCCTTTCTTTATAGGGGAATTGTTCCATCCCCTTTAGCATTTTGGTCACCTTTCTCTGTACCTTTTCTGCTATATCTTTTTTGAGATGTGGTAACTAAAACTGCACATAATATTCAAGATGAGGTTGCACCATGGAGCGAAACAGAGGCATTATAATATTCTCTGTTTTATTCTCTATGCTTTTCCTAATAATTCCTAGCATTCAGTTTTGCTTTCTTGGCTGCTGCTGCTGCTGCACAGCAGAAGATTTCAATGTATTATTAACAGTGATGTCTTGATCCTTTTCCTGAATTAAAATTCCAAATGTGGAACCATGCATTATGTAGCTATAAATTTGGGTTACTCTTCCCTAAGTGCATCATTTTGCACTTGTTCACATTAAATTTCATTTGCTATTTGCATGCCCAGTCTTCCAGTTGTGCAATGTCTTCTTGCAATTTCTCACAATCTTCTTATGATTTGACTACTTTGAATAATTTGGTGTCATTGGAAATTTGATCACCTCACTTGTTGTCCCCATTTTCAGGTTGTTTATATTGCAAATATATTAAAACGCAGTGGTCCCAAAACAAAACAAAACTTTCTATATCAAAACAGCATTAATTGCCAGCACTCAAAGAGCAACAACCCTATTTATGAAAAGGCAACACTGCAAGTATTACACCAGGCCCTAAAACACCAATATACCCTCTATTAGGAAAACAGAACAAGCCAAGCTGCCAGAGATCCGTACATAGAAACTACACACTATTAGAATACCTCACTTCAGTCACACATGCAAAACATAGATAGAGCCTCAATTACAGAATTGAGAGACCATAAACTATAAAGAGAAATGTGCAGACAAAAACTGAACTAGAAACTACAACAAGTCAAATTTTTTATGCAGTGCAAAAGTGTAAAAAAAACCCCATCACCATTCCTCGTAAAAGAATAAAATCAAGACATATAAATATCATTAATAGTAGTAAAGAGTAAAAAGAATAATTAAAAACAGCTAAATAGCAGACTGATACAGTACAGTGCGCTCGCGCACTGTTAACCGGCATTTAGACACGCGTTTTCAACGCGCTAGCTTTACCCCTTATTCAGTAAGGGGTAATAGCGTATCCAAAATGCTCGTCCAACCCCCCCGAGACTAATAGCGCCCGCAACATGCAAATGCATATTGATGGCCCTAATAGTCATTCCCGTGCGATACAGTAAGTAAAATGTGCAGCCAAGCCGCACATTTTACTTTAAGAAATTAGCGCCTACCCAAAGGTAGACGTTAATTTCTGCCGGCGCCGGGGAAGTGTACAGAAAAGCAGTAAAAACTGCTTTTCTGTGCACCCACCAACTTAATATCATGGCGATATTAAGTCGGAGGCCCCAAAAGTTAAAAAAAAAATACATTTTAAATGGGCCCGCGGCTCGCGGGTTGAAAACCGGACGCTCAATTTTGCCGGCTTCCAGTTTCTGAACCCGTGGCTGTCAGCAGATTTGAGAACCGACGCCAGCAAAATTGAGCGTCGGCTGTTAAACTCGCTGACAGACGCCGCTTCCATCAAAAAAGAGGTGCTAGGGACGCGCTAGTGTCCCTAGCGCCTCTTTTTACCGCTGGCCCTAATTTAAAGAAATTAAGTTACTGAATCACGCGAGCAGGAGAGTGGCCTGTGCGCATGCCGGGAGAGCAGGCACTGGCCTGCTCTCCCGCGTGGTTTACTGTATCGGCCCGGCACAGAATAATATCCAAAAATTAAAAATTCATATAAATATTTTCCAAACACCAATAAAATATTTCAAAACAGACACATCAAATAACACCTAATAATTAAAACTAATAAGGGATAAATAAATATCCCACTCATTAACTCATTACCTGGGAACTTTTAATTTCCAGATGCCCTGAAATTGTCATGGATTATTAGCAAGCAGAAGGGAAGGGGGCTGTTTTGCATAGACTTTCTTCTTTCTCTCTTTCTCTCTCATACACACACAGTGTTGCGGTCCCGGACCGTGCCCCGGTCCCTCCACCTACCTCGGGGGCGGCCCGGGCCATTTCCAGGCTTCCTCGGGCCTGCAGGCCCTCCAGCACGTCTCTCCCTCCTCGGGAGAGACGCCGACGGTCCGGCGCGGCTGGCCCCGCCCCCTGACGCGCGCGTGCGGGGAGGAGCTCCATTTAAAGGGGCCAGCGCGGGAAAACCTCAATCCGGCTGTAGATGACGTCAGACGCCCTCAGGGTATAAGTACCCTGCAGCTAGATCACTCCAGTGCCTTGCAATGAGGTTCCTCAGGTTTCCTGTTTGCTAGTTGCTGCGTTCTTCTGGATTGCTCTCCATTCCTGACCCGGCTTGACTCCTGACTCGTTTATCGTCTTCGTCCCTTGGCTCTGGTATCTGCTTCTGACCTCCGGTTCCGACCCGGCTTCGTCCACGACTTCTCCTTCAGCCTCTGTCCCTGGCTTGGCTCGCTCTGACCTCTGGCTCCGACCCGGCTCCGTCCACGACTCTGTCTTCTGCCTCATCCCTGGCTTTGTTCCTCCTCCGACTTCCGGCTTCCGACTCGGCTTCCTTCCTGGTCTTCGCTGGCCCAGAAGATTCACCTAAGTCCCAGCGGCCGGGCCCCTACGGGCGCCTCCTGGGGGGGCTCTGGCTTCCAGGGTGAATCTTCAAAAGTCCCAGGGACTGGACTCCTACGGGCTTCTCCTGGGGGAGTACCGGCTTCCAGGGTGATAGACTCTTCAGTCCCCGGGGCCCAACGTCGTCCGTCCTCTCAGCCTTGTCGAGTACTTGGTTGCATAGGACTCCACCTCGTCCCAGTGCCGAAGCCTTCCCTGAGTCCTCCGAGCTGCCTCCCGGTTGGGACGCTTGCTGTGGTCCTCCACAGCGCACCATCCTCTGTCCCAACCGGCCCAAGGGTCCACAACCGTAACACACAGGTGCTCTCTCTCTCTCATTTTTTAACAAATACACTTGTGCCCTCTCTCTCTCTTTCTCTCACAAACCCACACATGCTCTCTTTCTCTTTCTCTCACACACACATGCTTTGTCACATGCACTCATGTGTGCTCTCACACAATCACAAGTGTTCTGTCTCTTATATACACATGCATACTCACATATTCATACAATCTGCTTGTGTCTATCATTCTCATACACACACGTGCTCTCTAACCGTTGCACACATACAAAACATGCATGCTCACACACACAGGCTTTTTTACTCTTGTCACACACACACACACAAACACACAAAGGCATGTGTTTTTTCTCTGTACTTGGGCAAGTGCTTTTTAATATATTTATAAATGATCTGGAATGGGGTACGATGAGTGAGGAGATCAAATTTTCGGATGAAACAAAATTTTGCAGAGCAGTTAAATCTCAAGCAGATTGTGATAAATTGCAAGAGGACCTTGTGAAACTGGAAGATTGGGCTTCCAAATGGAAGATGAAATTTAACATGGACAAGTGATGCATATAGGGAAAAGTAACCCTTACTGTAGTTACACAATGTTAGGTTCTATCCTAGGAGTTACCACCCAGGAAAGAGATCTAGGCATCATAATGGATAATACATTGAAATCGTTGGCTCAGTGTGCAGTGGCGATCAAAAAAGCAAACAGAATGTTAGAAATTATTAGGAAGGGAATGGCAAATAAAACAATGGATGTCATAATGCCTCTGTATCGCTCCATGGTGAGGCTGCGTCTTGAATACTGTGTACAATTCTGGTCACCACATCTCAAAAAAGATATAGTTGCCCTGGAAAAAGTGCAAAGAAGGGGACGTGGAATGGCTGCCCTATGATGAAATTTGTGCTGTTCAGTTTGGACAAGAGACGACTAAGGGGGGATATGATAAAGGTCAACCAATTCATGAAAAGATTTGAACAAGTTAATGTAAATCAGTTATTTACTCTCTCTGATAACAGAAGGACTAGGGGACAGTCCATGAAGTAAGCAAGTAGCTCATTTAAAACAGATTGAAGAAAATTCTTTTTCACTCAGCACAGTTAAGCTCTGGAATTCATTGCCAGAGGATGTAGTTACAGCACTTAGTGTAACTGGGTTTAAAAAAGGTTTGGATAAGTTCCTAGAGGAAAAATCCAAAATTGATATTAATTAATAAGCAATAGTAGCTTGAGATCTATTTAGTGTGTGGATACTTGCCAGGTACTTGTGACTTTGATTGGTCTTGAAAACAGGATACTAGGCTTGTTGGGCCCTTGGTCTGACCCAGTATGACATATCTTATGTTCTTATGTTCACTTCCACATACACACAGTAACTCTTTTACATACAGACACAAACACATACACACACACACATGCACACACATACACACACACATACTTATGCAGATGCTCTCTCTCACAAGACGAGTGAGATAATCAAATTTGCAGATGATACAAAATTGTTCAGAGTAATTAAATCACAAGCAAATTGTGATAAATTGCAGGAAGACCTTGTGAGACTGGAAAATTGGGCATCAAAATGGCAGATAAAATTTAATGTGGATAAGTGCAAGGTGATGCATATAGGGAAAAAATAACCCATGCTATAGTTACACAATACTAGGTTCCATATTAGGTGCTACAACCCAAGAAAGAGATCTAAGTGTCATAGTGGATAACATATTGAAATCGTTGGTTCAGTGTGCTGCGGCAGTCAAAAAAGCAAACAGAATATTAGGAATTATTAGAAAGGGAATGGTGAATAAAACGGAAAATATCATAATGCCTCTGTATTGCTCCATGGTGAGACCGCACCTGGAATACTGTGTACAATTCTGGTCGCCGAATCTCAAAAAAGATATAATTGCGATTGAGAAGGTACAGAGAAGGGCTACCAAAATGATAAGGGAATGGAACAGCACCCCTATGAGGAAAGACTAAAGAGGTTAGGACTTTTCAGCTTGGAGAAGAGACAGCTGAGGGGGGATATGATAGAGGTGTTTAAAATCATGAAAGATCTAGAATGGGTAGATGTGAATCGGTTATTTACTCTTTCAGATAAGAGAAAGACTATGGGGCACTCCATAAAGTTAGCATGTGGCACATTTAAAACTAATTGGAGAACGTTCTTTTTCACTCAACGCACAATTAAACTCTGGAATTTGTTGCCAGAGGATGTGGTTAGCGCAGTTAGTATAGCTGTGTTTAAAAAAGGATTGGATAAGTTCTTGGAGGAGAAGTCCATTACCTGCTATTAATTGAGTTGACTTAGAAAATAGCCACTGCTATTACTAGCAATTGTAACATGGATTAGACTTAGTTTTTGGGCACTTGTCAGGTTCTTATGGCCTGGATTGGCCAATGTTGGAAACAGGATGCTGGGCTTGATGGACCCTTGGTCTGACCCAGTATGGCATGTTCTTATGTTCTTATGTTCTTACTCCCATGCTCATACACGCCCACTCATTCTGTTATTCACTCAAGGTCTCCTTCAGTATCCTTCCCCCATGCAGCCGACTAGTACTACTTCTTCGGACCATGAGGGCCAACTCTGCTCTGTCTGTATGTTCTTTCCTGCAGGGCAGTCCAAGCATCTCCTCCTCTTTCAAGGTCTTTCCAGCAAGGCTGCCCCTTCCAGTGGGGCAGCACAGTGAAGCTCATCCTCTTCTTAGGCCCTGCGGTGATGCTACTGCTTCTGGTGGGCAGCACAGAACAGTCCAGCTCCTCCTTTTCCTAAGCTCTGCCGTTACTCTTCTTTCCAAGGCCCAGACGGTGCATGTTTCCTCTTCTTCCTAGGTCATGCTGGCCATGCTGCCAGTTCTGGTGGTACCACGCTGTTTTTAATGGCTGCAGCAGGCAACATCTTCCCTTCTGCACTGGCGGCACTATGGTGTTCTTTGGATAGAGGTGCCTATGGCTGAGACCATATTGGCCATAGGCCACTACAGCTCTGTCTATCATTAATCCCAAAATATACTGAATGAGAAAGAACCCTAAAAGAAATGCTATATCTCCAGTTCTGCAAAAAGACACTGTGTCCACAGAAACACTCCTAATAATGGATGCAGAGCAAATTAGGATACTTCTCCTTACTACTCATCATGTAAAAATAAGAATATTCAAATTCTGGTGTCATCTCAATAACAGTAACACAAACTTCTTCCACTACCAAGCACTATGAAATAGCACAAAACTATGGAAAAAAAACAGTACCTATGTAGCAAATCTACCATACCAATCCAACTCTAACACCTGGAACTCAAATAACTACAACCTGGCCTATGAAAAGGTAGCAATGCAAATACTGCAACATGCCCTATAACACAAATACATCGCCTATTGGGATGAGCACATTGCAAAACAGAACAAGTTGAACTACAACAGATCCCTATACAGAAAATGCATGCTGACAGATTACCACACCTTGGTCTCAAATGCAAAATAAACAGGCAGATTCTCACCAAATACAGAACAAGTGATCACAGACTAAAATAGAAAGATGCAGCCAAAAACTAAACTGGAAACCCAAAGAAGACAGATTTTATATGCAATGCAACACTGAAGAAACAGAAATGCATTTTTTCCTATGCTGTGCAAAATAAAGATGTCAGAGATACACATTTCCCAAAGACATCCCACAAAACAATGAACAAGAGACACTATAATCCTGGAGAGAACAGAAGAAATAGTAGCTATAGCAGCAAATTTTATGACATTCTGCCACCAGGCCAGAAATGAAACCTGATCAAGTAACAGTACAAACCAGCCACCAAACCTGAGACATGTCCCTGAAGTTGTACTTTCCAGAACCTGTACCTTTAATTGACTTATTACTATTTTGAAAATGTTTTCCTCTCTTTTCCTACCCTTTTATTTTAATCATTCTCTATATTACTTTAGCAACACATGTAATATTGTACCAATAAAGTTAACTGAATCTGACTTTTTCCATTATCTGATGCACCAGAATTTTCAAGCAGTAGTTATGGACGGTATGAATTTTGGTGGTTAGGTTGCCTCAGTTGCATTAAAAATACATAGGAATATTATGAACATTACAAATAAACTAGATTGGACATTAATAGTGTTGAATGTTAAATATTTTTTTTAAATCTCATCCATTCACATTAGGTCGGAGGAGGAGTGAGGCATGACAGCAATCACGACTTCTGAAAATACTAAAGAAAAGGATTCATAAAAAGAAAGAAAGAATGAAGTTGTTTCATTATAAAATACTGCTGTTGGACTAATGTGTTTTGGATGATGATATTTTAAGCATTTGTGTGATTTATATAAAAGGCCTTTTATATATATAAAAGGCCTTTTATATATATAAAAGGCCTGTGTTGTTCACACTGTCCTGTTTGTTAGTGACTATTAGGTGGCACTATGAACAGTGGAAGGTGCACTGTACAAAGACAATATGTTCTGTCTGCAAAGCCCAGTCTCTGAGGCTCTCACATAGCTCCCATTCATACACACACACAGGCTCACACACATACACAAACACACACACACAGGCACACAAAGGTTCCCATGGGTTCTCATACACACACACACACACTCCTCCCCTCCACACACATAGAAACACACACACACACACACACACACAGTTTCCCACTCACACATAGAGGGGCGGATTTTAAAAGGCCTGCGCACGCCGGCGCGCGTAAAGCCCCGGGACGCACATGCGTCCCGGGGCTTTCGAAAAGGGGCGGGAGGGGTGTGTCCGGGGCATTCCTGAAACGATGCGGCGTTTAGGGGGTGTGCCGAGGCATTTCGGGGGCGGGCCCGGGAGCGTGGTGCCGGCCCAGGGGCGTGGTCGAGGCCTCCGGACCAGCCCCCGAGACCGGAGGACGGAGCGGGGCTGCCAGCCGGCGCGCACAAAGTTACGCCTGCTTTCAGCAGGCGTAACTTTGCCGACAAAGGTAGGGGGGGTTTTAGATAGGGCCGGGGGGGGGGGTGGGTTAGGTAGGAGAAGGGAGGGGAAGGTGGGGGGAGTGCGAAGGAAAGTTCCCTCTGAGGCCGCTCCGAAATTGGAGCGGCCTCGGAGGGAACAGGCAGCACGCGCTGGGCTGGGCTGGGCTCGGCGCGCGCAGGTTGCACAAATGTCACCCCCTTGCGCGTGCCGACCCCGGATTTTATAAGATACACGCGGCTACGTGGGCCAGCTGCCGGCGCACCATGATCCAGTCCGGGGGCTGGTCCGGAGGCTACGGCCACGCCCCCGGAATGCCTCCGACGATGCGCCGCCACAACACGCCCCCGACACGCCTCCGATGACGCGCTGCCGTGACACGCCCCCGACACGCCCCTCCAGGAAAGCCCCGGGACTTACATAAGTCCCGGGGCTTTCGCGTGCCGACAGCCTATGCAACATAGGCTCAGCGCGCGTAGCGGAGCTTGGGCCAGGTTTTTGGGGGGTATATGCGTATCTTACGCGCGTACTCCTTTGAAAATCTGGCCCTTAGTGTGAGGCTAAGATATGCAGAGTCTAGGATATGTTCTACGTGTTCTATTCCTTGGTTATTTAAGCAAAGTTTGAAACTGATGTTGGAGACTTTGTTGGTTCAATTCTGCCAGTAGATGTGTGTATGACTTAAGGTGGAATTCTGGTGGAATATATGATATTTTCCTTCAATCTGCCCTTGGGCTGATAGGTAAGCCAGTTATGGTAAATAAGGCTATAGGTGGAGCTAGCATTTCTTATATGGTTAAAAGACCAGAACGCTGCATAACATCTTATCTTCACTTATAAATATTGGCATCAAGGTCTAATTTGTAGACTCTTCCTAGGGCACACAATCGCAGGTGGTACTTCTATCAATAGACAGACAAATATGTACACAAATGCATAACTAATGTTAAATGTTTTAGCTCCATTTTCCTCCATATCAAGATATTTGTTTAAAAAAAAATTCCTATGAGGTTGTCTTATACAATAACTTTAAATACTGGACAGATATGTAGCAAAAATACTGGAACTCTGCACCAGAAAACACTGTGCATCTGTTAGAGTAAGTATACCCCACATTCCTGTTTCAATAAACTACACTGTGAAACAGCTACATTTTTAGAAGAATAATCTTTCATGTCAACGCTGAAGTCTTGGAAGCTAACTGGCTTTGATAAGAACGTCCTTATCACGACCCAGTTGTGGTTACAGTTCATGTGGCATGAGCTTATTCCTTTAGTATCTCATGAAGAGATCTGTGAATATCATTTCCCTTGATTTTAACATACTCCAATTACATGTAAATATATCATAAGCATATTGGAGGCAACACTTTTTAACGCTGAGCCAATGTCGTGTCAGCTGCGTTTTCAATTGTATCAAAGGCAGCAGGATTACAAATGACTGGAGAGAAAAGGGGAAATGCTGGGGTTTATATAACAAACAGCAGACAGCTAGAGCTTTCCTTCCCAATACCGCTGAACGCTCTAAAAAAAAATATGGGCTAAGATCAAGAAGAAATGTAGACACATGGCTGTGTAGAACGGGGATGACTTAGAAACTGTAATGCAATCTAATATTTGAGGCTTGGCAAGGGTAGCTGTGGGATTTCATGAAAATCTTGAATCTTTTTCATTCAGTGCAATTAACCAGATCCCAGCGACGCTGGCTCCGGTGAGCCGCTCAGCTCTCTCTCTCTTTTTTTTTTTTATTGCCCATTTCCTTTTCCTCCTGCCAGCAATAGTTCCCATCCTCACTTTTGGAAATTAAAAAAAAAAAGAAAAGAAAACCCACGCCATAGTGGTTCCACAAAAAGGGGCCACTGCAAACAAGTGCCAGCCAGTGCATGGCGGAGCAAGTACATAGTGCACAGCGGCGAGGCTCACACGTGGATTAAAACATGCTGTTGTGTTTAGTCATTTATGTGTAGCATAATTAAAAACATCCAGCAATAATTTATTGGTTCCCACCAAGCAGAGACATAAAGTCTAGCAACTTTCCCTCTGCATATTTAGGCTTTCTGAAAAAAAAAAAATAAGCAAGACCAAATGAGAGAAGGAGATTGAGAGAGACAGGATTTGAAACTCATTCTCATGTGCTTTTCTTTTCTCCTCGAAGCCACTTGCTGCCACACAGTGGAAGAAAATACCTTCTGGGAAGTGAAAAAGTTAGATGCAAATCTCATTTAACCGCTCTTGTTTTCATTCAAATACTGGTACTAGCAGGAAGATTGACGGTTCACAGACTAGCAAAGAACTGGGAAACTCATGTGCTATGAAGGTAGCACATATTTTTTATAGCCAACAAGCAAGGATTTTAAAAATGTTTCGTTCATTTCTGAAAGGGTTTAAAAGAAGAAAAAAAGAAACAATTGAAAGTCTTCAGCTCCCTTCTGTTTCCTTAAACAGTATTTTATATTATATCTTTAAATATTTTGATTATTCCACCAAAAATTGAAAGAAATTAAATGTAAAACCATCTGGCAGATTATTAAGAATGTCCCCATGGCAGGGTAACCCTAAAGTTTTCAGTTTCGAATCACATCGGAAATGTTGCAGATCTGCCCGTTATTATTGCTGTTTTCAATTCCCTTGCATAAATTTGTTGCAGCTGAGACATCCAAGTTCAGAAAGATTCAGTCTGTGATGGGAGAGTTGCATCCTTGCTCCAGCTGAGATTCTGACAAAAACTAAACTCAGACATCTTTTGCAGCAAACTTTTATAATGCTGCAGGCTCCACCTAATGCCACTCTTTTAAGAGTCTTGCATCCTTATTTAATGAGACCCTCCCTTTAGGGAGAGGAATGGTCAGCAGAAAAAGGGAAGTGATATTGCCCCTGTGTAGGTCCCTATAAGACCTCGCTTGGAATACTTTGTACCGTTCTGGAGTCCGCACCTTCAAAAGGATATAAATAGGATGGAGTCAGTCCAGAGGGTGGCTACCAAAATGGTCAGTGCACTTCATTCTAAACCATGTGGGGAGAGACTTAAAGAACTAAACAATAGCATGTATACCCTAGAGGAAAGGTAAGCTAGCTGAGATAGGATAGAAACAATTAAATACCACAGAGGTGTCAATTCACAGAAGGCAGGTCCTTCTTCAACTGCACCTTGAAATATCATGTCATCCTGGGCAGAGGGATTTCAAACTTTTTTTTTTTACTTTTTATTTAAATTTGAATTACATGTAGAGTAACAAAACATAAAGAACTAAACACTCCAGGGAAAAAGGAAAAATATTCTCTAAGACAGAGAGAAAAATTAAATCAAGATAAGGAAATAAATGGCCAGAGAAGCCCCAAGCAGCAAATCTCACCCCATTCAATTAAACCACACATTTACAGGGGTAATTCAACCAAAACAGCCCTCCATATTGCAACATCCCAGACCTCAATAGTATTAACTTCATCCTTCTAACTTACATTATTTTTGTAACATCTAGAAAAATATTAATTTTCAAATCTAGAGAAAGATTAAATCTATTATGGAAGAATAGTTTTAGAGCAAAATCCCTATCAGATTTTACCAGAAAAGTAGCTACCAATGTGGAAGGAAAAACTTCTTCAGAAGATGAATTCTCTAAAAAATCAGTTACAAGGCACTCTCTTAGCTGATGGTAAATAATAAGTTTTCGCAATTGGTAGTAATAAGTTCTCAGGAATCTTGAAAATTTCCATAAAATATTTCTTCAACATTTGGACAGGAGGTACAGATTTTTTCCTTGGAAAGTTAATGAATGTAATATTCCTACTTTTATCCACATTTTTCTAAGGCTTCTGTCTTATTTTATAACACCTGATGACCCTGTGAAAGAGTATCCACAATGTCCTGAAGAACATTGACTTTTGGATCTAAAACCTCAATCTCAGAAGCAAATTGTGTCAAATCTTTTTGTCACTTGTATATAAAGTCAGTTTGAACTTGCCGCTGTCGGATGGATTGAGGCAACTGAGGAGACAGCAAAGTTAAGCCATCCATAGCCGATGCATCCATTAGGCAAACTAGCCAGTTGCCTAGAGCACCAACATTTGGGGATAGCAAAATGTGAGGCACATAGCAGTGCTGTGCCAGAGCCAATACCACTGTGCTGGACCTTCCATCAAAGCTGGGGGAGGGCTACCTGATCATATGTTTGCCTAGGGTGCCGAATACTCTTGCACTGGTCCTGAAGGCAATGGCATCACATATATGGGAGTAAATTTTCAAAAAGCTTTGTCTGATAATTTACCCCAACGTGTGTAAGGTAATATATGTGGCAGACCTTTCCAGTCGGGCCACCAGAAGTCACTGTCCCAGTCTTAGAAAACACTTTGTAAGAAGTCATCCATACCCCTCAGTCCTTCCCACCTGGAGAGTCTGGATTGGATGCCTGAAGACTATTTTAACCCAGCCATGTTAATATACTAGGGATGTGCAGACCAAAAGTTTAAGTTCATAAGTCCATAAGTCGAAAGGGGGGGTCATTTGCGGTCAATATGGACATATGGAGAATTCCATAAGTTGAGTCTATGTCCATATGTGCAAATAAAAATTTAAACCCCCACCCGCCTTAATCCCCCCCCCCCCCCCCCCCAAGACTTACCAAAACTCCCTGGTGGTCCAGCGGGGTCAGGACGCCATTTCTGAACTCCTTTGCAAGGAGCACGTGACGTCGGCGCCACGTCGGAGTGATGCGGCGTCACGTGATTCCCCGCGGGTCCGCTCCCGGAACCCTCGTTGGGCCCAAAAGGCACTTTTGGCCAGCTTGGGGGGGTCAGGAGGCCCCCCCAAGCTGGCCAAAAGTTCCTTTTGGGCCCAACGAGGGTTCCGGGAGCGGACCCGAGGGGAATCACGTGACGTCGGCGCCACGTCAGAGTGACGCGGCGTCACGTGATTCCCCTCGGGTTCGCTCCCGGAACCCTCGTTGGGCCCAAAAGGCAGCTTGGGGGGGTCAGGAGGCCCCCCCAAGCTGGCCAAAAGTTCCTTTTGGGCCCAACGAGAGGTCCGGGAGCGGAACCGCGATGGACCACGTGACGTCGGCGTCACGTCGGAGTGACGCGGATGTCACGTGATTCCCCACGCGTCCGCTCCCGGACCCTCACGGAACTTTTGGCCAGCTTGGGGAGTTTTGGTAAGTCTTGGGGGGGGGGATTAAGGAGGGTGAGGGGTTTAAATTTTTATTTAGATCAACAATCACGATTTCCAACGTATTCAACATAGCTATGTTGAATAAGTTGGAAATCCGATCGTTTACGCCTCATCACTTTTTTAAGTTAAAAAAAATAAATAAGTTGCGTTTTCCATTTAAGTTCAAAACGAATGCACACCCCTATAATATACCATGGGGTTCAGTTTGAGGAAGCAGTTAAGGAGTAAAGATATATTTTTTCTACATTCTGTTGGGGCCTCCCAACTTCACCCAAAGGAGTTTAGTTTAGTGCACTCCCTGCCTGATGGTCCTTCTTATAATTTCCAGAAAGAAAGCCTAATACCTTTTAGGGGTGAAGGGGCTCTCACCAGGGGACCAAAGACCTGTGAGCCTATTCTAAACCCTAGGTAGGTGAGCACCAGTGATGGATCCTGCTGCGAGAGACAGTGAAGGCAGAAGAGATATCCAGTTTAAACATTAAGCTATTTTTAGTACTTAAAAAGCATGGGGAGGTTTTTGAATTCCCCCTTCTCCACTGGGATTTCAGAGTGGAGAACTTGCCTGATCCCACTAATTTTTCCCCAGGAGAAGTTCCCCAGAAAGATCAAAGTCAACTTCCCTGACATTTGTCCAACTGGGCGCTGGAATCACACAAATGATGGCCATATTTGTAACTCAAATGCTGTAAGCTTCTGAAAACACTGTGTTTTATGACTTGTCCTGTGAGGATTATTCTCTGTGACCTGAGATAAGTATGTTTTTTGGTTTATTAGGCTGTCTTGGACATCATTTTAATTTGTATTGCAAAAAGTCTTTTAAAAATATATATAAGTTGAAAGTGGAGCATAATATTTTAAAATCACCAACCCAGATACTGCCCTACTCTCCTGGAACAATCTCACCACTACAGTAGCCAATGAGATCTGCCCCATTGTCTACAAAGAAATACCCCACACGCAAACTGAAAAAAAGAAACCATGGTACTCTGCTGAACTAAAAAAGATTAAGCAAGACCTGAGATCCAAAGAACGCTTATGGCGTAAACAACCCACCGCCTCACTTAAAGCAATGCACAATAATACTCTACACACTTACTGTCAAGCCATTCTCCTAGCTAAACGAGACTTCTACTCTGCAAAAATTCATGACTACCACTTCAACCCGAATGCCTTATTCTCATATGTTGCAGAACTTACAAACTTCACCCCCCCTACACACAATGAGACAAATGCCAGTGTGAGATGGGAAGAACTAGCGTTGTATTTCAAGAACAAAATCGCTAACATTCTCCTTCGCTTCCCCACTGAGCCTTCCCTCACAGCTCCGCTATCCAATGACAATAGGAGCAACCTTAGATCTCTCGACATCGCCACCAGTATTTGAATGAAAAAAAAAAGCGGTTAAATGAGATTTGCATCTACTTTTTCACTTCCCAGATGGCGCCGGCCAGCTAGTGCTCCTACCATGTGACAGGGGCCGGCCAATGGCACGGATACCCTGTCACATGGTAAGGGCAAAGGGCCATCGGCGTCATCTTTATGATTGGCAGCCGAGGCCCGAGAACGGGAGATTGCTCCTGGGACCACCACTAGAGCACCAGGAAATTTAAAAATGTTTTGGGGGGATCAGGAGGGTAGGAGAAGATAAGGGGTCATCTTTAAAGGGTCGGGTGGGTTTTTTTTTAATCGGGCCATCGGCGCCATTTTTGAGTGGCAGCCAAAATGGTGCTGATGGCCCGAGAGCGGGAGATCGGTCCCCACGCCCCCACTGGACCACCAGGTACTCATAAAAAGTTTTGGGGGGGTTCGGGGGGGTGGGGGAAGATAAGGGATTAGTTTTACAGGGTCGGGGTGGGTTTAGAGGTTGTTTTGGTGTGCCGGTTTTCCCGCCCTCCACCCAAATAACTCCCGTTAGTGGACACTAACAGGAGTAATGATTTTTTCACGATAAATCGTGAAAATTTCTATTGTATCGCGCACTGTACCGATTTTTGACGATTTAAAAAATATCGGACGATTTTTTTAAATCGTCAAAAAATGATTCACATCCCTAACGCTCATTCTTGTTCTCATTTTACAGAGCGAAGAATTGTGATTGCCATGTTAGACCCCTTGGATATGTGTAATTAATGGTCAAAGTTGTACAAGATACCTTATTATTGGACTAATTTTAAATACATCTGTGACTAGCTTCAGAACATTATCCTTTCTTTATCAGGTCATTAAAGAAACAACATATTGTTGCGATTCGGCCTGTGGCAGGAGCCACAGGCTGCCTCTCTCCCTGCTTCCTTCTGCGGCCCGGAGGCCGCCAAACTATCTCATTCGCTGGAAGGAGCCATGCGCCTGCATCTCTTGCGGCCAAGTGGCCGCCGATGCATTACACATGCTGCAGGAGGCGCGCTTCCGTTTCTCAAGCGGCCTGGAGGCCGCCAACATGTGCTTCCCATGGCGGGTCGTGCCGCCATGCTCCACAGCGGGCCGGCCACCACTGCTGCCTTCTAAAGCAGCACGAAGGCCGCCAACACTCCCATGCAGTAGGAGCCGCACTACTCTCTCCTTGCGGCCAGGAGGCCACCAACAATGTCCTCGAGTGGCCCGGAGGCCATTAACCTTACCTGGGCTCTCCGGGGGAAGAGGGTCTGCATCCCTAGGCTTGCTTGGCGACTGGAGCCACCCTCAGTTCACCTTCAGTGGCAGGGAGCCATCCCTGATGCCGAGGCCTGCTTCAGTTCTGGAGTCTTCCATGCAGCAGGGCCGCTGTCCAGGGTCCTGCACTGCTTCCTGCTTCCTCTCCCTAGGCACGGGGCCGCGCCTCCTTCTTAGAGTTAAAAGGCCAGCAGGGAGTGGTTCTTCTGGTTCCTCCTGTGAGCTCCGCCTTGGGTGTTTCCTGCTTCACCCTATAAAAGGGTTCTTCAGTCATTCCAGCTTTGCCTTTGCAAGGAGTAAGTTCTCTCTTGGACTTCTTGCTCTCTACTCCTGCTGGGTGTTCCTGTTTCATTGTTGAAGCTTCTTCGTCATCTTGTTCCTGGTTTCTCCTTCGACGGCCTTTGTCTTGTCTTCTGTTCTGATGTTCATTCCAGCCTTGATGTTTTCCAGTCCTGATGTTCCTTGGCCTAGTCCTTGTCTGATTTCCATCTTGTACAGATGTCCAAGGCTTCATTGGATCCCTCCCAGCATGGTCTGTGACCAGCCCAGCTGGGTTGGTAGGGCACTGGGGTGTGTAGGGCACTGGTGGGTCTTCTCCATTGTCAGAGCCAAGGATCTCCATGTTTCCTGTCTGTTATCTCCTGGTATGGAGTTCTGGACGTCCGTTTCGTCCATCCCAGCTGCCCTTTGCTGAGTGTCCGAGGAGTTCACCCTGATGTCCTGGATTTCTGCCTGGAGACCATCTTGTATATAGTTCTCCAATGTTCTGGACCCCGGCTATGCCTAACCCCTGCAGGCAGTGCTCCAGTGGCTAGCCTGCGGGTCTTTCTGGCCACTGCAGCCTCCTTCCCGGCTGTGGGTGTCAGTGCTCTCTCCAGAGTATTATTTATTGATGATTTTAGCTCGCCATGTCTTGCCTTGCCTTGCCAGAGTCCATGTCTTGACTTGCCAGAGGTCATGTCTTCGTCCTCGTCTGACCTTCGTCCACGTCTTATCCTCATCCACGTCTGATCTTCGTCCACATCTGACCTTCATTCAAGCCTGTCCTTGGTCCTTGTCCATCTCTGCCTCTTGCCCAGCCTGTGCCTCTGCTGGTCCCTGGGTTCCAGCCTAGGATCATCTCATCGCAAGGGCACACATCTTGTCTCGCGCTGGTGAGCGCCCCCTGGTGCTCTCCCCCATCGCAGCGCTACAATAGTAGTTTAAATAGTAGAGTCCTAGGCTGCCTGAATATGGCATTACATTATAAAATGTCTAAATAAATACATTAAATAAAATAAATAAATTACAGCTCAGTAAAGAGAAAGCGTGGGAGAGGGTAGGGGATTCCTGAGGTGATGAGACAAAACTTCATAGTTGAAATGGCCTATATCTGGTAATGAATAAGAAAGACAATGTATTTTTGCAAAATCTTTTTATTACAGATAATAAAATACACCTGGATCAGTTTAAGGAATTTATTTTACTGTCCACTCAGTTTCCTTTTGCCTGTTTCAGATTCAGATAACAATGAAACAAGAAAACCTAATGTAATCACCAGAAAATGTTCAGAGAAAGAGATACTATCCTAATATTGCAAAGGATTCTGTCCAAAATGTTGTCAGTCCAGGAACATTTTATTCTCATGTCCTATTTTGTAGATACATTAGTATCTTATCACAGTTAATATTTAAAATAAAAAAAATCATTTTCAGGTGTTACTTAATAGTAGCCAAGCCACTAGGGAAAACCACTTGTCCATATGATTGAAAATCAAATTAAATTAAACCTCTCAACCAAAGGACATAGCCAGCCATATAAGTTTCATAAACAAGATTTCTGAAAATATTTTCATTAAAAATATTACATGAATCCATATATATGTGGTGATAATAAAAAATACAATAAAATCCTTAACAAATTACATTAACTGATGTGTGTTGTAAAAGGAACCAGAGAAAAAATATATATTAGGTCTTGTGATACTGTTTCCTTATAGTGCACTTATACTTCCAGCTTTTGCAAACTACTGCTTATGCATGTAGCTTCCAATATTACACACTGAAACCTTTTCAAATTTACTCCTGTAACATGAAAGAGAACATGTTGATGGACATCAATGGATCTGTCCATGGTATCTCTAAGTAGAAATTCTTTATGAATACTTCTATGATACTGATAAAATAGTCTATGATGAAAAAGGCCATAACTTGGAGAAAGACTGGATATAATATAGTCATAGGCAGTTAAAAGAGGAAATGATCTATCAAACTTTTAAAAAGTAAGCATGCAGTTGTTTATCTAAGTGTGGACATGGAATTTGCCAGCAAGACCAGGAGTGGAGTCATCACAGAAGCAGACTTTCTCAGGAGTGGAGCCATTAAAGCAACTGACTTGGCATGGAGAAGGGCCACGGCAGGAGCTGGCTTAGTGTGGAGAAGAATGGATGCTGGACTTGATGGTGCTGGCTTGGCCTAGAAGGCTAAAAACCTTGGAGTAGCTGGGGTCGCTGTGAAAAGAGACTTTGGGCAGATCCTGGAATAGAGTATTTGAGTCTGCTGCAGGAGAAGCATCCTGGAGCAGAGTCTTGGATGCTGCTGTGGGCAGAGCAACACTGAACAAAGTCTTGATTGCTGCTGAGGGTGAAGCAGTCCAGAATGGAGTCTTGGAAACTGCAGGCACAGTTTAGACAGGAGTCTTGAATGCTCTGAAAATGGCTGACATGTCCAAGGGAGTAGTCTATTGCTGTGGGTCAAGAGTCCATTCTGTGAACTCGCCATCAGCATTGCATCATGCATGACCGTGGCTATGCGTTCTTCATCCTTCCAGAGGTGATAAGCATAGCGTAGTGGTCTAGTTGACAGTGACTTAGTTGCTGAATTTAGAATATTTTTGCATAGAGCCAAGGACACATTAAAAAAAAACCCATAATAAGTCTTTTTTGAAAAATCCATACTTTCTTTACCTCTAGTTTGGGTGGTTCAAACTGTAATGATCCACTCCATGGGGACAAAGAGAGACACAGAGTCTGAGCAGGAGTGCATCTGGGAGAGACCAGGCATTTGGAAGTGAGTGTTCCTCTGCCTTGCAGAAAGTAGGATCCAGGAATAGGACCAAAGGCCAGGACTGTAACAGGAAGGAGACCAGAAACCAGTAGCCAAGGACCAGGACAGAAGCAGGTGAGTAGGGAAGGACCAGAACCAGGAAATGCAGGAAGAATGCCAAGCACCAGGAAATCACAGAGCAAATGCAATGTGGACTGTTGGACCAGCAAAGGTGTGTCATGCTAGAGATTCTTATATACAACCTTCTAATTGGGACACATGTAATGATGGTCCATTAGGGGGCCTCCGGAGGCAGGTTTCCCTAAATTTTCTTATCTTGGTTTTCACTAGAAGATTATTTCTGATTCAGAGTCACTATGGTATCACAATAAAATATTCTGGCCTTTAACATCTGGGGCTCTCCATGACACTCTGTGAGGTTTGATTTTCATTTTTCAAAAAAGAGATTGTTGATTATGCAAATCCAACTAGAGACATAAAATGCAAGAGAAATATATGCAGCCAAGGGTACTCACTAGGTCAGTAGTCTATTGACTAGATAGCAGGCTTCAACACTGGATCCCATAAATTCAAATCCCATCCCCATTAACTTTATTCCTTTAGTTAATATTACTAAGATAAACAATGATATATTAAATTGTTCCTTTCCATATTGATTAGGATGAATTAAATTTCAAAGATAGTTTCTGGCCACCTTCCTTTGCCAGTTATAGAGCCAGGAAAATGCCAAATTTATTTTGAAAGTAAGAGAAAAAAAAAGGAAGAGTCATTAAACCTTTAGAGTGATAACAATTTTATTTTCTTTGATGTCCCTCTTGTTGCGCATCCCGTAGCAGTGCTGTAGTGGAGAGAACTGAGAAAGTGAGTACAATAGAACATTCACAGAGTCCCAAGTATGGAGAAGCCCCGAGATAGGGAAAGCTGGCCCTCGAGGAGCGAGTACCAGATCCCTGGAGGTAAAGAGACTTGTTGGCAAAGTACTCACACAGCGGTTCCACGTAAGAGATGACACTGGCACTGGAACGGGGGCAGGCCCTTGAGGAGAGAGTACCTGGTTCCAGGGAGACAGCTCTGAGGAGTAGATGATAGTAGTACTCACTGATGGTGTCTGTAGCGAATTCCTCCAAGTAGGAAAAGAGATAGGTGCAGGCAGTGGGTCTGGGAACATGGGCCCTTGAGGAGCGAGTACCGTTACCAGACAGCGACCTGAAAGAAGCAAAGAAGCCCCCGAGGAGCGGGTACCCCGTTAGCAGAAAGAATCCAATAGAAGTTGGAAGGCAGAGTAGCTGGGTATAGAGAGCGAATCTCAACCGTAGATTCCCCTTGCTAACTCAACAGCTAGCAATAAACAGTAGGCTTAAATATCCAGGCAGCATGACATCATCACAGGGGGAAGCCCCTGAGGAAAGCGGCAATGAGGAAATAAGAATGAGGGCCGCGTGGCGCACACGCCCTAAGATACCTGGAGAACATGGCAGGAGGCAGCGCCCAAGCAGGTCCAGGGATGCCGGAGAGGATGGCAGATGGACACCGTGGCAGTCAGGCGTCCATCAAGATCAGGAGGAGTTGCAGACAAGGAAAGGTAGGCGGAGTGAAGCCATCGGGCAGCGATGGCCGCAACAGTACCCCCCTTCAAAGGGCGGTCTCCTCTGCGGGTACCAGGTTTTGGTTTCCAAGGATACGAGAGATGAAACTGATGGAGCATCTCTTTGTCAAGGATATTAGCCAGAGGCTCCCAAAAATTTTCTTCGGGGCCAAAACCTTCCCACGAAAGAAAGTTTTCCCAAGTCTTGCTTCATCTTCGGACATCGAGGATGGCTTCGACCTTGTATTCTAGGTCATCTTCTGCAATGATGGAAGATGGTTCCTGAGACTTGGAAGAGAACTCCCTGAGAATGAGTTGTTTCAAAAGTGAAACATGAAAAGCATTATGGATGTTTAATCCAGGTGGTAAGTTCAGGCTGTAAGTGATGTTGCCAAGACATCGGAGGATTGGAAATGGTCCAACGTAGTGAGGAGCAAATTGAGTGGAGGGTAACTTCAGTCTAAGATGCTTAGTGGATAGCCAGACTTTGTCTCCAGGTTGAAAGCAGGCGCTTTGGAATGGTGAGCGTCATAAAACCTTTTGGCTTGATCACTCGCTTTGAGTAGCATTTCTTTCGTTTGAGTCCATAATTGATGGATATCATCAGCAGTTGATTGAGCTACTGGGGACGTCACTGAGAGTTTCAGTGGAAGTGGCGGTGATGGTGAATGTCCATATACCACTTCAAAAGGTATTGATCCAGTGGATGATGCTGGATGAGAATTAATGGTGCTTGGCACAGTTGGCACAAGATGCTACATAGTAGGGATGTGAATTGGGCTTCGGACGATTGAAAATTTCGTACGATATTTTCAAAATCTTCAGAAATCGGGGGCTCCCCCAAAACAATAGGAAAACCCCACAAAATTGTTTGTGGGGGTTCTCTTATCGTTTTGGGGGAGGGTGGGAAAAACGGCACACAAAAATAACCCCTAAACTCACCCCGACCCTTTAAAACTAATCCCTTAGCTTCCCCTACCCTCCCGACCCCCCAAAAAACTTTTTACAGGTACCTGGTGGTCCAGTGGGGGTCCCGGGAGCGATCTCCCACTCCCGGGCCATCGGCTGCCACTAATCGAAATGGTGCCGATGGCCCTTTGCCCTTACCATGTGACAGGGTATCCGTGCCATTGGCTGGCCCCTGTCACATGGAGGGAGCACTGGATGGCCGGCGCCATCTTTAAAAATGGCGTACATGGCCTTCTCTAACACAAAGAAGGAAATTAACTCAGTATGGAGGGCTCCAGTGCAGAGGGTTACCGGTTCGGTGTGACGGGTCACGTCACCCGGCAAAGGCTCTCCATGGATAGATGATAAGAGCAGTGGAATCTTCAAAATGATGAGAGGAATCCTCAAATGTTCCACTAGGCGTCATAGTATAAAGTTGCCTCCTGCCCCTGAATCCACCAGGGCAAGAATTTGAATTTTGGATGGTCCGCAGATCAGAGAGACTGGGGGAGAAAGCGTAGGAGAGGGCGTAGTAAGGCCTAAGAACAGTCCTCCCGCAGGACTTAGGCCCGTCCATTTCCCGGACAAATTGACAGGTCATGTCTCTTCCGAAGTCTTCTCTCTTTTGAAGTCAAGTGACTGCGACCAAGTTGCATTGGTTCCTCTCCACTGGCGACAGGTATTGCTGGAACCATCTGGAGTGCAGGTTTAGCACAAACCTCCTTCTGAATGGTCCTTTACTAGGCTTGAGTTCTTTCACCTTATCACGAAGCCGGTGGTCAATTCTAGTAGCCAAAGCCACTAGTTCGTCCAGCGAGTCAGGTGTCTCATGAGCGGCCAGCTTGTCTTTCAAGCGAGTATCCAGTTCTCTAAGAAGAGGGTTTTCAGACATTTAGAATCCCAGCATAATTCGGTAGCAAGAGTCTTGAACTCTATTGCAAAATCAGCCAGTGGTCAGTTGCCTCACTTCAGGTCCACCAGAGCAGAACCAACAACAGTCACTCGAGCAGGATCATCAAAAACGGATTTAAACAAATCCAGAAAACCGTCAATATCCTGCAGAATTGGATCCTTACGTTCCCACATCATTGAGGCCCAAGACAAGGTCCTTCCATCCAGATAAGATAGAATATAAGAAGTTTTGGCATAAGCTGGGGAAATGAGAAGGCTGTAATGCAAAATGCATGCAGCACTGGTTTAGGCAACCTCTAGATCTTTGAATCTCTCCAGAGAAATGAACTGGAGCAGCCAGAGGTACCATAATCTTTATAGTTACTTCAGGTAACTGACCTTCATTACTGGAAGCAGCGCTTTGATTCTTCTGTGCGTGCAGCTGATGAAACGCAGGAGTGAGTTTCTCCAATGCGTCCTGTTGTTCAGCATTGTGCAGGGCTAGGCCGGGAATGACCTGCAAGGCATTGAGCTGTGCCAGATCCATGGAGTTAGCAATCTGTTATAGTTAGTGAGGTTTTGGGTGGACCCTTGGACACTGTGGCAGCTGACCACGCCCACTGGGGGAAGTCCCGTGAGGGGCCACAGGTCAGGCTCAGCTCTGGACACACAAACACAGATAGTTCTTTATTTAGACAGTTTGGGAAGCCACCAGAGGTGGCAGTAGTGAGTAGAAGATGTAGCCCGGCTGGGCTAGTATTCCCCAGGGCGCTGGAACAGCGGTTTCTCCGGTAGCAGTGCTGTAGTGGAGAGAACTGAGAAAGTGAGTACAATAGAACATTCACAGAGTCCCAAGTATGGAGAAGCCCCGAGATAGGGAGAGCTGGCCCTCGAGGAGCGAGTACCAGATCCCTGGAGGTAGAGAGATTTGTTGGCAAAGTACTCACATAGTGGTTCCACGTAAGAGATGACACTGGCACTGGAACGGGGGCAGTCCCTCGAGGAGCGAGTACCTGGTTCCAGGGAGACAGCTCTGAGGAGTAGATGATAGTAGTACTCACTGATGGTGTCTGTAGCGAATTCCTCCAAGTACGAAAGGAGATAGGTGCAGGTAGCGGGTCAGGGAACATGGGCCCTCGAGGAGCGAGTACCGGTTACCTGACAGTGACCTGAAAGAAGCAAAGAGGCCCACAAGGAGCGGGTACCCCATTAGCAGAAAGAGTCCAATAGAAGTTGGAAGGCAGAGTAGCTGGGTATGGAGAGTGAATCCCATCCGTAGATTCCCCTTGCTAACTCAATGGCTAACAATAAACAGTAGGCTTAAATATCTGGGCAACGCACCAATGAGGAAATAAGAATGAGGGCCGCGCAGCGCACGCGCCCTAAGGTACCTGGAGAGCATGGCGGGAGGCAGCGCCCAAGCCGGTCTGGGGACGCCGGAGAGGATGGCAGACGGACGCCGCGGCAGCCAGGCGTCCATCAAGAGCAGGAGGAATCACAGACAAGGAAAGGTAGGTGGAGTGAAGCCGTCGGGCAGCGATGGTCGCAATAGTCGATCACTTGTGATTTCTAGTTTGCCTCTGCGTTTCCAGTCTTTGTTCCAGTCTCATTCCAGCCTTGTTCCAGTTTTGTTCCAGTCCTGTTCCAGTCTCTTTCTAGTCCTGTTCCTACGTCCTTCTGTTCCTGCATCTCCCCAGGTAGTCCCTCGTGGACTGTCTTCTTGGTACTGACCTCTGCTGTTCTTGACTATGTTGATCGCCGCCTGGATTTGACCTTTGCCTGTTTCACCGACCATGTCTGCTCGCTGCCTGGAATGACCTTTGCCTGTTTCACCGACCATGTCTGCACGCTGCCTGGAATGACCTCTGCCTGATTACTGACCACATCTGCATGCTGCCTGGAACCGACCTCTGCCTGACCTCTGACCCCGTCTGACTGCTACCTGGAACCTGACCCCTGTTTTGGCTGACTATCCACGGACTGACTACTGGTATTGACCCCTGCTTTGGCTGACTATGTTTCCTTGACTCTGGCCTTGATCCTTGCCATAAATTCAGAGACTCTCTTCTGGCCTTCTCTGGCACCCCGAACTTCTAGCCTGTACTTTGACCCGCGCACCCATGATCGTGGTGGGCACACCTCTGAACTTTCTGTCATGGAGATCCTGCGAGGTCCACCTAAGACCAGGTGGCCCGGGTAACCAAGGGCTCAACCCGAGGGAACCCTGGTTTGCTAGTGGTGAAGCTCCAGCTAGCCTCTGTCTCCTCCTGTGCTCTGCCTCCTGGTGGCAGGTGCTCTCTGGGTCCAACCAGGGAGCCTACCAATCCTGCACTAGGCCTAGGGTCCACCTCCCGGTGCAACACCTCTCTTCCCAATAATGGGGCTGCTTTGGATGGAAGCCAGTGCTGTATTATTTGATAGACTATATTTACACTAACTGGGCATTACTAACTTTTCTTAATGGTTGATTATACTGGAATGTTTTGTCCAAAAAAGCTCTTAGTCAGAAGGAAGAAATACAGGCACAAGAGAAAAGATGCTCAAGAGAAACCTTTTTGATTTCCTAAATGTGATAACAATTATAGTAGAGAGAGAGAACTCATACAAAACCAGAAAATCAGGAAATGGATCATTCAGACTTCAGTTACAGAACATGGGGAAAAGTTTCAAATAGAGCAATCCTCACAACTTGCCAGGAAAACCAAGGCACACTAATTAAAAACTATTTACGTGTTCAGCATGTAATAAGTTTCCATCAGAAATCCCATTTCAGAAGTAAAAAAATATTCCACCCAGCAGAGAGATCAAGTTCAAGCAGGGAATATAACAAAAGCTTATTTCAAGAAAATGATGCTTTTTATAGTTCAGTGTACTGTACTAAACTTGACATTTGCCAAGTGTGCTTCAACAGAATGACTTAAAAAATGAAAAACTGGTACAGTAAGTGATAAGAAATATCAAACAGATGGAAAAATCATATATACGAGTGTTTTGAAGTAAACAACGTGTTAAACCCTATGGGGCGGATTTTAAAACCCCTGCGCGCCGGCGGCCTATTTTGCATAGGCCGCCGGCGCGCGTAAAGCCCCGGAACGCGCGTAAGTCCCGGGGCTTTCGAAACGGGGAGGGAGGGGGCGTGTCCGGGGGCATTCCCAAAACAACGCGGCATTTCGGGGGCGTGCCGCGGCGTTTCAGGGGGGGCGTGGTCGAGGCCTCCGGACCACGCCCCCGGAACCGGAGGACGGAGCGGGGCTGCCAGCGACGCGCACAAAGTTAAGGGGGGGTGTTTAGATAGGGCCGGAGGGGTGGGTTAGGTAGGGGAAGGGAGGGCGAAGAAAAGTTACCTCCGAGGCCGCTCCGAAATCGGAGCAGCCTCGGAGGGAATAGGCAGGCCGCGCTGGGCTCAGCGCGCGCAGGTTGCACAAATGTGCACCCCCTTGCATGCGCCGACCCCGGATTTTATAAGATACGCGCGGCTACGCGCGTATCTTATAAAATCTGGTGTACTTTTGTTCGCGCCAATGGCGCGAACAAAAGTACCCGCGCACATAGTGTTTGAAAATCCGCCCCTATGTGAGCAATTGCACACTTACACTGCATAGCGTTTTAACATTTTATCACTTGTTATAGTAGTGCTTGCTCGATGTACTTAATCATGGGGTGATACACGTTGTTTCTCATAAAGAATTGCCACAATTTTGAGTAAATAAATTATTTTGAATTTTTTCAATTTTTTATCTAGGAAAAAGTTCACTCCAACATTATTTTATATAGGAAAAAATTTTTTAGACTTATCCTTCCAGATAATGCTTAGAACAAAGCACTTGTCCACTTTTCTCAGCAAACCCGACACCACTGATGTTTTGTGGACTTCATCAGGGGCTAGTGTTTATGCGCATCTGGAGTAGAGAGCATTGCTTCATTATGTGGTGTACATTGAGCAAGCTCTACTATAACAAGTGATTAAATGTTAAAACGCTTTTTAAGTGTGCAATGGCTCACATATGAGGGTTTAACATGTTGTTTACTTCAAAACACTCTCATATATGTGATTTTTCCATCTATTCAACAGAATGACTGGCATCTCTCATGCCACTCTGCTTTGCTGCTATACTCCTCAAGCTACAACCTGGGGATCTTGATGCCACTCAGCCTTGCTGCAAGTCAAGACTTTACACCTTTAAGTTCTTCCTACCACTATGCTTGCTTTTCACCTTTCATGTTGTCTTGATACCTCTCTTTGTTTTGCTTTGGGGGTTTACCTACCACCTTTTCTGCTTAATTCTCCTTAATTCTTCTTTCATAGTGCCTTAGGATTCTGATGTAACTTTTAGTGCCATTTTGCCTCTCATACTGCCATCAAGAGTTGATGCCACTGTTGAGGGTGCCCTCTTTTGAAGCCTTGAGGTATTCTTCCCATACTAGCTTTCTTCTTTGCCCCTCTAATGATGTCTTGGAGAACTCTTGCCACTGTTGCTACCCCTTTGCCCCTATACGAAGCCATAGGCTATTCATGCCGCTTTTGGTGCTACTTTGCCACAGTCTAGATAGCTTGGAGTTCTTTCCCCTTTTTTGATGATTTTTTCCTACAAATTCCATGAGAATTTTAGAGCCCAAAATAGGCTGCAATGCTTCCCTAATTGAGTTTAATGATAACCAGAAAATGAATCAAATGAATAACACATTATTTTGTTTTGAAACAAAAGAAATGAATTGGGGTCCCAACAAAATGAATGGATGAAATTTAATATTTTTTTCTTCTACACATCCCTAATAAGCTGTGATACCAGGGTACAAAGTAAATCAACAAGACTGGGCAGATAGAATTGGTGGAGGGGTGGCACTATATATTTTAGGAATAGCATAGGGTTAAGCAGAATAAAAATTTTGCACTCTGGAATCCTTATGGATAGGAATTCCAAGAGTAAAAGGAAGGGAGAATATAATAGTGGTTATATAGAACTGCCCATCTGGCCAGGATCAGGAAAATGCTAACAGACTGTAAAATGCTAACAGTGATTAGACTGGCTAGTAAAATAGCCAACACAATAATAATGAGAGACTTCAATTATCCAAGTATGGCTTAGGTAAATCTCATATCACTACATGCAAGGGAGGAAATGTTTCTAGATGCCATCAATGATTGTTCATAAAGCAGTTGGTCATGGAACCAAAGAGTAGAGGAACTATACTAGATCTTGTTACATTGGCCACCCTCCAATCTTCAGATATTGTAGCTGATTTTAATGATAATTTATAGTTTTCTAATAGCATGTTTGCAATCTCATGTTTCAGTTTATTCAGTACTCTGGGATGTATACCATCTGATCCAGATGATCTGCTACTCTTTAGCTTGTCAATTAGCCTTATTATATCTTCCAGGTTCACTGGGATTTGTGCCAGTTCCTCTGAATCATCACCTTTAAATATCACTTCTGGAATGGGTATCTGGCATGGGTGGCCAACATAACACTAGTTTTTAAAAAGGGTTCTGGGGAGACCTAGGAAACTACAGACCAATTTACCTAACATCAGTGCTGGGAAAAATGGTTGAAATTATTATAAAGATCCAAATGTCTAAATAAATAGATAGTCATAATTTAATGGGAAAAAGCCAACATGGATTTAGTCAAGGGAAGTCTTACTTCACCAACCTGCTATATGTTTTTGAAGGCATGAATAAACATGTGAATAAAGGTGAGTTGATACAGTGTATCTGGATTTTCAGAAAGCATTTGACAAATTACCTCATGAGAGACTCTTGAGTAAATTAAAAAATCAAGGGATAGGAGGCAATGTTCTATTGTGGACTGAGAACTGGTTAAAAAATAGAAATCAGAGAGTAGGGCTAAATGGTCAATTTTCTCAATGAAGAAAGGTGAATAGTGATATGGCTTGGGTATCTGTACTGGGACCATTGCTTTTTATCATATTTATAAATAACCTAGAGACGGGAACAACAAGTGAGATGATCAAATTTACTGCCAAAAATTATTCAAAGTGTGCATTGGGGTAGATTTTATAAACTTGCACCCGGGCGTCCATGTGCGGGTGCTACCCGGCGCGCACACATGGATGCCAGATTTTATAACATGTGCGTGCCGGTGCATGCGTGTTATAAAATCAGGGGTCGGCATGCACAAGGGAGTGCACATTAGTGCAACTTGCGCACTCCTACACCCGCGGCTAACACCCAGGAAAAAGATCTAGGCATCATAGTGGATAATACTTTAAAATTGTCAGCTCAGTGTGCTGCAGCAGTCAAAAAAGCAAATAGAATGTTAGGAATTATTAGGAAGGGAATGGTTAATAGAACGGAAAATGTCATAATGCCTCTGTATTGCTCCATGGTGAGACCGCACCTTGAATACTGTGTACAATTCTGGTCGCCGCATCTCAAAAAAGATATAGTTGCGATGGAGAAGGTACAGAGAAGGGCAACCAAAATGATAAGGGGGATGGAGCGGCTCCCCTATGAGAAAAGGCTGAAGAGGTTAGGGCTGTTCAGCTTGGAGAAGAGACGGCTGAGAGGGGATATGATAGAGGTCTTTAAGATCATGAGAGGTCTTGAACGAGTAGATGTGACTCAGTTATTTACACTTTCGAATAATAGAAGGACTAGGGGGCATTCCATGAAGTTAGCAAGTAACACATTTAAGACTAATCGGAGAAAATTCTTTTTCACTCAACGCACAATAAAGCTCTGGAATTTGTTGCCAGAGGAGGTGGTTAGTGCAGTTAGTGTAGCTGGGTTCAAAAAAGATTTGGATAAGTTCTTGGAGGAGAAGTCCATTAATAGCTATTAATCAATTATACTTAGGGAATAGCCACTGCTATTAGTTGCATCAGTGGCATGGGTTCTTCTTAGTGTTTGGGTAATTGCCAGGTTCTTGTGGTCTGGTTTTGGCCTCTGTTGGAAACAGGATGCTGGGCTTGATGGACCCTTTGTCTGACCCAGCATGGCAATTTCTTATGTTCTTATGTATTTCACTGTTAAATTGTTTATTGTATTAATATAAAAGCAATAAATAAAGAATTGAAAAAAAAAATCATCCATTTTACCTGAAGACTGGAGGGTGGCTAATATAACCCCAATATTTAAAAAGGGCTCCAGGGGCAATCCAGGAAACTACAGATCAGTTAGCCTGACTTCAGTGCCAGGAAAAATAGTGGAAAGTGTTCTAAATATCAAAATCACAGAACATATAGAAAGACATGGTTTAATGGAAGAAAGTCAGCATGGCTTTACCCAAGGCAAGTCTTTCCTCACAAATCTGCTTTTTTGAAGGAGTTAGTTAATAAACATGTAGATAAAGGTGAACCAGTAGATGTAGTATATTTGGATTTTCAGAAGGCGTTTGACAAAGTTCTTCATGAGAGGCTGCTAGGAAAAGTAAAAAGTCATGGGATAGGCGGCAATGTCCTTTTGTGGATTACAAACTGGCTAAAAGACAGGAAACAGAGAGTAGGATTAAATGGACAATTTTCTCAGTGGAAGGGAGTGGGCAGTGGAGTGCCTCAGGGATCTGAATTGGGACCCGTACTTTTCAATATATTTATAAATGATCTGGAAAGAAATACAACGAGTGAGGTAATCAAATTTGCAGTGATACAAAGTTATTCAGAGTAGTTAAATCACAAGAGGATTGTGATTTAATGTGAGACTGGAAAATTGGGCATCCAAATGGCAGATGAAATTTAAAATGGATAAGTGCAAGTTGATGCATATAGGGAAAAATAACCCATGCTGAAGTTACACAATGTTAGGTTCCATATTAGAAGCTACCACCCAAGAAAGAGATCTAGGCGTCATAGTGGATAACACATTGAAATCGTCAGTTCAGTGTGCTGCGGCAGTCAAAAAAGCAAACAGAATGTTGGGAATTATTAGAAAGGGAATGGTGAATAAAACAAAAATATCATAATGCCTCTGTATAGCTCCATGGTGAGACCACACCTTGAATATTGTGTACAATTCTGGTTGCTGCATCTCAAAAAAGATATAGTTGCATTGGAGTAGGTACAGAGAAGGGTGACCAAAATGATAAAGGGAATGGAACAGCTCCCCTATGAGGAAAGACTAAAGAGGTTAGGACTTTTCAGCTTGAAGAAGAGACGGTTGAGGGGGGATATGACAGAGGTGTTTAAAACTATGAGAGGGATAGAACGGGTAAATGTGAATTGGTTATTTACTCTTTGGATAATAGAAGGTCTAGAGGGCACTCCATGAAGTTAGCATGTGGCACATTTAAAACTAATCGGAGAAAGTTCTTTTTCACTCAACGCACAATTAAACTCTGGAATTTGTTGCCAGGGGATGTGGTTAGTGCAGTTAGTGTAGGTGGGTTTAAAAAAGGAATGGATAAGTTCTTGGAGAAGTCCATTACTTGCTATTAATTAAGTTGACTTAGAAAATAGCCATTGCTATTACTAGCAACAGTAACATGGGATAGACTTAGTTTTTGGGTACTTACCAGGTTCTTATGGCCTGGATTGGCCACTGTTGGAGACATGATGGTGGACTTCATGGACCCTTGGTCTGACCCAGTATGGCAATTTCTTATGTTCTTATGTTTTGTAGTTTTGCAATGGAGTGTACTGCTGAATTGTGCACAACAAAGCAGATCACACACAGACATTTTTGTTACAAAGTGTGTCACATATTATCTCCTTGCTGACTGACTATTTAAACTTCCACTAGTAATTGATACAGATTTTGGAAAAAGTGTCACCCATACGCTATAGTATAATGACGCATTTTTCAACACACAGAAAGTCACAGAGAAAAAAAAGAGAGAGGCTGGTAATCTAATTGGTCAGTGCAATGATCACTCAATAGTCATCGACATTGCAGCTGTTAAAATAAAAACAGATGCGTTTCTGCACTACAAGTGCACAGAGAGAGAATCATACTCTTACTTCTCCTACTCAATAGTACATTAACTCTGTAACAGTGAAGAGAGAACTTGAATTGCAGTGTCTCCTTTTACATGGCAAAACCAAAGAACCCATCAAGTGTAAGTATCTAAATATCAACGAAACAAAGATCTCACTTATACAATATGGGGTAGATTTTAAAAGGTGCGCTCAGGTGTACCTGCGTGCGCGTTACCCGGTGCATGCACATGTACCTCTGATTTTATAACTTGAGTACCCAGGCACGCGCAAGTTATTAAATTGGGGGTTGGCGCGCACAAGGGGGTGCACAATTGTGCACCTTGTGCGTGCCGAGCCACGCTGCCTTCCCCCGTTCCCTTCCCCCTTAACTAACCTTCCCACCCCCTTCCCCTAACCTTTCCCTCCCCCCTAGCCTTACTCTAACCCCCCCCCCCCCCCACAATTTCTTATTTCACCTTTTGCGCCTGCCTGGATTTACGCACATACAGCTTTTAATATCCTGCCCTATGATAGCAGGAAACACTCACTTAAATGATAAATATGTAAATTCCCGTTATGTAGCACTGGCTTGGCACCATGTGAGTGCTTCAAAAGCCCCTTTAATGTGCTGAATTTATAATCATTGGTCAGTCATCATCAGACAAGTCAGATGGGCATGGCAGTTCTGTTGCCGAGACATTCACGACACTTGTCCAAATATCTGGACTTTCATATGGAAAGCTAATGTGTGTGACAAGCCCCTGATGAAGGACGTTTTCTTCCGAAATGTTGCAGTGTTGGGCGGAAGAAGGTTTCTGTGAAACACTTTGGATAATCAGCACACTATATCCCTATGAACATTGAAAAAGGATTATATGAAACATCTTGGACATTTAGCACACTTGAGCTTGAACCTCCCGGGGTTCCCACATAGTGGGGAAAAGTACAGTCTTTTCAAGTTCCTTAGGGTTTTGTGCTCAGTGCTCAGCACACCAGTCAAGCTCCTCAAAAAGACAACGTCCATACCAGCTCTGTTATTCAAAATAAAAATCTTTACTTACTGAGAGCAAGGAAAAACACAAAGTCCAAAATTAGATATACTGCTGAGTAGTGCACCACATTTTAATTCATTCCAGAAACAAATTCACAAATAATAAACATAATCTCTTTCACCACTTCACACTTCTTCCCTGAAACAGGGCAGCTGTTCTGGACAGGTGCCCCTTTCCACCCTAGGCCCTCCCAGTGCCTATTGGGTAGCTGTAATTGTTTCTCCAAGGAACGTCTCCCTCTCTTTCTTTCTCCTTTGAGTGTTATACTGATTGTAGTTAAACCAGTCTTTGACTCTGGTGAGCTTTCCCAGGCTAGTTGCCCTTCCTCTGATATCTCTCAGTACACCAGTCCACTAAATCTCCAAGGAAATCCTCTTTTCTTTTTGACTCCCAACTTCACTTTGGTAGACTTTCCCAGCCAGGCTGCCCTTCCTTGTACTCTTTTCAGCATCACTAACTGTAAATTCTTCCACTGACACCTCCTAGTAAACTCGTCCCTGTTTTACAAAATCTACTTCATCAACTTCAGGACTTGCAGAACTCCTCTCCTCAAATCCTCCTCCTCCACTCCCATAGTACTTCAGTGCTTATAACACTGGGCAACAATGAATGTGTTACTGACCTAAAAAGGTCCTACTCTGTAGTATCTTGATGTGCTGAACACGAATATGACCATGAAAAGTTTTTATTGGCTCTCGTTTTGAAGATATTTAATATAGTTCACTTTCTATGTTTAGTCATGTAAATGTATCCAGTAGGACTGTAAATAAGCCTAGAATGATGTAATATTGCATCATATTGCATAATACCATCATGCACACATCATCCAGAGTTTATTACATCATTTTCTGATGCAATGCAGTTCTACCGCCATGCTGCTGCTGAGTAAGCTGACGTCAGCAGTGTACTATATGAAGCCCAGTCAGAAAGGGTGAGCATTTGAAATATTCATGCTGGCTGACTACTGCTGGACACTCCGCAGAGATGCTCCCAAACAGGTGTACAAGAGACAAGCAAAGAAATCTAAGACGTAGTCTATGACTTCATTTTTCAAACGGTATTAACCGTAGGTCTCCTACTATTGGCATACAATTCAAGATGTAATTATATTATTGCATATTACAAAAAAACTAGAGCCAATTTTGCATTTTCACAGTCACATTCATGTTTAGCACATGGAAATGTATAAGAATTGACTAATTTCATTTCAGTAACATGACTTTTGTGAAAATGTGTTGCCCAGTGAGCTATTGGCATACAGTTCAAGATATAATTATATTATTGCATATTACAAAAAAACTAGAGCCAATTTTGCATTTTCACAGTCACATTCTTGTTTAGCACATGGAAATGTATAAGAATTGACTAATTTCATTTCAGTAACATGACTTTTGTGAAAATTTGTTGCCCAGTGAGCTATTGGCATACAGTTCAAGATATAATTATATTATTGCATATTACAAAAAAACTAGAGCCAATTTTGCATTTTTACAGTCACATTCTTGTTTAGCACATGGAAATGTATAAGAATTGACTAATTTCATTTCTGTAACATGACTTTTGTGAAAATGTGTTGCCCAGTGTAATCCTCTCCTCACTCTCCTGGCCATCCTTGTGAATATATAAAGCCCCTCTGGTGCCCTCCATGAGTAGAGATACTTACTCCCTCAGCTTTGAGCTAAGGCTGATTCTTGACTCCTTATCTATGTAACCTAAGCACAGGAATGTTGTTAAGCACAGATCTCTCCCTATAGGGAGTAGTACACTACACTAATATATCTAGAGTACATTGATCTCACACATAGGGGCAGGGTCTGGATGGAGACCTCTGATTCACATTTCTGGTAAGATGACCTGTTGAGATCACAATTGCCATCCCACTAGAGGGCAAACCATCCACAGGTGGCAGAATTTGGCACCCTGTTATATTTATAAATCTTTTTTTTTTTTGTCTCTGAGAAAGAGTTTTAGAAGTACAACTTCTCTGAAATCCAGCAGAGAAATGAGGAAACACAACTTTCAGTTTTAAATTTAAAAAGATTGAGGAATTGATTGTTGCTGGGATAGGCTGATTAAAAAAAATGCTAGACCTTGATTGGTCCTTCTACTTCCTTGGCCCTTCCCAAGTTCCATTCTGTCTTTCTTCAGTAGAGAAAAACCTGCAGTTTTAAATTTGAATGGGATCTGAAAACTGAAAAACATTTTCACTATTTTCAAGGACTCTGACATTTGTATTGCTCTAAACAAAAGAAAACAAAAAATGGCCTGTTTGGTTTCAGATTACCCATTCATTTCAAATGAATGCCCATCCCTACTAGTAGTGTTGATTTTGATAGGGTTTGGTTTTTTTTACCAACAGTCAAAGGGGATCACTATGGTGATGATTTTGATGCACAGTTGTTAACCCAGTGTACCTTTAAAGACAATGAATGTCTGTGGCGAAGTGATAATAATTTGGAATCATACTAGACCTGAGCTGGATGTCTTTTTTGGGTGGTTTAATAAATCTGATGTGAGTTTGACTTTTTCATGCTTTGCCAGAGAAACATGTATGTCGTTTTGAACATCAATATTGCTTATGCTAGCAATAAGTTTATGTTCTTTGTCTTTCTCAAACCCACAGATAGGAAAACAAACTGTCAACCTTGGAGGTTTAAAGAAAACTTGCCAAAGGGGCAACTCTCCTGGCTTTGATCAACAGTATATGAATATAAAACACAATCAGCAATCAATGAGGGTCATTTATCAAAGTGCATTAGGGCCCTAATGTATGCTATAAATACTACTTTGCAAATTGTGTATGCAAATGTTTCATTTGTATTCATGTGGGAGGGGTTTATGGAAATGAGGGTCAGTTAGTGTAGCATGCGATAGAGTAATGCAGAAAATAACCACACCTTTTACCTGTGTATTATTGGCTGAAAACATTTTTATTATGAATTGGAGAGAGAGAGAGAGAGATCCTCTATGAAGGCTCATACTTACGAAGAGCACAGTTACCATCAGTGAAGATTTAATATGATTTGGAGTGATGAAAGGTGAAAAAGACTAGATTTATACCATGTTTTTTCTACCTAGAGAGTGCATCAAGAAAGGTAGAAAGAACATGATACAAATCTACTCTTCTTTCACCTTTCACCACTCCAAATCACATTAAATCTTCACTGATGGTAACTGTACTGTTCATATGTATGACTGTGCATGTAAAACTGCCCCCCAAAACTCAATTCACCCCACAAACCTCACGCTGAGTTACTAGTGCCTCCTCTTACAGTAGTGTAAATAGTTAACTTTTTGGTGATCCTCTCACTCTCTCTCTCTCTCTCACTCTCTCCAGCAGCCCAAAACACCAATTGCAGTAAAAGCCTGTCCAGTCAGTAACGCAATGTGTAATGGACTTTTCAGCTTGCAATGTGAAAATAATGCAGTTGCGATAAATTTAACACGAGTTAGGGTAAATTACCTAAACGATGCGGTACTAGAAAAATTATCCTAACTGCACTCCTTTTTTATCATGGGCACTATTTTTGCTATATTTATAGCAAACTGATGAATCTAGGTCAATATTAGCTGCAAGGTTCATTGAGTGGAGCTATCCGTTGAACTATATTAAACAAGCTCATAAGAAAGCCTTGCAGATCAATCGCATTTGTTTATTATTATCAAGACGTATGCTAGCCCAGGAACACACTATATGGATTTTTCCATTTTTTTCAAGCATCTATAATTAAAACCAATATTCTATACCAATGGAATATATTGTGAATTTACCCTGGTATTCCGTTCCTTACCTGTAATCACCTTCAAAAAAGTACTAATATTCAGGAGCATTTAGTAAACTCTGCCTTATTTGTCTAAAATGTTTGATCATTTGGTTTCTTCAGAGATTTTTTTAGGCAACTCACAGTATGGCCACTGGCCAGTGCTCAACTTGTCATCAGCCAGTCTTAAGATCAGTATGCACCATCCCAAATAGCAAGGATATTCAACTTAGAATCACTAATACATGCAACAGATCAGGTATAATCTATGCCATTTGTTGTTCATGCAGTCCATTACATATTAGGAAAACAAAGAAAGCTGAAAACTCACATCATTGAACATAGAAGCAGAATGTAAACACCTTTAGTGGTTTATTGTTTTTGAGTACAACCACTGTTTAGAAGACTATATTTTTATGGCGCTTGACATGGTTCACCACTAGTTCAGGGGGACAATTTTGTTCATCTTTTAAAGAGAGAACCAGTATGGATTTATATTTTACATACAGTTATGGCATTTGGTTTAAGTGGCACAACAACGGTCTGCATTTTTCTATGTGGCATAAGCCTGATGCTATATTTTTAAATTGTGGTATTGCTTTATCATTGAATGAAGAGTTTCAACCAATCATCAGGCTAAATATTTAATCCCTGTGATTGGCTCACTTGAAACTTGCCCATCCAATCATATGATGTGTCTGAGCTTCAGTTAAACAAATTAAAACAACAGACGCTGCATCCAGGAAAGTATTTTTTACAGCACTTTGCTATATTGATTCGATATATTTTGTGACTAAATTTTGGCATTTCTCCCAAGACAGGCACTCTGTATGCTGAAACCCTAGTTTTGGGTTAATATTCCTATAGATGCAATATTTCTGGAATATAACATTTTTCAGATGAACTGAATACATATCAATAACATACGCTTTTTTTCAGCTTGGTCGATGGATTATAATTAGTGCCTTTGCACTGAGTGTTTGTAGCACATTAGCACGGTTTTAGGATACTGGCTTAAGTGTTTAAAACTGTACTACTTTTACTATGTTGACTTTTTTTTATGACCCATTAGTTGTTTTTGAAATTGGTTTGAAGTGCAGATCATATATATATTTCTTCATGTATAAGCAGAAAGAATTTGCTGGCACTTACTATGCCTCTTTTTTGACTGACTCCATTCTCTTGCACCACTGAGAGCCATATATGTCATCTGGTTAGTTGTACTTGGAGGATTTAGGGTTATACAAACAGAGAATTGCATTTGTTTTGGAAAGAAAGCTGTTCCAATATGAAAAGTGTATGTGGGTGGTAGTTCTATGTGTATTTGTGGTGAACTGTACTAGGATAAATTGCTAAATGGTGTCATTTACTGTAAAAACTTAAGGCTTTTTTTAACTTATGATACATTTGGGTAAAAAATGAAATTATTTAGTTCCTTAGAGAACAGAAGGGAAAATTCCCAGAATCATATCACTAGAATGGACACTATTTTCAGACTTGAATCTCAGTGTATCACGAATTAATTGTATTCAGAATGGTACAAAAAATATTTGCCATAAAACCCAGCTGGGAATTTATATCCTTCAGGCAAAGGGATAGAAATTGCTTGCATTTGTAATAATACATTTCAACATCCTTCATATATCTTTAAACTCTTCTGGAAATTTGAGTGCATCACTTGCATGTTTATGGAAGGGGATCTCTGCTTCATGGATTATGCTTGTTCCAGGCATCAGAATTTCCTAACAATTGAATGTAAAAATGATTCATTCTTCCAGAAAGCATCAGACTGCAGACCAAAATGAGTGATTGCACTACAACTTGTGTGTCCTACCTACAGGCATAATTAACTTGACTTCAGCATCAGCCTGTCACCAGAGCCAGATGACTAGCCTGATTCCGTATCCCACCTGAACTAGCTCATATGTTTGATACAGCCTCTTGTGAGAAGGTTAATAGCTCCTCCCCCCCACCCAAAAAAAAACAAAAACATTTTGTAAACAGAATTCTCCTTTTGTGGAAGATTATCCACATTTCCATGCATTTTCTCACTGTCTTCTGTAGGAATAAACATATTAAAAGAATTAACTTATATTCGGTAATTGCTTATGTTGAATCCCATGATGTCTGTATGCCTAAAAAATGTTCTCCTATTGGCTGAATGTGTTTTAGATACCTTTCTATTGCACACTTCTAGAGTGTGTTCAGAGAAACATAAAATTGCCTAAGTTATAATACCAATTGTAATGAGTGGAACGAGATGCAACCTTCCCGGAAGTATAGAAAAACAAGTATTATTAAGAAGAAGAAGAACAATCTCAGGTTTGAACAGCAGGGGGCGCCTAGGTACCAAAGGAAAACTACAACTCCCAGGATTCAAGAGCAGCAGAGGGAAGCAAAAGTCCAGAAGGAGGCTGAGGCTGCAGCTGAATCGGAGGGTAGTGAATCAGATTCAGCTGAGTCAATGCTGTGGGAGAAGGAGGGTGTGCCCAAGTAGAAAAGAAACTATGAGAAGAGCTACTCTTCAGACACAGAGATGGACATGGACTGGGAGCTGCTAATAGAGGACTCTTCCCTCTCCAGCATGGAAACTGAGTGAGTGTTGGGGGAAAGAAAGGGAATGGAGAATGAAAATTTATAGAACATAAGAAAATGCCATACTGGGTCAGACCAAGGATCCATCAAGCCCAGCATCCTGTTTCCAACAGTGGCCAATCCAGGCCATAAGAACCTGGCAAGTACCCAAAAACTAAGTCTATTCCATGTTATCATTGCTAATGGCAGTGGCTATTCTCTAAGGGGCGGATTTTCAGAGCCCTGCTCGCCTAAATCCGCCTAAATCCAGGCGGATTTAGGCGAGCAGGGCCCTGCGCGCCAGTGCACCTATGTTCAATAGGCCTACCGACGCGCGCAGACCCCGGGACTCGCGTAAGTCCTGGGGTTTGGTGAGGGGGGCGTGTCGGGGGCGTGTCGGGGGCGGGCCCGGTCATCACGGCGTTTTGGGGGCGTGTCGGCAGCATTTTGGGGACGGGCCCGGGGGCGTGGCTACGTCCCGGGGCGGTCTGGGGGCGTGGCCGCGCCCTCCGTACCCGCCCCCAGGTCGCGTCCCGGCGCGCTAGCGGCCCGCTGGTGCGCGGGGATTTATGTCTCCCTCCGGGAGGCGTAAATCCCCCGACAAAGGTAAGGGGGGGGTTTAGACAGGGCCGGGCGGGTGGGTTAGGTAGGGGAAGGGAGGGGAATGTGAGGGGAGGGAACGGGGGTAGGCTGCATGGCTCGGCACACGCCGGCTATACAGAATCGATAGCCTTGTGCGCGCCGATCCAGGATTTTAGCAGATACGCGCGGCTACGCACGTATCTACTAAAATCCCGCGTACTTTTGCTTGCGCCTGATGCGCCAGCAAAAGTACGCCAATTCGCGCGGTTTGAAAATCTACCCCTAAGTGAACTTAATAGCAGGTAATGGACTTCTCCTCCAAGAACTTATCCAATCCTTTTTTAAAGACAGCTATACTAACTGCACTAACCACATCCTCTGGCAACAAATTCCAGAGTTTAATTGTGATTTGAGTAAAAAAGAACTTTCTCTGATTAGTTTTAAATGTGCCCAATGCTAACTTCATGGAGTGCCCCCTAGTCTTTCTACTATCTGAAAGAGTAAATAACCGATTCACATCAACCCGTTCTAGACCTCTCATGATTTTAAACATCTCTATCATATCCCCCCTCAGCCGTCTCATCTCCAAGCTGAAAAGTCCTAACCTCTTTAGTCTTTCCTCATAGCGGAGTTGTTCCATTCTCCTTATCATTTTGGTAGCCCTTCTCTGTACCTTCTCCATCGCAATTATATCTTTTTTTGAGATGCGGCGACCAGAATTGTACACAGTATTCAAGGTGCGGTCTCACCATGGAGCGATAGAGAAGCATTATGACATTTTCCGTTTTATTCACCATTCCCTTTCTAATAATTCCCAACATTCTGTTTGCTTTTTTGACTGCTGCAGCACACTGAACTGACGATTTCAATGTGTTATCCACTATGACACTTAGATCTCTTTCTTGGGTTGTAGCACCTAATATGGAACCCAACATTGTGTAATTATAGCATGGGTTATTTTTCCCTATATGCATCACCTTGCACTTATCCATATTAAATTTCATCTGCCATTTGGATGCCCAATTTATTTCAATCTGCTTGTGATTTAACTACTCTGAACATTTTTGTGTCATCTGCAAATTTGATTATCTCACTCGTCGTATTTCTTTCCAGATCATTTATAACTATATTGAAAAGTAAGGGTTCCAATACAGATCCCTGAGGCACTCCACTGCCCACTCCCTTCCACTGAGAAAATTGTCCATTTATTCCTACTCTCTGTTTCCTGTCTTTTAGCCAGTTTCTTTTTTAAGGCACTAGTAAAAGAAAGTGCTGGATGTTTATTTGGGCTGAGGCAGACCGTTACCTGTGGCACAACTAGAGGGGAGAAGGGGAGAGTTGTGCTAGCTCCCCAAACAGGTCGGTTATAGGCATTGTAAAAGCCTACAAGCAGACGTTTGAATACAGGGGAGTTTTGGTTTCATTTTCAACCCTGAGAGGGATTATAGTACAGAGCTTGGAAATAGAAACTGACATGAACTATCATTGAACTGTTTTCTTTCTTGTCATTTTCTTGTCATTTTCTTTGTTGTGTTCCTGCCTCCTCCCGAGCACTTGGGAGGGACTGGCGTGGCAAGCAACTCTGGGGACTGAGCCCAAAGCTTTAGGACTCTCAAGGAACTTTGACAGCAACTACACTGGTGCAAGTAAAGACTACCTGGATTACAACTAGCTCCAGCGGACCAAGCCCTGCTACCTGGGACCGAGGTGGGCCACAGAGAAAGGGGATGATAGTGATCACTGCAGTGGACCAGGCCGAGGGGATCACGACACAATATAAACTCAATATTCCCACAATTATAGAGTCAGTAATGCAGGAAATGAAAGCATGATGATGATTGCAGCTATTTTTAAGATGATTCTGTTACTTGAAATTCTCGATCCACTCCAAGTGCTTCCTCTTATAAGGGATGTACTATCATTTGATTTGTTTAGTGTGCACAAATGTTTTTAGTGTACACTAAATCAAATATGCACAGATACAAACAAATATGTGCCTATGTAATTGATTGTGCACAGACAATCCCACTAATCTTGAAGAGGGTCATAAAAATCTTTTATGGCAAGAGAAAAAGGTTAGAATTAGTCTTAACACATTGGTATTCCCAATTTCAGATGCTAGTATTAGGTATTCTGATATCAAGCTATTAAACATGGCTTATCAAATGTTTCATATATGAGTGGATGTCAGGAAGTGAATGGTTTAGTGCACCTTCTGCAGTCTCCTATGTGTGTATTGCAACTAGCGCTCTAAACCAACAAAAAACATGTGAACCAATGTGTCTGTTAAGTCAAGGCTCCCCAAACTATGGACCAAGGGCCATAGCAGTGATGGCAGAAAGGGTTTGATATGGTCTTCAGTAGTGGAGGCAAGAGAATATTCCACTACTACCAACAGCTCAGATACTTAAATTCGGCAGTGCAAATAGCATCATGTCAGAGCGGCATGGGTGGGGCAGGCCATGTTATGCATGGCCTGCCCCACCCATGCCGCTCTGACATGTTTAGATGCTTGTTTAGATGGAGCCATTTAGGATGAAGACAGGGAGAGAGGCTGCAGTATAGCCATAAGGAGTTTTTAGTCACTGTGGAGATCAGTGAGGGCCATGTGTAGGAAGGCCTTGGCAGTACCGAGTCATGGATCCTGCGGGGTTGCCAGAAAATGCTTAGTAATTATGGTGATTCCTAGAGCTCACAACTATGCGGCTATCTCTTCGAAGCTGTGGGGGAAGAGGCATGGATATTGTCCCTTAAGGATGCAGGCTTTGGAGGCTCAGTGTGCAGAAATCCTCATTACTTTAACCCAGATACCAAGTCTGAGTGACTCTCCCTGGATAAATGTTTCCAGAGAGGGTTGTTCTGCTCTTAGCACATATCTGACATATTGAAAGAGAAGGGCATGAGAGGAGGGGAAAAGGGAGAAGGAATGGAGGAAAGGGATGAGAAGTGATAAGAAAGTAGAAAGGGAGCAAGAGTATGGGAAGAAGTACACACAAACACTCCCTCCTGACATCCATTCACGCTTTACACTCCCTACCCCCTACTTTCCTAAGTAGCAAATATTGTGCAAAAGGGGAGATGTAGGGGGCAATGTTGCTGAGGGTGTGGCAAGGCTGCCAACTTTGAAATGTCCTATGTAGCCCTTCTCTTGAAAAGTTTGGCGATCCCTGTATTAAAGCTATATGATTGACTCTTAAAAATTTTGTAAAAGGAAAGGGTTTTTTTAATATCTTGGTTTGATTTCCTCTCTGTCTCTGGTGGAAAATTTGGAGTAGAAACTGAAGGGAATTTGTGAGGTTTATGAAACAAGATGGTGTGATTACATAATTCCAATAGCTTCAAGAACAATTCAATCTTCTCAATAAACATTTTTATGTCTTCTCACAGGTTAGGCATTTTCTCCAAACCTTGGTTTATTTTTAATTAGTTGATATGAAGGCAACCCATTGGAAATTCTAGTAAGAAAAATTGTGAAGAAACATAATTCTATATCATCTTGATACAAGCTTTTGGTTAATGAAGATCCTAGTGATTCTGCAGCATCAGGTGTCAAAATATCTTATATCCTTCTCTTACACTGGAAGATATACTTGAATTTCTCCTGTAGGTTCAGAAGGTTTTGGAAGGAGAATTTGAACCCATCTGTGCAATATAAAATAATTTTTTAGATCTATATTGATCAGTTGCAAGGTCACAGAAGGGGATAGCTTCAGTCTTTGCAATATCTCAAATACGGTGTGTAGCCAAACACAATGATGCACAATTTCCTGCAGTGCTCTACAATACTGGGAGGTGGGGGAAGGTAAGGGCTGGAGCAGGCTATGAAGCAAGAACTGTTTTCTCAGTATGTTTTTCAATGAGCACAAAACATGACAGTATTCTTCTCTCATAAAAGATAAAAATTACACACTAATAATACAGTCTCCTTCTTTGGGAATGGCCTTTTGGGAAGCACAAAGAAGCCATGCTAGAGGACAAGTAAGAATCCAGTAGGGTGTCTAGATTGGAAGGGTATACTAATGGATGGTTTAGTGAGGAACAGACTCCCAAGGGTTGGGGTCCTGGACTCAGGTCTTCACTCAAACGCAGGACTCTCAGACTTGGGGTTCTCTGGTCAGGAGGTTCCTAAATTGGGGATCCCATGTCTAGGTATCTGTGACTGGGGGAATGCAGGTGTGTTGTGGCTGATTGTTTTAAACATCCATTTATTTTAAATATGAGAGAGAGAGAGAGAGAGAGAGAGAGAGAGAGAGACTAGCCATAATGCCCCAACATTAGATAGGTATTTAAATCTCTATGGTAGGCCCACCTAGTAACTTGAGGTGAGGTTTAGGTATTAGTGTAGGAATTAGGGGCCACGTTGACATTCAAAGTGAGATGTATGAACAGAACAGTGCTCTCTTGTGAAGATTTGATGACCCTTGGAGTGAGGAAACTCACTCAAAGATGAGATTTGTGCAATGTTCTCTCAACCTAGCTTGATGGACTCTCTACCCTCACTCCAAGGGTCATCAAATCTTCATAAGAGAGCACTGTTCTGTTCGTATGTCTCACTTTGAATGTCAAAGTGGCCCCTAATCCCTACACTAATACCTAAACCTCACCTCGAGTTACTAGGTGAGCCTTCCATAGAGATATAAATACCCTAATCCTAGATAGGTATTATGGCTAGTCTCTCTCCCCGCCCCCCCCCCCCCCCTCCGTGGTTCTGATAGTAAACATGGTCCCGCCAGTGGTTTTATGTAGGAAATACCACACTTCTGGCATTTATCTCAGTGCCCATGAAACACACCCCTTTTTCTATCACATTAGTATTTAGTGCATTTTGATAAATCTAGGCCTAAGTTTGTACCTGAAGCAATGGAGGGTAAAATGACTTGCCCAAGGTCACAAGGAACAACAGCAGGACTTGAACTCTGCTTTCCTGGTTCATAGCCCACTGCTCTAGCCACTAGGCTACTCCTCCACTAGTGCTCATTGTATGCAAATGCATGTGAATGAGGCTATTACTCATTTACTCCGCATTCAAAAAAATAAATGTGTGTCAGTCTTCATAACCGGCAGCCGCCGCAGGGTCGGGTTAGCAAGGAGGTGCTAAGGTCACACAAGTGGCCCTAGTGCCTCCTTGCTAGTGCGACCCCCTAATTTGCCTATTGCATGGCACCCGACTTGTGGGTGCCATGCGTGCGTTAAGAAAGTGGGCGCTGAAAAGTCAGCGCCCGCTTTCCGCGAAATTTATTGCATCGGCCCCTCTTGCCAGTCAGCAAACTGTGAATGACAATTCTAGCATAGCCCTTACCTTGCCCCACCTCCCAGTATTACAGAAAGTACAACTTAGACTCCATTATTGTGCACAAAGTCAAAACATAACTTGTTATGCAGTACTCCCTATTTTTTGCTACAGGTTTGTTGGATGTTAGGTAGCTCTCTCACTCCATTTTGCTAGATACAGGCTGGCAAATTTTACTGCCTACACATATACAGCACTCTCTTCTCTAACTTGAAGCCTGCAAGCTTCAAGGTCACATAGAATATAGATCTTGAGCACTTAAAAGCATTGGGCCTCTAGTTGCTTAAATCCAGCTAGCATATTAAGAATTAAATCTTAACTCTTAACTGACTATCAGTTAAAAGTACAGTATAAGCTTTACTAATGCTGACAGCCAAAACATCTGGCAATTGCCCAGCCATTCATGGATACATATTAGCTTTTGGGACATATAACAGTGGTGATTACTTGTTACCTGAAGTGTGCTGATTTCTGGTTATTATTTTGGGATGTTTCATAATGTGGTGATTACCGGTAGTTGCAGTGAACGAAGACAGGAAGGCCACCATTTTAAGAGAACATACACGGTAAGTTTTTCTTATCAGTAGCTTGGAAATATTTCAGGAAAGCTACACAAAGAAATCCAAACAGTGCATATCCTATTCCAAAGGGCATATAATCACAGCATATCATACTTCAGACAGATTCCCTGCTGAGAGCTGACAGATAGCATGACAAATCTTATCACGATAGGGATTTCCAGTGCTGATTTGTCTCCAACCGAGAACTTGCTCATCTAACTCACTATTTGAGAGGGCAGGAGACACTCTTTTCCAGGAAAAGTGTCAGCTTCCACAAGGCTTTTCTTCAATTTTTTTTATTTATCAACTTTTCATTATACATTCAAGTATATTACATCTTGAATTATAAAGGTTATTGTCTAATCAAAAACATGTAAGTTACATTCACTACACATAACATCAAAAAAAGGAAACATATTTCACAAGATTTTCTGTATAATAATAAAACCACATGTATCCACTAATTATATTTATACTTGTTATAGACCTTAAATCCTTGGCCCCACTCATAATACAAGTAAATCTTTATATACTAATAATAGTACATATAGGAAAAAAGAGAAGAAAAACCTGCTTTATTTAACCCACAATTTGAGGATCCAGAATACCAAATTCCAACAAACAATGTCAAAAGCAAAACTTCCTTTTTGCTAACTTGAGGGATATTATTCCTTTATGGGAGAGTAAGTTCCCAACTTAAGAGCTTTATTTTGTGGTTCCTGGCGTGGAAGTTCCCATGGATTTTGTTCTATTTGCAATAAATTGTGCCAACTGGCTAGGTTGGGTAAAGACATAAGTGTTACCTTCACTTTTTAAAATACACTTACACGGGAATTTTAAGATAAAATATATCCCCATTTGCAACACTTGATTCTTTAATAATATGGAATTCCTTCCTCCATTTCTGAGTTGAAGGCGCTAAGTCTGGAAAGAGCTGGACTTTACAGCCAAGAAAAACTTTAGATCTATTAAGGAAATATCTTTTAAAAATCCAGCCCCTATTGGACTCTAACATAAGTGAAACTATCAAGGCTGCTGGTGTTACACAATTTTCTACTGATTTCTTCAAAATTTCTGACACATTTATTATATCATCTGATATTGGTTGCCTTTGCGGAAGTTCTGTTAAATGTAATGTTCCATCCACCTTAATTTCTAAAGATTTTTTCATAGAGAGCAAATAGAATATTTTAGAAATAATGGGCAAAGCCGCCTCTGGAATATCAAGTACCTCCATTAAATATCTTCTCCATAGTTGTGTTGGTGTGGAGGTAGGAGCCTTAGGGAAATTAATACATCTAATATTTCTTGATCTTACCACATTCTCTAATTTTTCAACCTTTAACTGCAAGGAAAGATTTTCTTTCATTATTTCTACTTGAATATTAATTTTCCCTACTTCAGTTTTCATCTTATCCATTTCTAATTTCATAACTCCATTACTCTCTTCCAATAATTCAATATTTCTTTTTGTTTTGCTGTTACAGAGGGGCAGCCCACTACCATCGGGCACTTAAAGAAAACTACATCTTGTGAGAAAAAGACACAAAAAAATAGTAAAAATGAACTGAGATGTTAAAAGAGAAAATCAGCGATGTGAAGACTCGCCCCCCCCCCCCCCCCCCCGACGTCATGACGACCAGCCAGCAGCGACCCGATTAACGTCGCGATTACACCAGGCATCGCGTGCCGGGCGTGACAAAGGGGTTTTCCCCTTTGTGCTCCCCTTCATGCTAACCTTTGTGCTCCTTCTAATATAATTATATTTATGTTTATGTTAATAATTTAACTTTTATTAATGTTATTTAGCTTTTTGCTTTGTTTAAATTATTTCATTATTGACGTTTAAATGTATTAGACTAAGGAATTTTACTTCCTGCTCATTCTGTTTCATTGTAAACCGGTTTGATATGCATTTTATGCAGGAAAATTGGTATAAAAAAAACTTTAAATAAATAAATAAATACATTAGCCATCATAACCATTTGAGTACCCATATTCTGATTAACTTCATTTATGGCTTCCCATATATATTCTAAAGTAAAGTCCTGTGGTCTCACTAATGGCTTAATCTGAGATGTCAAAAGTCCCATTTTACTCACGCCAGGTCCCAAATCATCTGCTTGGTTGGGAATTCACCCGGCATTCAAGCTGTTATTGTTAGCTAAGTTTTGTTCCTAAGGAAATCCTTGCCTCGGAGAAGATCACCCTACTCCAACTCCTTCGGTTGGGGTCTGGTCCTCTGAGATCTGCAGAAACTTCTCGGCAGGATTTGCCAGAGGTGATCTCTCCCCAGGGGAGAGTGATGTCGACAGTTCAGGAATGCCTGAGGGCTCCTCTTCTCCCCTCTCGGCATTCAGCGAACACTCTTTTCCTCTCTCAATCCCTCGTAACACATGCAAATCCATTGGACCCACTTTGGATGTGGCCTCAATCCCGTCCGAGGCCTGACGTTCTTTGGCCCTCCTCTTCCGTGCTGAATGCGGCATAATGAAGAATTAACCCATTGAATGCAGTGTTAATTAGCAGATTATCTGGTGCCTCTTAAAGTTTATGGTGTAGAGATTCAGAAACCAACAGAAAAAATAGAAAAAGGAACTTCAGAGAGGATTTTTCACAGAAAAGCAAAATTGGAGCAAAGCCGCACGCCCCTTCGGCGCACGCAGCTTAGGTGGTGTGCCGGTGGCGGTGGCGCGCCACACTGGGGCTCTTTTTCAACGCCCCTGTGTGGGCCCCGGTGACATAAGGCATAGGCTCCCAGGTAAGCCGCCGTCGAGGCCGATTGCATGCACCTCCGGTAGGCTTCCGGGGCCTCTCTCTCTGTCCTTCTAGGCATCTCACCACTCCACAAGGCTTTTATATATTGTTTTCCCCATTAGTTGGAATTACTCTTGCTTATTGTGCTGATTTATTGTATATATTTTGCTTTGTTATTTGCTCAGATGTTCTCAAAACCATGTGTTGTATATATATTAAACAGAAAATATCTTTACATTGTTCCACAAAAGAGATAGTGAGTGTTATTATTCTCCGTTTGTTTGAGTAATACAGACTACAAGGCAAACAAATACCATATACCACAACACTACATAATCAGATTCACTCTGCTTTCTTTCTCTGACAGATATTCACCCCTGCCATCTGCACAAAGATTCCTGCAAATGGACTTCTCCCTTCCTAGCATCCAGCCAGTCTCCTCTATTCTTTTAAAACCAGTTACTAGCTCAGCATTTCCAAAGGATTTTGTTCAAAGTCATCTGGAATGAAACAAATATAGGAAAAAACAATTCCTTACTGGTCAGATAACTCCCTCAAAATACTGCAGCCTGCACAATATGGAGAAGGGACTTCCCTGAGTTCAAGGCACTGTAAAAAAAAATTATCCATTTTGGTAAAACATTAGAACATTAATTAATATAACATATAAAAGTTGTTTTTTATCAATGCTGTTACATCTGCATCTCATTACTTTATTATACGAGAAGCAAAGTACAAATTTATCACAGCAGTTTAAGAAATCAGCATTAAAAAATAAGCGCTGATTTTTATCATGCTCTCATTATATCTGTCTCATTAGCAGTGAAAAAGCCTCAATTACTAATGAATTCACAGACAGAAAATACAAGTAAATAATATCACAGGCTCTTCAGCAACTGTCTCCTGGAAACTGAAAGATCTTCCTTTCTGCTGAACATGCTCCAGAGGTCTACGGTAAGTAGAGTTAACCGAAGCAAGACACTATTATGATTCAAATGAAGTTATATTTTGGATTTGGTTGAGCTGTGGTGGGGCTGAGCTGACTAGATGAAACAGTATGAAATTTCTAGGAGACAGGACAAAAAAAGGAAGAAAACAGACCATATGATACAGTGTGGGAGGCTTCTGGGTTTAACTCCAGTCTAAGCAATCTTATTTTAATACTTGGGTAAATTCCAGTGCAAGAAGCAAACTGAGGCACTCACCATAGCTTGACCAACCACACTCCCAGACACAAACAGCTGTCCAAATCTTCAGAAATGCCTTCTGGACAAATTTCTGCAGGCTTGTGCTGAACCTGGTGACATCCAAAAACAGCTGCCAAGGATATTCAAAAATCGATCCATTCCATTCCAACGGAAGACTTTATTCAAGAAATGAAAACAGACTCCATGGAACAGCCCAGCGCAGACCAGTCCGCAATGGTGCTTCAAACACAAGTACTTCTTCAGCAAACTGAGCAAGAGAGATTCTGTCACTAATACAGCAAGTTCTCCCTTTTATGTTAGTCTTTTGGTGGTTAGAGCACCTTGGTTTTTGTGTATCTAAAATATTGTAAAAAGAAATGCAAAAAAAATGAGGGAGTTGGGAGGATTTGTCTGCAATTTACCACTCATTTATACCTGCCATCTACCATTATTCAGCCATCGATATTAAACACTGATTTCGCTTTAACTAAACATAAAGGACTCATTTCCTCCAAATTCCAGACTTAGAAAAGTTTACAGCAGAAGAATATTTGTGGAGGTTGATAAATAAAAATAATCAGATCCTATGTATAAACAAATGCAACACACAGGCCTTGTATATCTCAGGAATAACTAACAGACCTCTTTTACGCAGGGTTTTAAACTGCTCTGTTTGACATTATACATTATCAGCTTTACTAATATTTGTATGAACCTCATGGTCCCTTTCCTCAATATGTAGAGTTGCTCTTCTAATGTCATCATAACTGAAATTGAAAAGTTCTCTAAGCATCCTCTAGCTAGGGCAAGAAGCTAAAAATGCTAACCCACACTTCACTCTTCATGTTGCCTCACTTAAACATAGGTGTATAGTTGGTTAGGTTGAAAGACAACCAGGGACCCATTGAGGCCAAACAGCTTCTGATTGCTTAACAGCTCTCTAATTATGTGCCCATAATCTATAAGAATAAATAAGGAAATAAGGATAAGTGAAAACAAAAATACAAATCTATCCAGACATACCAGCCTCGAGAATGAGTAAATATATTTAGATCTAAGGACTGATGATGGGAAATGAAAGCTGCATATGCATTTAAGTGAATGCAGGTCTGTGTGGGGTAGGGGACATTAATGGAGTGCTTATAGTGCCTCCTCCTGTGTGCTCCAAATATTTTTATTCAGATGATGTCATTTATCTGTTACAAGATGTATTAAAATGCCATTATCAATGCTGCCATCTACCGACTGTGGAAGGCAGCATATATCAAGTTATTTGTTGTGTTTCTGTTCTTGATGCTCAATAAAAATTCTTGATTGATTAGGCTTCCAAGTTAAACAATGTCTTTTATTTTCCGAATATCTTGTGAATCTTTGCTGTCACAACATTTGTTTTGCAAAACTCATGTTTCTTGCTATCTTCTCTTCCTCTAAAGACTAAAAACATTTCAGGTGATTCAAGTCCAATCAAAAGAATTTGCCCAATTCTGTGTAGATGGTAAAACTCTCAGAAAGAAGGCCTGAATAATAAGAAATCAGAACAAAGGTTCAAAGAAAGTAGTCTAAAAATAAGTTTAAACAACTACAGAAAACAAAACAGATTAATTCTGTACATCCAAAAAAGTATAAAATGGGAGCACTTTTTTTGCTCACATTCGAAAATTTAGTTTTGAGCTTTGCAAGCAAAAAATTCCAGGCATCCAAATTTGGATATATTTTCATATTTGTAGAAGTCAAAATAATAGCATATTACATTTTAAAAATTCAAAACATTTTTGCTAGTCAGTTCCTCACATATTTTTCTTTATAGAGGTTTAAGTTCATTTTCTGGAAATAAACTTTCCACAACAACTCTGACTGAACTTTTGGCATGGCCAACAGCATCTACAGCTGGGACCCAAACACACACATATCACATAACTTAACTTCTTCGGAGGAAAACCCTTGGCTTCCAGATGATTTGTCTTTTTTATAAAGTCCTAGATGGGTACCTATCTGAATATTTGAAGAAGAGCTGGGGAGTTATTTTGGTAAATTTCATATTTAGTCACTGTCTGGATAGGAAAGTTAGCTGGATAAACTTATCCAACTAACTTTGGAGGTATATTTGATAGTACAGCCACACTATTGAATATAGCCAGCTCTCTTAAGTTAGCCAGCTAACTTCAGGACAGGTCTACAGGCCAAACAGACTTAGCCAGTTAAGTTATCTGGCTAACTCTGATTATCACAACAGTTAGCCAATAACTTATCTACCTAACTCAGCTCCTCCCAGTTATGCTCCAGGAATGCCCCTAACTTAGGCCAGGATTCATCATTCCATGCGGAATCATGAACCCTGCGCTACAGGGGGGCAGGGGGGGTGAAGCAGGGGGCGGTCGGGCGATAGCCTGTAGCCGCCCGCACCATGGCCGTGTGGTTTTGCCTGCTGCGGTGCCGCCGGCTGTAGGCTATTGCGGGCATAGCACCACCGTAAAAGGTGGTGCTATTCCCTGTGCTACTGCCGGCAATAGTGTTTGAAACATTATCGCCGGCAGTGGTGCCGCCGCCGATTACCATAATTCCCTCCCTAACTCCACCCTGACTCCTCCCCTCCCCTAATTTAAATCTTACCGCCGCAATAAGGGCCTATCGCAGCTTGGAAAAAAAACCCCTTAGCCAGCTAAATTTTAGTTGACTATCTTATTAGTTGGTTACAATTTACCTTAAGTGCCGAACTTTTCAGTTAGCCAGCTAAATGCTATAGAATAAGGACCTCCAGATATTTTATTGCTATTTTTTTTCCAAAAAGAACACAACAATTCAATAAACAAGTGAATAAGGTGCTAAGTGAGATTATCAGAAGATGGAAAGGTGGTAAGCACTCTATGCAGGTATTAAATCTATGGCTACCAGTGAGAGCAATTTTCAAAATCCATTTACCCAGACATAAGAACATAAGAACATAAGAAAATGCCATACTGGGTCAGCCAAGGGTCCATCAAGCCCAGCATCCTGTTTCCAACAGTGGCCAATCCAGGCCATAAGAACCTGGCAAGTACCCAAAAACTATTCCATGTTACCATTGCTAATAGGGGTGTGAATCGTGTGATCGATCATCTTAACGATCGATTTTGGCTGGGGGGGGGAGGGAAATCTGATCGTCGTTTTTTTTTTTTTTTTTTTTTTAAATCGTTAAAAATCGTAAATCGGGGAGGGCAGGAAAACCAGCACACCAAAAAAACCCTAAAACCCACCCCGAACCTTTAAAACAAATCCCCAACCCTCCAGAACCCCCCCCCCCCAACAAATGTTTTAAATTACCTGGGGTCCAGTGGGGGGGTCCCGGCGCGATCACCCTCTCTCTGGCCACGGCTGCATTAAGAGAAATGGCGCCGGTGGCCCTTTGCCCTTATCATGTGACAGGGCAAAGGTAGCACCGGCACCATTTTGGTTCCTGGCTCCCGAAGTCACGCGTGCAGGAGATCGCCCCCGGACCCACGCTGGACCCCCAGGGACTTTTGGCCAGGAACCAAAATGGCGCCGGTGCTACCTTTGCCCTGTCACATGATAAGGGCAAAGTGCTACCGGCGCCATTTCTCTTAACGCAGCCATGGCCATAGAGCTGGAGATCGCGCCGGGACCCCCCCCCCCCCCCCACTGGACCCCAGGTAATTTAAATCATTTTGGGGGGGTTTGGGAGGGTGGGGGATTTGTTTTAAAGGTTCGGGGTGGGTTTTAGGGTTTTTTTGGTGTGCCGGTTTTCCCGCGCCCTATTTAACGATACAATACAAATGCCCCTGACGATAAATCGGGGGCATTTGTCTTGTATCGTGCACTCTAACGATTTTGGATGATTTTAAAATTATCTGAAGAATAATTTTAATCGTTCAAAAATGATTCACATCCCTAATTGCTAATGGCAGTGGCTATTCTCTAAGTGAACTTAATAGCAGGTAATGGACTTCTCCTCCAAGAACTTATCCAATCCTTTTTTAAACACAGCTATACTAACTGCACTAACCACATCCTCTGGCAACAAATTCCAGAGTTTAATTGTGCGTTGAGTAAAAAAGAACTTTCTCCAATTAGTTTTAAATGTGCCCCATGCTAACTTCATGGAGTGCCCCCTACTCTTTCTACTATCCAAAAGATTAAATAACCGATTCACATCTACCCGTTCTAGACCTCTCATGATTTTAAACACCTCTATCATATCCCCCCTCAGTTGTCTCTTCTCCAAGCTGAAAATTCCTAACCTCTTTAGTCTTTCCTCATAGGGGAGTTGTTCCATTCCCCTTATCATTTTGGTAGCCCTTCTCTGCACCTTCTCCATCGCAATTATATCTTTTTTGAGATGCAGCGACCAGAATTGTACACAGTATTCAAGGTGCAGTCTCACCATGGAGCGATACAGAGGCATTATCACATTTTCCGTTTTATTCACCATTCCCTTTCTAATAATTCCCAACATTCTGTTTGCTTTTTTGACTGCCGCAGCACACTGTACCAACGATTTCAATGTGTTATCCACTATGACACCTAGATCTCTTTCTTGGGTTGTAACACCTAGTATGGAACCCAACATTGTGTAATTATAGCATGGGTTATTTTTCCCTATATGCATCACCTTGCACTTATCCACATTAAATTTCATCTGCCATTTGGATGCCCAATTTTCCAGTCTCACAATCTGCTTGTGATTTAACTACTCTGAACAATTTTGTGTCATCCGCAAATTTGATTATCTCACTCGTCGTATTTCTTTCCAGATCATTTATAAATATATTGAAAAGTAAGGGTCCCAATACAGATCCCTGAGGCACTCCACTGTCCACTCCCTTCCACTGAGAAAATTGCCCATTTAATCCTTCTCTCTGTTTCCTGTCTTTTAGCCAGTTTGCAATCCACGAAAGGGCATCGCCACCTATCCCATGACTTTTTACTTTTCCTAGAAGCCTCTCATGAGGAACTTTGTCAAACACCTTCTGAAAATCCAAGTATACTATATCTACTGGTTCACCTTTATCCACATGTTTATTAACTCCTTCAAAAAAGTGAAGCAGATTTGTGAGGCAAGACTTGCCCTGGGTAAAGCCATGCTGACTTTGTTCCATTAAACCATGTCTTTCTATATGTTCTGTGATTTTGATGTTTAGAACACTTTCCACTATTTTTCCTGGCGCTGACGTCAGCTAATCAGTCTGAAGTTTCCCGGATCGCCCCTGGAGCCCTTTTTAAATATTGGGGTTACATTTGCTATCCTCCAGTCTTCAGGTACAATGGATGATTTTAATGATATGTTACAAATGTTTACTAATAGGTCTGAAATTTCATTTTTTAGTTCCTTCAGAACTCTGGGGTGTATACCATCCGGTCCAGGTGATTTACTACTCTTCAGTTTGTCAATCAGGCCTACCACATCTTCTAGGTTCACCGTGATTTGATTCAGTCCATCTGAATATTGCCCATGAAAACCTTCTCCATTACGGGTACCTCCCCAACATCCTCTTCAGTAAACACCGAAGCAAAGAAATCATTTAATCTTTCCGTGATGGCCTTATCTTCTCTAAGTGCCCCTTTAACCCCTCGATCATCTAACGGTCCAACTGACTCCCTCACAGGCTTTCTGCTTCGGATATATTTTAAAAAGTTTTTACTGTGAGTTTTCTATTCACCTGGTAAAATAAACGTTTTCTATTCACCTGGTAAAATGACTTTTTGAAAATTGCCCACCCCATATTCATTGTCAAAATGTGCAAAATTTTAGCCACATTTTTGTGGAGGTATTCCTGGGTTGGGTTAAGCCAAACCCGACAACAACATATATATTATTATATCTTCAAAGCTATATTGTTTAAGCCAGAGAAATTATCCATAGTAATAGGTACTTTTTCCTTTAATTATTTTGAAAGAGTACTTTTTCCTTCAGTTATTTTGAAAAGGAAAGTATCCATAGAGAAGAAGTAGCCTAGAGACGAAGGTTTAAATCCCACTACCACTCCTTGTGACCTTGGGCAAGTGACTTTACCCTCCATTGCCTCAGGTAGAAACAGATTATAAACCCTCTAGGAATAGGGAAATACCTACAGTATCTGAATGTAATCTGCTTTGCAATGCCAAAAAGCAGGATATAAAAAATATCAGATGAATAGACATATTTTTCCTTTGAACATTTTTACCCTCCATTGCCTCAAAAACAAACTAAGGCCTAGATTCATCAAAATGCCATGTTTATCATGCAAATAATGCGCGCAATAAAGAAAATGGCGTGTGTATTCAAATTGCTGGGCTGCCACATCACTTAGCTAAATAATGCACATAGCATTGCGTTATAGGGATGTGCATTCGTTTGCAACAAAATAGGAAATAGAGACAATATTTCGTCGCAGTTCGGGGGGGCAACGAAACGATAAGAAAACCCATGAAATTTTGTGTGGTTTTTCTTATTTTTTGGGAAGGGGAGAAAGGGCACATTAAAAAAAAAAACAAACAAACCCCAAACCCACCCCAAAACTTCAAATGAAATTAATTGCAACCCCCCACCCTCCTGACCCCCCCCCCCAAGATTTGCCCGACCCCCCCCCCCCCCAAGACTTACTGAAAGTCCCTGGTGGTCCATGGGGTCCCGGGAGTGATCTCCCCCTCTCGGGCCGTCGGCTGCCACTAATCAAAATGGCGCCGATGGCCCTTTGCCCTTACCATGTGACAGGGCCATCGATGCCATATTGATTAGTGGCAGCCGACGGCCCGAGAGGGGGAGATCACTCCCGGGACCCCGTTAGACCACCAGGGACTTGGGTGGTTGCAATTAATTACATTTGAAGGGTTGGGGTGGGTTTGGTTTTTGTTTTGTTTTTTTTTTAATCTGAAGGGTTGGGTCAGGTTTCGGGCATCATTTTGGGGACAGACGAAATAAATTCGGCCAGAACTGCGGGAAAACGAAATTTCCCATGGTGGGCCAATAACACATCTCTATTGCGTTATCACTCACGGCGTTGTGTCATCACGCGCCACGGTGCATCATCGCGCCACGCTATGTTTTTTTTCAGTATAAATACAGGCTTCCTGCACGTGACTTGAGGGTGTGTAAGGAGTTTGGTGAGAGGAGAGGAGAGGAGAGTTGGTTAGTGGTTTAGTGGTAGTAGAAGGTTCTAGATTGCGACTTTCTGAGTGCTTTGTCTTGTTATCAGTTCTCATCTGTTTCCTTTAACCTTGGTCTTTTGTCATCTTTGTTGGAGTGAAAGTTTTTTTAGTTTTGTCCTGTTTGTCTGTTTATTTGTGTAGAGGAGTGGAGGTGGTGAGGAATGGAGGTGATGAGTAGGAGTGTTGGTGAGGAGCGTAGGTGGTGAGGAGGGGTGTGTGTGGGTATGAAGGAGGTGTGCTTGCAGCGTATGGAGAGGATGAAGCATTACAGGCAGAGAAGAGGCGTCAGGATAGGAAAGGGAGTGGGCTAGAGAGAGAAGGGGCGGATGCGGGCAGGAGTTGCAGGGGAAGGAGTAGGAGTAGGGACAGGCGCAGGAGTAGAGAGAGGCAGCAGGGAAGGGATAGGAGGATGCAGGAAGGGGAAAGGGTTAGTCAGGTGAGTTCAGTGGGGAGGAATAGGGCAGACCAGGGATAGACAGAGAGGGCAGAACGTAAGGGAGTTGGTAGGGGAGGGGCAGGAGGCGAGTGTGACAGAATGTGAGGAAACCTTTCTAGAAGAGGAAGTGGCACCCCCTTCAGGCAGGCAACCAGCACCACGTGCTAGTCTAAGGGCCATAAAGTTCAGAACGCAGGAGAACGACCTGGTAATTGCAGGGGTCCTCCAGAATTATCCCCATCTGTTTGGCAACCAGGTAGCCAAGACAGCCAAGGCAGTAAAGGGCCAGATATGGTGCAGTATTGCCCAGTCCATCACCAGGCAAAGTGGCATTGGAAGAAGTGCAGAGCAGGTTTGCCATCGATACAGGGATATTAAGGCCCAGCTCAAGGCCAAGGTGGCAGCAGGAGCCAAATACCAGTGGCAGACGGGAGGAGGAGCGCCCTGTCCGATACAGCTTACAGAGGTGGAGGAGCAACTGATGGAGAGGCTGGGAGCAGACGTGTTCGAGGGTTTGGCTGAGCAGCTGGAAAAAATGTGAGCTGCCAACGATAAGTTCACCTCACCCCTAAATGGGTAGGCAGAAACGGGTGGACACATCATTTGGCATAAGATGCTCCCTATGCAAAGAAGCAAAGTGCACCTCTCATGCCAAATTTAAAAAGGATACTTGCTGGCATATGTACTTATGCCTTCTTTTTTGTTTCTTCTCTTTTGTTTCCACAGCTCTCAAGCAGCAAGCTGCTGGTCTCAGCCAGGAACACCCAGGACCCAGCTGGGAAACCCAGGGACCAGCCAGGATGCCCCTGGGAGCAGCCGCCCTCTAGCAGTACTACACAGGCCCTTACAGATTGATACTGAGATGCAGTGGAGCGAGGAAGAGGAGGAGGAGCAGCAGCAACAGGAATCACAACCATTGTTGTTGCTATAACACCTAGGCTCAACAAGCCCATTTAACATCACCCTCGAAATGGCAACATTTTTGGAGGAAGGCAATCTCAACTGGCAACCTTCTGACCAGCATCTACCATGAGTCAGCACACCATGCCAGCATTGTGACTCACCATCCCCAGGCCCTGTGGTGGGCAACGTCCATCTATGCCCATATTGATCCCTCAAACACCACCAGAGGCATCAGCACTGGCACTGACAGCCCCACTGGCAACAACACTGCCATCATCACAGACAATGCCAGCAGCACCACCACTGCCACCAGGACCAGGACCAGGACCAGCACCAGCACTGGCACCTGCAGCAAGCATGTCTGCATGTGAGCTGAGGCACTTGCAGGGAGAGATGCGGGTTCTCAGAAGATCAGTAGACTGGAAAAACAGGATCCTGCAACAAAGTATGGCTGCCAACACCCAAAATGCTAACACCCTTGTTTCTGCCATCAGCAACATGACCAACGTGCTCACGCAAATACTGCATCACATGCTGGAACAGCCTTCGGAGTCCTCAGCTCCATCCCTTGAAGCTACACCCCGCAGCAGTCCTGGAAATTCATGATGCCCCCCAACTAGGAAGCCATGACATGGCAAGGGGCCTTAAATAAATAGAGAAAATGATCAGTAAAGGCCAAGATGACAATTTTTGCAAGAAGACAGGGCCGGCCTCTTCACAGAGTTGCTGTGCCATGTAGATGGAAGAAACCGGCTCAGCGTGTTGTCACTGTAGAGTTGCTGTGCCATCTAGATGGAAGAAACAGGCTCAGCTTATGCTCACTACAGAGCTGCTGTTCCATCTAGATGGAAGAAACCAACTCAGCGTGTCCTCACTCAGAGCTGCTGTGCCGTCTAGATGGAAGAATTTAGCTCAGCGTATCCTCACTACAGAGCTGCTGTGCCGTCTAGATGGAAGAAACTGGCTCAGCATGTCCTCACTACAGATTTGCTGTGCCATCTAGATGAAAGAAACCGGCTCAGCGTGTCCTCACTACAGAGTTGCTATGCCACCATGCGCAAGGGATGATATTCTGTGAAGAATTTTCTTGCAGCACACTAACTAAGAAGCCTATAATCATTTTCCAGCTACTGCCTCCTGTTAGGCTGTCCCATTTCCTGCTCCATGCTGCTGGATGTCATCTCTTCTCATCTCCTGCAAGTGCTGCCTCCATGCTGCTGGGTGTCATCTCTTCTCATCTCCTGCAAGTGCTGCTTCCATGGTACTGTGTCTCCTCCTGGGCCTCCTGCCTCCATGCTACTGGGTCTTATGCTGCTCCTGCTGTGGTGATGCTGTACTCTGTGGTTCTGATCCTGCTGCCTACATGCTGAACTATGATGCTGTAGTCCTTAGGCTGCCCTCATTGAGTGTACTCTTTTAACATGGACTGTCTAGGGCCTTTGCATTGACAGCACATAGTAGTGTTGCATGTAGCTGTTACTTTACAGCACTACTATAGCTTTTGGGGTGCCATTTCCTCTTTCTGTGTCCTTCATTGTAATCATGATTGTGCCTGAAGGATAAGATGCAATGCCTGTATATGTAATGATGCCATTTTAATCTATTAAGGTACAGGAGTACACTGAATGTGCTGTTCATGAAATGTACATTGTTTTTTGCTATTTGCTATCTTGTCCTTGCAGAATGTGATTACCTAAGGCATTGCCTTTATTTCAAACAGTGCACCACATGTATTTGCTCACTGTTTGGAAATATCAACTTTCTGGTGGTGTCCTTTCATTGTGTGCTTTTTGTGTTTATGGTACTGAAGGTAAAAGGTTTGCTTTCCACATGACCTTGCATGCTACAATGCCCTGTCTCATTCCAATTGTGCAATTATCGAGCATACAAGAGCATATGGGCTATGGCATTCACTAAAAGCTGCATGTATGCTGGTAAGCAAGACAACCAGAGGTAAAGAAGAAGCTCCTTCCTGTGGACTTTCACTATTGCCTCTTGTTGCCTTCTTCACATACCGTACTGTTTGCTAACTCCTGCTTACATCTGCCTGTATGTGACCTGCTCTGTACCTTCATGGTCAACACATTAAATAGTGTGCATGTACAGCTTGGGTGGTATAAAGGGGGAACTTGGAGGCATCATGACCCAATGGTTTATTTTCTGCCCCCTTACTTCTGTCAGGAGTGCAAGGGTATGTGACCACATACATTTGTAGCACTGTAAACCAAATACGATGTGTACTGACTGAGTGTTGGTACACACTCTGAGCTTCTGGTTCACAAGTCAGGATGATGAGTGATGGGGTACCATCTACACTGCAATGTCCACGGGCAACCATCAGAGGGCCTAGAAGGGTGCTGCTGGTGCTGGGCACCAGGTGGCCTTCCACACTCTGGCTCCCACCTCTGTACTGGCATGGCTTGAGGGTCTGTATAATACATGTAAGGAAAGGCTGACCTTACAGGTAACATCCAGATCCCAAATGCAGGCCCCTATAGGCATGGCAGTCTGTCTGTGGAAGCCTGCCTGGTCCTGTGCTCTGCAACTGTGCAGGTTCTGTGCAACACAGTACTCACTCACTCCTCCTCCCTACTTGTCACACAGCAGCTGACACTGTGCTGTGTCACCGGCCATCCATTGCTCCTACCATGTGACAGGGGCCGACCAATGGCACCGGTAGCCCCTGTGACATAGTAAGGTCAAAGGCTATCGGCGCCATTCTGAATACCGGCAGCTGAGGGCGTGAATGCAGGAGATGGCTCCCGGACCCCCCGCTGGATCACCAGGGAGTTTTTGGTAAGTCTTGGGGGGGTCAGGAGGGTGGGGGGTTTGTTTAAATTTGCTCCTTTAGGTGGCCGAATAATTCGGAGAAGATTCATTGTATTCGTGGGGAATCGTGATACGTTTTGCTTCCATGAATACAACGAATATGGCCCTATACGTTGCGGATTACCAATACATTAGAAATGAATGCACACCCCTAATTCCTACCACTCTGTATATGCTGCCCTGTCAGAGGTACACCTTCTCCAGAGGGCAAATAATCAATGCTGTGCAAAAGCTGTCTGAGCTCAATATAGGTACACACCATGTCTGCTAATGCGTATTGGATTGCAAGGCCAAAGGAGCAACCTCCGAATGCAACAGCACCCACATACACAGATTGAACAAGCCATACACAGCATGTCAGTCACCAAGTCACACACTCACTTATGTTAGCAGTAGCGACCAGAGATGTGCTTCGGGTAAAAATTTCATGTCGGGCTTCATTTTGGGCCCCCCTCCCCCTCCCCCCGTGGGAATTTTGTTTTTCCCGTAGTTTGGAGTTTTTTTTCGGGGCCCCCAATTTTCAGGTTAGTGCGCACTAACTCAAAAATGAATTTTTCCTGAAATTTCGGAAAAAATCAATCATTTTAAGGTTCTCCTGAAGGGCTCTGCCCAATAGTTCCTGTTTTTTGTAAACCGATGCGATGTGCGAACGGATGTCGGTATAGAAGAGACTTTAAATAAATAAATAAATAAATTCCGAATTAGGCAATTTCATTGACATTGCCTAAATCAGGAAAAATGATTGCACATCCCTAGTAGGATCTACATGTTCCAGTTCCTGCACCTACACATGTGCAAGGCCTATGCTCAGCAATGTTTGAAATAAGACAACATAGAGGTGTGTGGCAGCTTGCAGTAACTGCTAAAGAGGTTGTGTGAGTCCTTCCTCTTCCTACATTATCTATAGCAGTACACAGGAAACACTTCTGACTCAGGCATATATCACCCCTACTTAGTGCGAGGTTCTGACATGGGTGCCTGAAGGGCTTAGGTGGCACTAAGTGCATATCTGTCAATATAGCAACACATAAAGGCCATCACCTATCATGGCAAGCATATGACATCTGTGGGAGCAATAAGCCTATACATTGAGCACTGTCTGGCATTTACTGTGGGGCCAGCTTGAAGGCTCATAAGCAGTTTAGCTGACCAGACTTGGTCAACCCAGAATGCAATACACTGAGAACTACATGGACTATGTAGTACAGACCTCGCCTGCTCACAACTAAAAGTAGAAGTCTGTTACACCACTTACTGCTGAGCCTAGAGCATAGCAGCTGTTCATCAGTCCACAGACGTCGTCACAAGAATGTGCATCACCAACGGCATACAATGTGTGCAGTCATTTGGTAGCACAGCTATATGCAAGGTTTTTCTGGACAGGCGTGCTCAGCCTATGTGCTTTAACATTGCTCATAGATCACAGCTGTAGTATAACAGGTAGTTGGTATAGGTTGAAGGTTAAGAACGAGCATATGGTCAGGGTACAAACAAATGTGCATAAGCTACACCACATGACTATCAGTGACGCCTAACGCCAATGACCTTGCACCAACCTGACTTCTGCAGATCTGGCTGAGGCTATGTGTGAAGGTACAGTTAAAGGCAGAAGGTTCACACACACATGATCCGTTGGCCTGTAGGGATGTGAATCGTTTTTCAACGATTAAAATTATCGTCCGATAATTTTAATATCATCTTAAATCGCTATAGAACACAATACAATAGAAATTCTAACGATTTATCGTTAAAAATCGTTAAATCGTGTTAGTGCGCACTAACAGAAAATGATACAAATTGACACTTTCCAGGTAGGTGAAGGTCAGTTAGGAATGAATATGTATTCCTATTGGCTGGCTGCCCTCTTATCTATTGATGTTACCAAGGTTCCCACTGAGGTGATGGTTGGGGGGATGGGAAATGGAACTGGAAACTCACGAACACCAACAGAAAATGATACAAATTGTTGACACTTCCCAGGTCAGTAAAGGTCACTTAGGAATGAATATGTATTCCTATTGGCTGGCTGTGTTCTTATCTATTGATGTTACCAAGGTTCCCACTGAGGTAATGGTTGGGGGGATGTGAAATGGAAACAGTTGGAAGCTTGACAAAAAAAGTAATGTGATGATCATCACTCATGTGACTAGAACTTGTTTGTTTATTATTTTTGTTAGCAGGCACGTGAAATGCTAGTGCATGTTGAATTTGCCAATCACTGTGCATTTTAGAAAGGTGGTCCTGGCTGGAACTATTATACACAGTTCAAATATATGTGGTAATTGATTGTTGGTAAGTGTATTTTTTAAGTAGCCACACTGGCCACCAGTATGTTTACTTTTCCTCCTACTTAACTCACTAGCTCAGCTTTATAAGAAGGGCTTCTCTGCTTGTGTGTTGTTTTTGTTTGGTGTGAGGAGAGCAGAAACATCAGATCTTTATTCAATCTACTACAGTCATCTATTATATTAACCTACTCAATTTTTTTTAATGATTTATTATATCACTGAATTAATAATTAATTATTATTAGGTGGTGGTGAATGTCTGACTAGGCTACTAGCCTAGTGTCACTGGTGAGGCTAGTGGCATTTTAGCAGAATTATAATTTATTTTTATTAGTACTGCAGCATTAATATATTCAAGCCTAGGTAGGCAGGCAGTGCACCACTCCAGCAGTCACATCATTGCTTCCTGTACATTGCATTATGTGCACACATTGACTCCAGCTTGGGGACAAGGCAGGTCTCCTTTACTGCACACATTGACTCCAGCTTGGGGAAAATGGCAGGTCTCCTTTACTGCACACATTGATTCCAGCTTGGGGATAAGGCAGGTCTCCTTTACTGCACACATTGACTCCAGCTTGTGGAAAAGGCAGGTCTCCTTTACAGCACACTGACTCCAGCTTGGGGACAAGGCAGGTCTCCTTTACTGCACCCATTGACTCCAGCTTGGGTACAAGGCAGGTCTCCTTTACAGCACATTGACTCCAGCTTGGGAAAAAGGCAGGTCTCCTTTATTGCACACATTGATTCCAGCTTGGGGATAAGGCAGGTCTCCTTTACTGCACACATTGACTCCAGCTTGTGGACAAGGCAGATCTCCTTTACTGCACACACTGACTCCAGCTGGGGAAAAGGCAGGTCTCCTTTCCTGCACACATTGACTCCAGCTTGGGGAAAAGGCAGGTCTCCTTTACTGCACACATTGATTCCAGCTTGGGGAAAAGGCAGGCCACCTTTTCTGCACACACTGACTCCAGCCTGGGGATAAGACAGGTCTCCTTTACAGCACATTGACTCCAGCTTGGGGAAAAGGCAGGTCTCCTTTCCTGCACACATTGACTCCAGCTTGGGGAAAAGGCAGGTCTCCTTTACAGCACATTGACTCCAGCTTGGGGAAAAGGCAGGTCTCCTTTACTGCACACATTGATTCCAGCTTGGGGATAAGGCAGGTCTCCTTTACTGCACACATTGACTCCAGCTTGTGGACAAGGCAGATCTCCTTTACTGCACACACTGACTCCAGCTGGGGAAAAGGCAGGTCTCCTTTCCTGCACACATTGACTCCAGCTTGTGGAAAAGGCAGGTCTCCTTTACTGCACACATTGACTCCAGCTTGTGGACAAGGCAGATCTCCTTTACTGCACACACTGACTCCAGCTGGGGAAAAGGCAGGTCTCCTTTCCTGCACACATTGACTCCAGCTTGGGTACAAGGCAGGTCTCCTTTCCTGCACACATTGACTCCAGCTTGGGGAAAAGGCAGGTCTCCTTTACAGCACATTGACTCCAGCTTGGGGAAAAGGCAGGTCTCCTTTACTGCACACATTGATTCCAGCTTGGGGATAAGGCAGGTCTCCTTTACTGCACACATTGACTCCAGCTTGTGGACAAGGCAGATCTCCTTTACTGCACACACTGACTCCAGCTGTAGAAAAGGCAAATCTCCTTTACTGCACACATTGACTCCAGCTTGTGGAAAAGGCAGGACTACTTTACTGCACACACTGACTCCAGCTTGGGGACAAGGTAGATCTCCTTTACTGCACACACTGACTCCAGCTTGGGGACAAGGCAGGTCTCCTTTACTGCACACACTGACTCCAGCTGTAGAAAAGGCAAATCTCCTTTACTGCACACATTGACTCCAGCATGTGGAAAAGGCAGGTCTCCTTTACTCCACACATTGACTCCAGCTTGTGGAAAAGGCAGGTCTCCTTTCCTGCACACATTGACTCCAGCATGTGGAAAAGGCAGGTCTCCTTTACTGCACACATTGATTCCAGCTTGGGGAAAAGGCAGGTATCCTTTACTGCACACATTGATTCCAGCTTGGGGAAAAGGCAGGTCACCTTTTCTGCACACACTGACTCCAGCCTGGGGATAAGACAGGTCTCCTTTACAGCACATTGACTCCAGCTTGGGGAAAAGGCAGGTCTCCTTTCCTGCACACATTGACTCCAGCTTGTGGACAAGGCAGATCTCCTTTACTGCACACACTGTGATCTTCCTGCACTGTGTGCAGGAAGATCACAACACTCCTGGTATTAATAGGGATAGGGCACTGTGTGCAGGAAGATCACAACACTCCTGGTATTAATAGGGATAGGGCACTGTGTGCAAGAAGATCACAACACCCCTGGTATCAGGGTTTGGGCACTGTGTGCAGGAAAATCACAACACTCCTGGTATTAATAGGGATAGGGCACTGTGTACATGAAGATCACAACACCCCTGGTGTCAGGGTTAGGGCACTGTGTGCAGGAAGATCACAACACCCCTGGTATCACAAGTTCTAGTCACATTGACTGATCACATTACTTTTTTTGTCAAGCTCCCAACTGTTTCCATTTCCCATCTCCCATATACTGTCAGTGGGAACCTTGGTAACATGAATAAATAAGAGGGCAGCCAATAGGAATACATATTCATTCCTAAACTGACCTTAACTGACCTGAAAAGTGTCAAATTGTATAATTTTCTGTTAGTGCGCACTAACTCCCGTTAGTGCGCACTAATCGGAAAAAACGATTTTTAACGATTTTTTAACTAAAAAATCGTGCCAAACACGATTTTCTTCTCCTGCCAGACGATTTTGATCGTTAAGACGATAGGGTACACGATTCACATCCCTATTGGCCTGTATGATGTGAGTGTTTGACGAGGATTGATGTGGCTGCTGTAAGATTGATTATTAACTATACTGTCATGGTGACTTGTCAGCGGTCATAGGAAAAAATAAGTGAACAGTGGACATTATCTGATTCCCAATCATGCCTTCACTGAGCTGGACGTGAATGCTCCTGTTGGCTCCCGAGAAGCCAAAGCAACCTACATGACATTACGAGTGGCAAGCCCCTCACTTTTGCACATTAATATTTCTAAATTGCTTAGCTAGGTGTAGTAGGGATGCATGAGTGTGAGGATGCATGCAACCACAAAGAGAAATGCTACCTTGGAAGGAGCTGTGCCATACCGAAAACTGTAGCTGGTAGCACAGTTGCTTTCACCAAGGCTGTAATAATGGAAGGGGTGCTCTTACAGTACTGTGATGTGTGCAGGACTGTTGTCACCTAGCTGCAATTTTATGGACACGTTAATCGTGTCCTACTTTTGAAGTATATACCGTATTTTTCGCTCCATAAGACGCACTTTTTTTCCCCCAAAGGTGGGGGGAAAATGTATGTGCGTCTTATGGAGCGAATATAAAAAAAAAACCTAACAAACACCCCCCCCCCGACTCCCCCAAGACCTGCCGACTTAATTTCCTACAACCCCCCCCCCCCCAAGACCTGACAAATTAATTTCCTGCAACCCCCCCCAAGACCTGCCGAATTAATTTCCTGCACCCCCCCACCCTCCTGACCTGCCAAACGTCCCTGGTGGTCCAGCGGGGGTCCAGGAGCGGTCCGGGAACGATCTCCTGGGCGTGAGCCGTCGGCTGCCAGTAAACAAAATGGCGCCGACGGCCCTATGCCCTCACTATGTCACTGAGACCGACCGCTGCTATTGGTCGGTCTCAGTGACATGGTGAGGGCATAGGGCCGTCGGCGCCATTTTGTTTACTGGCAGCCGACGGCCCTATGCCCTCACTATGTCACTGAGACCGATCGCTGCTATTGGTCGGTCTCAGTGACATAGTGAGGGCATAGGGCCGTCGGCTGCCAGTAAACAAAATGGCGCCGACGGCCCTATGCCCTCACCATGTCACTGAGACCGACCAATAGCAGCGGTCGGTCTCAGTGACATAGTGAGGGCATAGGGCCGTCGGCGCCATTTTGTTTACTGGCAGCCGACGGCTCACGCCCAGGAGATCGTTCCCGGACCGCTCCTGGACCCCCGCTGGACCACCAGGGACGTTTGGCAGGTCTTGGGGGGGTCAGGAGGGTGGGGGGTTGCAGGAAATTAATTCGGCAGGTCTTGGGGGGTTGCAGGAAATTAATTCGGCAGGTCTTGGGGGGGTCAGGGGGTGGAGGTTGTTAATTTAAAGGGTTGGGATGGGGGGGGGGTTCGGGGGTTCCCACAGAAAGAAAAATTTTCTGATCTGGGGAGTGGACCGAAATGGCCCTCCCCAGACCCGAAAACAAAATGGGGAGAAAAAAAAAAACTATGCACTCCCCTAATTTGCTCCATAAGACGCCCAGACGCAGAGCCGGTTTAGCACAATTTTTTTTTTTTAAATTTTCCCCCTCTGAATCCTAGGTGCGTCTTATGGTCAGGTGCGTCTTATGGAGCGAAAAATACGGTACATGCTGCCATTTCATCGCTTTTTCCTATATCTTTTTTAAGCAAACCAAGACTCTCAATGCATGCAGGCATGGAAATAAGCACAATCTCCGTTTACATGTTTTTCTTATTCACATCCAGAGGCCTTTATGCTAAATATATTGACCCCTGTCCAGAGTAGGTCTTAGCTGCCTTCAATTTTTACATGTCATTCCCATTATCTTCTACAAGAGGAAATGTGGTGATTTTGGAAAATCAGGAGAGCAGTAGCATGCTACTTTCTATTCAAATAGAGGTGTGTGAACGGGGAAAATCCAGACTGGACTACTAAACTTTGTCTGGAACGGCATCAAGCTTCACAATAAACTTCATTCTCAGCATTCAAAAATGCGACACAAGTGTCAGAAAACAAAAAAATATTACCCAATGCTAATTAAAACTGACTTTGCCCAAATTACACTTTAATATAAGCCGAAAACACCAGGGTAGCACTAGTACCAATTTCAAAGCACAATTTTGCCAGGGGCAAGAGCTTAAATGGGACTCCCATCCCTCCCTCCACATGTGCTCCACACCCATTTTGTAACTTATTTTGGCTTGCTTTTACATGTTTTTGTCCAAAAATATTGTGGCTGAACTGGCAACCATTTTCATGACATTTTCACCCATGGCAGGGGCTTGTCCAGTTCCCCAGACCAGTCCCCACTTGCTCCCTATGCTCATTTCATTTCATGTATTTGCTTTTAACTTGCTTTTATTTATTTTTAGTGTTTTCCGGGCCAAGACCATGGCCCAGATATGTTGTCATGGTGATGTCAGCACAAATTGTGGCCTGCATTTTCAAAACATAATGGGGCTATCTCACTGCCCCTGGATGCCTCGGCTCACCTTTGCTGTATTGCACCTTCCTCTCACCACTGTCATGGTTGGGCAATGAATGTCAGCAGCAGCAGCAGCAGCCTGACACCTCGTTATTTGCTCCACCCCCACCCACCGAAACAACAAGCCTCACCCCCGTGGGGAGCTCATTCTGAGCCCCGCGGTTGCTTCAAATGCAGACTAACATGGCCCTAGTCCTGCTCCTGCTTCCAGGGCTCTTTGCTTTCTGCAGTCCAATGCCGCAGAGATGCATCTGCTTCCTCACATTGATGCAGATTTATGCTGCCATCAACTAAAGACCTTCCCAAGAGGACGTCCAAAACTTTATATATATATATAGAGAGAGAGAGAGATAAAACAATGGCTCTCCAAGCAGCATCTGGAGCATCAATTCGGCTGCTTCCCTCTCCAGCACAACTCCAGGGCAGGACGACACTGCTCCAGGACCAGGCCCCCCACCCCAAGGAAACACCTCACCCACCACCAAGATTCATGAAAAAGCAGATCAGGGACAGTTCTGGGTAATTATTTTTTTCTCTGTTAAACCCCTATTTTCATACAGATGGCTTCAAATGCTCATGTATCTTTGTCAATGCAGCAATGTATCCTGTGCACACAATTTTGTGCAGGTTTGGAAAAATGCATCCTATTTCCTGGCTCCCATCCCTTCCAGAAACATATAAATAAGACTGCTGTACAAGTGCCCTTGCAATTACTGTGCAGACAAAGAGAGGAGGACTAACAAGTGGTAGTTTAGTGAAAAATGTAATGGAAAGGTAAATCAGGGATTTGATGTCTTCCTTCTCTTGCATATGGCCATTTTGTCTGTATTCTTCCTTCTGTTTCTGTATTTTCCAAATGCCATATATTTTGCTCTTATTATTTTCATTTATTTCATTAATGAACTATAATGGTCTCATTATTCTCTTTCCCTTGTTAACATGCTAGCAACAAAGATTTGTTACCATGCCAATATTACTTTTTATTGCTGTTCATAGTCTTGCGTATCTCCTAAATCCTTTACTCCTGAAAAGCAGTTCTTCAGCATACTTGAACCAGAAACAGAGTCCAGTGCTAAGGGTACATGGTGAGTAAGAGGTAAGAGAAATGATGTTCAGAGCTAGTGTGTTTGCTCAGTCCTATGAAACTTTAGAAGGCCAAAGAAGAGAAAATGCAACCCAAAGGGCAGAGAGTGGTAGTAGAACCTCATCTGATTTCCAAAAAGAATGCAGAAACCTGCAGAAAGCAGCCAGTTACAACCCTAAAGTCTGTGATAACTGGCATGGAGCAACCATGGTGGCAACCATAATATCAATGAGCATGCAGTTATATAGGGTAGTGATAAGTAGAGAGTCGAGAGGTCAGGTAAAAGATATGGGGGAGCTGGTGTTAGTTTAAATATGGAAATTTATATGCCCATCTCCCCCAAATTGAAAAAAAAAACCCACAAAAGACAAATGGGAAGACTGAATGGGCCAGATGGTCTTTATCTATTGACATTTTGTTGCGGAGACGGACGAGAATGTGGACCCCTTGCCCGAGGTGGAGTTGACGCAACCTGAGAGGGCGAACCCCCACAGGTCCCCACCATCAGGAGGCGAAGCCGGGCAGGTGCAGGGGCCAGCTGGAGCTTCGCCAACCCGTTCCCAGCGGGTTGAGCCTTTGGGTGCGGGGACTGGCTGGTCTTAGGTGGGCCCCTGTGATGACGGTTGTGACAGCTGGATCGTCCAAAGTCAGAAGCCAGAGAATCGCCAATAGCCAGTTCAGAGTCAGAAGCCAGAAGAGTCGCCGAAAGCCAGTCCGAGGTCAAAAGCCAGAAGAGTCTCCGAAAATCAGTCTGAGGTCAGAAACCAGAAGATCCGTCCACAGGAACCAAAGGAAGGGAGCAGGAGCAGGAACAGGACTCGGAAGGCAGGAACACAAGCAAGAACACAAGAAGAAGCACAGCATCAAAGTACAGCCAAGAAGACCTGTTGCCAAATTGTTGAAGGATCGTCAGGAGCGAGGTTTTAAGGGGCCGAACCCTGACATCAAGAGGGAAGGGCCGATGGTGTCTTCCTGCCGCAGGCCCTATAAATCACCCCAGAAGGCACGCGCGCACCTAGGACAGGAAGTCACAGGGAGCTGCGCTGGCAGGCCCGCACTAACGTGAGCAGTAGCGGAGGCCCTCTGGCCTCAGGAAGTAGTGCAGAAGGGGGGCCTGGCCCGGGCCCGGGACATGAGCATAACACATTTACTATGAGCTCATTATTTAAATGCTTTGTCCCAGTAAGTTTTTGAGTTGATAAATGTTATTCAGGTAAGTCATTAACTGGATAAATTTGAACTGGCCAAAAATATATAAAGTAGGAGGTATTTTATTTAGATACTGCCAATATTCAGCACTAGATGGATGAACTTAGCTGAATAAGTCTGTTTGGAGAAAATACTGCCCTAAAGTTACCCACATAAGTTTAGCCAAGTATATGAAACAGAACACTTACCTGGTTAAGTATGAAAGAAAACCAACCTGCATAAATTTTCTACTCTCTGTCTTACTCAACAGGGACCTCTATTATACTGATAATTTATATTCCACATCTTGGCACTTCAAAATAGATTACATTTCGGTGCTGTAGGGCGACCAAAATGATAAAAGGAATGGAATAGCTCCCCTAGGAGGAAAGACTAAAGAGGTTAGGACTTTTCAGCTTGCAGAAGAGACGGCTGAGGGGGGATATGATAGAGGTGTTTAAAATCATGAGAGGTCTAGAACGGGTAGATGTGAATCGGTTATTTACTCTTTCAGATAATAGAAAGACTAGGGGGCACTCAATGAAGTTAGCATGGGGCACATTTAAAACTAATCGGAGAAAACTCTTTTTCACTCAACACACAATTAAACTCTGGAATTTGTTGCCAGAGGATGTGGTTAGTTCAGTTAGTATAGCTGTGTTTAAAAAAGGATTGGATATGTTCTTGGAGGAGAAGTCAATTACCTGCTATTAATTAAGTTGACTTAGAAAATAGCCACTGCTATTACTAGCAACGGTAACATGGAATAGACTTAGTTTTTGGGTACTTGCCAGGTTCTTATGACCTGGATTGGCCTCTGTTGGAAACAGGATGCTGGGCTTGATGGACCCTTGGTCTGACCCAGTATGGCATGTTCTTATGTTCTTATTTTCCTACTCTCAGAAAGCTTACAATTTTTTGTAACTGAGGCAAAGGAGGGTTAGTGATTTGCCCAAGGTCACAAGGAGTAGTAGTGAGATATGAAGTTTGATTTCCCTAATTTATAACCCAATACTCTAAGAACTAGGCTACTCCCCCTTCCAAGACGCAGCTATTGTTGTTCACACTGAGATGTCATTTTATGTTAATAATAAATCTAGCAAAGCTGCAACATTCCCCATTCTAATTAAACTCTAGAAAATAATGAAACACCTGCAGCTCTTTTGTAGATAAAGTATATGAGCCGATAAAATGGAATTATTGATTCTTAAAATAAAACACCGGGTGGATTTGAAATGAATCCCTCTGCTTTTCACAGCTTTATTTTCTTTTCTGTTTTCTTCAGTTCATCCAAACCGCAGCAAGCATTACAATGTTACAATCAATGGGTTTTTTAATTGTTTTGATCGCTTTCTCATACCATGCTCGCATTGGTTAGCTTTTGGGTCTCGTTCTGTCAGGAATCTTTGTAATGAGCACAAACAGGGGAATAGGGAAGCCCTTAATGACCGTGGCTCTTAAGGATGGACAATTGTTTTTTATTGGCCTCAGATCTGATAACGTGTTCTGAGAGTAGAAGTGCTCTTTGGTATTGTTCTAATATAATGAGCTATTAATTTGAAACAGGTTATCCCAGAGTTTCACATGGGTAACACATTTACTAAGATGAAGGCATTCCTGCATACTCTTTTCCATTGAGAACTTTTGCTTTGAAGAAACATAGTTTGTATCTTGGCTAGGGCTAGTGCATACAATTTATCAAAAATGGGTTCTTTTACGTCTTAGGAAAAACGTAAACACATCAAAGTCAGTTTCATTGAGGTCTGTTGATTTTGTTTTGATAAAATAGAACACGAACAAAAGCAAGTGCTGGGAGAGAGGGAAAACATAGAGGATCCCTAAGTGGCTAGCGGATGGAAATGAAGAAGCTGGGTAACTTGCATAGGGTAACCAGCACGGAGTGGCAGTTACTACCCTAAATAACTTGTTGGGCAGACTGAACAGACCATCTGGGTCTTTATCTGCCTTTATTTATTATGTTACTATGTTACTGTTCAGATGCTCCACAGTGAAAACTTATGACCATTCCTAATTTGTGCAACCTCCCCAAATAAGAACAAACATTTACATTTAGATACCCATCAAGAGACCATTAGAATTAAAAAAAAAAATCAGTTTACAATAAAAATGGTAAAACATTTTAAGTAAATACCTCTTTATCTTGGTTTCTGTAGTCAAGTGGATGAAGGAATTTACTTTCTTTCCTCCCTCCCTCCCTCCCATTGTATCCACCATATTTTATTCCTGTTCCTCATTCTGCTCAGGAAACTTTGCTTTTCTTTGCTAGTCAAGCATAGAGGGGGAAATCAACATATCTTTTCTGAGAGCACAATAAAGAAAAGTAAAACGTGCCCTGCTTAAGGGCCTATACATGAATCAATTTCTCGTCCTGCTTTCCTTATATTAAAATGGGGAAAGGGATGAACTTCAAAATGAGCAAACTGAGCCAGTCTGGGGAAGGCCTGGGTTTGATTCCTGTTTCAGGTCTTTCTGTTCCCCAGGCCAGCCAGGGCGGGTGTTAGGAATGCTGCAGAAGCAGCACTCACAGTCCCCGGAGGGAAATGGTCCCAGTCATCCCTCAGTGGTGACATCTAGTGGCCAGATTTAGAGCCCATGATTGCAGAGTTCTAGAAGGAGCTCTGGTGCATGGATCCTAGCCAAGGACTCTCTCTGTAGTGACTGGGCTTAGTGAGTTGGAATGGGCGGAATACAAAATAGAAGGAAAAATCCTTGGGTAGTTGTGAATGAAGAGAGATCCCAGCCCTTGTGTAAACTGAACTGGAAGCCCAACAAAGCTGGAGGAAACAACTGGATGCCCCACTCCCAACCAAAAAAGGAAATATACAGATATTGTACATGAACACACATAGTATAATCACTTCACTGTTGTTATGAATTGGGGTTCCAATAGGATGGCTCAGCAGAGAGGCCAAGAATCTCCATGGAAATTATCTCCTCACCCTAGTCTAGAGTACCATTGAGTATTTTGGCAAAGTATTATGGAAAATATTTACTGCCATAGCCCTGCTGTACCTATTCTCTCTCCCCAGTGCAGTTCACAAGCATTAATCTGATGTCTTTGAACTGAAAGTTTTGCTGTGATATCCACCACTGTAGAGGTTGATGGAATATTTTAAAATAATAAGAATAGGTAACCCTCTCTTTGGGGGCCTCCTGGAATTCAGTAGCACACGGTTGTCCTCAGGATTACTTTTACTCTCCAACTCTCTCCTTTTTCACTCTAACAGTCTACTTGGCCCCAGGGTGCTTGGGTTCATTCTGGTGGGGAGGAGGATAATCCTCCAGGGCTCTAGACTCATGGGGGTGAGACCCACTCTTTCTCTCACTTATGTTAACCTCTCTTGATCCGTAGCACTCAACGCTTGCAATGTTCTTACTTTGAGGCACCTCTGAACGTGAATGAAAACGCTGGACACTCTGGTGGGGGTGTACAGCAAACATTTACTGTACCCAACACTACTTAAAGTTTAATTCACAACAAAAATTCTCCAGATAATCTTCTCACAAACAGGCCGATTCAGTAAAAATGTGATATTAAGTTGGAGGTCCCAAAGAGTAAAAAAAGTTAAAAAAAAAAAAATTTGAATTCGGCCTGCGGTTGTCGGGCCGAAAATCGGACGCTCAATTTTGCCGGCGTCCGGTTTCCGAGCCCATGGCTGTCAGCGGGCTCGAGAACCGACGCCAGCAAAATTGAGCATCGGCTGTCACTGACACTGACTGACTGTCAGCTGTCACTGACAGCCGACAGCCGTCAGCTTAGCCGACTGTCAGCCGTCAGCTGACAGCCGACGCTCAATTTTGCTGGTGTCGGTTCTCGAGCCCACTGACAGCCACAGGCTCGGAAACCGGACGCCGGCAAAATTGAGCGTCCGGTTTTCGGCCCGACAACCGCAGGCCGAATTCAATTTTTTTTTTTTTAAACTTTTTTTACTCTTCGAGACCTCCGACTTAATATCGCCATGATATTAAGTCGGAGGGTGCACAGAAAAGCCCTGCATGTTGAGGGCGCTATTATGTGCCGCGGGTTGGATGCGCGTTTTCCTCCCCTTACTGAATAAAGGGTAAGGGAAAACGCGCGTCCAAGAGCAGGCTAACAGTGCGCTCCACGTTGGAGCGCACTGTACTATATCGGCCTGAAAATAAACAGTCCACAATTGCCTCTTGTCTCAGTTCTAGTAGCTGAGTCAGTGTAGGTAAAGTCCCAACAAGCTTAAATAATAGAGAATGGGCTCCTAGTAGGGGCTGGAATCTCCTGATGGTCTAAGCAGGACGTCTGGGGAACGGTAGAAAGTCCCAAAAGTTTTCAAAATCCAAAAACCTCTCCTCCTTCTCAGTCAGCAAATATTCATCCCCAAACAGCAAGAATTTATTTTATTTATTTATTTTTAATTTTTATATACCGGAATTCCTGTATGCAATACAAATCAGTCCGGTTTAAAAGTAACGAAAAGGTTGCCCTGGTCTGGTAGATTAGACTGGGGTTTTTTACATAGAACATAGAACAATAACAATCAACTATTGAACATTATTACAAGGAACAGTGAAAGTAACAATAGTATTTAACAAACATATAATATTATTATAACATTATTCGTGTTCACATTTTACAAGGAACTTTGGTAGCGTAAATAGTCTGCAAGTAATCGGTTAAATAATATAATATGAAAAGGATGACTTAAATAAATAGATATTGTGAATAATCAAGTCCGTGTATGAAATTGAGTGTCAATGTGTTTGTGACACCTTGCAATGGTTGGATCTGAAAGACAGGAGGAGGTGCCTAGTTTCACTCTGGGAGTTGGAATGCTTGCCTGAAGAGCCATGTTTTTAACCTTTTTTTGAACTCTGGTAGATTGGGTTCGAGTCTTATGTCTGGTGGGAGCGCATTCCATTGATGTGGTCCCGCAGTGGATAGTGCTCTTTTTCTTAACGTTGATTTGGCGGGAACTGCGACTAATGTGCCTTTGTAGGCACTTCTGATGGGTCTGGCCGATGATTGTAGGCGAAGTTGGGTTTGTAGAGATATAGGTGCGACGTTATGAATTGTTTTATGGATAATGGTTAAGGTTTTATATATGATTCTCTGTTTGATGGGTAGCCAGTGGAGGTAGCTCAAGATGGGGGTAATATGGTCTCTTCTATTAGTGTTAGTTAGGATTCTGGCTGTGGCGTTTTGTACCATCTGTAGGGGTTTGATGCTGTTGGAGGGGAGGCCCAGTAAGATTGAGTTGCAGTAATCAAGTTTCGAAAAAATAATGGATTGAAGAACGAGGCGAAAGTCATTGAGGTGAAGGAGTGGCTTTAGTTTCTTTAGGACCTGTAGTTTAAAGAAGCAGTCCTTGGTGGTTGTGTTTATGAATTTTTTAAGGTTAAGTTGATTGTCAAGCCAAGTACCTAAATTCCTGACGTCTGCAGAGAGCTCAATGTTTAAAGATGTGGTTTGTGCCAGACTAGGTGGGTGGTTGTCCGGGTTGTGTGAGATTAGTAGCAGCTCTGTTTTGCTGGAGTTTAGAATCAGGTTTAGGCTGGAGAGTAGTTGTTTAATTGGTTTAAGACAATTCTCCCAGTAGACGAAGGTTTTTTGAATTGATTCTGTGATGGGGATTAGGATCTGGATGTCGTCTGCATAGAGGTAATGAGTAAGCTTGAGTTGAGATAGCAAATGGCAGAGGGGGAGGAGGTAAATGTTGAACAGGGTAGGGGAGAGGGATGAACCTTGTGGTATGCCTTGGTCTGATAGGATGGGGTCAGATTCCTTGTTGTTGATTCTGACCTTGTAAAACCTGTTGGATAGGAACGATTTGAACCAACAGAGGGCTGTGCCTTTGATTCCTATGTTTGATAGTTGTTCTAGGAGTTGTGAGTGATTTACCGTGTCGAACGCTGAAGACAGGTCTAGTAGGACCAGTAAGAATGACTGTTTTTTCTCCAGGTTCAAAAGTAAATTATCAGTGAGGGAAAGCAGAAGGGACTCTGTGCTTCGAGATTTGCGAAAACCATATTGTGCCGGGGAAAGAATGTTGTGCTCCTCGAGGTATTCGGAAAGTTGTTTATTTACCGCTTTTTCCATCAGTTTGGAGATCAGGGGCAGGTTTGCAATGGGTCTGTAGTTGGCTGGGTCCATGGGTGATGCAGTTGGTTTTTTCAGTAGGGGTTTGAGGATTGCAAGTTTTAGCTGATTAGGAACTGTGCCCATGGCTAAGGAGGTATTGATGATTTCTGCAATAGGTTTTGCGACGGTGCTAGAGATGGCAGTGAGCAAATTAGTAGGGAGTGGGTCCGAGGGATGTGCCGATGGTTTAATTTTTTTAAGTAAGTTTTCAATCTCCATGGCTGATGTGGGCTCGAATGACTCTAGTCTAGAATTCAGAGTGAGTTGGTATGTGCTATGAGGTGTTGGAAGCGTTTGGTGGGTTGTAAGGGAGAGGGTGAGGTTTGAGATTTTTGTTTTGAAGTAGGTGGCTAGTTCATTGGCCTTACTGAGCGCTAGGTGGTCTGGAATGGATGGTGGTGTTGGTTTGGTGAGTGATGAGACGTAGGAGAATAAAGCCTTCGAGTCGAAGATGAAGTTATGAATTCTTTTTGCATAGAAGTCCTTTTTTGTTTTGTGTATGGCGTTTCTGTAGGTGTTGAGGGTGGCTTTGTAGTCAAGTCTGGATGTGGGAGAAGGGTTGTTTCTCCAGCTTTGTTCTTTGTTTCGTAGTTTCTGTTTCAGGGTTTTGAGTTCCGGGGTGAACCATGGTTTTCTGTTGTCTCGTGTCGGTTGGATTTCTTTTGAGGAGGTTGGGCAGAGTTGATCAGCTATTTTGTTCGTGAGTTTGATCCATGAAGTGGTGGCTGTGTTGGCGTCTGAGAAGTCAATTTGTTTGAGGTCTTTGGAGCATTGTTTGTTGAGTAACTCCAGTGCGCATGATTTCCTGAAATGAATGGTGGTTTTGGAGATGTTTGGAGGAGGTGTGTTTTTCATTTTGAGGGTTGTGTCTATAAGCTGGTGGTCTGACCATGGGATAGGCATGCAGGTGGGATTTGTATGGATGGACCAGCTCTCGTTGATAAATATGAGGTCTAATGTATGACCTGCTTTGTGAGTGGGCCCGCTGATTATTTGTGTGAATCCAAGGTGACTGAGGGAGGTAAGGAAGGTTTCGCAGTTAGTGGATTGAGGGGTGGAGTCTACGTGAATGTTGAAGTCTCCCAGTATGATGGTTGGTTTGTCTGAATTTAGATGTTTGGCTATCATCTCTATTAGAGGGGAGGGGTTAGCCTCTAGCGTTCCTGGTGTGGCGTAGATGAGGAATATTTGTAGATGTTGAGATTTGAATATGGAGCATTCAAGTTTTGAGGTGGAGTATGATTGTTGTAGTGATATACCCAATTGTTTTTTGCAGCAAGTAGAATTCCTCCTCCTCTCTGCAAAAATACCTCCTTTTCCTATAGCATTCCCTGTCAGGTCACTGTTATCCCTCCTTATCCAGGCAAAAAGGAACTAATAGCACCTTATCCTGATCTTCCAAAGCAGGAGTGACTATTTTCTTCAGGCAGGAGCCAGGCCCCAAAAAGCCAAAATTTCTCAAAGGAAAAAAAGCAATTGAGCTTTTTATGTCCATATAAAAAGGTTCAAGCCTATGCTCAAATTTTTTTTTTTGTGCAAGTTTTATTGCATAAGCCCCTGCATGGTATCAAAGCTAGGATACACAAACAGAAATTCATAAAAGTCATAAAAAGATAAACTTAAAACCGGAACTTTATATTTGTAATGTTTATTTTTTATTTGCTTGAGTGTTGTATCTAAAGGTTTCCATGTGGTCATATATGAAGGCAATTATATCTGTTGCTTGAATAAGTCACAAACATCTATAGTGCAAGACAGGATTGCAGTGTTGTCAAACTGCAACTATTATGGACAATACTTTCTATTGCTTTTCAGATATTTATGAAGGCAATTTTTCATGTCACCAGGAAAACCAAATCGAAATATTCTTTTATGTGCCTAAACTGTCTCGGAGTAAAGGGTTAGTGGAATTCCAGTAAACCTCTCCATAGTCTTCTTCACTTTCGGAGATAACCTATGCAAGGTGTCCAAAAGAGATAAAACTATTTCTGAAATAACTCTTTTGCATATCAAGTCTTTGCAGTGCCACATTTCTGTGCAAATGCAGCAAGGGCATCCAAGACTGAACTCGACATGCAGAACATCCAATAAGCCATGCTGGTAACATACTGCCAACAGCGACATCTAGTGGTGCTAAGGAGCAGTTCATGTCCATACTGCAAAACGGATGAAGTAGAGAAAAAATTGCAAAGAAAACTAAAACAAATCAAAAAGTCAAGATGTGGTATGTTTTTAAGGTAATCAGCATATCAACAAAAAAAGGATAAAGTGAAAGCATGACTTATGGGTCTTTTCTCTGTTCACCTCATCCACTCTAGTGCATACACTTTGCTTTGGTGTGGCTCTCATTTGTCAATTGAGCTCCTTGCCAAAATTTCTTAACTCGAGGCATTAAACCTTACGCTGAAGCAGGTGCGTGTATTCACATGTGTTGAATGTCAGGGTGTGAGACACTTGCTGTACAGGGATAAGACATGGCATGTCGGAAAGCAGCTAGGAAGGAATGTATCACTAATAAAATATGATGATGCCTGATCTGGGAAATGATTGGGAGTGCCGTAATTCATGAACAAATTAACAGCATCTGCCAGCACAGTGCTAAATTATTGTCTGCCATGGCACATTCGGGCCAGGGATCAAGGAAGACAGGGGAGGTTGCTGCATCACCAGATAAGGTGCCGGAGCAATGCTGCTACCATCAGGGTTTGCGGATGATTTTCTTTTTATCTAGCTGCAGGTAACACCAAGAACTCCAGGCAGCTTAAGTCAGTGCAGACTTGCCAAGTCTCCCACACTGAATGGAAAATCCCTCATTCAGGCAGCCCAAACTCCCGCCCTGTGGCAGAGCCCAGCGCCCATCCACATTGTATTTTGTTCTTGTTTTTGCTGCCATGTTTGCAGCCAGACCTGCTGCTTTTTTTTTTTATCAACCCCTAGCCCTGGGAACACTGCTGCCTGCAGCTTTTCCTGATCCTTTGCTGCTTTATCGCACCTTGGTGTCAGAGAAAGGCTGCAGTGTAGGCAGAAATGTGTGAGATGCTCTGAGAAAGGGGAGAAAGCGGGGGGGGGGGGGGAGTTAGTGAAGGGGAAGGACTCTGCCGCCTGCAAACAGACAGGCTGCTGTTGTTTTCTCCCAGATCACATAACTTGTTCTGGGTGAAGGGAGAGAAGGAGGGAAGATAAAGAGGCCGGTGAGGAGCAGGCAGGAGTTGCTCTGAGACAGAAGGTGGGATGAATTTCCTCCAGCTGCTTAAAACTACTTCTAGTCCCCTTAAAAGGATAGCACATAAGTACTGGCCATGGCCACTACCATCACTATGAATAAACCTACCTCCTTTTAACTACCTAGTTACACTTGCATTAAGGAAGGAGGGGAAGGATTCATTCTCTAGTGGCTAGGAGAAGGTGAGAGATAATGGTGGAGTGTGAGACAGTTTCTCTGGAGAGAGTAAAGTGTGTGTGTGTGTGTGTGTGTGTGTGTGTGTGTGTGTGTATAATATATATATTTTGCTCCAGTGAAAGGTGCTTGGGAGGAAGTTGCTCATGAAGAGGGGAATGATTGAGGTTCCTCTGGTGCAGGAGGTGAGGGATTGGATACTGTGGAGGTGAGAATATGGTGTGTATGTGTGTGTTACTCACTACTCAGGTAGGGGGGTATTAGTTGCTGCAAGGGAGTGTCTGTGTGTCTGAGTTGCTGTTAGATGGGAAGGAATGTGTGTTAGGTGTGTGTGTGTGTGTGTGTGTGTGTTTATGGGGAGGGGGATGACAGTCACTCTAGGGGGAATGTCTGTAAATGTGTGTGAGTTGGTCTTGAAGGAGGGCGAGAGAGGTAAGGAAGGTCTGTAAATTGCTGCTTGTCCCCATTCAGTGTGGGAGACTTGGCAAGTCTGCACTGACTTAAGCTGCCTGGAGTTCTTGGTGTTACCTGCAGCTAGATAAAAAGAAAATCATCCGCAAACCCTCCATTGCCTCAAGTACAAACAGGGCTGGTGCAAGGGTATGAGGTGCCCTAGGCGCCCTCTGTCTTGTGCCCGTCCCCCCCCCCCACCCCCCCCAAGTTGCGCCACCCCCAGTCTCCTACCTCATTCGCAGCTGCCAAATCTCTACACCTCTTTACCACGAGCGGGATAGGCTCCGCCGCGGCACTACACAGCTGCTCTTCGGCGCCCCCCAATGCTCGACACCATAGGCGACTGCCTAGTTCGCTTAATAGGTCACGCCGCCCTGGGTACAAATGCACAGGCTGATGCAATAAGCTGAGCATTAAAAATGTGTGCTGGAAACCAGCACACAGTTATTTAATGCTCGGGTTACATTTTTTTTGTAACTCTTCATGCAGTAAGCTAATGTTATGCAAATATATCAGGATTTTAAAAATGAGCAAAAACTGTACAATGTGCTTTCCGCATTGGGTGAACTCACATTCTTACTCACGAAAGTGGCTGCCTGGCTCTAGAAACACCCACCCCCCCTTTGAGCTGTCGAGCGAGCAGGCTGTGCCGAACTGTTCTCGGCTGGCACCATGCCCAAAGTCTCTGCCTAGTTTGCCCAAATCATACCTGCTCCTGCCCCATCTCGTGCCCGTTCTCATTCAGCGCATGGATGCTTCTCTCTCCCTCTCTCCTCCGCTGCTCCCCCCCCCCCACCTCTCTTTTCACAACACACAAGAGTATTCCTCTCCCCGGCCCCACCGCAAACAACAAGAAAAGCAAAGCAGGGGCCCTCACTTCCTGCTGCTCTTTATCCTTCTCTGCTCATGAGGGGGGTTTTTTTTCTGTTTTTTGACCTATTGAACTCAGGAAAGTGACGGCCTGGCTGCAGAATCCCTCCTCCTCCGAGCTGCCGATCTGGGCCTTGGAGCGGCCTGCATCAAACCGTTCTCGGCCAGCACCATGCCCAAAGTCTTTGCCCAACCCACCCCAATCCAGCGCAGTAGCACTCAAAGCTTAGCTCCATCTCTGACCTGGAGTTAAGTTTCCAGCGCTGAGAAATTGACAGCTGGCCCAATGCACTGCTCTGCATCTTAACACCCTCATTTGCATGGGATTTCCATGCCACAGTGCTAAGTATTACTCCCATTTTAGAACGCTCGCTTTGTGAGTGTAAAACTTCTTGCTCACATCGGCAGTAAAGTTTATGCTCCTAAAATGAGCGGTGAATTTCAGGCAGAGCAGTACATTGGGCAGAACACACCTTTCTGCATTGGCCCCTTAGATTATGAGCCCTCTAGGGCAAGGATTTACTAACTATACCTGAATTTATATCTTACCTAAAGCCTAGGTTGCATTATAAATTTGGGGTGAGAATTAAAAGCAAACTCAAAAATGTGGCTTTAAAAAACTGGATCAGGCCGATGCAATATAGTGCGCTTGGCCAAGTGCACATGCTTAACACGTGCTTGGACGCACGTTTTGGACGAGTGTCCAAAACCCCTTATGCAATAAGGGGATTAGTGCATCCAAAATGCACATCCTAACCAGCGCGTAGCTAATAGCGCTCATCACATGTAAATTCATGTTGATGGGGCTATTAGCTATTACCCCCGATGCAAAAAAAAAAAAAAAGTGCACCCGACGCACACATTTTTACTCTTGAAAATTAATGCCTGCCCCGGAGCAGGAGTTAATTCTTGAGGAGCCCCTAAAGTTATCAGAAAAGCAGAAAATACTTTTTTTCTGTTCTTTTCTTCGGGTCCTCTGGCTCAATATTAGGAAAACAGATAAAATTGATCGTCCGTTTTTCTAACTCTCTCTGACAGCCACCTCTCCTGGGCGCCCACTGCAAGGAGGCACTAGGGGCACAAAATTTCCCCTAGCACCTCCTTTTTACCGCAGCCGCCCCTTTGCATATTGCATCGGGCACCCCAGAGAGGTGCATCGGCGTGGGTTAGGAGAGTGGGCGCTCAATCACCAGCGCCCGTTTTCCTTCACGCCAAAATTGCATCGGCCTGAATGTGAGAGCGAGATGCACCGAATCAAGAAGTCTCTTCCAGACAAATGGCACAGCAAGACAGAAAGCACAGCTGGAAACTGATAATGGAGCCAGGGCAGAGATAGAGTTAGGGAAGGCACAGTTGGCGTGTGCTAAAAGCTTTCCTCTTAACAATTGCTCCCCTTTGGCAGCTCTGGCTCACAGAGCCTGTGGCAGCCCCACATAGGTTTCCCTGGTAACAGGAAGCCCATACTCGGTGCGGGCGCAGGGGTGGAGTTGTTGCCAGGGTCTGTGAGCGTGTATCCTGGTTCATAGGCCCCGCGCTGACTCTAGCTGCCTGACATTCTGTCTCGGTGCAGCTGGATAAGAAAATCCGTGATGGGAGATGGGCGGGAAACCAAGGGGGAAAGGGGAAAATGTGGGCAGGGCCAAGCACTCTCAGATGATTTCTTGTGGGTGGAGGACACCCCCCCTCCAGATGCCTCTGGGTGCCGCAGTTTTAAATCTGGCCCTGCGTGAGAGAGTGGAGAAGAGAGCAGCAGCAAAACAGGGTCTGGGATGGAAGAGGAGAGATCAACAGCTGCAGATTGTGTTTGGGGAAGGAGGGAGGTTGAGATGGCAGAGGAGGAGAAGGTAGTGCAGTAGACTGGAGCCAGGGAGGTGTTTTCACAAATAGTAAAACCAAAAAATGTGAAAAGAAAGTAATTTTCCTGTGATGAAATTGTTAGAAAAGAAAGATAAGATCAGATTCTGCATGTGTTCTGTTTAAAGCAGATTAGAAAAGGCATCATTGATTACAATCTAGGGGTATCTGTCCTTCCTCAATTTTTAATAGGCTACTTTGTAATTAAGCAGTCTCAACCTATGTGCACTAATGCTTTTTCCTATAATTAGGGTAGTGTCCTCTTGGTTTTCTCTCTATGCTCAGCACAAATCATTGACAAGGTGTGCTGCAGCAGAACTCACAGATTTGTCAAAATCTGGCAGGAGCCAAAATGTGAATATTGATGTTATAGCTCCTGGGAGCTGGGCTAAGAATACCAATTCATGTCACATAGGCCACCTTTCTAAGGTTCCTATTAACCAAAGCTGGATTTGAACCAACAACCTGGAGATAAAAGGCTCTATAATACTGCAGCAATCACTTCGCACGCTCTAGTGACTATGACCTCTTGGTTAGCAGAAGCACATAATAAATATAACCCTCTTTTCCATGGCTAGCATGTGTCCTGAAGGGCCATAAAAGAATTTGTATCTCAGGGCTAGATTCACTGTAATGTTCCCCTTTTTCATGTCCCAGGGGGTGAATTCTTTCAGTTGAGAGGGGAAGGATAACTTTCAAGGCCCAGGGCAAGGGTGGAACTACCTGTGTGTGTGTGTGTCTATGACTCTTTGGGGTAGGAACATTGATTGATAAACCAGGTTGGACTCACTGGATGGGTGTTCAAATAAAAATTGACTATGATTTGTTGCGTAAGAATTATGGTGGAAAAATAATAAAAGTGTCCACTTACATCCAAGTTTTACTAATGTCTGAGGGTACAGCTTTTTGGTCTCTTTACCTCTGTGGAGTTGTCTCTCAGGGTAGGGCTTTGCGATGTTCTTATCCTCCATGGAGTGGATTGATAAGTGTCCCACAGTGGTTGGAGGTACGCTAGGTGTAAACGAGCCCTGTTCGCCACAGTACCTGAGGCCCATTTGTACTCCTGCTCTCCAGCCTGGCGGTCTCCAGATGTTCTTCTCTCCTCTCCTCCCTCTTCTCCCTACGCTGAAGGCAGACCTTCCAGGAGGAAAGGCCTTGGGCTAGAAGCAGTTCTCAAAGCTTTCCGCCTTGGGAAAAGGAAGAGTGGCCGCAAAAAGTATCTTCCTTTCCTTTCAAATGGAAAAAAGAACAACCAGGAAAACAACGTCTTCACACAGATGGTCACTGCAACCTCTTCTTGCTGGGGGCAAAATGATATGCAGTTCCCTCCTGAGCAGGGGAATCAACCTCCCATAAAGACCACGGGGAAAGAAAAAGAAAGAACACAGCTAAATCTTTCTCTCTTCAATCCCCTTGCCAGTCCTGTACCAGGGACTGACAATTCAGTGTCTCTCCCCTTCCTGCTCTAAGCTGGGAGCAGGGGGTCCTGAAATCTAGGAGAGCACACCAAGGCCCACCTTACTCTCTCAAACAAAACTCCTCACTTCCACACACTACCCTAGGCTCTCCCCCTTTATTCTGGAGAGGGGTTCTACCACCCCAGCCATCCTCAGGGTGGAGGTGCTGAAGGATTGTATCTCTCTCTCCTTCCTAGCTGACAAACTCAAGGGAAGGGATCTAGGGCCATCTAGTGGAAACCCAAGGGGTCTCTGCAGAAAAAGACTAGCTATTAGGATCCTGCTTCCAAAAGAAGAAAAATCAATAAACGGCTTTCAAAGGTTGGCCTGGTTCAAAATTGTCCCCCTCAGAGCATCAAAAAGCGTGCACTGGCTTTAGCCACGTTTAAAAGAGACATTCTTAGGGAAGAGAGGGCGCAGGGTTTTTAGTTCTGGCAAGGAGATCTGAGTTTCATACACATACAAGTCGTTAAACCCCCCTGATTGGCAGCCCAGACAAAACAGCAGGTACCAAGTACGTGTGCAGTTTGTGTGCACATATTTGTAACCAGCTGGGTGGTTTCTCCTTTGAGATTTAACCATAAGGTAGGCACATAAAAATTTACGGATGCGCCTTGGAACAAAGCGGGCCATTGAGATGTGCAACCTCAACATGACTAGCGCATCTCTTAAACTGTTTGCAAAAGTGGCCCCCCCTCTTAAGATAACAATTAACCTGTTCAGTAGTAGTACATTCACCTCCAAAGACTGCAGAGGTATCACCTTACTGAATAGCAGAACATCAGGCAGTGAAGATATATATTTATTGCAAATATATATAAGATATATAATTGCAATATTGTTATCTTCCTTTTATTATATATTCATTATTGTTCCCATTATGCCCTGTTACTTGTAAAGCAACGTTGTTACCCTTGATGTTACCTGGAAACTGATATGATGTTACCCTATGAATGTCTGTTTAAAAAATCTCTAAATAAAATTAAAAAATAAGAAGCCTGAATATACTTTAAAAAAAAAAAAAAAAAAAAAAGGTCCCTATCAAGAGCTCTATAACCTCAAATGGTTAAAAAGGAACTACCAGAGGAGGAGCAGGAGGTACTCACCTTCTCAAACCTGTTTAATGTTATGGGAGCTCTAAACTAGGAAAAACCCTGGTTTAGCTGGGTAACCCACTCATATTTTTATGATTCTTATTTTTTTTTTGTCAGTTGTTCAAAATAGATGAGAATCCATATTCAGATTCACAAAACCTCATTGGCATGACAATTTTACATGTTGCCAAAGGAATATACATAATTGTTAAATTAAAAGCGGAAGAAAGGAAAAAGTTACAAAATATTATAACAGTGGAGTAAAAACTGCAGGTTACAGATCACACTAGACATACTGGAAACTTTTCTTCAATTTATTCAGCTTTTATAATGCTTTCAAAATGGAAAGGAAATACTGGAAGTCTTGTATGATCAGGTGTCACAAAATTGGCTGTCAGTGAATCCATATTTCATCAGGGTCTAATATATAATGTTATTATGTTAATGGACTGCAGTCTTCGGTGCCTCTGAAAAATATTTAAAAGAGAACTTTCCTACTTTCTTCTCAAAAATGTATTTCTCTCTCTTCTTGTCTGCCTAGAAAAATATAATAAATTATCTATGCCCCTTATCTACAACTACTTTTTGTTACTATTATGCTACCAGACATATTGGGGCAGATTTTTAAAAAATACGCGAGCGCAAACAAAAGTACGCTGGATTTTATAAGATACGCGTGTAGCCGCGCGTATCTTATAAAATCCGGGGTCGGCGCGTGCAAGGAGGGAACTTTTCTTCGCCCTCCCCCACCTTCCCCTCCCTTCCCCTACCTAACCCACCCCCCCGGCCCTATCTAAACCCCCCCCTTAACTTTGCGCGCGTCGCCGGCAGCCCCGCTCCGTCCTCCGGTCCCGGGGGCTAGTCCGGAGGCCTCAACCACGCCCCCGGGCCGGCACCATGCCCCTGAAACGCTGGGGCACGCCCCTGAAACACCGCGTCGTTTCGGGAACGCCCCAGACACGCCCCCTCCCTCCCCTTTTCGAAAGCCCCGGGACTTACGCGCATCCCGGGGCTTTACGCGTGCCGGCGGCCTATGCAAAATAGGTGTGCCGGCGCGCGCGGGCCTTTTAAAATCTGCCCCATTATGTAGTGCTGTACAAATACACATAAAAGACAATCCCTTCTCCCTAGAGTTTACAATCTGCCAATCATTTCTGGTGAGCACCTTGGACAATGTCAGCAAAGGAAGAGAGCAGGAGGTTTATACTCCAAAGAAATCTCCATAGGAAATCACTTACATAGAAACTTAGAAATGTCAGCAGAAAAGGATCAAATGGTCCATCCAGCCTACCAAGCAAGCTTATGGTAGCATCTGTTGTGCCCTACAAGTCTCCCTCATACTTATCAGTTTCCCAGACCATCAAAGTCAAGGCCCTTGTTGGTTGCTCTTTGAGTCCAATTCTCCATCATCTCTTGCCGTTGAAGCGGAGCCCATGTTGGAGTTGGATCAAAGGTTTCAGGCTTATTGGCTAAGGGTAGTAACAGCCACATCAGCAAGTTACCCCCATGCTTATTTGTTTTCCCAGACTGTAAAATTCAATGTCCTTGTTGGTTACTGTTTGAGTCTAATTCCTTTTTTCCTCTTTTTTCCCTGCCTTTGAAGCTGAGAGCAATGATAGAGTTGCATCAACAGTATGAAGGATTATTGGTTAAAGGTAGTAACCACCATACCAGCAAGTTATCCCCATGCACTCTTTTCATCATTTCTGTTTGCTGGTCTTTATGGATTCACAGTGTTTATTCCATACTCCTTTAAATTCTTCCACTGTTTTTGTCTTCACCACATCCTCTGAAAAGGCATTCCAGGCATCCACCACCATGAAGAAATATTTACTGAAGTTGGTACTGAGTCATACTACCTGGAGTTTCAATTTATGACCCCTAGTTCTACTGATTTGTTTCCATTGGAAAAGGTTTATTGTTGATTGTGCATCATTAAAACCTTTCAGGTATCTGAAGGTCATCATATTTCCCATGTACCTCCTTTCCTCCAGGGTAAACATATTTAGGTCCTTCAACCTCTCCTCATAAGTCATTTGATGGAGTCCACCCATCCTTTTGGTCATCCTTCTCTGGAACACTTCCATCCTGTCTCTGTCCCTTTTGAGATACAGTCTCCAAAACTGAACACTATATTCCAGGTGAGGCCTCACCAAGGACCTGTACAAAGGGATTATCACTTCATTCTTCTTATTGGTAATTCCTATCTCTATGCAGCCCAGCATTCATCTGGCTTTAGCTATCGACTTGTCACATTGCTTCGCCATCTTCAGATCACTAGACATTATCACCTTGAGGTCCTTCTCATGCTCTGTACACATCAGCTCTTCACCCCCCGTTATATACAGCTCTTTTGGATTACCACACCCCAGAAGCATGACTGAACTTCTTGGCATTGAATCCCAGCTGCCATGTCTTTGACCATTGTTCAAGCTTCCGTAAATCACTTCTCATTCTCTCTACTCCTTCTGGCGTGTCCACTCTGTTGCAGGTCTTAGTATCATCCACAAATAGACAAACATTGCCTTCTAACCCATCTGCAATGTCACTCACAAAGACATTGAACAGAATCGGTCCCAACACTGATCCTTGTAACACTCCACTTAACACCATTCTCTCTTCAGAGAAGGTTCCATTTACCATCACATGTTGTCGTCTCCCGTCAACCAGTTTGTGATCCATGCCATCATCTTGGCACTCCCTCCCAAACTTCTCATTTTATTCCTATGAGGGTCCATATCAAAAGCTTTGTAGAAATCCGAGTAGATCAAATCTAGCGCTCTTCCTTGATCCAGTCCTTTAGTCACCCAATCAAAAAAATCAATCAGGTTTGACTGACAGGACCTTCTCCTGATGAATCCATGTTGCCTCAGGTCCTGCAATTCTCCAGACTGTAGATAGTTCACTATCCTTTCCTTCAGCAGAGTCTCCATTAATTTCCCTACCACCAAGGTGAGGCTAACCAGCCTGAAGTTTCCAGCTTCCTGTCTGCTACCACTCTTGTGGAGACCCCAGCAATGCAGCAATGCAGCTCTACCACGCATGTGCGGACCATAGAGCTCTGCGCTACGTGCTGGGTGTCACAGAGGAGAGGAGGAAAGGGCAGATGAGTCGCCGCTCCGAGAAATGGCTCAGCTCATTCCTCTGAAACTGGGGAGGGGGGGAGGGAGTAGGGACTGCTGGACAGTTACACACAGGAGGAGGAAAGGGTAGAAGAGTCGCCGAGCCAGTCCATCCACCACCGGGAAAGGGGGGAAGGAGTTGGGACGGCCGGAGCAGAGCAAATGCAGTAGAAAGCGGCTGTGAAGAGATCACAACCAGCTGCAGCCTGCAGCAGCCAAAGCACAAAGAGCTGAACAGTGAGTATTTAAAATAGTATCTGCATACATTCAGTATAATGCTGACTTAGTTGCAAGGAAATTCATAAGATTTGTCATGATTTTATATAGAGTAGAGAGGGAATTTATATATGTATATAAGAACATAAGAACATAAGAAAATGCCATACTGGGTCAGACCAAGGGTCAATCAAGCCCAGCATCCTGTTTCCAACAGTGGCCAATCCAGGCCATAAGAACCTGGCAAGTACCCAAAAGAACCTGGCAAGAACCTGGACCTCCACTCTTCTGAAGCAAGTGGACCTTGCACCCACAGGATCTCAAGCATCTGCATCGGCTTTATCTGCACAGTGGAGCAGCTTGTCTAAAAAAAAGGAAAACAGAATTCAAGTGAGACTTAACCGAGAACTTATTATTCTGGCCAGAATTTAGGTGGGAGTTTAAAGTATTATGCAAGTGAACTGAACAGAGATATAGAGTAGGGCTAGTTATTTTTCTTTTATATCTTGCAACCTGATTTTCCTCACTTTCCCATGTTAATAAAATCCCCTTTCTTTTGTTACTATAATGCCATTTGTCTGTGCTTGTTATAGAGTATAAGAATCCTAATCCGCTGTGTAACTGTGCATCACTGATTGTATATGCAATACTTGCTGTAGCTACATAAAGTGTGTTTTATTGTTCTGTTCTCTGCTCCTGCCTCTCCTCCCCATCTCTGAGAGACCCTTTAGTTGTGTGGGATCATTACATGTGTCTGCCCCTAAACACACAGCTGAAAGGTAGAGTTATTTTTGTGGCCCCACCCAGAATAGAGGAGAGGTTTACAATAAAAAGAGAACATTAAATTAAAAGTTACCTGGCTGCTGGACTGTTAAAGCAGTGGCTGGGTCTGTAATCACAGCAGTTGTGCTGCAGAAAGCAGTGCTGAGCTGGACAGAGAAAGGCAGCATGCTGTCAGCTTTTTGTAGACCCAGTACAGTTAGAGCAGGGGTAGGCAATTCCAGTCCTCGAGGGCCACAAACCTGTCGAGGTTTTAGGATATCCTAATGAATATGCATGACATAGATTTGCATACAACTGAGGCAGAGTGCATGCAAATCTCTCTCATGCATATTCATTAGGGATATCCTGAAAACCAGACTGGTTTGTGGCCCTCGAGGACCGGAATTGCCCACCCCTGAGTTAGAGAGTCAGAAATCAACTGTCTATAAGAGACAGAAAGATTGAGGGCTTGAGCAGGAGCTGCACTGTTTACTTTCATTTTGGCAGTAGCAGCCCTATGAACTGGAGCTTTCATGCAGGAAGCTAGATCCAGCAACTGGTTCAGGAAAATTCCTTGCCGCAGAGAGGAAGTCAGGACACATGCTGCAAGGGACGGAAGAGGGCTGATGTTTCATCATTTTCCCATGATTAATAATAACATGCATTAAAAGTGGTTAAAATACGAAAAAACTATTTAAAGGAGGCATAGGGTCCCTTAAAATAAAGTGTTGAATGTGATGTGGGTGGAAACTAGTGCTAATGTATACTTTTACTGCAAATTGTGACTCCAATCCACTGAATGGCAAGAATCCAGTTCAGGATTTAATTGTGATTTCCCTGCTGAGATTCAGCCTTGGCAACCTGCCAAGTAATTAGATATTCCATGAGGTGTTCTCCATGTGAGCAAATGCAGTAAAGGGGCCAGTGGAAGAATTTCTACAGTGCTTCAGTTTAATTAAGTTTACTGAAAGTTATTTCAATGGTCTAGACAGTGTCAAAAATTATTATTCCTGCTGGCTATTGTAAGCAGGGGAAAAAGAAAGTTTTATGTAATTGTAAATGTTGCTCCTGAGGACCCCAGGGCACTATTTTTTCTGACATCACTAGCAAAGGATGGTTATCCCAAATGAGAATAAAAGGGCTTGGCAAACATGTTTTGGGCAGAAACAAAGCAGCAGCTGAGAAAGAAATAATAGAAAAGAGATAAAGAAAGCAAAGAAGGAAAAACAGCTGGAATAGGATAGAGGCTTAAGCATTGCTCCTGCCATTCCATAGGACCTGCTTCAGTGCCTAAAAGAAGACACTGCAAAATAATATTTATATTTGGTTTATTGCATATGCTGATTTCAGAAGATAAAAATCATGAATCAGTTAATGGTAATTTCTCAGCTGAAGATGCATGTTTATTCAAATTCAACCTATTAAGAACAGGCCTGTAAAATCTTTATTGCTGAAAGAATTTGAAAGTGACAATTTATTTGATACTACCTGTTCTATTGAGAGATCCAAAGTTTATCTGTGGGAGACTCTTAAAGAAAGAACCCACTATGGTTGTTACTCAAGAATAATTTAAGAATTTATCTCTGAAATTGTCAGATCTTCGTATTTTCTCCACATATTGGGGCAGATTTTTAATCCCACGCGAGTGGGGTACATTTGTGCTTGCTACCCGGCGCGCACAAATGTACACGCGCGCATGTTATAAAATCTGGAGTCAGCGCGCACAAAGGGGTGGACACTTGTGCATCTTGCGCACGCCGAGCCCTAGCGGAGCCCCGATGGCTTTCCTCGTTCCCTCCAAGGCCGTTCCGAAATTGGAGCGTCCTTGGAGGGAACTTTTCTTTCGCTCCCTCCCACCTTCCCCTCCCTTCCCCTATCTAACCCATCCCAACCCTACCTAAATCCCCCCATCTTATTTTATTTTTTACACCTGCCTCTTGCAGGCATTTCTTGTGTGCGCGCTGGCCGGCTACTGGCGTGCAAACCTCCGGCACGGCCGCTGTGCCGGAGGACTCGGGACAGCCCCCGGATCGGCACCACGCCCACAACCCCACCCCTTCCCGCCTTTTTTAAAGCCCCGGGACAGATGTGCATCCTGGGGCTTGTGCGCACTGCCGAGCCTATGCAAAATAGGCTTGGCACATGCAGGGGCAGGTTTTTGGGGTTATGCACATAACCCTTTGAAAATCTACCCCATTGAGAATAGGGAAATATTGCTTATTCTTTTATTTTTCCCTCTAGCCAGAGATACAGTACCAATAAGTCTTCAGGACTATACTGAATTAACACTGCTTTAAGTAAACCTTTGGAAGATTGTTGTGGAGAGTGTAAATAGTCCCTCCTCATTTTATTTAATTAAAGCATAGGTAACACAGTGAAGAAAGAAGATCTACAAATCATAGATCCAGCATCCACATTGACTGCAGGACTGAAAAAGAACCAAAATGCATGATCAAGTTACAGGAACCAGTTACAAAGAAACCAAGCTACAGACTTTGAGCTAAGTATATTTCAACCACAGCCTACAGTCTAGCTAGACCAATTATTAGGAAAGAGGAAGGTTCAAACAATAAAAAGTGTACACTCAGATAAAGAAAGAGACAGCTACAAGACCACTCTGAGTAGGGAAAACCAGATTGTTTTAAAAAAGGAAAATACAAATATTAAGACGCTTACAACTACAATTTTAAATAAAAGATACTTACCTTTTTGGCTACTTCCTGGAGGCAGGACAGGAACACCTGCAAAAGAACAGTGAGTACAAAGCATCAAATTATTGAACCTACTGTTCATATTTTGGGTTACTACTTAACACCAAAAATAACTAGTACTTACAGAATACTTATCTGGAACAGTCATTCTTGACTGAAGGACAGTGAACATACTGCCATCTCAGGAGTAGTTACATCTTTACTGTATATAAAACATCTTGTATATAAAAAAAATGTTCAGTATCATCACCATTCCTTATTATCATTTGCATTTTAGTAGTTCTTCATAATAAATCTTGTTCACTATGCAGTAGAGGAAATCCAGTCATTCAGTATCCCTTTTCCTTTCCCCTTTGCCCCTGCTCTCCCTCCCTACCTGTGGGAGACAATATTGGGTGGGGTCCCATCCCCTCACTTAGAACACTCAGTTGGAGAGAGGACTTCTGTGTGTGTCACCTTCCAGCTCCAACGTCTCTGCCTTACATACCCTCAGCCCACACAAACACCATAGTGGAAGAGGCATCTCCTGGCAAGGTGGTTTATTTTTTCTTTTCAGGTGTTTCAGCTGATCTCCGTGGGATGGACCGATGGTAAGCAAAGTTCTATGTGGAGATTCTTTTTGTCACTTAGTTGATGGATTCTAACACTCTCTTTCTCTATTTTCTTTTCTTTTCTTTTTCTTGTTGTGCCTGTTAGTCACTGTGCTTTGGCTAGCCACTGAATGTACTGCAGATGACCCTTGGCACTTAGTTGATCTGCATAGGGATGTGAATCGTTTTTATAACAAATTGAAATATCATATGATATTTCTTAATTTGTTATATATCGGTTAAAATGTGAAACGAACACATTTTCCCCAAAATTTTCGTGAAAATTTCTCTCGGGTTATTTTTGTTATTTTTTGTTACTTTTTGTTATTTTGTGTTAGTGTGCACTAACTCCTGTTAGCGTGCACTAAGCCGAAAAACTATTTTTTACTAACAAAAAAAAAATGCCAATCCGCGGGAAAACGAGATTTTCCCGCGGCCAGACGAACCCGAAAGCTCAAACAATTGGGCACCCAATGCACATCCCTAGATCTGCAGCAGATCTGGTGCTGTCTCTCCTGTTTTAGGCAGCTCCGTTCTAATTTCCTTAGGCTCTGGGTTCCAGTGGTTTTCTGGTGGATGTATTCCATCTATCCTCCATCTTTCCTTTCACTCCATATTCTGGTGAGGTTTGCTTGAAGCTTACCCAACTCTTAATAAATAAAAGCATGTGTTCCCAGCTTGCACTAACATGACCCCCCATTCTGAAGATGTACTATAAATGTTTCTAACTGTGGTGTCTTTGCCATCTTATTGAACTTAAACTACCTTGGTGGGAAAAAAAAAAGATAATAGATCCCACTTAGATCTTTTCTCACTCACATACTCTCTCCATGTAAGTTCTGCAGTGCTGGAGAAGAGAAACGTTTATCTACACTTTTCTAATAAATGGGGCAAAGTTTGTAACAAAATGTGCTTTTTAATATATTTTTGCATAATCAACAAAGTTGTTTCATCAAACTGACTTAGTTAGGCCAATAAGATTACCGCATATTGGCTGATTATTTTTAACTATCTACTCTATCCTTACCTGAGGATTTTTGGATCAAAATACTTTAAATCTCACACACACTCCTTTCATTCACTCTTATTCTACTATCTGTGTTTTGTTAAGAATTCTCTCTGTATGTGAACACTATAATTCACAGAACTGTAACTGATGCAGAATGTTGTTAAAGCAAGTCTACTCTAGTCTGTGTCTCTCTCACTCTCCTCAATGTCTAGCTGTAACAGTTTGGAACTTATCACTAATCTGCTTTTGATGCGTTCACTTTGTATGGATTTTTGACACCTTTTATACCTCAGGATATTCCCTTTCTCAGAATTACCCAATTTATAAGAACTTCTGGCAATTTTCTAGCCACTTTACAAGTTTTGATGGGCTTCAGGTTTTTCTCATCACTTGAGAGATTAGATGTGGCATTATGCCAGCCTTCTTAATGTAGATCCTCATTTTTTCTCAAAATGGATGCTGCTTAATTATCATTCTGTGAGGATCAGCATCTCTACTGTAAAATGGAGTCTGTTAAAATGAAAATAGACTGGATCAGGATGTTTTAGGGATCTGGAGCCTAAATGTCATTCCAACACACATTTTAACCCAATTTTTGTCACACTTTCATTCTTTAGCCTTCCTTCAGTTATTCATGCAGATTTCAAGAGAAAAAATAAATAAATTTTAAAATTCTTAAAATAGGCTAAATGGCTTCTTATCTACGAACCAGGAGAACAGCATTTGAGTCCCACTGTCATTCCTTGTGACCTTGGGCAAGTCACTTTACCTTCCATTGCCTCAGGTACAAACAGATTGTAAGCCCTCTGGGGATAGGGAAATACCTACAGTACCTGAATGTAATCCACTTTGAAGCCCTGTGAAAAGTGGAATATAAATAAATTAATAAAGTAAAAAAAACAAAAAACATTTTCCTTTTTTTTTTCAGTGGATTTTTTCACATAAAACCTATTTTAGGAAGTCCCTCAAATTTTCTCAGGTGGACTTCAATGCTCTATCACAGAAATCTCCTGATTCTGGGCTATTTAACCAGCATTTCCCATGACAGCCATTTTTGACTCTTAAAGTGATTCCAAAATATTTTATTAAAAGTCAAGACAAGGGTATAAAACTCTTCTTTCTCTTGACCTCCATTGATATTTGAATAAAATGTGGGCTAATTTAGAAGTTGAAACACCTATTTTTCATGGGTCTTTTGTGTATATTTCAGGGCTCCAAAACCATCGGGGCCACCCTAGGGGACATGTTCCCAGTAGTTGTTTTTGCACAAATTTATATTTTTAAAATGTTGGCAATTTTACAAACTAGTTGGGCAAGGTGCAACCAGAGCTCTGAAATTTATGTGGCCACATAAACAGGGTTCCCACGCCCTGAATCTGCCATATAAACTGTTCCCTCATTTGCAATGGCTGCTCTCAAATGCAGCCACAGGGCAGGAAACCATCATGGCTGTTTCTCTTCTTTGTAGCACCATGATGCAGGATGCCACAATAGAAAATATACAGTAAAATAAAATGCTGCTCCCTTGTGCATGGGACATAAGAGCCCCCGATGCCTGTATGCAAACTCAGCAAGTCACTCAACCAGTATCTGCAGAGATACAGGGGCCATATCACCAGCCTTTCTCATCATGTTCAGAAAGGGCTATTACGGCTCCATCCTATAGTTTTCAGAATCTTCAAGGACTCAGTTAAGTAAACTTATTTAAATGTTATTTCCCAAGTCTTTGTTTGACAGTTTTCACTAATAAAAAAAAAATTATCCTTCTTCTCCCCCATTTTATTACTGGTTATATCACATTAAATGTAACTGGAAGCCATGGGGATCACTTGGTAACTTACATAAAAACATAAGAAGTTGCTATACTGGGTCAGCCCAAGGGTCCATCAAGCCCAGTGTCCTGTTTCCAAAAGTGGCCAATCCAGGTTACACGTGCCTGGCAAGTACCCAAACATTAAATAGATCCCATGCTATTAAAGCTATATAAGCAGTCACTATTCTCTAAGGGGTACATTTTAAAAGACAGCGCGCGCGCGTGCTTTTGTTTGCGCATCAGACGCCTCCGGGCAGTAGTAACTTACGCGCGCAGGAGCGGCAGGCCCTGACACAGGCTGCTGTGTCGGGGCACTCGGCCATGCCCCCGGACCGCCCTCACGCCCCTGAACATGCCCCCAATCCAAAACCACACCCCCTGGCCATGCCCCCGACCACCCCTTTTTGCAAGCCCCGAGACTTATATGCGTCCTGGGGCTTGCGCGTGCCACCGAGCCTATGCAAAATAGGCTCGGCGCGTGTAACCCTTTTAAAATCCAGCCCAATGTCAACTTGATTAATAGCAGTTTGTGGATTTCTCCAGGAACTTATTCAAACCTTTTTTAAATCCAGCTACACTAACTGCCTTAACCACATCCTCTGGTAATGAATTACAATGCTTAGTTGTGCGTTCATTAAAAAGAATATTCTCCAATTTGTTTTAATTGTGCCACTTGCTACTTCATGGAGAGCCCCCTAGTCCTTGTATTATCTGAAAGAGTAAATAACAGATTCACATTTACCCATTCAAGTCCTTTTATGATCTTATAGACTTCTATCATATCCCACCTCAGCTATCTCTTCTCCAAGCTGAACTGCCATAACTTCTTTAGCCTTTCTCCATAGGGGAGCCATTCCATTCCCTTTATCATTTTGGTCACCCTTCTCTGTACTTTCTACAGTGGAAGTACATCTGTTTTGTGATGCGGAGACCTGAATTACACATAGTATTCAAGATCCCTGTCTCCAATATCATGAACATGTTGAACAATGAACAATTGGTATTGAATTACCATCATACATTAGACTGGTTGTATGATTAACCATAGAAGTTCAACTCAGGATTAGTACTTCCATTTTACTTATGTTTAATGATACTCTGTTATAAAACAGCAATTGCTTGACAGTGTTTGAGATTATTGCAAAATTCAGAGTACAATTCAAAGATTACTATACTGGGATCAAAAACTGAATGTCATCTGCATATATTTTAAAGGATACTCGGAGACCTGACAGTATTGTGCACAAAGGAGATAAATGATGAATAATGTGGCTGAGAGCACTGAGCCCTGAGGAACTCCATTGATCAAACCACTCCAATCAGATGTATTTTGCCCCATACAAACTTACTGGGTGAGACCAGTTAGATAGGAACAGAACCACTGGCACTGGTACACAATACCACCAATTCTAATGTAATAGAGCCAGTTTAACATAATAGCATGATTAATCATATTAAATGCAGAAGAGATATCTAATAGAACAAGTAGGTAACTACATCAAACCATCAGTGAACAGTATCAGACAAAGATACTAACAGTACTTCTGTACTCAAACCTTTGTGGAAGCCATAATGCTGATCAAGAAGGCAACGTTGTTCATCTATGTAATTATTCAGTCATTCAAATTTTGTCATCTCTACTGTTTTAGCAAGAAATGGGATGGTAATTTCTGAGGTCAGATGAGAACTTTTTGAGAATGGGTCGGATCCATACTTGAATGAGTAATAATGGTAAAATGCCTTCTTGTAGGGCTAGATTACTATCATGGTAATAGTTGGAGATATATCTTCATGCAAATGTTTGAGCAAAGAAGTTGAGCAAGGATTTAAAGGACATGAAGAATTATTCATTATTTTGTATAAAGTGCACAATCTCAATTATAGATATTACATCAAAATTATACCATTTTGTACGACAGCTAGAGGTTACAGATCAGGTATCACCGCATCCAGTAGAAGAAACAGAATGTTTAATTTCAACAACTTTCAATTGTGAAAACTGATTGTTGACAGTTCCAATTTTTTTGTGAGAAAGCAAGCCTAAAGGCTTCAGGATTAGAAACCTACAGGTTCAAGGCATGAGCAGTCTCATATTTGGGGATTAGCCAAAAAAGCACGGTGCATTTCCTGCAACTCCTTAAGCTGCTGTGGATCCTAATGTACTCCCTGACCCATTTCATCAAAGCTCTCAGGACCTGGCTGAAATGCCTTGAAAATGATGACTGGTCCATGCCAACCATCCTAGTCACTGTATGCTGGAATGAGCAAGGGGCAAGAAAATGCATGGTAAAGAGAAGCTTGACCAAGTCTTGAATGGCATGTCCATGATAGATTAGAGAATCATTGTCATCTCTGAGAGAAAGAATTGCCCTGGAGCTCAGTCTATATGTCCACATTACATCTGCTTCCGGTAACCCTAGCAGTGTTATCTTCAGGCAAAATATCCGCTGCTTGCATGCCTTTCTTTGAATGGCTTGAAGCAGGATAACCTGCTCCTCTCAGCTCCTCCTTTCTTCTTCAGGGATAATGCGTCTTCTTTCTCTATTCCCTCTGACTTCTGTATTCTAAAGCTTCTGCCACTCTAATTCTTTGGATCATCCACAAAATGTATCAAACCATAAAAAAAGAAAACAACTTGCACGTAATCCATGTTTGCCACAGAGACGCACCTACACACAACAACACAATAGACTAAAATGGCCACCAGCAATGTGACTAAAGTTTTACTCCTGCCCTGACCCTGGCATTAAATTTCTGCATTAAAAAGAGCCCACTAAAATGTCTCCCTACTAATGCAGCTCTCTGCATTGCCTTGTAATATCTAATAGCTTATTTTACATATGATTTGCGTGTACCCACATTAAGCATACCGCATGCTCTCTGACAAATCCAAAAATATAGAATCTAAAATAAAATATGAGTCTAGGATTACACCTAGATCCTGCACTTTTTCCACCACACCTACCTCCTTCAAGTCTACTTTCACTTTCAGTGGAATCATATGGTCTACATCTACTTTTAACAGTAGCATCTCTGTCTTAGCTGCATTTAGCAGCAACCGATTAAAGGTCAACCAATGTGCAATTTTCCGTTAACCCTTGTTTACTTTATTCCCAGTCACCCCCCAATCTCTCCCCATTGGTATCACCAACTGTATGTCATTGGCATATAAATAATCTTTGAAACCCAAAGAGTGAATTAACCCTCCCAGTGGTCTCAAACAAATTAAACAACAAAGAAGACAATGTGGAGCCCTGAAGTACTTGACACTTTATTTCAAAAGTCTCTGACAAAACACCTCTCACAGTAACAACCGATATTATTGCCTTTTTCATTTGGATTCAAGAGAGACAAAATCGATGGTGCTCAGATTAGGATTCGTAGCATAAGATTTGGCATCGCTCATATTGTCGACGTAGACATAAAATTGATTGGTGTATGCAAACACACCTGATGCAGCCCTACTGAAGGAGGGTGAAACTCGGCCAGAGTCGGGCTCATTTGCACGTTTTTGTCTCTACACAATAAAGTAATCCAGATTGGACATTTGGCTGCTTATTTTGTATTTCTGCTCCCACTAAATCAAAGGCATTCAACAAATCTAACAGCAAAATGGCGCCGATCGCCTTTGCCCTCACTATGTCACACATACTATGTCACACATAGTGAGGGCAAAGGCGATCGGCGCCATTTTGAGTATTGGCATCGGGCAATACTCCCCCGCTGGACTTTTGGCAAGTCTTGTGGGGAACAGGAGGCCCCCCCAAGCTGGCCAAAAGTCCCTGTGGGTCCAACGGGGGTCCCGGAGCGACCTCCTGTACGCCGGCCGTCCGATGCCAGGACTCAAAATGGCGCCGATAGCCTTTGCCCATACTATGTCACAGGGGCTACCGGTGCCATTGGTCAGCCCCTGTCACATGGTAGGAGCACAAGATGGCACTGGTGACCATGTGACAGGGCTGACCAATGGCACCGGTAGCCCCTATGACACAGGCTATCGGCGCCATGATGAAACCGGCAAATGAGTGCAGGGATGGATTCTGGACTCCCTGCTGGACCACCAGGGAGTTTTGGTAAGTCTTGGGGGGGGTCAGGAGGGTGGGGGGTTGTAGTTAATTTTAATTTTAGCTGGGATACGAATTTAACTCACCGTATTAACGCATCAGGGCACCATACGGCCGAATGTAACGCATTTGCGCCCCGACGAATACGAATCACGAATGCAATGAAAACTTTTTGGCTGCACATCCCTAGATGGTGCCTCTATAGTGTGAAGAAGGACAGCAATAGCGATCCCAATGAAGGTGAGCTTGTGGCTACAAAAGAAGCTCCTATTTGTTTGGAATTACCTGCTTTAAGGACACCTTACCAAGAAAACTGCCAAGTGGGTGGTTGTATCTCTGGGGAAAAGTTTGAAATCCCAGAAGAACAGTGTCAATTGGGCCAGACTTTGACTTTGGAGAACTTATTGAGATTAGTTTTGTTTTGTGCTGGCTGTCACAGAGGACTGAAAGACACAGCTAGAGACTTAAGGTTCACTTTCAAAGGTTTCTTTTGCTGGTTGGGCTGGCTGGCTCAGCATGGAGGGCATCTGCCTCATAGGCAGACCCAGGATGGTTCAAGCCCCACCTAGGGACGTGGGGGGAAAGCTATAAATGTGTCCAGGACAGCCCCTCTCCAAGACTGGACCCTGCAGTGGCTGAGTTTCAGAGTCCATCAGCCAGAGGAGACATCACACATACAATATGTATATTATATGAACTGCTGTAAATGAGAATTTTATCTCAGAAAACTGTACTTTGAATGTCTTTTTCATGTAAAATCTTTTATAATTATAAAAGTCTTACTTGTGTGGGTGGGCTGCAGGCTTGGTGGGAGGTCAGGGCTAGGGTTGGGGCTGGGGCTGGGGAGCGCAGGCAGAATGTTTGCCTAGGGCACCTAGTGCACCGGTCCTAGATGCTGAACTAGAAATGCTGTGTCAAGAGGGGAAAGCAACTGCTGCCAAAGCTCAAACCAAAAGCCTTGAAATAGCTATAGGACAGGAAAGCAGAGCGAGCCATATTAGTCAAATTGTCTCTGAGGATTCTGCCCAGTGTACAATAAGCTATGGGCTAGCACTTCCAAGCGTGGTGGCTCACTCTCACCCCTAGAACCAAAAAAGATAGGCTGCATCGATTCAGCATCTCCTATCTGTGAAGTAGACTCTACACCCAACAGAAATAAACCTAATTCCCACTCTACCATGGATGCCAATCACCATCACAGTGATCCACATGCTTTCATGTATATGAATGCACAACTGGCTCATGATCCAGGTACGCATGTGCAAAGAGCTCACGCTCCAATATCCTATATGAATTGGAATTGAGACACGGCTGAGAGCATGTCAAAAGCAAAAATAAATGCCACATGCCCTTCACATGAACCAAATGCATGTGAACTACCTCACACAACTTCATTGCCTAGGACTGACACACTGAGCAAAGAATATAGCTACATGTCTCACAATGGTATCCTGCAAGCATTTAACCATATGAAGACTGAAGTGCCAGACAGGTCACACCTGGCCAAATAATTGACTCATTGTGAGCTTATCAATTCAAGGCTCACCAAGTTTTACGATCATCCTGAGAACTTCAAAGCATATAAATCTATATTCAGAAGGGCCATCAGAGATCTGGATATCACCACAAGTGATGAAATGGAACTGTTGGTGAAATGTTTGGGGAGTGAATTCTCGGAATATGTGATGAGATTTACGTCAGTGTACATAGATAATTCCTCAGCGGGCCAATGATGAGGTGGAAAATAATTGAGCAGTACCACCCTGAAATCACTAAGGTCACTATCTTCAAAAGAACTGAGGGCTTTCCAAATATCTCAAACAGAAATAGTCACAAATTACAAGAACTTGGAGATTTACTTCTAGAACTGGAAGCAAGTAGCCAAAGCTGACACATATCTCTCAAGCCTCAGTTATATAGACACTACTCATGGAGTAAATTAAGTTTTGAGGAAATTGCTACACTTTATGCAGGAAAAATGAATTTCCCAAGGTTCAAAGTACAAAGTAGAGAATAACAGCACATTCCCTCCATTCACAGTTTTCTCAAAGTTCATCCAGGCCTTAGTAATGACCAGAAATAATTCAAGTGTGACTTGGTTCTCAAAAAGTGCCTCCTCTCCCCCCCTAAACCTATACTATACTGGGACTAGGTACTGGGACAAGAAGCAAAACTGGGCTTTTTTGAATAGTGCTTCAGACCTGTTTTACTGAGCCTGAGGGTGTTCAACTTTTAACTGCCCCAACACCAAGAAAAGAAGAATCAAGGAGCTGTTGTGGGTAAAACTAAGTGCTTTACAGTAATCAGCCTGATACTTATCCTGGCTTGAAGTAAAAATGGAGCTAAACCAGGTGCTTTTATATCTTGGAGCTGCTATCTGCAGAACCCACCACCAAAGGATCAGCAGGTAAAAGAGATGAACTGTGGGTGAAACATACACGGAGAACAGAGAGTCAGCTAGCTCTAGGAACCAATGGAAGCTGGAGAACCTCTGAACCAATCAGGGATGAGGATACAGAAGCACGTTTTGGAGCTTTGAATCTCCCAGGTTGTTGTGAGCACAGAGAGGACTTGCTATGCTGTGAGAGATAGGAGACAAGCATCTTCCTGCTTTTGAAGAGCTGAAGGGAGCAGTTCACAAACTGTTCCAGAGACCAGAGGGGATTTTCCTGAGACTACCTATATCTCAGACTGAAAGACCACACCCTGTTTCCATGGGAAAACAAAAGCTAAGTGAACTGATTTTTCTGGAGGGGTATACCAGTTAGGAGTGGAGGGATAGCTCCCTATAAAAGGGAAATAAAACCCACATGCTCTGCATTTATGCATTACTAAAGCAAGATTGTGCTGCCCTAGGGATCTGCATCCAGGAGCTGTGGTCAAGTTGGAAGTTGTACTCAGATGGATTCAAAGCCAGAGACTACTGAGCTGGTTGAGGATTGTGTACAAAATACAAGAAAATAAAACCCCAGATTACCACTATGCAAATCCAGCATGGGCTGCACCAATAATTATGTTGACATTTAAAGACAATTTTTGGGTACCTAGCATTGCTATTATTATGCTACATTTACTGCTGAAATTGTTCAACCAAGTAATCAGTTAGTTGCTAAAAGTGAATGAGACTACTGCATAATTGATTGCTTTGCAGAGTGTGTTTCGGTGAGTTGGGCTTTTCCCTGTCTCATGTTATCACTACTTGTGATTTTTGTTTCTTCCTACTTGTCTTATTTTGATTTACTTACCAGTAAACGTTTCCAAACTCTTTTTCCTGGATGTCTGTGTATTTAGTTTTGCTGAACTGAGGGAAATATTACTGCTTAGAAAATCTGTGTGAAGAGACCCGGGTGTCCTTCAGGCAAGTAAACCTGCAAGAATTTATAAGATTATTTCTTCTTTGATAAGCTATGCCAAAGGAATAGCAGTTAACGTAAACTACCTCAGAGGAGGGTTAGACAAGTTTTTAGCTTGGTGTCTTAGATAAAATCTCAGATGTGACCAGTGCAAATCACCATCAAGAGCTAAAATGTATGAAAACATGAGAAAATCTATACTTGTATACAAGACAGAAGTTTCATCCAAAACTTATCATTTTATACTCCTCCTTCCCCAATAAATAGGAAAGTAGAAGATCAGGTACACAAAAAAACCTAATCCTCTAAAGCAGTAGTCCCCAACCCTGTCCTGGGGGCCCACCAACCATTTGGGTTTTCAGGATATCCACAATGAATATGCATGAGAGAAAATTTGCATGTACTGCCTCCATAACATGCTAATTTTCTCTCATGCATATTCATTGTGGATATCCTGAAAACCCGACTGGCTGGGGGGTCCCCAGGACAGGGTTGGGGACCACTGCTCTAAAGAAATGCCATAGCTTTAAAGAGAAACCTTTGACAGAGTATACAAACTTGCTCAAAGATTATGGAATCTATTACAGATGCTGCTCTTCAACAAGCTACCTCTGTAAAGATTGTAAAGCAGCTGTCAAGTGAGCAGAGTGTAACAGTGATAATCAGGTTACAGCCCTCCACCCAGATGCTATGAGTTCTAATTTCCCAGTAGCTTCTTTGCTTATATTGAAGCACAGTGGGTGAACAAATGAAGTGGAGATGATGATACCTGAAGATAACCCAGATGCACTGTAGTTTGTGGAGAATGCCATGATAGGTTATATTCCAAGATAATACTAGCTATGGTATGACCCCAAGGGATAGCCTGAGAGGTCAGTAAAGATGTATGTCATCATAGATAATCAAAACAAGTCACTGGCAAGATCAGAGTTCTTTGGGCTGTTTAATATACCAGAAAACTACTCTCCATATATATGTAACTTCACCTTCCCAAGGGAAAGGAGGGTTACATATGGAGAACATTGGAGTAGCTCTGCCAAGGTGGGGGATTACACAGTCTTTTAGGGATTTCTGGACAGGGGGGCCAAAACCATCTGCCGGACACAAACTGGGCTGCAGACACTCTCCCATAAAGTCCACTATCCACACTGTATTTATTCTCCAAAAAACATTTTTTAGAACAAAAAGCTCACAGTAGAAAACACTTCAAAGTTAACTCACAGTCCATGTTCAAATAAATGAATACATATTGAGGCCAATACCAAGAACAAAAGATGGCAGACCACTCTTTACAAAAGGCTTGAGGGTAGCCTGCATGAAGCGGCAGTTGCTACTACCCTTAATAAAATAAATCAAAACTTGCAGACTAGATGGACCATTTTTGGTTTTGATCTGATATCAATCACTATGTTTTTATATGACCTGCCAGGTGACCGACTTAACATAGAACTACTCTTTATTTATTTAAAGTTAGATGTTTTTGGACCATGGTCTGTTAGCTTGCAATGAACAAGAGGAGGACGTATGAACAGCGAATGATGGGCTGTGATTTTCCCATGTATGAGTGTTCTTCCCGTCCATATTGAAATTGAGTTCATGGATATCTTCAGCTTCATAAATGCCCTTTGAAGCTTGTTTTTCATAAGATGACCAACCAAACAGCTCCATTCTGATTGTGGAACTAACTTTTTTGGTGCCTGTAGAGAGCTGAAAATTAATTCAGATAATTTTAACAGTTCCACTGTCAGTAGGTACCTGTATGAACAAATGGGTGAAGTCTGGTAATGTATGATTGGAATAATTTGTCTCATCCTGGACTCTTTGCTCTCCTAAACTGAACCTACTCTACTTAGCCAGGAAGACCTAACCACTTCTGTCCAAAGTCTCTGCTATCATCAATGCAAGAGCTCTGCTACAGTTGCAATTTCCACTGATCCGATGCTCCAGTCATTCTGACACCCACCTCACTTCTCATACAAAAGACTGGTGTGTATCTGGTGCCACATGGTAACTTTAACACCAAGGATCTCTACAAGAGGCAATGGAGACAGGTACAAAGACTTGCCAACACTTTTTGAAACGTCTGGAAACATGACTGTCTTACATCTCTGCAGAGTCACTACAAATGGCACTCTAACAACTTGGATCTTGCGAAGGTGACCTTATTCTACTCAAAGATGTGTGAGCTCACCAAAATGAATAGCTGATGGGATTCATTGTAGAAACCTTTCCCAATAGTTATAAAAGGGTTCACAAGATTGTGATCATAACAATAACATTAGCTAATGCATATGTTAATGTACATATTAATATATGTTTAATGTGGGGATTAGTGCTAACATTTATTAGTATACAGGCCCTTTAATTTCAATTGATATGCACATGCCCTCCCTACAACAAATCAAATGTGTATTGTGTATTGGCCAAACTTTCTAGACTGGTGATGAGAAATTAAAATGTGATATAATGTTAGACAAATAAATCAAGAAGATACTAGACCAGGGGTGCTCAAACCGGTCCTATGGGCCTCCCCAGCCAGTTGGGTTTTCAGGTTATTCCTAATGAATATGCATGAGACTTATTTGCATGTACTATCTCCTGTATATGCAAATATTTCTCATGCATATTCATTATGAATATCCTATAGCTAATCTATAGCTAATAAGAAATGGTTTAGGGCACATTGTTAGAGCTTGCTTACATAATTGTAATCAATTTGATAACCTGATGATTGCTAGGATTTTGTAAAAGTTTATAATAACAAATTTTTTGTTACTTGTTGGATTTTGTTTCCTTGGGCTATTTCAACAGCTGTGCTATAATGAATATAGTTTATACTCAAGAACTGTTTAAAATTCAGAATGATATAAATTTAGAATAGATTTATGAAACCAGATTTTATAAATATGACGTTGTCACACACATGAACCAGACCTAAACTTTCACAGGAATAAAAATAAAAATGAAATACAAATTGCATTTATGAAAAAGAATGCGTGTATATAGGTGGGCGAGGAGGAGGGTGGTGGAGAGAAGGAAGTGCCATGTCTGTGAGCCTGATCCATTATACCATCTCCTTGATCATCTTGATTTTTGAACCCACAGAAGTTGTTGCTTAGCTCCAAAATAAGCATCAGATCCTCTCTTATTTGATATGTCCTGTCTTCATTCTACAATCTTTATTCTACATCCATCATTCACCGTTATCCTCTTCATGAATTCTGGTATGCTTGGGAAGTCTTGTGTAAGCGATGTGAACCCTTGGTGCTGTGGTGAGGTTGACGCAGCCTACGGGGTAAACCAAAGGCTTTCTGGCAAGAGACTAGTCTAGGGCTTCACCTATACCAGCCCCTTTCCCTGAAGGTTAAGCCCTTGGGTTCCAGGGGCCAGCAGAATATAGGCAAGTGTATATTAGAGTACTGTATAGGCAGAGGTCAGGGCCAGGCAAGGATCAAAAGCAGCTGGTAAGGAAGGAAAACCAATGTCCAGGCAAGGGGTCAATGGCAGGTGGCAATAAAGAATAGTCAGTGTTCAAGCAAGGGGTCAAAACCAGAGGTCAGTCCGAAGAGAAGACGAGGAGCCAGCAGGAAGGTTTGATACAGTAGGGCAGACAAGGCAGGGTTGGATATGATGAGCTAGGACAGGCTGGAGAAACGAGGCAAGACAGGCTGGGGAGATGAGGCAAGGCTAGATGCAGGATCCGGGCATGCAAGCAACATGTACTACCAGGGGATAGGAAGACTTGTTGCTGAGACATCTGTGGGGCATCTGAAGTAGGATTGTATTCTGGCTGCAGCTGTTGTCATTGGAGGGCACCTGAGCAGAAATTCCCACCACGGGGCCTTTAAGAGGCGTTGCACGGTGCATGCACTCATCTAGGGAGGCCCATGGCAGGGAAAGTATGGCCGCGAAGAAGGCCTTGTCAGCAGCTGTCCAGGTTGAGGCCCTGCCAATTGCAACATCTTGCTTCCTGTTTTTCTGTGTGAAAAGTGTAGGGTTTGCAGAAATTATTCATTGGCCCAAAGTGTGTTGCTAGATTGAAAATGAGTCGTAAACTAATACTTGAACTTGTTGGACTTAGCCTACTAATGAGTATCTTCTTTATTTAGATGTTTTTCAAATCAACTCAGACCGGTGAGGCGCTTGCTCCTGGTCCAGGATTTGGAGTGAGGCATACTGCCTTGTGTGTATTGGAAGGAAATAATGAATGAGGCAAGTTTTTCCCTGTGGTTGATGGGAGATCATCAGTGGTATCAGGGTTCTGCGGACCAGCTGTGTTTGGTTGAAATCTCTCTCTCCATAATTATCTGAACATGTCTGACATTATCTATTATGGAGTCCAGTGTGGGCAAGTGTTTTTTCATGTGTTCTCTATCTCTATCTTGCAATCTGGTGTGGTACTTACTGTGGTCTTCTGTCTTGTTTGTGTGTGTCACTTGGTCCAACTTTACATAGAAACATAGAAATGATGGCAGAAAAAGACCAATCGGCCCATCTAGTCTGCCCAGCAAGCTTCCACACTTATTTTAACTCAATGCCTGCTTCCTTCTCATTTGCCTCTTGGTTGTGCCTATCTGGGTGCTCTGTATCACTTTCAGCACGGTCTTCTGCTGCATGCATTAAAACCGTGCATACTATTTCTGAGTTCCCTGAATAGTGTTTGTTATATTGCTCGTCTTTATCTTTCTGTGCATGCTGCTCTTGCATTCTTTGTTCATGATTCTTTGTGCAATTGAAAGTTCCTTGTATCAGAGTTGCTCCCCAGTTCTTTTCATCTGAGAATGCAGAGCATGCAGCAGCTTCTCCAAAAGGCCAGTGTCTTGCATAACATGTCTACCACCAGTGGATGCATGCACAATTCCTTGGGATTTGCTCTGGAGGAGAAATGATGATTCCCTATTGGAGATCTAGTTGTATATTCTGCCTTCTTTCTATTGCTTTGAAACATCCGGAGTGACTCTCTTTATTTTCTTTCTTTCAGCCTTGCACATATACACATATGCTCTGCTTCAGAATGGACTGAAATGCAACAAATCTATTTTCACTGTTCACTTGGTAGGGTTTCAAATCTCATGAGTCTCTATTCTATACTACTTGAGCCTTGTAACGTTTGTAAAGGACCATTTATGTAATTTTGTTTCAACTGTAACAGAAGAAATATTTGACACAACCTAGGGGATATATTGCACTTATATCATCTTTTATATACCTCTAAATTTTGTATAACAGAGGCTTTGATTACTGTTTCAGAATGCAAAAACTAAGAGCTGGGGAAATGCACTTCCATAATGCATTTTACACTAGTTTTTGCTTTCATGATACTTTCTGAGAAAATATTTTTCTTGTATAAGCTGCAGGAATGAAAACTTTAAGCAGCAGATGTGCTATTTCAAAACCGTGCATGTGTAACACATTCCCCCCTCCCCCCAACTGTGTACAGAAAATAATGGAATGAAACTTCCCTGTTAGGCAGTGGTTGTCCATCTGAAATTTATTTTGTGGGTTCTTCAACTGGCCATATGAATGGTGACATGAACCCCTTTTGGTAGCAGCCTGTGATAAAACTACCCTATCTGCACATGAACTGTAAGGACTGGGAGGACAGCTCCTCACTCCCCTCCATGATCTCTGACTTCCCCCATCAGAATAGGCTGACCGAAGGATGAAGACTGACACAATGTCTCGAATCCCAAATAACTGCAACTTTATTTTCTGGAATATCCAGCCAGTCAAACTATATACATGAATGAAAAAGAGTTTCACGTAAGTACTGAATAAAATCCCAGATCTGCAAGCCCTAATGATGGAGGCAAACTTGGACGTTGTTGCTGTCACGGAGATGTGGTTCACGCAATCTCATGATTGGGATACGGCAATACCGGCCTATAACTTGTTAAGAAAGGACAGAGAGGATAGGAAAGGGGGAGGAGTGGCTCTTTATATCAGAAACAATATTCAAGCAACTGAGCTGCAAGGAAGAGGGGGCAATGAAGAAGCACTATGGGCCAACCTAAAAAAAGATGGGGCATCCATTTTTATTGGAGTGGTCTACAGGCCTTCAAACCAAAAGGAAGAGTTTGACAGAAATCTGGTGGAAGACATCCAAAAGATGGGAAAGAAGGGAGAAGCGGTGATCATTGGAGACTTTAATTTGCCGGATGTAGACTGGAGAATCCCATCTGCAGAATCTAACAATAGTAGAGAAATAGTGGATGCCCTGCAAAGAGCTTTGTTCAAACAAATGGTAATGGAACCCATGAGAGAGAGAGGGATCTATACTAAATTTAATGCTCACTAATGGAGATAATGTCTCTGATGTCCAGGTGGGCGCCCACCTCAGCACCAGTGATCATCAAACGGTATGGTTTAATATCACAGAAAGGATACGGAGAAGAAGCACACGGACCCATGTTTTACAGTTCAAAAACACAGACTTTGATGAAATGGGGAAATACCTGGAGGAAGAATTAGTAGGTTTGGAGAATGAGAGAGAAGTGGAGCAACAGTGGACCAAACTTAAAGGAACACTTACCATGGCAACTAATCTATTTGTTAGAAAAGTAAAGAAAAGCAAAAGAAGAATGAAACCTATCTGGTTCTCAAAGGAGGTGGCTGACAAAATAAAAGCTAAAAGAACAGCGTTCAAGAAATATAAAGGATCCCAAAGGGAGGAACACAAAGAAGAATATCTGATGGAACTGAAGGAGACAAAGAAAGCAATCAAGACGGCAAAAAGTCAAGCAGAAGAAAGGATTGCCAAAGAGGTAAAGAGAGGTGACAAAACATTTTTCAGATACATCAGTGAAAGGAGAAAAGTTCAAAGTGGTATAGTGAAATTAAAAGGTGAAAAGGATCAATGTGTGGAGAGAGACGAAGAATTGGAAGAAATATTAAACTAATACTTCAGTTCTGTGTTCACTAAAGAGGACCCCAGAGAAGGACCGTCGCTTGTTAACAAGAAATTAGAGGGAAATGGAGTAGATGAAACTCCATTTACAGTAGAGAATGTATGGAAAGATCTGGGGAAACTGAAAGTGGACAAAGCCATGGGACCTGATGAGGTTCATCCCAGGATACTGAGGGAGCTCAGAGATTTGCTAGCAGGTCCGCTGTGTGACCTGTTCAATACATCCTTAGAAACGGGAGTGGTGCTGAGTGATTGGAGAAGAGTGGTGGTGGTCCGCTTCACAAGAGTGGGAACAGAGAAGAGGCTGGTAACTACAGACCAGTTAGCCTCACCTCGGTAGTGGGAAAAGTAATGGAGTTGCTGTTGAAAGAGAGAATAGTGAACTATTTACAGTTGGGATAATTGCTGGACCAGAGGCAGCATGGATTCAGCAGGGGAAGATCCTCTCAGACAAATCTGATTGACTTTTTTGACTGGGTAACCAAGGAATTGGATCGAGGATGAGCGCTCGATATCATCTACTTGGACTTCAGCAAAGCTTTTGACACGGTCCCGCACAGGAGACTGGAGAATAAAATGAGAAACTTAGGAGTGAGTGCCAAGGTGGTGGCCTGGATTACAAACTGGTTGACGGACAGAAGACAATATGTGGTAGTGAATGGAACTTACTCTGTAGAGAGAGCTGTGTTGAGCAGAGTGCCACAGGGATCGGTGTTGGGACCGGTTCTGTTCAATATCTTTGTGAGCAACATTGCGGATGGGATAGAAGGTAAGGCTTGACTTTTTGCGGATGACACTAAGATCTGCAACAGAATGGACACGCTGGAAGGAGTGGAAAGAATGAGATGGGATTTAAGGAAACAGGAAGAGTGGTCAAAGATATGGCAGCTGAAATTCAACGCCAAGAAGTGCAGAGTCATGCATATGGGGTGTGGAAATCTGAAAGAACTGTATTCGATAGGGGGAGAAGGGCTGATGCGCACGGAGCAGGAGAGAGACCTGGGGGTGATAGTGTCTAATGATCTAAAGTCGGCGAAACAATGTGACAAGGCGATAGCTAAAGCCAGAGGAATATCAAGTAAGAAAAGGCATGTGATTATCCCCTTGTACAGGTCCTTGGTGAGGCCTCACTTGGAATACTGTGTTCAGTTCTGCAGACCGTATCTCTGAAGGGACAGAGACAGGATAGAGGCGGTACAGAGAAGGGCGACCAAAAAGGTGGAGGGTCTTCATCAAATGACTTATGAGGGGAGATTGAATAATCTAAATATGTACACCCTGGAGGAAAGGAGGAACAGAAGTGATATGATACAGACTTTCAGATACTTGAAAGGTTTTAATGATCCAAAGACAACGAAAACCTTTTCCATTGCAAGAAAAATCAGCAGAACCAGAGGTCACAATTTAAAACTCCAGGGAGGAAGACTCAGAGCCAATGTCAGGAAGTATTTCTTCACGGAGAGGGTGGTGGATGCTTGGAACACCCTTCCGGAGGAAGTGGTGAAGACCAAAACTGTGAAGGAGTTCAAAGAGGCGTGGGATAAACACTGTGGATCCATAAAGTCTAGAGGATGTGAATGAAGTGAGGAGGCATGGGGGCGGCTTTCGGGAATGACGGCTAATACCTGGAGATTAATATCTTAATTCAATAAACATACACACGGTTAATGCGACTCCAAAATTGCTCTATGCTTCAACGGCAAGAGGAAATGTGAAAAAAAGGATTTGCATCCACAAAAAAGCAGGGGAGTAGCTTGCTTGATACGGCGGTTACTACCCCAAACCAAATAAGCCTGATACTTCACTTTCAATGATATCCAGCATAGTGCTGCTCTGCTTCAACGGCAGGGGGAATGATGAAAAGATCTCTGCTTCAACAGCAGGGGGAATGATGAAAAGATGATGTATATTCGGACAATAACTAACAAGGACTGAGTTGCACAGGCTGGATAAACATGCGTGGGAGTAGCTTGCTATGACGGCGGTTACTGCCCCTAAACAATTAGCTAGATACTTCACTTAAATGCAGCTCCAGAACTACTAACGACATCGATGGCAGGGGTGGAAGGGGAATAGATCGATGGAGGGGTGGAAGGGAAATAGAACAAAAAGTCACTTACAAGGGACAAGAGTAACAGATAAGTATGGGGGAAATAAAAAAGTGAAAGCTTGCTGGGCAGACTGGATGGACCATTTGGTCTTCTTCTGCCATCATTTCTATGTTTCTATGTTATGTTTCTATAAGACTTCCATAACCATGAAGACTTCCATAACCATGAAGTTACGGCTAACCATAAAGTGTCAACCTGTTATCCTCTCCACTGGCTTTTCTTTCTCTCAGATCTAGAAGAGGGTTTGCTTGTACACACATCAAAATTTTCATCCAATTGGCACCAAATACATAATTCCATATTCACCAGACTATTTTTCTTCAAACGCCACATGATCATCGTCCTTGTGCAGGCTTTCCCAGACACTGCACATCAAGGGCCTCTGGGGAACTTCCTTAAGCCTGAACTCAAGTTCATCCCTTCTTCTATGTAGCTCCTGAAGAGGAAGGAAAATCCCCATTTCGCACACCCAGCCACTGGCCACCTCTACCTCACCACTCTGGTAAGCAAGTCTGCTTTCTTTTCCATCTGTGTTAGGTTCCCCAGACAGCGCACAACAAAGAGCACAAGGGCTCACACACCACATTCCTTGATTCCAGTGCCTCTCTTAATCGCTGCATGGTAGATCCCCTTTGGGGGGAAAGTACCATCTTATCTCTCTGCAGCCACCTTAGTACTTTGTCACTCTGGGCCCACCTTGAAGGGGAAGGACTCTGCTGCAATTCTTGGCTCTCACCTTGAAGGGAAGAGCCCCTGTAGGGTCCCACTTTCCTTTGGGGGATCCCTGGGACTCCCAACCCATAGGCTGTGAACTCCTGTAGATTGCATAGCTGGAGGCCCCTAATCCCCACCCTATAAGGGGAAGAAAGGGCAAAAGCCCTCCTGTTTCAAACTTGGGACCTAATAAGAAGATTCCAAATCTTAAAGGAAAAGACACACATTTTCCCCAAAGCACGCTATATCAGGTAATGCATGCTCACTTATCAAAAAAAAAAAAAGTGCCATCTATGGCAAAACATTATTACTACAGGTAACAATCATTTAAAATATGTATTTTTTCCAATAACCAAATGCCTTAGTACTCCTCCCTCACCCAGAGCTCCATATACCCCAGGTTCACAAAAGACATATAGAAACATAGAAATGACGGCAGAAAAAGACCAATTGGCCCACAAAGCTTCCACACTTATCTCTTTCATCAACCACCAAGTTCAGGGCCATTGTTGGTAACTGTTTGATTCAAATTGCCTGCTCTCCTCTGTCATTGATGCAGAGAGTAATGTTAGAGTTGCATCAAAGGTGAGCATAAGGCTTAATGGTAGTAACCACCACATCAAGCAAGTTACCCCAACTGCACAGATCAATGCCTTGTTTGATGTAGTGTAAATATAAGGATGAGATGTCAGAAGTGGGATTTGAACCCACAACTTCGGAACAACCAGCACAGAAAAAGAAAGCGCATATAAACGCAGCACCTTAGACCACTCAGCCATCATGACAACTGACAGAAATAAATGAGGTCTCCCCATACAAGCAAACGGGCCGATACAGTACAGTGCGCTCCAATGAAGTGCACTGTTAACCCACCATTGGACGCGCGTTTTCCCTTACCCCTTATTCAGTAAGGGGCCGAAAACGCGCGTCCAATCCCCTGAACCTAATAGCGCCCCCAACATGCAAATGCATGTTGATGGCCCTATTAGGTATTCCCGCGCAATTCAGAAAACAAAATGTGCAGCCAAGCCGCACATTTTGCTTTCAGAAATTAGCGCCTACCCAAAGGTAGGCGCTAATTTCTTCGGGCACCGGGAAAGTGCACAGAAAAGCAGTAAAAAATGATTTTCTGTGCACCCTCCGACTTAATATCATGGCAATATTAAGTTGGAGGTCCCGAAACTTTCCAAAAGTAAAAAAAAAAATTTGAAGTCGGCCCGCGGCTGTCAGGTCGAAAACCGGACGCTCAATTTTGCCGGCGTCCAGTTTCCGAGCCCGTGGCTGTCAGCGGGCTCGAGAACGGACAGCGCAAAATTGAGCGTCAGCTGTCAAACCCGCTGACAGCCTCCGCTCCGGTCCAAAAGGAGGCGCTAGGGACGCGCTAGTGTCCCTAGCGCCTCCTTTTACCTGGTTTTACCGCCGGACCTAACTAGCATACTGAATCGCGCGCACAGGAGAGTGGTCTGTGTGCGTGCTGGGAGAGCAGGTGTTCGCCCGCTCTCCCACGGACTTTACTGAATTGTCCCGAAAGTGACTTACAGGCTTTTTGCACTTTTCTACCCTAATGTTCCCCAAAACAGATGTAGTCCTATAGCCCTTAGCTGATTCAGCCATTCAGTAACTGTTAGAAAATGTCTTACCCTTCTGTTCTGATTGTTTATGTAAGATACTACTTGTTTGTTTTTTCATGTACACAGATAAAAAAAGAAACACTTGTTTTCTGGAAAAAGATTTTTGGTTTATCGTCACTACATTTCCTGGCAGTTAATAACAACTATAGCAACCAATTAGGATGCAGGATTTAAGTAGTTGATTTCATAAAGAATATTTAATTATGTAGAAAGCCATGCTGGGTCTCTACTAAGAGGATTGTCCTAGGTCAAACAGGGAGAACAGAAGTACAGTAGTAGCATGTTGGGTTTTAGCTCCCCCAAATAGGAGACTACAATGGTGGAGTCCCTGGACTATAAAACCCCAAGCTACCATTTTGCTGTGCTGATTTTTAGTTAGCCTTACAAAAGGCAGGATACCTCTGATTCTACTCCCATTTCTGATTTGGGTTTTGAGAAAGGACTTTTGGGTCTCTAGGAGTGAAACCTGGGCAGCGGCGAATTCCCGATGAAGACCGGCCTGGGAATTCGCCGCCCAGGCCGGCCCAGGAGATACCATGTGGTCTGCCGAGCGCGACTCTGTCACGGCCGCGCTTGGCAGACCACGTGACTAGCGCGACCGGCCCACCGGGGGATGCCCAATCCCCCGATAGGCCAATCCGCCCCTGAACCTGGGAATGGAACAGAAGAGAGGGTGCCTTTTTCTAGGGGTGTGCATACGTTTTCCACGTATTTGTAATCCGCAACTTATTTTGTCCTATCTGTTAAATACGTGGGGAGGCGAAACGCTTCGCGACTCCCCACGTATTAAACAGATTTCTGTTTTATTCGGCCTCCTAAATAAAAATTTAAACCCCCCACCCTCCTGACCCCCCCCCCCAAAACTTACCAAAACTCCCTGGTGGTCCAGCGGCGAGTCCAGAAGCCATCCCTGCATTCTCACACCCGCGTTTGCCGGTTTCATCATGACGCCGATAGCCTGTGTCACAGGGGCTACCGGTGCCATTGGTCAGTCCTTGTCACATGGTCACCGGTGCCATCTTGTGCTCCTACCATGTGACAGGGGCTGACCAATGGCACCGGTAGCCCCTGTGACATAGTAGTGGCAAAGGCTATCGGCGCCATTTTGAGTCCTGGCATCGGACGGCAGGTCGCTCCGGGACCCCCATTGGACCCACAGGGACTTTTGGCCAGCTTGGGGGGGCCTCCTGACCCCCACAAGACTTGCGTAAAGTCCAGCGGGGGTCCGAGAGCGACCTCGTGCACGCCAGCCATCAGATGCCAATTCTCAAAATGGCGCCGATCACCTTAGCCCTCACTATGTGTGACATAGTGAGGGCAAAGGCGATCGGCGCCATTTTGAGACGCAATCGCCTTTGCCCTTTGCCTTTGCGTCTCAAAATGGCGCCGATCGCCTTTGCCCTCACTATGTCACACATAGTGAGGGCAAAGGCGATCGGCGCCATTTTGAGAATTGGCTTCTGATAAATAAAGAATTAAAAAAAAAATTAAAATTAACTATAACCCCCCCCACCCTCCTGACCCCCCCAAGACTTACCAAAACTCCCTGGTGGTCCAGCGGGGGGTCCGGGAACTCACTCACACCCTCGGTGCTGGTTTTTCATCATAGCGCCGATAGCCTTTGTCACAGGGGCTACCGGTGCCATTGTTCAGCCCCTGTCACATGGTCACCAGCGCCATCTTGTGCTCCTACCATGTGACAGGGGCTGACCAATGGCACCGGTAGCCCCTGTGACATAGTATGGGCAAAGGCTATCGGTGCCATTTTAAGTCCTGGCATCGGATGGCAGGTCGCTCCGGGACCCCCGTTGGACCCACAGGGTCTTTTGGCCAGCTTGGGGGGGCCTCCTGACCCCCACAAGACTTGCGAAAAGTCCAGTGGGGGTCCGGGAGCGACCTCCTGCACGCCGGCCGTCAGAAGCCAATTCTCAAAATGGCGCCGATCACCTTAGCCCTCACTATGTGTGACATAGTGAGGGCAAAGGCGATCGGCGCCATTTTGAGACGCAATCGCCTTTGCCCTTTGCCTTTGCGTCTCAAAATGGCGCCGATCGCCTTTGCCCTCACTATGTCACACATAGTGAGGGCAAAGGCGATCGGCGCCATTTTGAGAATTGGCTTCTGACGGCCGGCGTGCAGGAGGTCGCTCCCGGACCCCCACTGGACTTTTGGCAAGTCTTGTGGGGGTCAGGAGGCCCCCCCAAGCTGGCCAAAAGACCCTGTGGGTCCAACGGGGGTCCCGGAGCGACCTGCCATCCGATGCCAGGACTTAAAATGGCACCGATAGCCTTTGCCCATACTATGTCACAGGGGCTACCGGTGCCATTGGTCAGCCCCTGTCACATGGTAGGAGCACAAGATGGCGCTGGTGACCATGTGACAGGGGCTGAACAATGGCACCGGTAGCCCCTGTGACAAAGGCTATCGGCGCTATGATGAAAAACCAGCACCGAGGGTGTGAGTGAGTTCCCGGACCCCCCGCTGGACCACCAGGGAGTTTTGGTAAGTCTTGGGGGGGTCAGGAGGGTGGGGGGGTTATAGTTAATTTTAATTTTTTTTTTTAATTCTTTATTTATCAGATTTTCTTTACAAATCAAGAAATATAAATCATATTTATAACATATGGTGCAATTTACATAAGTATACCATCGTGTAATATTCTTCCTTTAGACTAAACATCACCAACATATTAATATATTGAATTATTATTGTTGCACTTTCATAATAACCCTTATATATAGTAACTTAAAGGTGGGGGGCAAGTGAAAGTTAGAAGAGAAATCATAGGAAAATATATTTATAATTTCAAATAGGGCATTAACATAGCTATTTCTCCAGCTTACTAGATTCAACCCTTTACTCATTGGTAGATATTGGAGAGGAAGTGGTAGGTAACCTGGCCTCCACAAATTTCTTTAACTGATCAAACTGGAAGAAAACATATACCTCGTTGCCTTTTTTCAATATACATTTATACGGATAACGTAAAACATAGGAAAAACCTAATTCAATAGATTTCTGTCTTAGAGTAAGAAATTCTCTTCTCCTAATTTGAGTGGCCTGAGCCACATCAGGAAATAGCTTCACTGGCTGATCATAATAATTCAAGGGAAACTTCCTAAAATATGCTTTCATGATAGAATTTACATCTTGCTTATAAATAAAGGATGCCAAGAGAGTACCTCTCTCTATAACATCCATACTTGAATTTTCCAAGAAGCTTGTTAAATTAACCGGAATATTCACTTGATTTGTTCCTCCAGCCGAAGCCCTCTTATTAATGAAGTAACAACAGTTTATAGATGGCAAATTCTCAGGCAAAAAAGAGAGAACTTCGGTGAGGAATCTTTTTAATGTGGTAAAGGGGATTTCTCCCACTATTTTGGGAAAATTTAGAATCCTTATATTTAAATGTTTTGAACTGTTTTCAATAGCTTCCAATCTTCTTATGCAAGATATTTGATCTCTAAGAATTGTCCCATTGAAGTCTTGTATCGCTTTAATCTTGTTTTCTGCAGCGCCAATTTTACTTGAAATTTGAGTTATCTGTTCCTGAAATTCGTCTATTCTCTGTTGAGAATTATGGGCAACAGAGTCCATTTTCCTTTCCAATCTATTCATGGAGGCCCCAAGTCCCACCATCACCTCCCATATATTCTCCAATGTTATAGTCTGCGGTCTAGGTGGAATGACCGTAGACTCACCTCCAGCTTCAGATGTCCTCCGGGCTTGATTTCCTACAGGCACTCCCTGTCTCGCCATTCCTCCGGTGCTCTGTAGCCCAGTCTCTCCTCCTCTCTCGCCGGAGCCAACTCCTTCAACGGCATTCTGAGGGCTTTCAGTGCGCACATCCTCCAAGGTAGTGCCCCCCTCCTGCTCTGTCGCCTCCACCACGTCATCGGTTAGCGTCGGAGCTGGTTCAGCCTCGGGGTCGCGCTGAGCTGGAGGTTGACGCTGGTCAGGACTCAGGGAAGCTTCCTCCAAGAGAGCTCCCTGCTCTCTTCCACAGGGACTCCCAACGGGCTCCTCAGTTCCCCGAACTTCTGGAGCGGACAGGAATCGATCAATTTCGAGCTGAGTCAATGGTGGTAAGGATTCGGTGGGGTAAATCCTTACTTTACCTTTTCTTTTTGCAGGCATAAAGATATATTCAGGTAATGAGCTTCTAAATTGCAGCTCAAACGTTCCTGCCTCCTGCTATGCCGCCATCTTGCCCTCCAGTTAATTTTAATTTTAACTGGGACAAGAATTTAACTCGCCGTAGTAACGTATTGACAGATCGACAACTTATGGAATTCTCCATACTTCCACATGAAACGGAATTGACCCCCCACGAATACGTATCACGAATGCAAAGAAAACTTTTTGGCTGCACATCCCTACCTTTTTCCCAACTTTAATATGCCAAGTAGTATTCCTTTAATTTTGGGATGAAGCAATTTTTATCCACCCTTCCTTCCTCACTTTTTGGTTGTACTTTCAAGTTAATTTTATTTTCCAACATCTGTCTGAGTTCTCCAAGATCCAGGGATTCAGATCTTAACACCTTCAAGGAATTTGGAGTCTCTCAATCAGAGATATACTATGGACTATTGGAAGTCCAGCAAGGGAATGAACCTCCATTCATTCCTAGGGAAGAGGATAGGAATATGCAGTATAGAGGAGCGCAGTGGCAGCCATCTGATGTTAACTACTATAATATCATCCGGATATTGAGGGGAGGTATGAGGAGGTACCCTCCAAGTACCAGTAACAAGAGCAAGGACAACAACTAAGAAGTAATATCAAAAACACCTGGAGCAAGGTATGAGATATGGGACTTTATTTTAGTACTTCTAAATTTGGAGTCATCCTTCTATCCATCAGATTTTGAGGGAATGACAGGATGGGGAATAACAGATGAACTTGAATTCAACATCAGAATACAATTAAATTTAAGTATGAAGTCACAGATTTATTGAGGACCAACAGTGTAATGGATGTTATTGAACAAGGAACTGTAAAATGTCATTTTCATCAATTTTCCATCATTAATCAGTACAGTCAGAAACCACTTTAAGAATCCATGATTATTACTGCTGATTTCAAGAAACTATGAAGGGCAAAATACCAATTGACAATGCTCAGGACCTTGTAGATATTCTTTTCCCCTCTCCCTGCCCCCTGACAGGGAATTCTGGACTCAGTGGGAGGTATACCTCTCGGGGCTATGGCACCTGGCACCACATAAAGACCTCTTTTGTTCTCCAAACAACATTCCAGGTCTGGGAGAAGTGGAAGACAAAATTAGTGGGTAATAGGGATTATTTGTATATATCCCATCTCTTTTGCAATAATACCTTCCTGGCTGGGTTTCAAAACAAGGCATTCCAAGAATGGCATCTTAAGGGTATTAGTAATTTTGAGCATGTCTTAACGGGAGGGATAATATTGTTAGCCACTGATCTACGGGATCGCTACCATCTGATTTTTTAGCATATGCCCAATTACGTCCTTTTATGTAGTCTAAGGTAATTTCTACCTCTTTGGTCATGGGAAAGACCTTATTGGGACATTTATAAACAGACGCAGATGAGAAAAAGGGGCTAATTTCCAAAATCTACACCTTGCCCCTGGGGACAGGCAGGGAACCTTTTCTATACACTCGAGCTTAGGAAGCTGACCTGGGAACCACATTAACCCCTGAAACGTGGGATCAAGTGTTTGTTTCTACAAGTAAGTGCTCAATATCATTCTCCCAGCAGGAAAACTGTTATAAGATTTTAATGAGATGGTATCTTATCCCTTCCAGATTACACCGTATGAACCCAATGGTTGATCAAAAATGTTGGAGGAAATGCGATGGTGTGAGCCCCTTTTTTCATATTTGGTGGGACTATTCTGGGATCGAATCTTACAATAGATTGAAGGAGCTCTGGGAATTCAGGATTTAACTAATGTGGGCCTAGTCTTACTTAATGTACCTCATCCAAGTTTGGATACATTTCAGCAACGCTTCTGTCAACAAGTTTTCACAGCTGCCAGAAGTGAGCTGGCACTTTATTGGAAATGTTTGGAACTACCCTCCTTACATGCATTCTCCACAGGCTACATTTTTACAATAGGATGGCTTCCATAGATGCTTATAGACGTCATCAATTATCTTTCTTTCAGAAAATATGGAAACCATTCAAGGAAGGAGAGGCAAACTTGCTAGCAACCTCGATTACTAACCCCTAGAGTTGGAAGGGGTGAGGGCCCTTGATTTTTCAAGTGCACCTCAGTAGCAAATTCCTGGCATATACTTTTAAGACTTTGGTAAGAAGGTATACACTTGCATAGATATGGCTCTATATTTTATGTATTTATACCTAGTTGGGACTGGACACCTTAAGGCTTTGTTTGAGATTGGATATCAGATAAGGGGGCCATTTGCTGTATCCTCTTATGCAGACTAATTATATCCTTTTTGCTCTTGAAACTGTAATTTGTTTCTTATCTGGGACATTTGACATTACTGTGGGGGGGGGGGGGAGGAAGATATTATTGTTAAACATGAACTGAATGTCACTCTCATAATGCTGTGTAGATTGCATACTGTGTATTTGCTGTTTGACCTTCAATAAAATTTCGAATAGAAAAAAAAAAAAGGAATCACAAGAACACAGCCAGAGAACAGTATATCAGAGCAAACTTTGTGTGGACTGTCAGACCAGCAAAGGTGTATCAGACTAGAACTACTTATATATAGCCCTTTATTTGGGATATGCCTAATGTTGGTTCAATGGGGAGCCTCCGAAGGCGTGTCACCCTAACTTTGTTTCACTTAGTATTTTCTGCAAGACTCTTGGTGCTTCAGGTCCCTGTGGCTCCACTGCAGGATCCCCTGACCTTGAACATCCAGAGCTACAAGTTTAATCCCTGTTGCCCCCTGACACAGAAGCCCTGTATTTAAAGGTGACCCTGGGTCTCCTTAGGGAAGGTTGTTTGCCCATGGGTTACGATAAGAACTTCCTGATGGCTGTGTCTGAAGTTAGGCTTGCAAAGAATGAGCAGTGGCTACAAGGCTAGTTGCTATTATATAACACACTGTTTTAAGTTATTGCTAACAAACTATAATATTCTAAATAACTGCAAAGGAACGCATCATGTTAACAATTATACAACTAACAAAAATAGTACAGAACAATTCATATGAGGAAGAGGTAGAATCAACCAGCAAAATCACATATTTTATCCTTCTTTCTGGGCATTATGCATTTAAAGATTTTTAAAAGTTGCCAGCAAGGCTCTTTCCTTTTTAGTTCAAGGGCTCTTCACTGGAGTCGAACTTCCTTGAGTCCAGATGGAGTCCTAGTTTTTCCTCCAGCTGGAAAGACAACAAATCTTTCCTGGTGATCATCCCAACAACCCGATTCTGCAGGTCAACAACAGTCAGGTGGCGAAGGCCCAGGGTCCGAAAGATGATATATGTGAGCTGAAGTGAAAAATGAGCTTGCACTGCCATTGCTGACTTGTTTACATATGACTCCTAAGACAGAAAGAGACATAAAATATTGATGTGTTGTATGTCACTGTAGCAACCGTTCCATAGCAGACAGGCAAAAAGGAAAAAGGGAGAGATTAATTGAGGAAGAGAGGTAACAGAGAAAGCCTCTCCAAAAAAATGTTTCTGTTCATTTTAGCTATTGATACCTTGCCAGCCAGTATCCCAGATTATATTGTACATGCTGGATTTTTTGCATTTTGTGATATCTTTTATTTTACTAGTTTAAGAATTATCCAAAATGTTTGTGTACATGAGCTTTCAAGACCACATAAATCTTTTCTTCAGATATCATGTGGAATATAGTTTTGAAGGCTCATGTATTGTATAACATAATCTTTGGACAATTCTTATTCCGATTCAATAAAAGGTCTAAAATGTGCATAATTCTGCCCGCATTGTCTGGAGATGTTCCAGAGGGTGTGTATGTATTGGAAAGGGAAATAACTTATCTACAATCTTCAAATCGACACCATTAAATTGTCACGTAATGTGATTTTTGCTGCTATTCAAATTTGATTTACACCTTTTTATTGTGAAGCTGCAAATAACCTCTGTACATTTGTTGTTGTTTTAATATCCCGTGATTCGCTTTGGGTGAATTTCATATTCGAAAAGGTGGGTAATAAATCCAAGTAATAAACAACCTACAGAGTCCCGTTCTTCACAGAATCAAGATGGCTACTGAAACTCTTCACTATTATATATGCTAAGACTGGTACTGGTAAAGGACTGCAAATTAAAAAGGAGCATGCTGTAGTTTAATTGCTTAATCATAGTTAAACAGCGTAGTAAGAGTAGCATAGTAAATGATGGCAGAAAAAGATAATTTGTACCATCCAGGTTGCCAACATATTCCTGTTCACACTAAAGCTGTAGAAGCTTGGCCACTTGTAGGATATCACTCCTTATCCAAGACTTGTGATAGGACAATATGAGAGAGAGAGAGATGTTCCCTAAAATCCTGGGTAGATGAGCATACAAGGTCCCATATTTAATATAAGACTCAGCATGCCCCTCCCATGTCTTACTGCCAATAATCATCTCAGCTACCAAATCTGTTCAAGCTGCTAATAAATAATCAGACTCTTTGGTTCCACCAACCTGTTAACACCAACCTGGTTGGTTTCTAGGGAGATGTAGCCTGGTACAAACTTAGCTACATTAAGAACTGCAGTATCACTGGGTCATGCTTCTTTTGTGCACTCTTTCTTCTGTACTTCTCACCTTTTCCCTTGCCTCTGCTCTTGATGGAGTACAGAGTATGTTGTTTGCAATACTACAGCTCCTCAACTCTGTTCTTACCATTCACATAGAATATGAGAGTAGATAAGGATCACTAGGCCCAATTGTATTCCTGGTGCACTGCCACAGACCTCAATTAATCTCTGTGTTTCCTTCCCCACTAAGAACATAAGAAATTGCCATGCTGGGTCAGACCAAGGGTCCATCAAGCCCAGCACCCTGTTTCCAACAGAGGCCAAACCAGGCCACAAGAACCTGGCAATTACCCAAACACTAAGAAGATCCCATGCTACTGATGCAATTACTAGCAGTGGCTATTCCCTAACTAAACTTGATTAATAGTCATTAATGGACTTCTCCTGCAAGAACTTATCCAAACCTTTTTTGAACCCAGCTACACTAACTGCACTAACCACATCCTCTGGCAACAAATTCCTATGGGCTAAAACTATGCTTTCTTGAATTATGTTTCTTAATTTTTGTCTCCACCATGTCCACTGGAAGTCTATAGATGGATCCTTCACCTTGTCTGTGAAGAAATATTTTCTGATGTTGCATCTGAATCTACCCCATGACCTGTTGTTTTACAGCAGTAGTTCTCAAACTTGTCCTGGAGGACCCCCAGCCAGGCGGGTTTTCAGAATATCCACAAAGAATATGCATGAGATAAATTTGCATGAACTGCCTCCACAGCATGCAGATTTTATCTCATGCATATTCATTGTGGATATCCTGAAAACCTGACTGGATGGGGGTCCTCCAGGACAGGTTTGAGAACCTCTGTTTTAGAGCATTCTATCCTCTCAGAAAGAATTGCTTTTTATGCCTGATTTATACCTTTGAGGTGTCTGAATCTCTAATCATATTTTATTGCTAGGCTATTGCAGTTCTTTTCAGATAATGAATCACAATTTAGTCATTACCTCTGCATTATTTATACATTGGTCCTGGTCTTTAATTTCTTTGGAAATCAATGATTGGCTGTCTAGCAGAAGCAAAGTCATGTGACTACAAACTGGCACCTCTAGTTAGAATAACTCTTACACAGTACAGTGTTATTGAAAAAACTAATTGTGCACATAAATGGAAGGATAAAATCTCTTCCTCATGCTTTGTACATGAAAAACACTGTACAATTGCATTTACTGCACATATCTTGCTACTATACTGCTTTGTCTCTCTACTTCTCTAAGAATAAGTGTTTTCAACCAAGGAGTCCCTTTTCCAACTGGCAAAACTGAAACATTCCCATGGTAGAAAGGGATAGCATTTGTGTGCTTGGGGAAAGGGTTATGTTTGTATATTTTCATGCAAACCACAATTCTTTTACAACTGTAAGACATTTTGACAAAGATTAACAAAAACAAGCAGTGGATAGACCAACACAATTGAAAGAGAAATCCTCATAACATGCTTTCAATGCTTTTCTTGGAATATTTTCATACAGGAACATAAGTATTTTTAGCAGCTTTCTTTTGAAAGAAGAAAAACAGTGAAAAGGAATTTTCAGTTTAAAATTGTTTTCAAAACAGTAAAAAGTATCTTATAGCTCAGTTTAATGATCAATTCCACAATGCATAGTCAGGTTCATTTTAAGTTAGTATGATTTGAATAAGCCATGACAGACTGGGAAAGCTTAAGCAAATCCTCCTTGATACTCTTGAGTTTTCTGTTGTAAAACAATAAAATACTAAATATTTATTTCTTCTAGGATATTTTATAGTTAAGTATCTAATTTCACAACCATTTATGACATCCTGTAATGTTCTCGTGTAGATGGCTGTAAAACTAGCTCATTACAAGTGTGGAAGAACACAAAATGAAACAAGGGCTCTGATCCAGTTAAAGTATCTGACTAAGTGTACCATGCATAAGCATGTCTGTCTGTATGTATGCATACCTGCATTTGTACAGTTTCTGTATTTATTAAGTATTTTTATCCAGGGTGCTAAACAAAAACTAATAAATGACAACAAGAAGTGGATAGTTAGAGTGAGGAAAGAGCAGATATTTAAGCAATATGAAGTGACAGTGAAAAAATGAGTTTTGAAAAAAGACAGGAAGAGAATAACATGAGGTTAGAGCAGATGGAGACAGCATGTTCCACAAAAGTTGGAATGCAAGGAAAAACATGAGAAGCAAAAAGGGGCAGAGCTGGAAGAGTTGGATATCAATTGCGAGCAAAAATTTGCAAATGGTCTTGATGAGGAGCAACAGAGTAAAAGTAGAGAGTGATGTTAAAGAAAGGTGATGGCAAGGACAGCAAAGAAAGTAGAGACTGAACAGAGCATGAGACTTTGATGGATGTGGGGTTTTACAAAGAGAAAAGTATGGTAGATAATGCAGGAAGATGAATACAGATGGTAAGAGGTCTTCAGCTTATGAGACTGTGATTTGGAGTGCAATTTTCAGTAGTTCAGCATATGTAAGGAGAAATTACTACTTACCTGATAATTTTCTTTTTTTTTAAGGAGGATAGGTGGATCCACAACCTGTGGGTTAGCACCTCTACCAGCAGATGGAGACAGAGAAAAGCTGACGTTGCAGTATATATACCCCTGGACTGACATCAGGCCGCCAGTATTCTCTACAAAAGCCAACTGTGGACAAACTAATAAAAACTTGAATATTAGCAGACAACCACTCCAGCTCTCAGCTCTCAGCTAACAAGAAACCACTGAGCTCAGACAAGGAGAGTATCAACGCTAGTCTAGGGACTGGACTGACACTTACCAGTAGCCCCTAGAACACGCAGCCATGCAGGAGGACAATAGCACCAATATCCAGCAGCCAAGGGTGGAAAGGTGGATCCATCTATCCTCCTTAAAGAAAAGGAAATTACCAGGTAAGTAGTAATTTCTTCTTTCTTAGCATTTGGATAGGTGGATCCACAACCAGTGAGATGTACCAAAGCTACTCCCGAACAGGGTGGGAGCCTGTCCACGGTCCAATCAATACCTCACGTGTGAAGGCTGCATCCTCCCGGGCCTGCACATTCAGGCAATAATGCTTGGAAAAGGTTTGTAAGGAGGACCACATCATAGCTCGGGAAATCTAGATGTGAGACAGCAATCAAATCTCTGCTCATGACACTGTTTGAGCCCTAGTGGAATGAGCCCTAACCTGACTAGGCAACAGCTGCTCAACATCCACATACCCGACCGTGTCTACCTCCTTAATCTGACAGGCTACTGTAGCCCATGACACTGGCTCATCCTGTTTACTCCCACCATGGAGTATAAACAGCTAGTCCGTCTTCCTGAGTTGTTCAGAAACCTCTTTATACCTCAAGATATGCCTTTTGACATCCAACGACAGTAATAGGTGATATCCATCCACATCACTCTTCCTGTCCAAAATCAGCAGGGAAATTGACTGATTCAAGTGAAAATCTGAGACTACCTTTGTCAAAAAAGACAGAACATTACACAAGTGTATCACCCCCGGAGTCACTCACAGAAACGGTTCCTGAAAGACAATGCCCGAGGTTCGGAGACTCTACGTGCAGAAAAAATTGCCACAAGAAACACTTTTTTCCACTTAAGTAACCTCCAGGAAAGGCTATGCAATAGTCAAAAGGTGGGACCCACCAGGAAATCCAAAACCAGATTAAGACTCCATAAGGGTACTGGGAACCATACGGGAGGATGAAGATTCTTCACCCCTTTTAAGAAACAAGCCACATCAGAATGAGCCAACAAGGGTCCACCATTCACCCGACCTCAGAAACAGGCAAGAGCCACCACCTGTACCTTCAATAGATTAAGGGCCAACCCTTTTCTCAGTCAATCTTACAAAAACTGCAAAATGAACATGATCTTAACTGAACGAGGGAGAATCCCTCAATCCTCACACCAAGCCTCAAACACTCGCCAAACCCGCACATAGGCTAAGGAAGTGGAAAACTTTCTCACTCGTAGCAAGGTAGCAATATCCATGCTTCAGCATTCAAGTTCTCTCAAGGGCCATACCATAAGAAAAAATTGAGTTGGATCTTCATGAAGAACAGGCCCCTGCTGTAGCAGATCCCTATTAATTGGTAATCGGATAGGGGAATCCACCAGGAGCCTTTGCAAATCTGCATACCACAGACTCCTGGGCCAATCTGGTGCCACCAGAAGCATCATCCTTGTGTGAGTCTTGATTCTCTGAATCATTGTGCCCAACATGGGCCATGGGGAAAAGGCCTATAGGAGCTTGCCTTCTGGCTACTCCTGCACGAGGGCATCGATGCCCAAGGGCTTTTGATGTCTCCTGAGACTAAAGAAGTGAGGAAACTTTGCATTGTGAGATCCACTAGCAGTCTAGTCTAGCAGTATACAAGTATAGGGAATAAAATATATAAACTGTATTTCTCTCCTACTGATTTTATGTTATTTTACTGTTTTATTTGTTCTGTTTTATTTATATTTTATTTTATTTTTATAGCATATTTATAATTTCTGTTTATTTTTTGAAATTATTGTAAATCGTTTTGGTCAATCATGTATTGTTAAAGATGGCATAGAAATGCTTTAAATAAATAAATAAAATAGAAATGGGAGGCCCAAGCTGTCCACTATGACCTGAAATGCCTCATTTGATAATTCCCATTCTCCTGGGTCCACACTCTGTCTGCTGAGAAAGTCAGCTCTTACATTGTCTTTTCCTGCAATGTGGGAGGCTGAGAGATCTGAAGATGCACTTCTGCCAGTTCCATGAATTGGGCTATTTCCTGGGACACTTGCTGGCTCTTGGTTCCTCCCTGGCGATTTATGTAAGCCACTGTCATTGCATTGTCTGATATTATCTGGACCGCTTGACCCTGCAATCAGTCGATGAATGGTAAGCATGCCAACTGGATGGCCCGGGCTTCCAGTCGATAGATGCTCCAGAGAGATTCTTCTGTATTCCAGCACCCTTGCGCTGTCTACTCCTGACAGTGGGCGCCCCCTCCCCCCAACCCTGGAGGCTTGCATCCATTGTGAGTACTAGCCAGTCCGGTGATTGTAGGGAAACCCACTTAGATGGTCCGCTTGAATCACCATTGCAGCTGTATGCTTATCTTCACTGGCAGGTGAAGCAGAGTCAAATAGTCTTGATAATGAGGACTCCAATGAGCCACAAGGTGTGCTGAAGAGGGCACATGTGCACCCTTGCCCATGGAACCACCTGTAGGGTGGCTGTCATCAACCTGAGCACTTGTAGATAAGACCATATTGCCGGGTGTATTGTTTCTGTCAAGAGTTGCACCTGCCCCATCAGCTTCTGAATGTGGCCTTCCAGCAGGAACACCCTGCCTTGCTTTGTGTCGAACTGAACACCGAGATACTCCAGGGTCTGGGATGGCTGTAGAATGCTCTTGGCAAAGTTCACCACCCAACCTAGTTCCTGTAGCAAGGAGGTCACCTTGTGTGAGACCCAAAGGCTCTCTTCCAGACTCTTGGCCCAAATCAGCCAATTGTCTAAATACAGGTGAACCAGAATGCCATCCTTTCTCAACACTGCCGCAACTACCACCATAACTTTGGAAAAGGTCTTGCGGGTGGTGGCCAACCCAAAGGGCAGTGCTTAAATCTGATAGTGTCACCCCAAAACAGCAAAATGCAGAAATTGTTAGGGATGTGAATCGTTTTTTGACGATTTAAAATATCGTCCGATATATTTTAAATCGTCAAAAAATCGTTAGGGCCACGATACAATACCAATTCCCCCGATTTATCGTTAAAAAATCGTAAATCGGGGGAAGGGGGAGGGCAGGAAAACCGGCACACTAAAACCCCCTAAAACCCACCCCGACCCTTTAAATTAAATCCCCCACCCTCCCGAACCCCCCCCCCAATGCTTTAAATTACCTGGGGATCCGGCGGTGGTCCAGAACGGCGGCGGTCTGGAACGGCCCCCTCAATAGAATCGTGTTGTCTTCAGCCGGCGCCATTTTTCAAAATGGCCGCTGCAAAATGGCGGCGGCCATAGACAAAAACGATTCGACGGAGGAGGTCGTTCCGGACCCCCGCTGGACATTTGGCAAGTCTTGTGGGGGTCAGGAGGCCCCCCCAAGCTGGCCAAAAGTTTCCTGGGAGTCCAGCGGGGTTCCGGGAGCGATTTCTTGCCGCGAATCGTTTTCGTACGGAAAATGGCGCCGGCAGGAGATCGACTGCAGGAGGTCATTCAGCGGGGGTTCCGGACCGCCGCTGAACGACCTCCTGCACTTGATCTCCTGCCGGCACCATTTTCCGTACGAAAACGATTCGCGGCAAGAAATCGCTCCCGGAACCCCGCTGGACTCCCAGGAAACTTTTGGCCAGCTTGGGGGGGCCTCCTGACCCCCACAAGACTTGCCAAAAGTCCAGTGGGGGTCCGGAACGACCTCCTCCGTCGAATCGTTTTTGTCTATGGCCGCCGCCATTTTGCGGCGGCCATTTTGAAAAATGGCGCCGGCTGAAGACAACACGATTCTATTGAGGGGACCGTTCCGGACCGCCGCCGTTCTGGACCACCGCCAGATCCCCAGGTAATTTAAAGCATTTGGGGGGGGTTCGGGAGGGTGGGGGATTTAATTTAAAGGGTCGGGGTGGGTTTTAGGGGGGTTTAGTGTGCCGGCTCACGATTTTAACGATTTTTCACGATAGTTTACACACCCAAACGGCAACAATACGATTCTCTCCCCCTCCCAGCCGAAATCGATCGTTAAGACGATCAAGGACACGATTCACATCTCTAGAAATTGTTGATGTTCCAGGCAGATGGAAATATGAAGGTACACCTCTGACAAATCCAGAGATATCAGAAACCCCCTGACTGTACTGTCATTATCACTGAGCACAAGGTTTCCATGCAAAAATGAGTCACCCGCAAATAACAATGGACTCCCTTGAGATCCAGGATGGGGCGAAAGGAGCCCGACTTCTTGGGCACAATAAAATTAATGGAATATTGGCCATATATTCTTGAGACCTGGGCACTGGAATTATATTTTATTTAACAGCTTTTTTATACCGATATTCATGGTTACATCATATCGGTTTACATCAACATAAGAGAAAATACAATGAACAGGGAAGGGGGGGATTGCGATAACCAATAAAAGAGATAGAAGTTAACAAATGAATAAGAAAGGAGAAATTACTAAAAGGGGTAAATAACTTAATAACAAAACAATGATTTTAGAGCAGGGGTAGGGGGGACCTACGTTGGGTATGCCTGTTTGAAGAGCCAGGTCTTTAACTTTTTCTTGAATTTGAAAGTGCAGTGTTCAAGGCAGAGTTCGGTGGGTAGAGAGTTCCAACAGGTGGAACTATAGCCCGCAGGCTGAGGAGCCTTGACAACTTACACTCCACTGCTTGTCTCTTTTGCAGAGAGTTGCAAGGAGACACCATGATGACATCCCGAGGAACATTGTGAAACTCCAGAGCATAACCATCTCTTATCACCTCCAGCACTCACTGGTCTGACATGATCCTGACCCACCTTTGATAAAAAAGAGAAGGCCCCCCCCCATCTCCTAATCCTGGGGGTGGATCGGCACACCTTCATTCAGATGCTTGGGGGGGCACTACTATCAGATCCTGTGCCCCTTCTGGGCTGTCTGGGATGAAAAGGCTGAGACCTACCCAAAGGCCAAGTCCTCCAGGAAGCTCCTCCTCTGTAGGATCAAAAGTGTCTAAAACTCCTAGCATGACCTCTTGTGCCAAATGAGCATGGTATCTGCTTCTTATCCTCTGGTAACCAAGGAACCTGTGCCTCACCCCACTCATTGATCATTTTTTCCAGCTCACTCCCAAACAAGAGTGATCCTTTAAAGGGCAATTGTTAGGAGCATGGCCTTCAGGCCCTGTTAGGAGCGCGGAGGTGCAGTCCCATCTCAAGGGAGGATGTGAGCCCTTGGATCACAGCGCAGCTCAGGGAGGAGCCCCAAGTACACCATGAGAGGTCAGCAGGTACGAGCACGGGCGGAGCAGGAGCAAGGCTGGACTGAAGACAAGACGAGGACTATCTGGAACAGGAATAAGGCAGGCTCAGCTCTCCACTGGACCTACACGTACCAATGAGACCAGCAACGCAATGCTGGTCTCAAGAGTAGCCCTCCGGCCACTCGATAGCCCTTTCGGACCCGCCGCTTGGGAATGACGAGTGTGTGAGGCCAGATGGAAGCTGAAGGCAGGAACAAGAAGACTCAGACGAAGACTCAGGATACTCGGATTATTCAGATGTAGACTTGGATACTGAGGATACTCAGACGAAGACTTGGATACTCAGGATACTCGGAGTACTCAGACAAGGTTACTCAGAAGACTTGGATAAGGATTAAGGTTTCTCAGAAGTTTCAGGCAAGGAGTCAGGCGAAAGTACTGGGTGGGAACTGCATCGCAGCGTGCTCTACACAGCCGCCCATGGTTGGTCATGGACCACGCTGAACGTGAAGCAGACTCCAGACAAGGCAATGGACTTGAAGCCAGGACATGATGAAGATTCAGGAGAGACCTGCACCAGGGTGCAACCTACACAGCCGCCAGTGGCTGGTCGCTGACCACCCTGAAGCGGAGCAGGTTCTGGCAGAGTCTTAGGCATGGACGGAAGCAGGCACAAGGAACTCCGAAGACCGGGACAGGATTCAAGACTGAGGATTCAAGGCTCAGGATACTCAGAAGCAAGGCATTAAAAACAGGAGTCTTCCAGAGGCTTGCGCTGCAGACGAGAAGAAGGCCTTGTACCACGAGGCACCCTACACAGCCCCTCATGGGCTGTTCACGGACCATGACGGTGGCACGCCAGGAGAGGTGGACAGACGAGGTACCTGGGAACTGGACAAAGAGCTGAAGATGAGATAGATGAAGTCAAGACAGGAACATCGGATATCAGGAACATGGAACAGGCTACCTCAGGACACGGAACATCAGGACATCCGGACATGGAACTTCTGGACATCAGACATCAGGAGAGCTGGACATCTGGAATATCAGGAACATGAGACAGGCAACAAGGGAGCTCTGACGAGGGACAAGACCAGGAACATCAGGATGAAGAAGTTCAGGAACACAAACAACACGGAACAAAGATCCATCAAGGCACAGGAAGTCAATTGAGGACCTGGATCCAGAAGAAGACCACAGACGCTGTGAAGACAGATCCGAAGGAACTGAAGCAGGGCCCTTTTATAGGACTGAAGCAGGCGAAGGTTGATGATGTCACTGCTGAGAGCCGTGTGGCTTTTCCCGCCGCTGACCCTTTAAAAGCTGAGAAGAGGCGCATGCCCGCACCTAAGGAGAGCTGGGAGGCTGAAGACATCAGCAGCATCCCTGCCACATGGAAGGCCAGGCAGGCCATGGTATCAATGGCAGCACCCCTGCCGAGAGAGGATGAAGACAGGCAGGGGCAGCGGCAGCTTCAGCCGTGAAGGAGAACTCCTGACGGTGGCACTAGGTCTGTGGGGGAGCCAGAATGCTGTGTTGCTCGGCCTGCCGCTAGGGACAGCGGTGATGGCGATCTGCCGCCAGAGGTAAGGGACTGCTTGTGGCTAGGCCCGCAAGCAGGATCCTAACAGTACCCCCTCCTCAAAGACCCCCTCCTCAAGCCTCCTATCAACAGCTTGGAAGGGTGAAGGTATCACTCCATACCGTCAGGGGGAGATCAAGGGTCCAAGAACAGAAGCTGGAATTTCTTGGCAAGGAACTGTAGCGATGGAGATACTTGTAGCTGAAGACAAGACGTAGAAAGTCGAAGATCCAGGCAAGACATAGACAAACATTGAAGGCATAAAACAGACAGGATACAGGACTGCAGGGCCGCAAGGCTTGCATCTCATGTTCTAGTAGTCAAGGTGGCAGGAATTGAAGACAAGGAGTCCAGGTTGAACGGGAGGCACAGGTGAGTGGTAGCATCTTGAAGTAAGGACCGGTTCTAGGTTCATATTAGTCAGAACAAGAGTGGAAAGCAGACAAGCATCATCTTTGTGGTGGTAGCACTGGTGAATCAGGCATCAAGCTGGATTCTTTTGATGTGAAGATGGAACACCAGGAGAATGAGTAGACGAACTTCCAAGTGCCACTTGCTCTTGGGTAGGCATTGATACACGGAGGACTCTGATGGAAACAGGAAGTCCAACGAACATTGCTCAGAGGGTGGAAAGTTGGACCTGGAGGCAATTTCACCTTTTGAAGATGGTTGGTTCATGGCTGAGGTAGACGAGTGTAAAGAAGCTCAGGGTTGCTGCTTCCAGACTTTACAAGGCCAAATGAGAGAAGTCTCTTAACTTGATAAAGGAGAGAATTGCATCTTGGAAAAATCCATATGTTAATAGAGGCTCCCATATGATGGTGAAATTGTTCTCAAGAGGAACTTGGCAGTTGATAGATGTCGCTGAATTTCCCAGATGACAGTAAGGATGAAGTATCTCAGGATTGAATCAATGAGCCACTTAGGGTAGATGAAGCATTGGGAGACAAGGCTCGAAGACAGCAGAAGATTATAATGGGTACATAAAGTGAATCCCCAGTGAAAGGTTGAAATGCAGCCGATGGCGAGCATCCTTGCTGAAGCAGCTCACTAGTGGAAGACACAGAGAAGCTGGCAAATACTTTAGTTATTTTGTAGAGCCATTCGAAAAGCTCTCTGGGGTGATGGACTGAAGATAGCTCCTAGTAATTCAAAGGATGGAAACCTCTGGAGAAGATGACCATAGGCATTTTCACTGACCCAGGAACAGTGAAGTAGAATTGCCATGTGGTTCTCGAGGAAGACAGGGTCCCTCCAGGAGTATTAACAGCAAGGAAATGCAAGCATACCAGACAAGCTGGAAGATGGTGGTGATCTCTGGATGCAGGATGGCATGCAATGATGATGATACGGCTAGAATTCCACTTGCACAGAGCAAGGGCTGGATTGAAGCTGTCGATTTAAGGCGACTCGCCTTATTGAAGTCATGAAGGTGAAGCACAGCAAGGTGACATCTCCGAACAACTGATGGGGAATCCCTGGCTGGAATCACCACTTGCAGAAGCAGAGAGAAGGTTTAGGCTGAAGATGACCGCAGGGCAAGCTCCTGGACAGAACAAGCAGGGACTGAGTTGGAAGCGATGAGATGAAGCCAGGGCTAGGGTGCAGGTGCCTCCTGCAGGTCGTACAAACCCAAAGACCCGGAATTGTTGTGGAGTACACTCTGATTCATTGCATACTCCCTGAAGCTTGAAGATACTTAGCGTTAAAGGTGAACTGGATTCTGGATGTGGAACCTGGGTGCAGGTGCCTGCTGCAGGTTGTATGGAACCCAGGGAGATGAACCAACATCACAGTGGAAAGAACGGAGATGGTCTCTGGAACAATGACAGGCACCTCCTGCAGGTTGAAAGGGTTCCAGGTCTGGACAGGACTTAGAGATCTGGATGCAGGCGCCTCCTGCAGGTCGTGGGATCCAGACAACTGAAGAGGAGAGACAAGCAGCAAAAGAAAAAAAAATTGGCTAAAAGCAAGGTATTAAATGTCCAGGAAACTAGGAGCAAAAATTCTGGGCAGGAACAAGGCAAAAATTCTGGGCAAAATTTTGGGCAAAATGTCCAGGAACTGGAGCCTGTCAAAAAGGAGCTCACCGAGCTCATAGCCTTCGGATCCAGTTAGAAGTGCGGCCTTCAGGCCCTGTTAGTAGAGCGGAGGCGCGGTCCCATCTCAAGGGAGGATGTGAGCCCTTGCATCACGGCGCAGCTCAGAGAGGAGCCCCAAGACACACCGTGACAGGTGAGCAGGTACGAGCATGGGTGGAGCAGGAGCAAGGCTGGACAGAAGACGACGAGGAATATCAGGAACAGGAACAAGGCAGGTTCAGCCCTCCACTGGACCTACACGCACCAATGAGACCCAGCAACACAGTGCTGGTCTCAAGAGTAGCCCTCCAGCCACTCGATAGCCCTTTTGGACCCGCTGCTTGGGAACGACGAGTGTGAGGCCAGACAGAGAATGAGAGCAGGAACAAGAAGACTCAGACGAAGACTCAGGATACTTGGAGGATTCAGATGTAGACTTGGATACTCAGACGAAGACTTGGATACTCGGAGAACTCAGACAAGGACTCAGGATACTCAGAGGACTCAGACAAGGACTCAGGTTACTCAGAAGACTCGGACAAGGATTCAGGTTTCTCAGAAGTTTCAGGCAAGGATTCTGGAGTCAGGTGAAAGTACTGGATGAGAACTGCATTGCAGCGAACTCTACACAGCCGCCCATGGCTGGTCACGGACCACGCTGAATGCGAAGCAGACTGCAGATGAGGCAATGGAACTTGAAGCCAGAACATGACGAAGATTCAGGAGAGGCCTGCACCGGGGCACACCCTACACCAAGACGGAGAGGTGGACAGACGAGGGACCTGGGAACTGGACGAAGAGCTGAAGATGAGACAGACGGTCAAGCAGGAACATCGGACATCAGGAATGTGGAACAGGGTACCTCAGGACACAGAACATCAGGACATCTGGACACGGAACATATGGACATGAGACCATCAGGAGAACTGGACATCTGGAACATGAGACAGGTGATGAGGGAGCTCCATTGAGGGATGAGACCAGGAACATCAGGATGAAGAAGTTCAGGAACACAAAGAACACAGATCCATCAAGACACAGGAAGACCATGGAAGAGCTGGATTCAGAAGAAGACTACGGATGCTGTGAAGACTGGATCTGAAGGCCCTGAGGAACTGAAGGAGGGCTCTTTTTTAGGGCTGAAGCTGGCAAATGTTAATGATGTCACTGCAGAGGGCTGCGGGGCTTTTCCTGCCGCTGGCCCTATAAAAGCTGAGAAGAGGCATGCGCCCGCGCCTAAGGAGATCTGGGAGGCTGAAGACATCATCAGTGTCCCTGCCACGTGAAGCCCAGATTAGATTGTAAGATTAGATTTTGAAATCGTATCGTCTGACTGCACCTGAAGAAAGGACTGCAGCCTTTGAAAAAATTCCACCCAAGAAAAGGTAGAGAGGGGTTGATGCCAAAACCAGGAGGCATTGGTCCTGCACCCACTGAACAACCTTTTTCCGCTGACGAACGAGTTAGGGGAGCCCCAATTCCAGGTGAAACCTCTGATAACTCTTTTTCCATTCCTGCATCATGCTGGGAAGGACCAGGCTTAGCAAAATCAGATGGAGACAAATCTCTCTGAGCCTCCAAACAGTGCTGACACAAGTTAGAGGGGATGCCAGGGTAATACACTTAGGCTTCTTTGCTATCAGCGCTATAGTTAACAGCATGCTCTAAACAAGTGTCTGGTAACTGTGTGCCGAGCTGTGCTCACAATAGGTGCTTGTAAAAAATTAGGCACCTAATGCACTTATTCAGGTAGATGCTCAACTTGAGCCCCTGTCTAAATGACCAGGAGCACACCATTGTGTAATGAATGAGGTTCCCTTAGGCGCACAACTGTGCACCTAGCTAGGCGTCCCTATGCCGCCCAACTGAGCATCCAGCTAGGCGCACAACTAGATGCACAGCTGGGTGTGTAAGCATGAACCAACATACCTGAAGAGGGCAACCTTATGCGCAAAGAAAAAGCGAGCGAAAGCTTCCGCAGCCTACCATGCGGTGAAATAATCTAAGCCTGAGAGCAGGTCCTAGCCCAGAAGGTTGCTCAACCCACCAGACTGCCCAAGTCTCCCCAGATCACGCTGAGGGGGGAACGGATGTTGGATCAGCACGCCAAACATGGAGATTGGAGAGGAGAGGAATCCCTACATCAACTCCCCCATTTTTTTACTTTTATATTTTTTAAATTACTCTTTACCTGAGCTCAGCCCACCCTGGCTGAGTACAGAGTAGGTCTCTGGCTTTGGGGAGAAAGGGCATATACCTTCACCACGCTCTACTTGCCTTTCAGCTATTATTTTTTTTTTTACAGCTAGGTCCATGCCAGCAAAAACTAGCTACCGGACCAAGGCACTTATCTGAGGGAAGGATCCAAAGAAATCCCCTCAGGAACTCGATTGAGGGAGGGACCATAAGATAGGGGCTATAAACTTCCTTCTTCATTTCTCCTTCTGTAAAAAACTTTTAACACAATCCCCAGTAGGGATGTGAATCGTTTTTTGACGATTTAAAATATCGCCCGATATATTTTAAATCGTCAAAAATCATTAGAGCCGCGATACAATAACAATTCCCCCGATTTATCGTCAAAAAATCGTAAATCGGGGGAAGGGGGAGGGCGAAAAAACCGGCACACTAAAAAAACACTAAAACCCATCCCGACCCTTTAAAATAAATCCCCCACCCTCCCGAACCCCCCCAAAATGCCTTAAATTACCTGGGGTCCAGAGGAAGGGTCCCGCTGTGATCTTCCACTCTCGGACCTCCGGTGCTTGTAGAAATGGCGCCGGCGCTACCTTTGGTTTTTCTGTACGGAAAAACGATTCGCGGCAGGAGATCGCGCCCGGACCCCCGCTGGACCCCCAGGGACTTTTGGCCAGCTTGGGGGGGCCTCCTGACCCCCACAAGACTTGCCAAAAGTCCAGCGGGGGTCCGGAACGACCTCCTGCAGTCGAATCATGTTGTCTACGGCTGGCGCCATTTTGCGCAAAATGGCAGCGCAAAATGGCGCCGGCCATAGACAACACGATTCGACTGCAGGAGGTCGTTCCGGACCCCCGCTGGACTTTTGGCAAATCTTGTGGGGGTCAGGCGGCCCCCCCAAGCTGGCCAAAAGTCCCTGGGGGTCCAGCGGGGGTCCGGGAGCGATCTCCTATGCTCCTGACCTCGGGGGACAAAAAACAAAATGGCGCCGGCGCTACCTTTGACCTGTCATATGACAAGGCAAAGGTAGCGCCGGCGCCATTTCTACAAGCACCGGAGGTCCGAGAGTAAAAGATCACACCGGGACCCTTCCTCTGGACCCCAGGTAATTTAAGGCATTTTGGGGGGGTTCGGGAGGGTGGGGGATTTATTTTAAAGGGTCGGGGTGGGTTTTAGGGATGTTTTAGTGTGCCGGTTTTCGATTTTCACGATTTTCACGATTTTCACAAAACCCAAACGGCAACGATCCGATTCCCTCCCCCTCCCAGCCGAAATCGATCATTAAGACGATCGATCACACGATTCACATCTCTAATCCCCAGTAGGGAGATGCACGTCTGCCATCTACTGGAGACGGAGAATATTAGCAGGCTGATGACAGTGCTGGGGTATATATATACCATTACATCAGCTTTGCTCCATTTCCATCTGCTGGTAGAGGTGGAGCCACCTATCCGAATGCTAAGAAATGTTCTGTAACTTGCTGTGATAGTAAAATTGTTAGCAAAAGTCATTGGGGGCTCCAGAGCGCATGCTGTAAAGTAATAAAGAAAGTCGCTGTTCTTGTTCAGACTGTGTGGCTGAGTCTTTCTGTGATAGGACTTGACCATAACTAACTAGCTTGTATATAACTGTCTAGAACAGAGGTTGGCAATCTGTGGCTCCTGAGCCTCATATGACTCTTTGTGCACCTGAATGCAACTCACGGGTTCACTGAAGCATTGTCGTAAGTCAGATGCATCAAACATTTGAACCCATTCAAACTTGTTCCAGCTTTGCTTCAGTCTTTTTCCATTGAAAATACTGAGGATATTTTCATTAATACATCTTCAGCAGTGTGTACACTGGAGCAAAACTGGAAGCAAAGTTTTATAAATCTGCACCTATGATATGTGATTGCTTGTTCCATGGTGACTCTGAGGTCCAGCAGTCTGATAGATGTCTAGAGATCTAGATATTTATGTGCTAGTAGAGATCTCAGATACAAAATATATAATGTACAGATCGATGCTGCAGTAAAAATATAGAATGAGAGAGGGAAACAAAGAATTTATTCATAAATGGGTATATCGGGATCTGTTTACAGAAAGAGCACTCAAGTACATTGCTTCCCATTTGTTTTATACTTACATAGGAACCATAAATGACATAAAATGATGTATTCCATTAACATTGTATCTTGTTGTCAATCTGGAATGTATTCTAATCAAAAGGCCCCTTTTTTTTTTTTTGTTGGCTCATTTCATCAACATCTGTTATGTTTATACAATATGGACTGAAAGTTAGGAATGCCATTTGTTCTCTGCTACTTTTGTTAAAAATGTTACATCTCGGGATTGGTGATGTTTATGTAAATCAGTGCAGTTGACACAACCATCATAAACAAATGATGGAAATATAACAAACACATTGCTCAGAGAGGAAGTGTTTGTTTTTGTAGTTGACTTCACACTCACCAGATTGATGAAGAGTTGCTGATACTGAGAATCTGTACTGTACTGGTTCAGCAGCATGGTCATCCGTGTCTTGTCTGGCAATTTCTCCACGGTTATCTGGATGGAAAAACCAAAAGGAGTTTTCACTTTTTCTGATAAAGCAGGAGGCCCTGAAGCTCCTATATTGCTCTTTTAGAAGTTTTTACCCACAAGTGTGTCATGTTTTCTAAGACATCCTCTAAAATCATTCAAACTGAATTTTTATTAGGTTGCTTGTCGATGTTACTCTTTGTCCATTTAAATGCTGTACCTTGCTTTGCTAGACTTTGTGTATTAATACTAAAGTCATATTTCAGGAATGGATATGGATTTCTTTACATTCTAAGAAAGAAATCAATTAGCTGTCTTTCTATCACCTAGCATGGGCTATGTTGATCAATCTTCTTACTTCAGCAACAGCAAATAATTAGTGGTTACAATCCTCAACAGCAGTGGTTATGACTGTATCAAGCTTCTAAGGCGGCTTTGGGATAATCTGCACAGAGCAGTGGGTACAACCTTAAACAGCAGTGGCATGGTAGCATCGCACTTCCAAGAGTGACCAAGGTTAAAATCCAAACCGAAAGGTGCAAGGGGAAGGCCAGATCACTAATTTTGGTGGCTGTGTGAAATATTACATACTTTGCTAAGAAGACAAGGAAGGGGATCTGGGTGTTGGATTGAGCGTTAGTCTTGTAAGTATCAAAGAGGAAGATGGCAAGGCCGGTGGAGACCAGGAGTCTAGATGATTTTGGGCATGCTCAGGACCAATATGAAGGGCAGTTGTGGTGGTGGGTGGGGGGGGGGGGTTGAGTGGTCAGATGGAATACATGGTAGAATGCAGTCTGTGTTGGGTTGTCTATGAAAATTTGTATTTGTATACTCATTTGTATACGCATATCCAGCATAGCTCTCTGCTTCAACGGGAGGGAGAACGAAGAAAAGTGGATCTATATACAGACAACAACCAACAAGGACTGAATTACATAGTCTGGGTTAACAAATAAGCATGGATGTAGCTTGCTTTTTGCGGCGGTTACAACCCCTAACTAATTAAGCTAGATATTCACTTAGATGCAGTTCCAACACTGCTCTCTACATTAATGGTAGGGGTGGAAGGGAAATAGAACCAAAATGTTACTAAGAGCCAAGACTAACAGAAATATGAGAAAAAAAAAGTGCAAAGTTTGCTGGGCAGACTGGATGGGCCGTTTGGTCTTCTTCTGCCGTCATTTCTATGTTTCTATTTACTAGGGGTGTGCATTCATTTTGAACCCATATGTAAAATGCAACTTATATTTTTAAAAGAGAAAAAAAAGGTTTGATGCGCAACGCATCGCGACTTCCAACTTATTCAACATAGCTATGTTGAATACGTTGAACCTAAATAAACACTTAAACCCCCCACCCTCCTGACCCCCCCAAGACTTACCAAAACTCCCTGGTGGTCCAACGGGGAGTCAGGAAGCCATCCCTGCATTCCTTTGCGATTTCCTCACGGCGCCGATAGCCTGTGTCACAGGGGCTGCCCGTGCCATTGGTCAGCCCCTGTCACATGGTCACGGCACCATCTTGTGCTTCTACCACGTGACATGTAGGTCATGTGGCAGGAGGTCGCTCCGGGACCCCCGCTGGACCGAACCGGAACTTTTGGCCAGCTTGGGGGGGGGCCTCCTGACCCCCCCAAGCTGGCCAAAAGTTCCGGTTGGGTCCAACGGGGGTCCGGGAGCGGAGGCGCGGATGAGCACGTGATGCTGACGTCACGCCGACGTCACGTGCTCCTAATTTTTAGGTTAGACCTACCTGTCACGTGGTAGAAGCACAAGATGGCGCCGTGACTATGTGACAGGGGCTGACCAATGGCACGGGCAGCCCCTGTGACATAGGCTATCGGCGCCGTGAGGAAATCGCAAAGGAGTGCAGGGATGGCTTCCTGACTCCCTGCTGGACCACCAGGGAGTTTTGGTAAGTCTTGGGGGGGATTAAGGAGGGTGGGGGGTTTAAATTTTTATTTAGGGAACCGGGAAACGTATGGACAGATCCACAACTTATGGATTTCTCCATACTTCCATATTGAACGGAATCGACCCTCACCTTCAATGTATCAACGTTTCAACGAAAACTTTTTGCCTGCACATCCCTACTATTTACCCAGAGTGATAAAAAGCAGTGAAAGAATCGCAATTGGGCAGACTGGATGAGTGAATAGATCTTTATCTTCTGTCATTTACTATGTACTTTGATCCCATAGTACCCAAACAATGCATTGTGGAGTCATAATTTTTCTATTCTTAGAGACAAAATTCAGAAGAGCAGGGGCACCAAATAAGTAGAGAGTATATATTTAGATACTGGAATTTGGGGATGATCAATATGTAACCCCACCCCGGTGTGCAGGTCTTGCACGGGTGAGGCCATAAAGTTATTTATACTCTTTGGGGCAGGAACCCTGACTAGTTCTTGTACCTCCTTTACTTCCCAAGGTGTAGGCTTGTTGGACTGTGGGAAGAAAGGGGTCCTCTCAGGTCCTGATGTGACAGGGGTGGTTTCCTTACACATTCCCTTGTGTTTCCCCTGGGGAGGATGCTGGTCCCTGATGTGGGTGCTGTGAGTGCAGAAATAAATACTCTGGAGCCACTTGGTTAATGTCCAAAATAAAAGTCTTTACTGTTAAACAATGATGGTGAATGTCACAAAACTCAAACTGCAGCACTACAGAAATCTCTCACATGCTTATATCAGGAAAGGGAAACATCCATTCTCTTGGATTAAGGCAAAGTGGAGCTCCCAGAGGAGAAAGGGTCTTTAAGATGGTCAAAACCTCTTCCAAGCTGACAAAAGGTAAAGTCTGTGGCACAGAGAGTAAATCCTCTCTTTCTTTCCCCAGGGTGGTGAACACTGGATGGGTGTCCCTACTGATGTTTCTTCCTTTACTCATGGTTAGCAGATCTTCAGGATCTCCTTAATCTTACACAGTCTCTTTATACTCTCTCTGGATCCTTGATGTATGGGACCCTCATTGAAACAAGCAGTTCTCTTGCTTCTAGCAGGAAGGAAGTGGCAGCCAAAACCTTCCTCCTGGATCTTTAACAAAAGTGTTATGGAACAGAAACTAACAGCAGAATCCTCTCCTCCTAGCAGGTCACCACCACTATTTCTGGGTTGTTCACAGGCAGGATTCCCCAATCCTTGCATGCAAGTCAGGCCCAGGTGTCCAGTGAGGCTCCTAATAAAAATCTCAAAAATCCCTAAACTTAGAACTGAGGGAATCTTAACCAGATAGGTTGTGTACTGGAAAAAGAATATCCTCCTGACCCGGGTCAGGCCCAACAGCCTGCGACAGCCTGCCTTTACTGACTGGGCCTGAAAAACAACAAAAGATTAACACCTCTGCACTCTAACAGAAAAGGACTGCTTCCCGAGCTCACTGAGGAGAGCTCCTAAATAAACTTCCAAGGGGACGGCCATTTCAGACTCCACAGAAGGAGGAGCCTATTTTGAACAGTACCTCCCTCTATTCTAACCTATTCTGTCTCTTAATGGTGACATGACTGTAGGGTCTGTCACAAATAAAATGAATGGAACAGACTTAGAGTCACTACTTAAAAAAATGTTTAATGAATTACTTACCTGGCTAATGTTAGCTGGTTAAGTTATCCTGGATATTCAGAAGGATAAACATTCCATTGAATATCCCCAAATAAAGTTCTCCAGCCACCTTTAGCCAGATAGCTTTAAACCTAACTGGCCATCTTTTGAATATTGTTGGTTAGGTTTAAAGTTATCCAGATCCAGTTTCTGTTGTGTGCCCCATCTGTGGTCAGCCCGCACATGGGCCTGCTTACCTTACCAACCTCTGCAGGTTCCGGGTCAGCTTCTCCTGCAGATAGCTCCTCAAAGCCTTGGCGTCCCGCAGTGGTGGTCACTGGGCCTTCCTCAGCGCACCAGTCCTCCGTGGCATCGACCATGCCCCTAGCCACGTGCGCGCGGACCGCCCGGACCCTTATAGGGCCAGGGGCGGGTCCTAGTTCCGCGGCGCACCCTGATTTAGCACAGTATATCAGGAAGTTCTTGCCTTCACTTCCTTGCCTTGGCAATCGGGTCGACACTGTGGTGTACTAGTTTGCAGAAATACGCAATAAGCAGCCTAATGTCCAAAATAAAAATGTATTGTGTAGAATCAAATTATGTAATAGGCCCTATTACATAATTTGATTCTACACAATAAATTTTTATTTTGGACATTAGGCTGCTTATTGCGTATTTCTGCTTCCATAGCTTTATTAAGCAGCCTTCCTTGCTGTTTTGTTAGAGTGTACTAGTTTGCCTCAGTGTCTCATCGCTTGTTCCAGCCTTGTTCCAGCGTCCTCCTGTTCCAGCTTCTGTTTGTTCCTGCATTCCCTCAGGTAGTACCTCTTAGACTGACTCTCTAGTGCTGACCTCTGCCTGCTCTTGACTACGCTGATCGCTGCCTGGACTCTGAGCTTCGCCTGCCTCCTTGACCACGTCTGATCTCTGGAACCTGACCCCTGCTTTGGCTGACTACTCTGGGACTGACCTTTGGAACTTGACCCCAGCTTCGGCTAACTACTCTCAGACTGACCTCTGAAACTTGACCTCTGCTATCACTGACCACGTCTCCTTGAGCCTGGCCCTGCTCCTAGCCTTGTCATCACAGACACTGTTCTGGCCTTCCTTGGTTCCCCAAGTCTCCAGTTCTGACATCGACCGTGCACCCTTGATCCTGGTGGGCACACCTCTATACTTCCTATCCGGGAGACCCTGCGAGGCCCACCTAAGTCCAAGTGGCCCGGGTCCCCAAGGGCTCCACCCAGGGGGACCTCGGGCTTCCAGTGGTGAAGCTTCAGCAAGCCTCTGTCTCCTCCTGTGCTCCGCCTCCTGGTGGCAGTTGCTTCCTGGTCAGACCCTTCCTCCTCACTGTCTCAGGACAAAGGTCCACCTCCAGGCGCAATAGTTTCATGGCTCAGTGGGGGGGGGGGAAAGAAGTGAGGCGCAGGTCTGTGCCTGAGATTCCCCTAGCACCACTCAGTATTTAAATGAGCAGTCCTGCTGGCTGAGCCCCCACCCCTCCTAATCTTTCCATTGTTAGAATATACAAAAATACAATTCTCAGGATGATTGGCAGCTTCCTCCTGCCCCGCTCCTCCCCAGTCCCACATATTTAGAATGGAATTGCTCTCCCACCCACCCAATACCTTTATAGACCTTTCTACCAGGATCTCAGTGCAGTCAAGCAATCCCACCGCTCGCGGTATTGCCATAAAAGCCACACTGCAAGGGTAAACTACATGTTGGTGGCTTGCACTTGCAACTGCGATGCTGCAAGTGGCCGGGATCACTCCACCGTACCACGATCCCTGCAAAAGTGTTCTTAAAGGTACTAGATGGTTGTGAGGGGGAAGAGAGAGGGAAAAAGGATGAGGCATTCTATTCTAAATGTGAGTTATCTGTCTAAATGACTTTGAATATTGACCTCACAACTGTGGACAGATCGATGTGTCCAAATTCAATGCAAGTATTTATATGGGGACCAAGTCATGCAAGTTATACAGCTGATACCAGGCCATATAGCTCAATGATATTTACCATAAATAGCTAAATTAGTCATTCTGACCTGCTAAGTAATCTGTCTCTGGTAAGTAACTCTGAAAAATATGGCAGAATATCAGCCAAGAAAACAGTGTGAACTGGCTTCATAGAGATTTCCAATGTAAAACTGGCAGGGCTGCTTAGTCTCTTTGTTAGAACAAGACACTTTCTGAAATTGTGAATGTTTCTTTATGAATATAACTACAACATTCTCCTGCTCCCTAACTGTGCAAAATCAATTAGTCAGTAGCCTCTGCAGAAAAAGGTGCAAAAGGCTTTGCTGTTGAGCAGAGAAAAACAGACTACAGATGTGAAAAGCTTTTTGCTGTTCAAAGGTTTCTAGGAGCCTCCATATAAATACAAAGCACTGGAAGGATATCCATAAGAACTTAAAAGCACTTTAGTAAATTAATCTGTGGGAAACAATTGCTATAGAAATAGAACGAGAAACACATTTGAGTTGAAAATAAATCTGTATAAGGCAGTGGTTCCCAACCCTGTCCTGGGGGCCCACCAGCCAGTCAGGTTTTCAGGATATCCACAATGAATATGCATGAGAGAAAATGTACATGTTATGGAGGCAGTACATGCAAATTTTCTCTCATGCATATTCATTGTGGATATCCTGAAAACCCAACTGGCTGGGGGGTCCCCAGTACAGGGTTGGGAACCACTGATATAAGGTGAACATTTGATCCAACTGTTTACAACAAGAGATCCAGAGAGAAAATGAGAAAGGAAACTTTAAATGCAAATTTAACATAATTGGCATAATTAAATATTAATTTCTGAAGGAAAATGAAAGGAAGAAACAGAGTTTTAAAGAAATATGACTTAAACAGTTATTTTGGTGTAGTAGCATTTTTCAGTCAGGTCATGGATAAGAGTCAGATAACAACACTAAGGCCTCAACTGAAAGGTTGACTCATCACATTTTGTAGTGACAGGTCACTGTACTGGTAGACATTCTGACTATTGGATAACATGTTTCCAGGGCTCTATGGGATGTGTGCATATTTGAGATAAAAGCATGTAAGCGTGTTTAGATCTTACTAATGGAAGTTATTAGGAATTTTCCAGCAATGGGAAGTTCAAGTTAGTAGTAGGAAGGAGTTTCATTGAGTGACAGGAAAGTTTTCTCCCTAAAGGAGATGGGTGTAATGGAGTTCATACATACCTGAGAATTCTCTGGATTTGATCTGGAGACTCCATAATTCCAAAGGAATTGCTGGGTCTACACTGCAAATCTCCAGGTGCTACCGCTCAAGAGCAAGTGTGGCCTGGAAGAGGAAGCCACCCTGGCCTGCACGGGCAGGAAGAACTGGAGCATCAGGCGCACACCAGAAGAAAGATCAGGGGGAGCATTGAGAGTGCAGAGCAGCGAAACAGCATTGGTCTGCAGAGTAGGAAGAAAGAGCAGAGCAGCATCAGAGCCTTGGTCCAAGGAGCAGGAAGAAGGAGCTGGGTAGTGTCAGCCCCCACAACAAGAATAAAAGGAGTCACATTGGCTGTGGAGTCCTAAAGGGCTGCTGCCACTGGTGGTTCAGGTTGGAGGGGGAAAAAGAGAGGAGTGCGAAAGTGAACAAGTATGTGTGAGTGGACATGGCTATATGAGGGAGTGAGTGAATGGGCATGTATATGAGCGAGTGTGGGATTGGGCATATGATTATAGTAGTATGAAGAGTGAGTGTAGCAGTGGGCATGTGAAAGGGAGTGAGCGTGGGAGTGGGCAAGTATGTGGAAGAGAGAAAAGTAAGTGGGCATGTGTGTGTGGAAGAGGAAAGAGAGTGGACATGTGTGTTAAGTGAGCATGTGTTTATATGAGCATATATATGTCTGAACAAATAAGTGTGTTAGAGATGTGTGTAACTTTGGAAAAAGTTTGTGTGCAAACCCCTGCCTGTCCTCCTCCCCAGTCCCTCACCTCCACCTCCTGCTAATCCACAACACAATTTCAGGGCACATGCAAATCGAAAGTTCCCATGTATGAGTATATACAATGCCTCCTTGAGACACTGGGGAGGAGGTTCTGGAGTTTGTTAGGAGTTTGGTGGGAGTAGTGCTCAGTTTGGATTCTAGTTGCTGGGAGTCAGGTAGGGTAGCAAGGGGCTGTATCCTGTCCTGGGGCTCCAATTTTGGTCAAGAGAAAAAAAAGGTTCTCTTCTGCAAAAGGCATGAGTCAACTCAAGAACTTCATCAGAACTCAGGATGATTTGCCTTGGGACAGCCATAATGGCCTCATCCATGCTAAGATTGCACACCAGGGTGTCTTACACTCATTATACTCACAAACTAGCTGGCTGGCTCAAGACAAATCTTCCTATGAGTTCTGGTGAAGTTCTTCAGTTGACTCATGCCATTTGCAGAAGAGAACCTTTCTTTTCTCTTGACCAAAATTGGAGCCCCAGGACAGGATACAGCCCCTTGCTACCCTACCTGACTCCCAGCAACTAGAATCCAAACTGATCACTACTCCCACCATAAATTCCTATCAAACTCCAGAACCTCCTTCCCAGTGTCTCATGGAGGCATTGTATATACTCATACATGGGAACTTTCGATTTGCAGGCGCCCTGAAATTGTGTTGTGGATTAGCAGGGGGTGGAGGTGAGGGACTGGGGAGGAGGACAGGCATGGGTATGCACACAAACTTTTTCTGCTCTTACACACAACCTCTAACACACTTATTTGTTCAGACATATACATGCTCACAAAAGCACACGCTCACACACATGCTCACTTAACACACATACCCACTCTCTTTTCTCTTCCTTTTAGGCTAGCTGTACTACTTCCCTTCCTTCCAAGGATGTAGGTTCGATAGACGGGGATGAAAGGAGTCCTCTCGGTTCCCAGTGTGGGTGGCTAGTTCTCTGTCCCTGACTTTCTTTGGTGTCACTGTCTTAGTGTCCAAAAACAATTCTTTACTGTTGACAATTAGGAAAATGGCACAACTCTTGATTCACAGCAGCACAGTATAATTTCTAGTTACAATTTCTTCCTCAATTTGTGCAGGAATGTTTAGCGGCAGACTGGGAGAAATTCTACCCACCAGGGCATGGAAAAATAGGGTCCCCAGATGGGCAAGGCGTCCTTTGTATGGGCAGAACCACCCTCTCCAACTGGCAAGGATACAAAGTTATCATCTCTGCACAGAGAGATAAAACTTCTCTCTCCCCAGGGTCTGAAGACTCACTGGATGGGTGTCCTTTCTGAAAGTTAGGCTTTGCTTTTACTCACTGTCAGATGATCTAAACCATCTTTGTTCTTATGCAGTCCTTTGTGCTTTTATTTGAATCCCTGATGGGAGGGATTCCCTGGAGCAGGCTTTCTGGGCTCCAGTCAGAAATATAAGAACATAAGAACATAAGAAAATGCCATACTGGGTCAGACCAAGGGTCCATCAAGCCCAGCATCCTGTTTCCAATAGTGGCCAATCCAGGCCATAAGAACCTGGCAAGTACCCAAAAACTAAGTCTATTCCATGTTACCATTGCTAATGGCAGTGGCTATTCTCTAAGTAAAGGAAGAAAGGGCAGTCAAAACTTCCCCCGGATGGCGAACTTAATCTTCTTAAAAACTGAAGACAACACCGGGATTCTCCATACAGAAGGTCACTACCACTTCTGGGGTAGGTCTTCCCTAACCTGCACAGATCTAGACCCAGGGTTCCCCAATCCCTGAGCCCAGGCTCCAGGCTCCAGGGACAGAGAACTAGCCACCCACACTGGGAACTGAGAGGACTCCTTTCATCCCCGTCTATCGAACCTACATCTGAACTATTACAGGCAAAATTATGGAAAGAGTCATCAACAAACAACTAACTGATTACCTAGATGAACATCAACTACTTTTCCCATCCCAATTTGGGTTCAGAAAGTACCACAGCACAGAAACGCTTTTGATATCACTTTCAGAGGTGCTTCTAAAAGCTCTAGACACTGGAAACTCATATCTCATCACCCTTCTTGATATATCAGCAGCTTTCGACACGGTTAATCACAATACCCTCATAATCCGCCTCTCTGAAATAGGTATTTCGGGCTCAGCACTACTATGGTTCCAGTCATTCCTGAGCAACAGAACTTACAGTGTTAAAAGTGGACTAAGTGAATCCAAGCCAAGAAATCACTCTCAAGGAGTCCCCCAAGGATCCTCTCTTTCCTCTACATTATTTAATATTTACCTTACACCACTATGCCGGCTACTTTCAAAACTGGGTCTTCAACACTTCATCTACGCAGATGATGTTCAGATACTCATACCAATTACCAGCACAATCACAAATGCCCTGAACACTTGGAATGCAGCCTTATTAGAAATTAAAACAATTCTCACGGACAACCAATTGGCTATTAACACCAACAAAACTGAGCTTATCATTATTTCACCTCCAAAAAATGCAACCCCGAGCTACACTGGTCATTCACAAGACATTTCTTCTATGACACAGCAAGTACGCAGCCTTGGCATCATCATTGACAGCAATATCACGTTTAAAAAATTCATCGCGGATACGGTTAAAAGTGGATTCTTTAAGCTACATACACTAAAACGTATTAAACCTCTCTTATACCAATATGACTTCCGCACTGTATTACAGGCAACTATTTTATCAAAGATTGATTACTGCAATGCACTGCTACTAGGTCTACCTAAAACTACAATTCAACCCTTGCAAATGTTACAAAACGCAGCTGCCCGCATCATCACCGACACAAGCTGCCACGAGCACATCACTCCAGCACTTCAATCATTACACTGGCTACCCGTGGCATCCAGAATAATATATAAATCCATGACGCTTATACATAAAGCCATTCACAACAGAGATATGCGCAGGTTCACCGATCACCTACAATTCAAAACATCAATCCGCCCAACCAGATTCCAGCATTTAGCTAAACTGAAGATCCCTGCACCTAATCTGACCAATCTTTCTACTACAAAAGAACGTTCATTCATCATTGCTGGATCCACAATATGGAACACCATGCCATCGGAATTACGCCAGGAATTTTGCCACAAAAAATTTAAACAAAACTTAAAAACCTGGTTATTCAAAAAAGCCTACTATTAATGAACTGAGTCCTATTCTTTGCTTTCTAGTTTATTTCCACAGAAACACATATTTTGATATTTATTTTCTTTATACAAAGTTATACATGGTTTTGTATTCTTTCAGTTATAATGTTATATTGTAAAGCACTATGCTGAATTAATGTTTGAATGTAAACCGAGGTGATGTTATTTACGTGCCCCGGTATACAAAAATCCGTAAATAATAATAATAATAATAATAATACTTAAAAGGTTAAAGTCCAAAAAATGCACTCAGAGAGAAACTCCCACCAGACAGGTTGTGAACTGGCTGGGCAGAAACCCTCCTGACCCTGGCCAGGACCACCAATCAGGGCTTGCTTGGCTCCTTTGGCTGGGCCTGTAAAAACTAACCTCTCACTCTACCTCTGTACTTTGTATTAACCAAAAAGGATGTCTCCCGAGCTATCGCTAGAGAGCTGTTTTATATACTATTACAAGTGGGATGGCCATTACAGACTCCACAGGAGGAGGGTCTGAATTTGAATGGCACTGCCCATTAATCACCCTGTTCTATCTACAGGTCTGATACTAAACACCCAGGACTTACTGGTAACCCGAGAAGATGCGCGGGTTATATGAGGAATTTCAAAAAGGACTCTTTGTTTTGTTTTTTTTCCTGAAGCTAAGCTGCAAAAAGCTTTTGGGAGAAAGAGTAGGGTGTCCAGTGATTTGAGAAGACTTAAGCACTATTTGAACAAGGGTCTGCAGGAGTGATTTGAGATCTTGGAAGGAAGTATAAGTTGTTTCTGATTTTTGCATCTTGAATTTGTTTGGTAATTTTCTTTTCTTATAACTGCTGAAATGTTGGAACTATTCTTTTTAGTACAGCATTTTCTCTGTTGCAACACAACGACTGGAGTGAATTATTTTTTTACTTTTAGTGGCTCTGCAAGTGTATACTGCTCCTGATTCACAAAACCCCACCAGCATTCAATGGTCTTGTGCTTTGCAGGGCTGGGAGGTATGGCCCCAAAAGATTTGAAACATAAGAACATAATAAGATGTACCACGCTGGGTTAAACCAAAGGTCTATCGAGCTCAGGATCCTGTCTACGACAGCAGCCAATTTGGGACAAAAGTACCCAGCATAACCCAAAAAATAGATCTTTTTCTACTTGAAAACTTCAAATAAGAAAATCCAATAAATCTACACAAATAAAGATCATGAACACTGCTGGACCGAATAAAACAGTATGCAGCAATTTAATATCTTTAGAATACTGTATGCCCTTAGAAGTGGCAATGGATGCTGATAAATAGCATTGAATTTGTGAAGCCCCAAAACACAGCTGCAACATTCACTGGAAATTAGGCTGCAAGAGGCGAGGAGGAGACATAAGAACTTTTTCCTTTAACAAAAAAGAGCCCCTTGTGCCTGTTACCTATTGCCTAGTCGTTCTGCAGATCCGGGGGTGAGGAGGAGCCTGGCCCCAACGGTGCAGAATCGCTGCTTCCAGCCAGTGACGTCATCTGGGAGGGACCAACAGGGTTTTAAAACTGGCCCCTCCTGCGGCGCATAGGTGCCGCCGGCGCACTGCCCAAGCCACGTGCGCCTAAGGGGCGCACGGCTTTGATTGATCTCCTTGATTGATTTCCAGGGAAATTTAACTTTAAGAAAATACTCTGTGGAATATCTGGACTGTACATGAGTTTATAACATTTATTATTATTTCCTCCTCTCTTATGCCTCTGTAATTCTGGATTGTCTCCTAGTTAGCCTCCATTCCAGTAGAGCTAATTAAGTATTAACAGAGACAAGCACCAAGAAGGAGCTTTGTCAGATTTCCTAGAATTAAATTTACTTGAATAATGATGCCTCACACTAAGAGGAAGGCATGGTTGAGGGAGGTGCTTATATCATCCCCCTCGCCGATAACATCACAGCCGTTAATATCCTCCTTCTTTGGGTTAGCAGCTGATACAGTACCGGAGGACATAGCCGCTGCGGGGGTCACTTTGGAGCGAGGAGGATCACCACTGGCTGAAGAAATCTCATTGAGCCTCGGAGCTCCTAAAACTCCCTCTCCACCATGTAAAATACATACGAATCCCGTAGAGCCTCCTGTAATGGAAAGGGGCAACGGTGATATAATTAATTTACCTAAAGAATATAAAGAGAGTGGAGACCCGGCTGTGGGGGGAGAAGGGATATCAAGACCGGAACTGGAGATAATATTGCTTCAAAAGCCTGAAGAGATTACTATGGATTTATTGTGGTCTGCAATTAAATCTTTAGAGGTGGCAATTATAAATATGTCCCAAAATGTTATGGGTTTTCAACAGAAAGCTCTTAATTTGGAGGGCTCTGTATCAATGGGTAAAAATAACTTAGAAAAATGTGAGAAACGTTTGGAAAAGGTGGAAGCTGTACAAAAAAATCTAGTTAAATCTGAGACAAGAAATGAAAAGAACCTATAATTTATTGAGAATTCGTTGAAATATGTAAACCTGAGGGTCTTGAATTTCCCTGCTCAGAAATTAATACCTGCGATAGATGTGTTTAAAGAGTATTTGCACAATGTGTTGAAAATGCCACAGGAGTCCCTACCATCTTTTGCAAAGGTATATTATTTACCTCTGAAATCGAAGATAACCAGTCAGGAGGGGAATTTACAGCCTGAGAGTAATATGAATTTGACTGAGGTGTTAGAAACCTCAATTGATACAGATATTCCAACTAGAGCAACTCTTATAGCTTCCTTTTTATTTCCAACAGAGAGAGATAATGTGCTCAGAATGTTTCTAAGACATAGGTTACAAAATTTCCATGGCCAACAAATATAGATATACCCTGATCTTGCAAGAATAACTCAAATTAGAAGAAAGGAGTTTTTGAGATTGAGAACAGAGGTGATAGCTAGGGGAGCTAGATTTTTGTTAAAATTTCCATGCAGATGTGAAGTGAGCTAACTGGAAGATAAGTACGTTTTTTAAGAGGTTACCCAGCTCCAGGTATTTTTGGAATCCTATCCCCCAGTAAACACAGAGGTGGGTTAAGAGCTAAGATGTAATTCAGCTGTTGTCTCTGATTGCTGGTTAAGAGGGTTATATTAAATGCCCCCATACAGTCCTTTATTTGTTTATTTTCTTTGAAACCGCTCAATTAAATTAGCTCTATCTGGTTTTTCTTGTAACATATACAGATAAATATCTATTGTGGTAAATATTTACTTATATGTAAGAACGTACTATATTTATCTGTATACAATTATAAAATATTTAGATGTTTGTTAAAATTTTGAAAATGCATAAATAAAAAAATTAAAAAAAAAGAAATTAGGCTGCAACATTCTGGGAAGATAAGTGATGGATTCATGTGGGCAGTGCTACCTTATTTGAAACTGAGCTGCAAAAAAACTCTGAGAAGCGACGTGATGGTTCTTATATTGTTTTTTTGGTTAAAAAGAAAAGATATTATAATGGACAGAAATTTACTACATAAGAAACTTTTAAAAAAATGTTGTTTAGACATTTCTAGTGAGTGGTATTTTGGATTATGATTACAAACATCAGTGGTCTATATAATATGGGATATTTGTATCCTGAAAGACAGCATTAGCATGATTTATGAGGGCTCATTTCCACTTTTAATGACATATTATTAAGACATAGAATTTTGGTGTTCACTTCAACCTAATCCACACTTTTATTGGTTTCTATTTCTTATTGACAACCCTGAGAAATAAATAGTGGCTTTCCCCCAAGTCTATCTGGTTAATAATTATTTATGGCCTTTTCTTCTGGGAAATTGTCTAAATCCTTTTTAAACTCAGCTACACTAGATGCCTTGACTACATCCTCTGGCAACAAATTTCATAGTTTAAATTGTTCATTGAGTGAAAAAATAATTTTTCCAATTTGTTTTTTATATGCTATCCATTAGTTGCATGAAGTATTCTCTACTCCTGGTACTATCTGAAAGAGTAAACAACCATTCTCTACTTATTTGCTTCATCCCACTCATGATTTTATAAACCTTTGTCATATGTGACAGAGGCTAAATAAGCAGAAGCGCTCTAGCTTATTTTGCCTTGTTTCATAAGGGAGACATTTCATCCCCTTGGTGTTTGGGTAATTGCCAGGTTCTTGTGGCCTGGCTTGGCCTCTGGTGGAAACAGGATGCTGTGCTTGATGGACCCTTGGTCTGACCCAGCATGGCAATTTCTTATGTTCTTTATCATTTTTGTTGCCCTTCTCTATACCTTTTCTAGCTCCACTATATCTTGTTTGAGATCGGGTGACTAGAAATGAACACAGTTCTCAAGGTGCACTTGCACCACAGACTGATATAGTGACATTATGGTATTTTCAGTTTTGATCTCAATGCCTTTCTGAATGATTCCTATATTCTCTTTCCTTCTTTGACTGCCACTACTCTGGGAGTGCATTTTTGTAATTGTAAATGATCAAGTAAGTTCTTAATTGCAGTAAATGTGCATGGGGAAATATGGCATTTTGAAAGTTCCCTAGATTCAGCTTGTAGCTTTGCACTTATTTTCTAAACTGAAATATCGGACAGAGAAACATTTCTGTAAACTCTGCAAAACATTTATCATGCACATGAGAAGGATAATAAATAAATCCTGAGGGGAGCCAATTTTCCAAAGGAAACTCTCTGTGGAGTTTCCCTTTGAAAATTCAGGACAGCACTCTTGAAGCAGGTGCAAATATGTACCAAAAAGGTACATGCAAGGATTTAAAAATGAAATTCATGCATATTTCCTGCCCATGCATATCTCTCCCACAGTGCTGGCACTGCATGCTTTTGTCCAGTACATGTACTTTTAGCCACGCTCACAAGAGCCAATTTTCAAACCCCATTTTTACCCAGATAGCTATACACTAAACCACCAAAATCTTTTGATGATTGTTCCCTTTCTACCTTTTCTGAACAAAAAAGCCATAACATTATAACTCAACAACCAACAACCATACAAGGGAACCTCTTGTTGTGTGGTTTCTTTTGTGCGGTGGCTAGCATAGCGTCAGCCTGTATCTTGGCTTGACCCTATGAGCTAGCTTCCGCGTGTTTATTCTTTATTATATTTGAAAATCACTTTTTTCTATTTTTTCTATTTTTTATAATTATTTAAGAATAGTGCTTCATGGCGATCCCGTTCTGCAGGCTGACCCGATTTCAATGGTAAATGCCAAGGGGTAAATGCCAAGGGGTTGGCTCAGAGAAGCCATATAAACGCGGGAATAGAGAGAGACGCCGGATTTCAAAGTGAAGGCGCCGCTCACGCGAAGGTTTTGGACGCAGTATTAGTAAGTACAGTACACTTGAACAGTGGTTTTAGCATTAGTCACACACATATGTAAGATGGAAATAATCGTTCATTTAAATGTTTTGGTAGGAGTTTAAGTGCTTTTCTGAATGGCGAACCTGTGAACCGAGACAGCAAAAGGGTTTCCCGTGGCCCCTGAAGCAGGCAGTGAATCTGCCGAAACATGGCCCATGTCGGACAAGCAGAAGCGGACCCCGATCAGCAGCGGCAATAAACAAACATTAAGTTAAGTGATACTATAAAATAAGGCATTTACCATTGAAATCGGGTCAGCCTGCAGAACGGGAGTGCCATGAAGCACTATTCTTAAATAATTAGAAAAAATAGAAAAAATAGAAAAAAGTGATTTTCAAACATAATAAAGAATAAACACGTGGAAGCTAGCTGATAGGGTCAAGCCAAGATACAGGCTGACGCTACGCTAGCCACCCCACAAAAGAAACCACACAACAAGAGGTTCCCTTGTATGGTTGTTGGTTGTTGAGTATATTGGATAAGGGAACGAGGTTGGTTATTGATTAGTGGATAACATTATAACTAGCACATTAATCAATGACATTAAAAATAAAACTGAAGTTGAAAGCTTTCATTTGATTTTATTTGTTCAGCTCTAGGATGTTTTTAGGGAAAACCATACAACGGTTTTAGAAATGCAAGTGACTCAAGAGGCAGTACTGTCTCTGTTTCTTTTTGCTTTTGAAAACATATTTTGCATACCTTTTGCAAGAAAAAAGTACAGAATGTGTGCATTTTTTAAAACTGGGGTCTAAGAGGGCTGCATCTTATAAATATTATCTGTTCATCATTGCAACACATCTGAATTAAGATCCTAAGGAATATAAGCTTCCTTTTTTCCTAGGTTGTGGTTTATAAATTGTGGTAACTATTGTGCAAAATTTGGAGATATGCAAAAAATTAAGAACAGGACTAAATCTGAAAAAGACGGATTTGAAAAACAGATTGAGGCGACATGTGTGTATATATCTATCTGTCATTAGATATATATACACATTTTGCAGCATAAGAAAATTGCACTGGACTGAATATCCCAAGATATTTGGTCATTTATTATGGTTCCTGAATTGATGAGGTACTAGGGCCAATACAATTGTTTTCATAAGCCAATGTTGCTGTTGCTACATCTCACCTCTTCATATGATGGGATGGGTCCAACGGACAAGGATTCTCTGTTACCTGGTGTATAGAAGATATGTTCTTTCAACAGCAACATGCAAAGCTCCAACCTAGTACCAAAAAGAGTTATAGATCAAAATAAGTAGTCTGCACAGTGGATCATCATCAAAGTGCTGCATCTGACCAATTCTAATAGAAAAAAGATATTTGTCAACAAGTTCTGCACATAAAATCTCAAAATATTCAATTAAAGTAGAAGTACAATATGTTCTTTATTTGGCTTGCTTGCCACTGATAAAATCTGTTTAGTTACATACAAAAAAAAGATTTACGTCAGTCCTTCTGTTTGCTTTTATTTTCACCTGCAAGTAGAATTATTGAATCTGTAAATTCTTAGGACACATGAAATTAACTACAGTGCTGATTCACCCAAGAGCCCTCATGTTGGTGAATAGCAGCCAAACACTGGGTTTTCTTGGATTAAAGGGGCTATTCTGCTGATATTCATGCTGTTTTTGACAATTCAATAGTTTATTCAAAACTATTTGGTGGACATAATAGGCAAAGCCATCTTAGACTCTCTGTTGCTGGATGCCACTATGCTATCAGGCTCATCTCCAAAGAATTAGCCACCCACATCAATATGTAACTTTCATTCACTTCCCCAGTGTCAGTGAGGCTCTGTGAGGAGCCTTTTGCAATAACTATTCAGCATGTAGTATTCTGGCTACATGCTTGTGGCATTATATTCTTTTCTTAAGTCATGTTTTTTTCTATTTTATATATATATATATATATATATATATATATATACACGTATATTTTATCTGGAAGTGCCTAGGACTATGGATTGTGTTCAGTCTCCACAGTTTATTTATATATTTCTTTAGAATACGTCCACCTTGTGTCATCCTGAACGATTGCTTAGCTTAGATTTTCTTCAGGGTACAAATGTTCACTGTCTTGATGGATGTTTGAGTGTTTCTGAACTTCTTATTGAATCTGTTCCTGTTTGCTCTATCGCTCTCTTTTTCTCTCTCTCTCGCCTCTTCCTATTGGTCCCTTGACCAAAGCAGCATGGGAATGTCTCACTTCCTGTGGTGCATTTCAGTTAGGAAAAAGCCTCTCGGCAAACTAATATCTCTTCCTGAACTCTTCTCTTCAAGCTCCTAAAAGCATTATTATTTTAATCTCATCCAATAATATCCACAGCTTCTTCTAGAGCTGCAATTGTCTGCTTTGACAACTGGGCTTTCAGAGATTCTCATCACAGCTGTACCAGGTTCTTTTATCTGTGCTGCCAACCTCCATACCATCTCATTCTCAGTGAGTGTTAAAGTGGTCATCATTCAATAAATGTTTGGTATTAAGAACTGAGAGTTTTCTCTTGTATCTGAAGCTGGGATAAAGGTTTAGCGGATTGTTTAGCAACCCAAGCAAAGGCAGAAAATTTGTGAGAACAGTACAGATTGTGCAGCATATAAATATTAAACATAAATTAAAATGTATGCCCAAAAAACAAGATTTAAGGGAACATAACATGATTTATGCATGCAAACCATGCCGTTAATGTTCACAAAACATGTCAGGAGCATTACCATGATTTTTGTGCATTATGCAGAAAACAGGATTTGTGCGCATAAAATTTGTGTTCCTATAAGTTGTGCACATAAAATATGAGTTAAGAGTATAAAATTTGTAATCATAGGTTGTGTGCAGAAAATCTGCATAAATCATCTTTTAAGCACATAAATCCTGAGTACAGGACCCTGCCACTACAAACTCCAAGTTCAGCCCCATAGACTAACACTAGCTCCAGAAACTCTTCTCCACCTCTGACTTGAGTTACATTTCCAGGAAACATGAGTTAAGCCTATGCACCTCTCTGCATTGGGGAATAATAGCTAATGCCTAGACTGACATGGGATTTGCAAGGAGGAGCACTAAGTTGTACACACAATTTTTGTGTGCACAATTACTTACTATATCAGGAGTAAAGTTCTATGCACAAAAATGTATGCAGAACTACATGCCGATATGTGTAAGCACAGCCTAGCATACCTTATTACATCGGGGCCTGGTTTAGCAATCTTCAGAGAGGCTAATTGCACATGCTCAGTGCCTGACTACAGTTTTGCAGCCCTTAAAGAAACAGAGCTTACAGGATCATTTATCAAATCGCGTTATGGTGTTTTCACATGCAAAAAATGACTTAATACATGCGATAAGCACCATAACACATGGTGCGATGAAAATTTTTAAAAGGGGAGGAGTCGGGGTGGGAATTCTGTAAATGTGGGCAGGCTTCATGAAGCCATAATGCATGATATTGCTGAAAATAACTACATGTTAAGCTGTGTGATATGCCCATAACACAATTTGCTTGCATATTCTGTTTTGGGCATTTTTAGGTTAGGAGAAGGGCCTGAGATGAGGAGAGGAGAAAGAGAGAGCACCTCTAGCGGTGGCACCATAGTAAGCAGCTATTTATGCTACTATAGGAGGTCCACCTTGTAACTCAAAGTGAGGATTAAGTAGAAGTGTAGGGATTAGGGGCCACTTTTACATGCAGAGTGAGACATACGAACAGAACAGTACACTCTTGTGAAGATTTGATGTCCTTCGGAGTAAGGAAACTCACACAACGATGAGATTTGTACAATGTTCTCTCAACCTAGCTTGATAGACTATCTGATAACATCTGTTTTGGGCATTTTTAGGTTAGCAGAAGGGCCTGAGATGAGGAGAGGAGAAAGAGAGAGCACCTCTAGGGGTGGCACCATAGTAAGCAGCTATTTATGCTACTATAGGAGGCCCACCTTGTAACTCTCTCTCTCTTTCTGAAATGAGCAGGTAGGAAAATGCAATTATGTAGGTAATACCTATGGAAAGCACTAAGATAACACTCATTGCAAAAAAATAAGCTGGTACCATAAAACATGCCCCTTTTCCTATCACATGCAATATTTAGTGCAGTTTGATAAATATAGGCCTTAGTTTGAAGCTACTCAGATAAAACATCAATTTGCAGTCTTTTTACCTTTGTCATAAAGGTGAGGTATACTAAGTTTTACAACCCAAACACAACATAGGATACATTTTCAAATGCTTAATTACAATCCATACATTTATAATGAGGAGTTAAACATGAAGACTGGCTAAACGCACTAAGATGAATTCTCAGCCACTTATAACCGCATGCATACTTTCATAATGCACACAAACTTGGCCTCATAAAAAAGAGATATCCGGGGGGTATTCTATGCAAAGTATTAGATTCTATGTATGCAGCTTACATCTTCAAAATGTACAGTATATACATAGATAGCATGCTGCTAATATGTCTCACTATGCATCCTCCTTTTACACTATCTAAATGCATGTACATTTGCCCGCATTACTACCCGATTTCGATTTCCAAATTCAATATAAGTATTTGAAAATCAGCTTGTTTTGTGCAGGCTTATATGTGCATCGCTTTACTATTAGGCACCCTGTATGAATAAAAGTGTATATTTATTTGATCAAAGCTCTACTCTTCCATTTTTGCTTTTAAACAGCACAGCTATAAAAATGATTTCCCATAAAAAGAGCACAGAATGAAAATGGTGGGAAACACCTACCCTAGAATGCTGCTAAGGCACTTCTGCTTATACTGACCTATCATTTGATCATTTCCAGTTAATTTCTTAAAATTGCTCTTTAAATCAGCACTTTAAGGTCCGAGCTGAATAGTTTTAAAAACTCTGTTAATGAAATAAAAACAAAACAAGGTACTTTTTCAAAACAAAAACTGTAATTCTAATTCCTTCATAAATATGACTTAAAGAAACTTTTGATAATCAATTATACTGTAGCATTTTTGTTTAGATTCCCTAATAATGGATATATGCTTGTGGTTATAATTTGGTACTGAATGGAAAAGCTTGTAAATGTTTTGTTTTTTTGTAAAATATTTTAAATCTGTAATGAAAAGCATCGAATTGAGCAGCACCGCTGTTTTTATTCATGTGCCACCATGAGTGAAACCTCTACACCATTGTAACTATAATCTGTATACTACATCCTTCAGTCCCTCTCAAAGTGACTTACAATTATAACAAAGCCATGCACACAACATGACTCAAATGTAATTACACATCAAAATATACATGCATAGATTGGATACATTATATCACAAATACAACAGGAATGAATACGCACAAATTTGAAACTTGTGTCTAGTAGGGTAGAGGATCCTTTTTTACAGACAAAATAAGTGAGTCCCCTGATAGGATGAGGCTGTCACTTTGCAGGGAGAATCTTCAGAAATGTACTTTTAAGTAAACTGGAGAGTCTAATATCCAAAACAAAATTAGTCAAATTTAGATATTTTTTTCAAGAAGAAGGTGGGGATTGTGACAGGATCAGTAACAATGTATGATTTTTCAATAAAAATGTAGGGACATGCATTTGGGTTGCAAAAAACCCAAGGGAGCATACAGTATTAGGGGTGAAGTATACAAACAAGATGTTGTGCGTCCCGTTTGCATTAGACCCATGTCCGGGCCTGCTCACCTCGTTCTTGCTCCAGCAGGGCCCAGGCTGACCTTTCCCGCAGCCTCGGCCAGCTCCCTGTGTCCACGGCGCTCTGTGGTAGCATCTCCAGGACCTTCGGGATCCTTGGTCTCCCAGCTCGCTCCACGCCGGGGCTCGGCGTCCTCCTCCGCGTCAGCCCCGCCCTAGGCGCACTCGCGCGGACCGCCCGGCCCTTTAAAGGGCGGGAAATCGCTCCACAGCGCACACAGATGATGTCATCCGAACTGGTATTTAAACAAGGGCCTCAGCTCCTCGCCTTGGCAACAGGTCGACACCCCCGAGTGTGTGAGTTGCCTTCCACTCCTGCTTCTGAACCCGCTCCAGTGTTCCTGTGTTCCATTCTAGTGTTCCTGTGTTCCATTCCATTGTTTCTGTGTCTGCTCCTGTTCCACGTCTCTCCAGAGTCCTGTGTTCCTGCTCCGTGTCTATGTGTGGCTTGACCTTCCGGAACTGACCCACACGTCGTTCCTGACCACATGCGGCCTGACCTTCTGGAACCTGACCCTCGCTTCGGACCCGGCTATGCCCTGTCTGACTCTTTGAAACCTGACCTTGGCCCAGCTGACCATCCTCTGGATTGATATTCTGTATCTGACCTTGGTTCTCCACTCGGACACTCTCCTTGCTCACCTTCCCATGTCACCTCTCCAAGAAAGCCCCAGAGGCCACCTAAGTCCAGGCGGTCTGGGTACCCAAGGGCTCAACCCACAGGAAGACCCGATTGTTATTGGCAAAGTCCCAGCTTGCATCTGTCTTCCTGTGTGCTCTACCCCCTGGCAGCAGGAGCCCCCTAGAACCACCTAGAGGGCAGTGCCAATCCTGCTCCAGGACAAGGGTCCACTTCCTGCGCAACACAAGAACAGGATCATCAGGTGATCATAGCTGATGATCTCAAAGTGGCCAAACAGATAGATAAGGCAATGGCAAAAGCCAGAAGAATATTTGGATGCATAAGGAGAGGAATAGCCAGCTGGAAAAAAAGATGCTGATACTTCTTCGATATAAATCTCTGACGAGACCTCATTTGAAATATTTTGTACAATTCTGGAGACCACTCCTTCTAAAGATATAAACCAGAGGAAAGCTATTAAAATGGTCAATAGTCTTCATCATAAAGCATATGGGGACAGACTTAAAGCTCTAAACATATATATCCTAGAGGAAAGGATAGACATAAAAGAAATGATAGAGACATTTAAATATCTCTTAGAAATAAATGCACACAATGGAGGTATTTATCAACAGAAAGGTGGTTCTAGAATGAAAGATTATGGAATGAGGATGAAAGGGCTAGATTCAAGAGTAATCTAAGGAAATATTGGTAAATGCTAGAGGTGTGAATCGTGTGATCGATCGTCAACGATCGATTTTGGCTGGGGGGGAGGGGAAATCGGATCGTCATGTTTTGTTTTGTTTTGAAATCGTTAAAAATCGTAAATCGGGGGAGGGCGGGAAAACCGGCACACCAAAAAAACCCTAACACCCACCCCGAACCTTTAAAACAAACCCCCACCCTCCCGAACCCCCCCAAAATGTTTTAAATGACCTGGGGTCCAGTGGGAGGGTCCCGGCACAATCCCGGCGTGATGTCCCGCTCTCTGGCCACACCAAAAAAACCCTAACACCCACCCAAACCTTTAAAACAAACCCTCACCCCCCCGAACCCCCCCAAAATGTTTTAAATGACCTGGGGTCCAGTGGGAGGGTCCCGGCGCGATCCCGGCACGATGTCCCACTCTCTGGCCACAACAAAAAAAAACCCTAACACCCACCCCGAACCTTTAAAACAAACCCCCACCCTCCAAACCCCCCAAAATGTTTTAAATGACCTGGGGTCCCGGCCCGATGATCCTGGCGCGATGTCCCACTCTCTGGCCACGACTGCTGTGAAGAGAAATGGCGCCGGTGGCCCTTTGCCCTTATCATGTGACAGGGCAAAGGTAGCGCCGGCGCCATTTTGATTCCTTGCTCCCGACGTCAGGAGATCGCTCCCGGACCCCCGCTGGACCCCCAGGGACTTTTGGCCAGCTTGGGGGGGCCTCCTGACCCCCACAAGACTTGCCAAAAGTCCAGCGGGGGTCCGGGAACGACCTCTTGCACTCGAGCCGTATTGCAAAATGGCGCCTGCCGTATTGCCGTATTGCAAAATGGCGCCGGCCATGTGGCCGGCGCCATTTTGCAATACGGCAATACGGGGTGGGTGTTAGGGTTTTTTTGGTGTGCCAGTTTTCCCGTCCCCTGTTTAACGATACAATACAAATGCCCCTGACGATAAATCGTGGGCATTTGTATTATATCGTATACTCTAACGATTTTGGACGATTTTAAAATTATCTGACAATAATTTTAATCGTTCAAAAACGATTCACATCACTAGTAAATGCAGCCTCCTAGTGAAGGTGATGGTGGTAAGGACAATATTAGAATTCAAGAAAGCACAGAGCAAGCACAGAGAATTTCTGAGGGAAATTAAGAGATTGCAAATAACTGAAAAATGAAATTGCAGACCAACTGTTAGTAATCTATAAGCTATCATTAATATTAGCTATGGTACCTTAAGATTGGAGGGTGGTCAATGTAATGCTGTTTTTTAAAAAGAGTTCCAAGGTTGATCTGGGAAACTAAAGACCAGTGAACCTGACATCAGTATCGGAAAAATGGTTGAAACTATTCTAAAGAACAAAATTGCTGAACATATAGACATAGTTTAAACAGATAAAGCCTACATGCCTAACCAATTTGCTACATTTCTTTGAAGGCATGAATAAACATATGGACAAAGGTCAGCTAGTTGACACAGCTAGTTGACACAGCAATGATCTGTATCAATCTGACAGCGTGTTTGACAGGAGCGCCTGTCAAACACGTTGTCAGATTGATACAGATCATTGTTAAAATTAACTCCCCCCCGAAGCAGCCGGGGTGGCGAAACATGGGACCGTGTTGGGGGTATCGTATTTAAAGTCTTTGTTTTGAACTCAGGAGTTGCCGCAATAAAATGTCATACATAAAACTTTAAACTATACCAGGAACTTACGTTGTTTCTTGCACTTGTGTGGATGTCAATATATTAGAGTGCAAGTATCACTCCAGTGCTTTGTTGGATTTACAGGAATGATGGCCACTACCCTTATTCAATAAACATACACACGGTTAATGCAACTACAACTTTACTCTATGCTTCAACAGCAAGAGGAAATGTGGGAAAAATGATCTGCATTCACAAATAAGCATGGGAGTAGCTTGCTTTTTACAGTGATTACTACCCCAAACCAAATTAGCCTGATGCTTCACTTTCAATGCATATCCAAGCAGCTCTCTGCTTCAATGGCAGGGGGAATGAAGAAAAGATGATTTATATTCAAACAACCAACAAGGACTAAATTGCATAGGCTGGAAAAACAAATAAGTGTGGGAGTAGCTGTGGGAGTAGCTTGCTTGTTACGGCAGTTACTACCCTGAACCAATCAAGCCTGATACTTCACTTTGAATAGATATACAGTGCAGCTCACTGCTTCAATTGCAGGGGGGGGAATGAAGAAAATGGAGTTATATTCAGACACCGACCAACAAGGACTAAATTGCACAGGATGGGCAAACAAATAAGCATGGGAGTAGCTTGCTTAATGCGGTGGTTACTACCCCTAACCAATTAGGCTTGATACTTAACATTGATACAGCTCCAGCACTGCTCTCTACATCAATTGGCGGGGGTGGAAGGAAATTAGAACCAAAAAGTTACCAAAAAAGGCCCTGACCTCAGCGGTCAGAGCAACAGATAAGTATGAGAAAAATAAGTATGAAAGCTCGCTGGGCAGACTGGATGGGCCATTTGGTCTTCTGCCGTCATTTCTATGTTTCTATGTTTAAAGGCACAGCAGTGCCACAAGGTCCATGTAGTGGGGTATACCCAAGAAGGAGTCCTCTGTAGAGAAGATTTGGTAATGGTCCGCAGAGCAGGGTACACCGGTGAGGTTTCCTCAGTAGCAATGATACGGCAATGGTCTGCAGAGTGGGGTACACCATTAAAGATATCTTGGCAGAGGTGATACGCAATGGTCTGTAGAGCAGGGTACACCAATGATGGTCTCTCAGTAGAGGTGGTTCGTCAATGGTCCGCAGAGCGGGGTACACTGAAGAGGTTCCTCAGTAGAAATGGTATGGCAAAGATCCACGGAGCGGAGTACTCACTCATAGGAGAGGAGAGGGTTCCAGAGGAAGCCCCGGGGAACGAGGCAGGCTGCGGTTCTAGGCGCAAGGCCCTCCGAGGAGTGGATAGCCAGAGATAAGGAGAGGGCCCCCAAGGAGCGGGTACCCACGATGTCTCACGCCAAGGAAGCAGGAGCTGGAATGGTAGTCCTGAATTGAGCGTAGCGGATTCAGCAATAAGGGAACTCGTTGCCAAGTCGTAGGTAGGCAGGGCCAGCTGGCTTAAGAGTCCAAGGTAATTGACGTCATCCGAGAGGATGCCCCTGAGGTTCCTGCCATGACATGCATAAGACTAGCTCGAGAGCGCGCGTGCACATGCACGCCTAAGGTGTCCGGAGGGTAATATGGCGGTTGGCAGCGTCCATGCCGTCCAGGGGGGCCCAGGAACAGAGGCAGGTAGACCGGCGATAGTTAGCAGAGGCCACGAGACCACCCATGGAAGATGGAGCTGAGAAGAAAGAGGTGAGCAACAGCAGTCACAGCCATCTGCGACCGATGAGCGTAACAGCTAGGAAGGGGTTGGGGTCAGAGAGGAGAGGAGAGGGGAAAGGATAGGAAAGGTAGGTAGGGGTATATGGAAGTTCCTTCCTAGTTTGCTCCTTAATTGGAGCGGACTGGGAGGGAACTGGGGAAGCCCTACTCCCATCGCCACATGTTGCCTTTTAAAATTCCCCCCCCCCCCGCCCTCAGAGGAGGCCAAGCTACCATACATGCGCGTGTATGTCTTAAAATCGACCCCTGAGTGAGCTGATCAAATTTGATGACGATTCAAAATTATTCAAAGTTTTTTAATCATAAGAGGACTATGAGAAATTGCAAGAGGACATTGCAAAACTGGGAGACTGGGCATGCAAATGGAAAATGAGATTTAATGTAGACAAGTGCAAAGTGATGCACTAAGGAAAGAGTAACCAAAATTATAGCTGTACAATGCAGGAATCCACATTTAGAGTTACCAACCAGGAAAAGGTTCTAGATATCACTGTTAACCCCTTTCAGGATGAGAAAACACAATACAAAAGGCTCACTGATGAATATATTCGGGGTGGACCGGAAAGGGGTTAATAATATGGGGATTTACCAGAAAATACTAGACTGCAAGAGATTGTTAGACAAGTCCAATCATGGCTGACCTGCCAACATTTGTTTTTGAACATGAAGAAAACAAAGATTCTGTGGGTAGGAAAGGCTTCTGAACCTAAGACCAGGCAGGAGGTTTGGTTATCCAAATCATATTGGTGCCAATTCAGTCTCAGATGAAGACCTTGGGAGTCTTTTTAAACTCCCAACTATCTATGAAACAACACATTTGCCATGTTACCAAAACTATATTTTATAAACTTAATTTAGTGCGATCTTTAAAAGCCTTGCTGCCCTCAGTATTTTTTAGGATGGTTGTTCAGGCCCTGGATTATTGTGGTACTTTGTATATTGGGCTTCCAGACAGGCTGATGCACGCCATGCAGCTGGTACAGAATGCGGCCACCCGAGTTATAGTTGGGGTTTTGAGAAGAGAACATATAACTCTGGTTTCAATATATAACTCCCGATCAAATAGAGTAGTAGATTTAGGTTGGTGACCGTTGTTTTTAAACTTCTCAAGAATCTTTCTCCTTGTGTATTGCGAGATTACATTGAGTCTTATATTCCAAGCCATGCCCTGAGGTCAGAGGGTGCCAAATTATTAGTCATTCTTCCAGTTAAAAAGTTCAGATAGGTTCAAACAAGAGGGCGAGTTTCCTCATCAGTAGCACCAAATGACTGGAATAAGTTGCCCATTGATCTTAGACAGTAGCAAGATTTTAAAGTGTTTAGAAAGGCATTAAAGATAGTATTTTTGAAGAGGCATTTGGATGAAGCAACATTGCTCACTTTTATTATTTTAAATGCTTTTTTAGTGTATTGTTTTATGTTAACTGTTGTGTGTATAACATTGTATTATGCTGATTTTATGATTGTTTTATTGTAATCCATGCTGAACAGATTTTAGGAAGTAGCAGAATATAAGAAGTTTAAATACAAAAATAAAAAAATATATGTTGAAATCCTCTGTTTTGTGTGTGACGATGGCAAGAAAGCAAATAGAATGGTAGGAATTATTAGGAAAGGAATGGACATAAAAAAAACATGCCTCTCTGTATTGCTCCGTGGTATGACTACAACTTGACTATTATGTGCAGTTCTGGTCACTACATCTCCAAAATCATATAGTAGAATTAGAAAAGGTAAAGAGAAGAGTGGCCAAAATGATAAAGGGGATGGAATGATTCCCCTATGAGGAAAAGCTACACAGGTTTGGGCTCTTCAGCTTGGAGAAGATATCACTGAGGGAAGATATGTCAGAGATCTATATAATAATGAAAGGAGTAGAACAGGTAAATGCACATCGCTTGTTTACTCTTACAAAAAGTACAAAAAATAGAGAATATTCAATGATGTTACTAGGTGATACATTTAAGCAAATAGAAGAAAATATTGTTTTATTCAAAGTAAAATTTAACTCTGGAATTCGATAATGGAGGATGTGGTGAAAGCTGTTAGTGTTGCTGAGTTTAAAATGGTTTGCACAAGTTCTTGGAAGAAAAGTCCATAAACCTTTATTAAGGTGGATTTGGGGAAATCCAATGCTTACCTCTGGGATAAGCAGCATGGAATCTATTGACCTTTTGGGATCTGGATTGGCCACTGTTGAAAACAGGATATTGGCCTGGCTTGATGGACTTTTGGTCCAACCCAGTATAGCAAATCTTATGTTCTTATGTTCCTAAAGTTGAGCAGGAAATGTGGATAGGCAGACTAGATGGATCATATGGTCTTTATCTGCTGTCATAGTCTCTGTTTCTCTGTTTTTGTATTTTTACAAAATTAGCTTACTAGTTACCAAAATATTTTTTCTCCAAATCTCCTTTCCTACAACAGACTCCCACATTCCCCTGCACACCTGTTTACTGTTGATATTTAAATGTTTTTAATTTAATTTCTTGAAAACCCAGTTAGTATTTCACTGTCCCTTTTTAAATGGGACAGAATGAAAGAATTACTTTTTTAATATTTTTATTTGCATTTTTAATGTAATTGAATTAAGAATGTTTATAAAAGACATAATAATATCACTGTAGTGTCTGTCTCTACTCTAGAGTCTTTCTGATTAGCGGTTTGTATTTAGAATTCTCTCTGAGACAGCATTTTACTGTGTATTTTTCTTGTTTCTTTTTGTGTTCCTTAGCTACTCCTCATTCTTTTTAGGGTGTTGATAAAAGCTATTATGTAAATGTATATTTTTCATGATTGCTTACACTTAGTTTTTTATTTTATTTCATAATACTCTTTGTTTGCTTAGTATTGTATTGTTGAAAATGTATAAATAAAGAGTTAAAAAATAAGATGTAATAATGGCCATTAGTATTTAAGCCTTGACCATTAGCACTACTGTTTCAAACCTGTACTAATTTAACCCTTTTATGTTTTATGTTCATGAATGAACGATAAGAGAACCCCCACGATCAATATCGTGGGGTTTTCCTATCATTTTGGGGAAGCCCCTGATTTCTGACGATTTTGAAAATATCGTCCGATATATTCAATCGTCCGAATCCCGATTCACATCCCTAGAAAGCAGTCAGGGGTAGCTCGCGTTCACATGGAAGGGCAGACAGTACACCTTTAATAGGTTACCGCAGGAATATTCACACAGTCCCACTTTGTATCATGGCCTTATTGCACAGGACCTTGAAAAAATCAAAATTTCATCATGAATTAAAATTGTGCATTACATTGATGATCTATTGGCTCATGGTTATCAAGAGCAGGAGGTAGGAGAATGCTTGGCACAGGTGATAGAATTTTTGAAGACCAGGGGATGCGTCATTAACCTTGCCAGGATTCAGGGCCCCAGTCAGGTAATGTAATTTTTGGGCATTATCTGGAGAAAGGGTGAAAGGGAAATCCCTGAAACAGCTCAACAAAAGAAAGGTAATTGCAGAGTACCCATCACTAAGCAGGAAGTACAGAAATCTGTGGGTTTATTGGGTTACTGGCATACCCACATTCCTCATCTTAGCCAAATTCTGTGACCCTTCTACCACATTATCAGGAAAAAAAGCACACTTTATCTGGGGTCCCATTGAGCAGAAAGCCTTTGATCAAGCCAAACATGCAATAAAAACAGTGAGTCTGGTGAGAGATGGGTCCTTGGATTTTCAGGTATCAGCTACCACTGAATATGCCAATTGGAGCCTATGGCAGTTGCAGGATGGGAAACGAAGAACTTTGGGGTTTTGGTCTCAGAACTTGCCCGCAGCTGCGGAGCAATACACTCCCTTTGAGAGACAGTTGCTGGAATGTTACTGGGCACTGATAGATACAGAGCAAATGACCACTGGACACCCTATAATAATGTGCCCTGAGATCCCCATCATGCAATGGGTAAAAAGCACACTGAAATCCCACAAAGTGGGTCATGCTCAGCAAAGCAGTATCATTAAATGTTGCTCACCCCGTCCACGCCCGGCCCATGCACGGGCCTGCTCATCTCGCTATCTCCTCTGCAGGACACGGGTTGGCCTCCCCAGCAGCTGTCGCGAGCTCCTCCAGGCCTCGGCATTCCGCTGCAACGGTTGCTGGGCCTTCCACTGCGCACTAGGCCTCATGCCAGAGTTCGGCGTCACCAGTGGCATTGGCCACACCCCTCCGCATGCACGCAGAGCATGTACTAGTTTGCCTCCGCGTTCACAGTCTTGTTCCAGTCTTGTTCCAGCGTCCTACTGTTCCAGCATCCTATTATTCCAGCCTTGTCCAGCGTCCTCCTGTTCCAGCGTCCTTCTGTTCCAGTGTCTGTTTGTCCTGTCTCCCCAGGTAGTACCCTTGGACTGTCTCTCTGGTACTGACCTCAGTCTGCTCCTTGACCATTCCGTTCACTGCCTGAATCTTGACCTCTGCCTGCCTTGTGACCTCATTTGATCTCTGGAACCTGACCCTTGCTTCGTTGACTACTCCTCGGACTGATCCTCGGAACCTGACCACGGAACCTGACCACGGAACCTGACCTCGGAACCTGACCACGTCTCCTGATTCTGGCTCTGTCCCTTGCCTTGTCATCGCCTACGCTGTACTTGCCTTCCTTGGCTCTCCAGACCTACAGCCTAGTGACCGACCGCGCTCCCTTGCTTCTCGAGCGCTCGCCTCTCTACTACCTCTCTGGGAGACTCTGAGAGGCCCACCTAAGTCCAAGCGGCCCAGGTCCCTACGGGCTCCACCCGGGGGGACCGCGGGCTTCCAGTGGTGAAGCTCATCCTAGCCTCTGTCTCCTCCTGTACTCTGCCCCCTGGGGGCAGGTGCTTCCAGGTCCCTACCAGGGAGTCGTTCTACACTGCTCCAGGACAAGGGTCCACCTCCAAGCGCAACATTAAATGGAAGTGGTACACACAGGAGCATGCAAAGCCAGGGCAGCAAGGAGTGGCTGTGCTCCATGAATTGGTAGCCGAGCTCCCCTCAGCCGGGGATCTGCAAAACCAGCCTCCCAGTGCTCATCCCAACATGCATACTTTGCTCGTATTCTGGGGTTTGCCATATGAAAAAATACAGACCGAAGATAGGCTGGATGTGTGGTTCATGGATGGTTTTGCTCGGTACCTGGGGGTAAAATGGTTTTGGAAATCTGTAGCATTTTGCCCTCATTGTCAGCAACTGTTAACACTACAGGGAATGGGACAGAGTAGTCAGTATGCCGAATTGTATGCAGTGGTCCTGGCATGGAAAAGCTGTGAACTGGGTCATTCAAGCTGTCATCTATTCACAGCCTTTTGGGCAGTAGCAAATGGTATGGCTGTATGGATGCCTTGTTGGAGGCAACATGGCTGGCGGATTAATAGTAAGCTTGTGTGGGGGACATGAATTATGGGAAGAACTTTGAACCTTAGTGCAGAAAATCCCTACTACAGTTTACCATGTAGATGCTCACACAACAATAGATAATGCAAAATCCTGGTACCACAAAGCTGAGGATGCAGCCGCACAACTTTTCTCAGCAGAGGTTGCAGATGTTCCTGAGGAGTTAGCAAAGTGGATTCATGTGCAGGCAGGGCATCTGGCAGCAGAGGCCACCTACCAGTGGGCATTGCAGAGGGGAGTACCATTAACCAAAGATCAGTGTAAAACAGTCACTGCTCAATGTGAAATCTGTCAGCAAATTAAAAACAGGCAGCTCAGGCCTCCAGTGAAAGGGGTAGGAAAGATTAAGTGAGGGGACCAAGCTGCACAAATTTGGCAAATTGATTACATTGGTCCTTTACCCCTGTCACAGGGGAGTCAATATGCTGTGACCTTAGTGGATACATATTCAGGGTACTTGTATGCCTTTCCCTGTAAACGAGCAACTCAGCTAAACACTATCAAAGCATTAGACGTTATCATCTCTCATTATGGGATGCCTAAAGACATGCAGTCAGATAATGGCTTCCATTTTACAGGGCATGGTCCAAGAAAGGGCTAAAGAAAATCACATTTGCAGGGTTACACACATTCCATATTACCCGCTATCAGCTGGGCTGATGGAACGTATGAATGGGCTACTAAAACAGCAACTGAAAAAACACAATGCAGGTTCCCTCAAAAATTGGACTTACCATCTCACAATGGCATTGCAGTAATTAAACAACAGTCCTGTACAACCCCTTTGCAGAAGATGATTGCTCATCCTGTCACATTATACAATGAGGGGCAGATTTTCAAAGGGTTACGCGTGTAACATACGCGCGTAACCCCTGAAAAGCTGCCCCAACCTGCCCTTGCACGCGCCGAGCCTATCTTGCATAGGCTCGGCGGCATGCGCAAGCCCCGGGACGTGCGAATGTCCCGGGGCTTAGAAAAAGGGGCGGGAAGGGGCGGGTCTGGTGGCGGGACCGAGGCCTCCTTTGTTGTGGCTGTGCCGGGGAATGGCGTGCCAGCAGCTGGCCGGCGCACGCAAGTTACGCCTGCCCAGAGGCAGGCGTAACTTCTGCAACAAAGGTCAGGATGGGGGTTTAGGTAGGGCTGGGGGGCGGGTTAGGGAGGGGAAGGGAGGGGAGGGGAAGGTGGGGAGTGGCGGAAGGAAAGTTCCCTCAGAGGGGCTCCGATTTCGGAGCGGCCTCAGAGGGAACTGGGAAAGCCATCGGGGCTCCCTTAGGGCTCGGCGCACGCAAGGTGCACAAGTATGCACCCCCTTGCGCGCACCGCACGCATGTTATAAAATCGGGCGTAGATTTGTTTGCGCCGGGTTGCGCGAACAAATCTACGCCCGTGCGTATCTTTTAAGATCTGGCCCTGAGGTTTTAGGGATCTGGGAAACACTCCCACATGCTATCCTACCTTACATATCCAGTCCTGGTGCTGTGGGGGGTGGCTCTTTGCAATCTGGAGCTCATTTACATAGATCCCCAATGTCAAAAGTAAATCTGTGCTGAGTTAGGAGTATAGCAGCCCAAAGGGACCTATGGGCGTATAGCACCCTGTACGGAACTGAGTTTAAAAAGGATAGGGATCATGGCAGGAGTTATTGATGATGATTATCAGGAGGAGATTAAAATACTGTTGCGCCATTATTCTCCTGAGACCTTTAAGGTTAAGGAGAAAACACTGATAGCTCAGCTGATTTGTGAGCAAGCTATTGTAGCACCCATTTCTGAAATAATTCCTCCTCCAGCCAGGCATGAGAATTTGGGTTTTGATAACTACTACTGGTCAGAAGGAGAAAGCAGAAGTTATTGTCCAAGGCCCAGAGGAAACACCTGGGTAGTGATGAATGAGGGTAGGACAAACACACTGGTTGTAAATTCAGAAAGATGTAGCAAGAGAGAATAATGCTGTTTTTTCCTATCTTCTAAATCACCATGAAGAAGGACGTGGGAACCTGCTTGCTGGCTGCCATAGCCTTTTTGTACATCACAATCCTCCTTTATGGCCCTTTACCTTCAACTGCTCCACTGCTCCCCAACACCTATGTCAACCTTATTTTGACCTGGGCAGCTTCCTTAAATTTGACTAACTGCTGGATCTGCATGCATTATGGACAATGTATGCTGGCTCATTATATGGACCTGACTCTCATGAGCCCACATGACTACCTGGACTTCCGCTTGAGCAATCAACAGCCAAGAGATGAGGATCCATCTTGCCTTTTGGTTCCCATCCAAGTTCCTACCACAAAAGCAGAACTCTGTTTTTGTCATCCTTGGACTTCCAATGAATATTTCCCTCCCTGCAATAATGTACTCATATTTTTTCCAAATGGCTCTGTTTGTCCACCTAGAATTGTTCTCTTGTTAAATGAACACATCTCTGCCATTACAACACCAGTCATATCATTCACTGTCCTACTAGTCATAGAGGTTCCCTCACTAACGTCCCACTAACAAAACTGAGTTGACAGCACTTTCATTCACTCTATGGGGTGCAATATCTTTGTTAGGTCTCTCAAAACCTCATTATTGTAGTGTTTCACCTGGTATATACTGTGGGGTAGATTTTAGGACATGCGCGCGTGCGTCCATGTGTGCGCGCTACCCAGCACGCACACATGGACACGCGATTTTATAACATGCTTGCGCAGGTGCGCACATGTTATAAAATCGGGGATCGGTGCGTGCAAGGGGGTGCAGAATTGTGCACCTTGCGCGCGCCGAGCCGCGCTGCCTTTCTCATTCCCTGGCCTAGGAGGGAACTTCCCTACCCATCACCCCACCTTCCCTTCCCCTACCTCCCCCACCCTTTCCCTCCTACCTTCTTCTTTTTTCTTTTATTTCCAAACTTACTTCAGCCCTGGGGCTGAAGAAAGTTGTGTGCGCCGGCCAACTGTGCCGGGAGCATCTGGCCCTGCCTCCGCCCCGCCCCTGGACCGCCCTTTTTAGCAAGCCCTGGGACTTACACGTGTCCCGGGGCTTTACTCGCATCGCTGGGCCTTTTGAAAATAGGCCCAGCGCGCGTAACCTTTTGAAAATCTGGCCCTTTATTTTTTAATCTAGTGCTTCTAAGTGCTAGAATATCACTCGGGGTTCAGAAATTTGCCTTTGGCACCATACGCATATGCATTATTATACTCATCCCAACCATACCCACATACATCCTGGCATCCACCCGTATATTCCTTCCCGTCGTGCATTACGAGATGTATTTCCTCATACTTACCTCATAGCCAAACGTCTAGATGAATTTAATTGTTTTATTTGCATTCTTCTCCCTCAGTAGGAGGTGGCTGAAGTGGAAAATGTCATTCGTAACCTTTCTGTCATTTAAATTTTAGCAAATGAAACAGCTGCATTAGGCAATGCCTTACAAACCAAAATGCATTCACTTCTTGGTGTAGTTATGGAAAGTCTTCATGCTTTAGATATGTTACTTGCTGAAAAAGGAGGGGTTTGCCAGTATATCAATTCCTCCTGTTGTGCATATATTGATAAGGATAATGTGATCCAACAAGTTACCTCCACCCTCCAGGACATCTCTCAGCAGGCCAACATTCTTCTAGCTGCAGATGGGGGTTGGGATTTCTTTGGGTTAGGTTCCTTATTTGCAGGGTGGGGCAAAACTATTCTTCTTGTTGGAGTGTATAATTTACTTTTCATATGCTTTGTTTTTTGTGCCTTTTGCATATTTCACCTTTGTGCTAAACACATTACTCAAGTTGCCATATCTACACTTGACACTCAGGTGTCTCTTGATTAAGAATTTTTTTATTGATTTAGTTTTTTGGGGAGAGGTGTAATCTTTCTCTGTGCCCTGGGGGTAGAATATGTTGGGGGGTATGTCTAATTGCTGGCCACAATTAGCCAACCTCAGTTAGTGAAAGAATTCTCAGGTTAAAGAAAGGCCAAAGAGAAGGAAGATGTCTATAACACCTTGTTGCAAATGTTGTTATTTTAGAGTCCTCTCTAGATGTCTCTGGGAAATAAATGTTATTATTTTTCGAAAGGCTATGCATATACTAAAAATGCTCATGTGCTGAACCCATGAGAACTGTTAGCCCAAGGGCAGACCAAAAACCTGGGAGTAACAGGGGGCCGGCAGTGAATTCCAGACAGTAACAAGCAGAGATGCTGGATTGTGATTAAAAAAAAGTAGGAGGGAGGGGGGATTCTGCTTCTGCTTCAAGCAAGTTAGGATTAAAGTAAGCAGAGCTGCGAGAACAGGAGTGTCGCCTGTTACTTATTTCAGACTTCCAGAGCTGAACGTATTATCTTGGGCCCATTTCGTCTTTCATTAAGAATGTAAGATTTGCTAACTTTATATGTATCTTTTAATACCTTTCTAGCTATTAATATTATTATTTGCTTGCAATCACCTCTCCACTGCTTGCTGTTTACCATTTGTGTTATTATCCTCTTGCTTAGTAAGTGCTGAAATAAACTTTCCATCTAATACCTGGATCCTGGTGTACTGACTCAGTGTATGTGTGCATGTTTGTTTGTGTATCGGAGAAGTACCGAGGTATAGAAGCCCCTCAGTATCTCCCTCTTTCCTGAGAATTAGCCCCAAAGTAGGCCTGTGGGAATATGGCAAGCCCCTCTGTACATTCTGTGTGTGCGTGTGTGTGTGTGTGAATGTGTGTGTGTGTGTGTGTGTTTGGCCAGAACCCATAAGGATAAAACTATTTTTCCTCATATATATAAGTAAAAAAATGGAGGTGTCAAATTCAATACATAGAAATGACCACTTTATATTTGAGAAAATCAAAGATGAAAAAGTAGATATATTCTGATTACAAGGGAGCAATATGGGAAAAAAAAAACCTCCTTGGCAAAATATATCCTCTAATTAGCAAAATAAAGCAAAAGCATTAAGAAATTAATAAGCACATTAATTATAAAATTATTTTTGAAAGCAAATTTATCTTTATAACAAACCCTAAGTAAATCACCCATGGACTATATTCTATCAGTATTGTACTACAAGGGATTAAGAACATAAGAAATTGCCATGCTGGGTCAGACCAAGGGTCCATCAAGCCCAACATCCTGTTTCAACAGAGGCCAAACCAATATTAGTTGCTTAATTTACTCTCAAGGACACCTGGAGAACAATGAACCTGCTAGAGAAAGGTTTTATTTTTTATTCTAAATCATGTAAATCTTTTTCTATACATTTTATTATCTCAAGACATCCTAGAGATAATGGAGAAAGCTAAAATAGGAGTTGTAGTGCTCTTGGATCACTCTCTAGTAAGTATTACTCTGTTAGAAGTATCAAATTTTCAGGGATCCAACTGGTAATTGAAGTCTGCTCTTGTTCCAGATAAAAAAAATGTCAAGGGTATTAGAAAACATATGGGGAAAACTTTGATAAAATTATGAAGTATACAAGGATAACCCAATATTTTATTTTGGAAACATTAAAAACTGTCATAATAAGCAATATAATAGCATTTTCAGCTCAGAAAAATAAATTGAACAATTTCAGAAATATAAAACAAGTTATTGATAGCAAAGAAAAAGTTTATAAACTTCTCAAATGTGCTTGTGACAGCAAAAACTGCACTAAACCTAGGACGCCACAACCAAATCATGACCACTAGAAATATTTATAATTATAACCTATTCAGATACATCAATAAATCCAGTAATCTATTATCTAATGTAGTTAAAAGTCAGTAAATCTGATAATAAAACAATAAGAGACTCTCAAGGCAATAATTACTAAGGGATGAATTTTCAAAGGCTTACATGAGGGTTATCATGTATAAGGAAGAATATCTGTTAAAAATGAGAAAGACAAAGAAAGAAATCAGGAAAGCAAAACGTCAAGCAGAAGAAAGGATTGCCAAAGAGGTAAAGAGAGGAAACAAAATGTTTTTCAGAAATATCAGAGAAAGAAGGGAGGTCTGAAGTGGTATAGTGAAATTGAATGACAAGGAGCACTGTATGGAGAGAGATGAAGAAATGGTGGAAATATTAAACAAATACTTCAGTTTGATGTTCACTAAAGATGACCCTGGAGAAGGACCGTTGCTGGTTGAGAAGACAATAGAAGAAGATGGGGTAGAAGAAACTCCATTTATGGAAGAGAATGTATGGGAAGAGCTAAGAAAAACTGAAATAGAGTGGACATGGGGCCAGATGAGGTTCATTCCAGGATACTGAGGGAGCTCAGAGATGTGCTGGTGGGCCCGCTGATGACCTGTTCAATAGATCCCTGGAAACAGGAGTGGAGCCAAGTGATTGGAGAAGAGCAGTGGTAGTCCTGCTTCACAAGAATGGGAGCAGAAAGATGGCTGGAAACTACAGGCTGGTTAGCCTCACCTTGGTGGTAGGAAAATTAATAGACACTCAGGAGGATTGCTGGATCAGAGGCAGCATGGATTCACTAGAGGAAGGTCCTGACAGACAAATCAGATTTGTTTTTTTGATTGGGTAACTAAAGAATTGGCTTGAGGAAGAATGCTCAATGTGATCTACTTGGATTTCAGCAAAGCGTTTGATGCAGTTCTGCATAGGAGGTTTGTGGTTAAAATAAGAAGCTTGGGAGTGAGCCCCAAGGTGGTGGCCTGGATTACAAACTGGTTGATGGATAGAAGACAGTGTGTAATGTTAACTGGAACCTACTCTGAAGAGAGAACGGTGTTAAGCGGGCTACACAAGGATTGGTGCTGGGACCGGTTCTGTTCAATATCTTTGTGAGCAACATTACGGAATGGATAGAAGGTAAAGTTTGACTATTTGTGGATGATACTAAGAGCTGCAATAGAGTGGACATGCTGGAAGGAGTAGAAAGAATGAGACATGATTTAAGGAACCTTGAATGGTGGTCAAAGATATGGCAGCTGGGATTCAATGCCAAGAAGTGCAGAGTCGTGCATCTGGGATGTGGTGATCTAAAAGAGCTGTATTTGATAGTAGGTGAAGGGCTGTTGTGCATGGAGCATGAGAGGGACCTCGGGTCAACAGTGTCTAGCAATCTGAAGATGGCTTAGCAATGTGACAAGGTGATAGCTAAAGCCACAATGTTCTTAATTCTCTAAGTACCTGTACAACTTTGCACCTGCTTTTTGGTGGATACATTTTCCAAGTACAAGTATACATCTACTTTTGAAAATTCAGAAGTACATGAGCACTTGCAAGTCCCTCTCCAGCTCTGTGTGCAGAAGCCTCCTTTCACTATAGGTAAAAGTATGTATGCAGTGGTCCTACAAGTGTAATTTTACTCTCATAGGGTGGGAATTTTTTAAAGACCTTATTTCTTTGGTGAATAGACCTTTATCTGCAGAAATGGGTTTTGAAAATTATCCTGTTCAAAACTAGCAGTAAAATCATGTCTTTGTGGAATATTAGGAATTTAATGACAAGATGTTCCCTAATTTTAAGAACATATTCCAATGCCAAAATTAAACCCAAAGAATTAGCAAAAGTAAATGCTCCTATTTCAGCCCAAGAAATAGTTGGACTAAGTGCCAGACCCAGATGGTTTTGGAGCTGAATATTACAAAATCTTGAGGCTTCAAGTCACACTAGTGTTGGCTTGGGGGGGAATTTTCAACCACTACTACTATTTATTGTTTATTAAACAACACTTACTAGATAGCACTGTACAGATTTACATGAGAGACAGTTCCTGCTCATTGGAGCTTACAATCTATTCTAGACAAACATACATGACAAACAAGAGTGTTATGATATTGAGGTGTTTGGTGGATTCTTGGGGCAACAGTGATGGTATCTCCTACGGGGAGGGGCCCTGTAGGGAACTAAAGCACTGGGCTAGACTCAGATGCACAAACACAGAGAATATATCTTTTATTATACAGCTAGTGTAGTCCACCAGAGGTGGCAGTAGAGAGTAGATTAGGTAGCAACAGTCTGTGATCCTTGGCATAGGAGACCCATCCCACAATGGTGGTGTAAGGCCCCGATGCAGATGTCCAGTAAGGCACTGTAGGAGAGACAGACTGGCAGATGCTATAACACACTCCCTGGTAGCTGAGTAGATAGAGTTCCCAATGAGCAGTAGAGAGAGGATAGGTATTAGCAGTCTCTAATCCTCGGCAGAGGAGACCCGTTCCACAATGGTGGTGTAGGGCTCGATGCAGATGAGCAGTGAGGAGCTGTAGATGGACAGACTGGGAGAAGTTGTACTCACTCTCTGTAGCTGATAGGTTGTGTTCCAGCCGGTTGAAGAATTGGTAGCAGGCACCAGGACAGACACACAGGCCCTCGAGGAGCGAATACCTGTATAGAGGATAGGCACCTGGAAATAAGCAAAGGGTCCCCGAGGAGCGGGTACCCAGGTTAGTAGACCCCGAAGGGTGAAGGTGGCCTCCAGCAGAGTAGAAGCAGCAGAGCAGCTTCAGACCAGAGCGAATCCAATCTGTTGCTAACTCGGTGAGAGCAAATGGGCAACCTTTTGAAAGCGGAAGCAGTGATGTCACTCGAGGGGGACACCCCCGAGGTTCACACCAACACCGCTACAAGATGTGAGGCATGCACGCATGCGCACCCTAGGAGGCCTCAGGTCAACATGGTGGGACGCCGCACCAGAGCCACTCCGGGGAAGCTGGAGGGTGCAGCAAGGAGACGCTATGGACGCCATTCTCCCGAGGCTGGTGGAGAAAGCTGAAATAGAGGTGAGGCATGTCAGACGAAGCCGTCTGAGACCAGTGGACGCAACAAAGAGTCAATGAGAAGTATATTTATTATAGAGAAGTGCTTAGGCATTAGAAGCAGCCTCTGAGCTTGTAGACTGGATTTGAATGTGGCCAGAGAGGGAGCAATATGCACTACTCAAGAAGTCTATTCCAGCATATAGCAAATAGGAAACATGGAGTCGGGAACTGGTGGTGGAGGAGAAGGGCACGGATAAAGAGCGACTTGTTTGGTGAATGGAGTTCACGAGGAAGGGTGTAGTGGGAGAGAAAGTTAAAATAGATAACGAGGAACTGCAGAGTGAATGCATTTGTAGGTGAGCTAAGAGAAGCTTGAACCGTATGCAAAAGTGGTTGAGGAGCCAATGTAATAATAGGCCATCCTACCAGGTAAAAATCTAATTACCCAGTTAAATGCCTTTGAAAATTGTCCTCTTCTTGCCAAATACAGTCTATCTATGTCCATTCAATGATCATTAACTGAAAGCAGAGGTTGCTTGACACAAAGAAAACTTAGAAAGCTTCCAATTGTAAAATTCCTACAGAACAGCAGGTGTATCAGCAAGGAAAGTGTTAAGGGGACTGCCCTGCAATTCACTTCTGACTAACAATCACTCTGGCTCCCTTTTCTCACCAGACACAGCTGTAAACCTAATAAACTGCCATGAGTTACAGCATACACAATGCTTTGGATCAATTGTTTCTCTGAGAAAGGATGTTGTTCTATACTACAGCTTCAAGTTTTCAACTTTGTCATATTTGCTAAACTATAACCTCTTCGATTTACTTTGAGTTTTGTGACATTCCCCTTTACTGGAGTGAAAGCATGTATTAGTTAAACAATGTGGTTTGGATTTAGTGTTCCCATGCATCACCAAGAAAATGTTTGTCTCAGCAATAATGTCATTACTGTTACTAGTAACAGCTGCTCTGCCATCCCCTACCATTGTGCAAACCAGGGCCTTCCTTCTTACTACTGGCTTTGTTTTAGCTAGGAAAAAATGAAACATCTATTTACTAAAATTGCAATATATGATCTACCTCTGATTAGCATAATTGTCTGAATGTGTTCAGTACCTGCTTTTCCCTCACTACAAACGCAGCACACGAATCAGCTTAGCAATCAACAAAATGCCCTGTTGCCGAATACAAAGTTATACAATTTCTCACTGAGTGAGTAAAGGCCTGAAAGAGAGTGGGAGAAGAAACTGGGATGAAAAGAAAGAAAGAGTAAGGGAGATTAAAAAAAAAGGATGAAAAGAGAGAGATGCCAGTGATCTCCTGCATACAAATCACCATAAGGCTTTTTAATTGTATATTTCTGACTGTTAGGGTTTTTTTTCTTCCCATTACAAGGCAGAGAATCTTAAGGATCTTATCATCAAGATCACGGGTGCTCAAACCGGTCCTACGGGGCCCCCCCCAGCCAGTCGGGTTTTCAGTAAATCCCTAATTAATACGCATGAGACTTATTTGCATGCACTAATTCCTGGGCTGGGCCAGATCTCTGGATGGGGGGGGGGGGGGCCCGTAGGACTGGTTTGAGCACCCCTGATCTAGTCTAGAGGTACATGAATTTGATAATTACCACAAGAGTGGATCAAAATCCTTGTGATACACATAATTATAGCTGGATGCAATTTACAAAACAAACCAAGCCCCCTTCGATTGAGGAGTTTTAAAAGATGATCTAAAAGTCAGAAATTTGATCTGTGAATCAGAAACACAGATCACAGTGTTTCTAGTTCCAGTTTGCATTGACCTGCCACAGAAATAACTTTGGCCAATGCCTGCACTGTGGAAGATTTTGAAACAGATGTGGTGCATTGTGGTAGAAGAGGGGTTGAGAGGTCAGACGAAAGAATTGGGAGGTGGGAGCTGGTATTGGTTTGAATATGGGAATCTGTATGCTCATATACACAGAATTGTAGAAAGTAGAGGATGAATCTCACCTGGGCAGAGCAGACAGGTAAATTTGTCATTATCTGTTGTCATTGACTATGTAAATTTTTTACTATGTTACTATGACATTGACATGTGTGGCACTGTGTGCAGTCAGAATGGCCAGAGAACAGATGCAGGCTATGCTCTGGCTGGATATTCATGAACATTTATTAATTCACAACAGAAAAACAACTCTGCAGCTCTTCACAGCTGCAAACAAACAGTTTAACAACTTACAGTCTCTCAATCTGGACCTTTCCTAAGGTTCCTCCTCTTTCCTCAGGGACTCCTGTTCCCTACTGGGCCTGACCAGGATCCCCTATTGTCTGGGGCTTAAGGTGGACTGGGCCAGATCTCTGGATCTGGTCCCTTAAGGTATTATGGGGTTTTCTTATGTATTTCCCTTCACATATGCCATGGGATAACTTTACATGTTGATTTGCTATCATCATCCTGATCATCTTAATTGCCAGAAATCTATGGCACTAAGATAAACCTAGAGATTCTTGAGAAGCAAGTTGCCCATTTCTTATTGCTGACTTTGGAAAGTAGTATAGTCCAAATAAAATTCTACAGAAACAAAAAAAAATGGAGGTGTGTTAATTCCTTTTGGCCTTTTCCCAGGCTCTGTCAGTTTGATCTAAGGAGTAAGTATTTTATGTAAACTAAACTCAGAATGGGAGCATATAGGAGATGGTGACAAATACCTATAAAATTTGGGGGCATACCTAGCCATATGGAAACCCCCAAAATTAACTTTGTTTTGGGTGGGAGAGACCTTGCTATTATCATGTTAGAGAAACTGTTTAATAGAGTTTTGTAGAGGTACATCTAAATGATATCTGGAAGACATTTTTAGAGGTGTGAACATTGTATTTTATGCGATAATGTGATTATGGACAAATGATGTGTGTGTTTCCTTAAACATTTGGTGTTTTTGACTATTGTGTGGCAGGAGATATAAAGGTCATACATTTTTGGTGGGTTTTGCCCTTTCTGCCCCTGTCCTTTCCAAAAAGAGGGTGGGTGATAGGGATCTCCGGAGATGTGACCAACTGGAAGAGCTAGCCTGTGGAGCTGTTGCTGATGCCCTTTTAAAGAGCCTTGGGGTGTTCTTCCAATACTAGCTTTCTTCTTTGCTTCTCTGATGATGTCTTGAAGAACTCCTGCCAATGCTCATACCACTTTGCTCCTTTATGGAGCCTTGGTCATGCCATTTTTGCTGTCACTTTGCCACAGTCTAGGTACCTTGGAGTTCTTTCCCACTACTAATTATTTTTTCCCACAAGGTTTGTGAAAATTGATGGGAAAACCTCCATTCTGGAGCTCAAAATAGGCTGCACTCCTTCCCCCATTTACTTTAATGGTAAACAAAAAATCATATAAAACAAGTAAATATTTTTTTGTTTTGAAACTAGTGAAATGAATTTAGGTCCCTACAAAAGAAATGAATAAAAGAAAATTCATTTTTTTCTGCATATCTCTAGTAAGGTGCCATTTTTTCCTCTCAGTCAAGAGATTGTGCTGTAACTTGAACACTACATGATAATGTAAAAATACCGCAGAATCTTTTTGCATCCCATTAGCTTTGAACATAGCATAATATCAGCCTATTTGTTTCTCACGATAATTTGGGTAAGTTTCCTGAAATAACCAACTGAAATTAGCATATTTAGCACATCTGCCTTAAATATCAAAGAATTACATTTCTAAATGCAAATTACATTTCTGCTTTATAGAATGCATACTACATTGAGAATGTCATTTAGTCAAAGCATAGATGTAGGGGGCTCCATGGTTATTTGCTGAGAAAATTGCAATAGAGATGATTGCTAAATTGAAAATACATACACTGTAATCTCTCTCTGAAAAAAAAAAATTAGGTAAATGTGGCCTGCACTAAGCTGTCGCCAAACACTACCTTGCATATACCTTAAAGAGCTAAAGAAATTGAAAATACATGTCAACCAAAATAATGTTACCAGTTCCCAGAATGTGATTTTCCAGTGCTCTAAGGATAATGGAATGACTGGAGCACAAACTTTATCATATTATTCCCTGAGGAGAATGTATTCCTTGTACAGGTGTTTACAAAATATAAATGAAATGTGCACTTAAAACAATATCTCCAAAACCAGAGCAATGGTCCAGCATCTCAAATTTTATTCTTCAAACTAGTTGGTGTACTGGTAGGTAGAGAGATTTATAAGCTGATCAGTCTTAGAAGGGCATTGGAGAAGCTATGAAGATGGCTCTCTCCTGTCTTCTCAATCACAGGAGGCCAATAATGCTCCAAACTTTCCAAAGAGGAATATGGAAGATGGGAAAGGAAGCAAGTGAAGGGAAAATCTTCTTTCTAGTTGACTTTGCATTTCAAAGCTTTTTAAAACATTTTCTAGCACAATCTTGTAACCCTTGGTTGGAGGTACATAAAATGTTGGAGGGAGTTTCCTTTTTGATTAAGGGTCACCCTTTCCAAATTTATTTGGTAGGTTCTCAGTTTTGGTCATGCAGTTGATGAAGTGGACCGGTATAATGATAGCCTGTGAATCCATCAACCACTTTCTGCATTCTGACTAGACAGAGAGGATTTCCTTCAATATCCCTCCATGAACTCTGATCTTATGCTTCACCCTAGTGGCAAAGTGGCACCAAAGGTGGCATGACCAGCCTAAGGCTCCATAAAGGGGAAAAGTGGTATGAGCATTGAAAGGAGTTCTTCATGACATCATCAGAGAAGCAAAGAAGAAAGCTAGTATTGGAAGAATACCCCAAGGTTCTTTAAAAGGGCATCAGCAAAAGTGTCATGAACTCTTGATGGCAGCACAAGAGGCAAAATGGCATCAAATGTGTCATCAGCACCCTAAAACACCATGAAGGGGGAACGAAGCAGAAAAAGTGGCAGAAGAAAACCAAGGCACTGATAAAGGGGCCAAGCAACACAAAGTGTAGCATCAAGACCACTAAAGCAGCATGAGAGGTACAAAGCAGCACCCCAAAGTAGCAGGAACACCTTAAGGTGTAATGTCTAGGACATAGTAGCAAAAGACAGTGGCAGAAAGAACCCCAAGGTATACAGTCTTAGCATGGCAGCAAGGATGAGTCCCCCAAGGTGTAGCGTGAAGGGTATAGTAGCAAGGCAGAGTGGCATGGAAAATGTCAGTCATTCTGTTGAAGCACTTGCCAATTGTCAGATTCAGTACAAGAGAAAGAACTGTGATAAGTATAATTTTCTTGACATAAGCTTTTATTACATTCCGTACTTAAACTTGATCTATCTGCTGGATGGAATTTCGATTTTCTTGTCAATTGGGCTTTCTGAATGAAACTGTTATCACATTCAGAACATGTAAATGGTTTTAATGAGTGTGGTTTGGTTTTCCTGGTAAGTTGTGTTGGTTATTTTATTTAGAAAGCTTTTCCCATATACCTAGCTGAACTCTGGCTGTTCCATTTCCTGATTTTCTGGTTTTGTATGAGTTCTCTCTCACTACTGTAACTTTTATCACATTCAGAAAATCAAAATTGTTTCTCTTGAGCATTTTCTCTCTTGTGCATATATTTCTTCCTTCTGACTGAGGGCTTTTGTAGACAAATACTCTAATATAATCAACCATCAAACATGGTGGAAGACTCAGGCTGGGATTGTGGAGGGTAGAAGGAAAAAAGAACTATAGAACATGTGTGTTGGTAGTAGAAACATGTATCTTTTGTCATTTTCCACATTTTGGCTCTGGGAACAAAACACCCCAATATAACTAATCAAGAAAAAAGCTAGTATGGCAAGAAGGCCCCCAAGGCTCCAAAAGAGGGCACCAACAACAGTTTCTTGGTAAGTTATGAGGGTTGCTTTATGAATAAATCCTTTCCCATATTCTGTTGCTGAACTGTGGCTTTTCTATTTTTTGATTTTCTGGTTTCCGTGATTTTTCGGGTATGACATCTAGGCATGAGGCAATTAGTCCCCTTGATGATATTAGGGGATTGGCAGCAAGGAATGAGGCAGCAAGTCCCCTATGGTAGAATTAGGAGTATTGTAGGTAGGCATGAGGCAGCAAGTTCCCTATGGTGGCATTAGAGATATAGCAGGTAGGCATGAAGCAGCAAATCCCCCATGGCGGTATTAGGTATTTTGCAGGTAGACATGAGGCAACAAGTCCCCAGTGGTAGTATTAGGGGTTAGCAGCTAAACATAGGGCAGCAAGACCCCTATGGTGGTATTAGGAGTATGGCAGGTAGATATGAGGCAGCAAGACCCCTATGGTGGTATTAGGAGTATGGCAGGTAGATATGAGGCAGCAAGTCCCCTTATGGTGGTATAAGGGGTATGGCAGCTAGATATGAGGCAGCAAGTCTGTCTATGGTGGTATTAAGGATATGGCAGCTGGGCATCAGTGGCAAGTCTGTGGGAGGAGAAACTTTTTTCTTTTGTCTTTTTTCACATTTTTGTTCTGGAGAAAATACAGCTCAGTGCAACCAAAACAGGGTGGGATAACAAAGTAAGATCGTGGAAGAGTGATTATAACAAAACAAAGAACTGTATATGAATACTCTAGACGAGAGGAGGTGAAGGGGTGATATGATACAGACCTTAAAATACCTGAAAGGTTTTAATGATGCACAAACTTCAAACCAAGCACAAACAATAGAACCAGGGATCACAAAATGAAACTCTAGGGGGGGTGACTCAGAAACAACATCAGGAAATATTACTTCATGGAAAGGGTGATAGAGGCCTGGAATGCCCTTCCGGAGGAGTTGGTGAAGACATAGTCAAATAATTCAAAGGGGCATTGGATAAATACTGTGGATCTCTAAAGGCTAGAGGACAAAAATGAGAAAAGTGTGCAGAGGGGTAATTTGCTGGTGCAGCAGTTACTACCCTTAAAAGAAGCTGAAGATCACTACCCTTAACCAATATGCCTTGATGTTTCTAATGCAACTGCAACATTGCTCCCTGCTTCAATGGCAGGAGAAAAGGGGAATAAGATACAGACAAAAACCAAGAGGGCCCAACTTCTATGGTCTAAGTTCTGCTACGCAGACATAAGGGAAAAAGCACAGGGCCACTTCTATGGCCAAGTCACTAAGCAAAGCACATCAAACAACACTGTCTGAATTTTCAAGAATCTCATCACCTGTAAAAACTGTTGCTAGATGCAATTTTTATGGGTATCATAAGGCTTGGAGATAGCTGCATGAAGTGGCAGTTGCTACCCTTAAGAGAAACTGCACAGAGTGGCAGTTATTACCTTAAGCTTGCTGGGCAGATGGATGGACCATTTGGTCCTTTTCTGCGTCATTTCCATGTTTCCATGTAAAATGGAAGGTGGTTGAGAGGAAAATGTATTTTTAATATTTTACTTTTTTCTGGGGAAAAACAAAAAACCCAGTGCAACTGAGAAACTAACAACAGCAAACAACATGGAAGCACCAAAACTCCCATGCTCATACTTAATAGGCATAACAGTAGGAGGAGCAGTAGCACCAGGATATCTATAGTGGTATAAGGAGCATGACAAGCTGACACAGCAGCAACAGTCACGCCTTTGTGGTGGTATAAGAGCAATAGTAGGCAGGCAGAATGGTAACAGTCAGGATCCTGTGGTGGTATAAGGGTCCAGGGGAATGGCAGGCAGGCAGAGTGGCAACAAGGCCTTCAAGGCATTTTCATTCCTCTTGCCACTCACATGGAAAAACTGGAAACCCAAGCATAGGTAGGTAGATTTTCAAAAAGACAAGCTTTTCCAACAGATGTAGGGGAGTAAGTGCTAGCTGCTTCAGTTTGCACTACTCTTTGAGGGGGCCACAGCTTTCTCCTGTGCTGCTACATCCATATTCTGCCTATACCTCTGGTGCTCCAACTGACAGACCTTATGTTCTCTCATGTGTGTGAGACACTGGGTCTGGAGAGCAAAATTCCCTTTCTCTCAGAGATCAAGTAGTGTAGCAAGAATGCATGTATTGTTTTTAGTCAGAGGTATCAGTCTCTCATACAGCTGATGCTGCAAGGAGTCCACAAACTGCAACACCTTTGCTTCCATTCTCTCATCCTGATAGAAGCCTTCCATATTTTCCTCCAGAAAATTTACTATAGGGATGCAATTGCCCAAAGTGGCACTTCTGGAACTCAGATCTTCCATGGCATCCTTGAAGGACTTCAAGATTTGTACCAGCTGCCTTACGTCTTCCTAATCATGATACCCCAGGAGACAGTTCACATCTATACCTATTTCCTGAAACAGATCATAAAGGGGTGTCTGCTGCTCTACTCTGCAGCATCATGTAGGTGGAATTCTAACAAGTGCCAGCATCGACAATGAGACACTTGTGAGGCATCCCCAATTCCTCCTGCTTTTCCCAGAGAAGCTGCCCTGCCTTTACACTTCTGTGGAAGTGTTTTGCTCTTTTCCTGCACTTCTATAAAAGCTCTGGCAGAGGCAAGTATTCATTCCCGTGGTCCTTGGACCCCAGCTCCAGAGCAGCTTTTACTGCCAGGAGCAGTGTGTCTGCAAAACATCGGATATCCTGAAAGCCCCCATCGTATATTGCCGTAACCATATTTTGACCATTGTCTATAACGAAGAACACTGCCTGAAGATTCCTTGCTCTCTGGCCTAGCTGCCAACCCTTCAGTATCTCTCTTTAGCTGATAGAATTTTGGCCAAGTTATGGGAATCATCCATGATTGGGTGTGCAGCAAAGCCCACCTGTATCCTGATGCTCTGATCCTGCTAGAGCTGCTGCTTGCCCCTCTGCCATGTCCTACCAGTCACACCACTGAATATATCTAGCTATCTTAATGTGGCATCTCGACAGGTTGGCCACTACATGTCACCATGTCCCTGTACAGAACTTTAATATCATGAGCCTTCCATCCCCCATCAGTCCCTCCAACCTGGCGGGCTGTGCTTGGATGCCTCAACCCAGCCATTTTAGAACTCCATGTGATCAGATTCAGAGAGCCTCTGGACAATGAGGATATTTCAGTTTTACTCTCTGCTGAGGCCTCCCAGTATCACCCTGCATTTTCTGTTTGAAGTTACATCTCATTGTGCACTCTCTGCCAGAGGATCCTTCTCCCACTAATTTACAGAGAGATAGATTTTTCATCAGATTCCCTTTTGGGACGAAAAGTCTCTCGTCCAGAAGACCTGTGAGCCCACTCTAAACCCTAGGTGAGGCAAGCAACAGTGACAGATCCTGCTGAGACAGTGACAGTTGAAGATGTTTTTTATTTAGATTTTTATATTCCACTTTTTGCACTTCGAAGAGGATTACATTCAGGTACTGTATCCAGTTTGCCTTTAAAAGTATTTTTTGGACCCAAGTAGTATGGGGAGGTTTTCTCTGATCCACCCCTCTCCACAGGGATACAGTGATGGCATAGCCTATTCCTCTTTTTGTTACGCCTGTCGCTGCCCAACGTCTCCACTACGCCCACCTTACCTCTTTGGCGACTCCTTCTTTGCCTGTTGGAAGTTTGGCTGCCGCAGCGTCTTCATGCTTTTCTCCTCCGGCGTCCCCGGACCAGCTAGATGCTGCACTCCGCCATGTTTCCTAGCAGCCTAAGGGCACGCGTGCGGCACAGCCCCGACTCAAGTACAAGCAGTGGTGCGAACCTCAGGGGCGTCCCCCTGAGGTGACATCATCCTCACCGGATATTTAAGGTCTCTGAAATCGCTAACGAATTGAGTTAGCAAGGGCTTTCCTCCAGGTATCGGCGGATGGGATTCGCTCTCCGCATACCTTGCTACTCTGCCTCCTCGGACTTACCAGGGGTACCCGCTCCTCGGGGGCCTCGCTTTCTCTTTTGCTTTTCAGATCTCAGTCTGGAACCGGTACTCGCTCCTCAAGGGCCCACGTTCCCTGACTTGCTACTGTATACCACTTCTGCCAGGAAGTCATCGCTGCCTACAACACCAGTGAGTTACCATCTCTCTCTCAGAGCGTTCCCTGGAACCAGGTACTCGCTCCTCTAAGGCCTACTTCATTCCAGCTCCTGGGCTGCTTCTAAGAGACTATTGTGTGAGTGTTACCATCAAGGTTCTATTCCTGAACTCTGCATACCTTGCCTACTCACTATATTCAGTTTCTCTACAGCTCAGTTATCCAGGATCGCTGTTCCAGTATCTGAGGGACTACAGCCCAGCTGGGCACTTTCAGCTCACTAATGCCACCTCTGGTGGTTCCATATACTGTTTTTAATAAAAGAACTAGTGTGTGTCTGTCTCCATACTCTGAGCCTGGCCGGTGGTCCCTCTCGGGATCTTCCCCTGGGGGCATGGTCATCTGCCACCGGCCCAAGGATCCACCCACAACTACCACGAACACTAACACTTTTGACTATTCCCCAAGAGAAATCCCCAATAACAATAACCAAGGATAAAGGAACAAGATCGGAAGACCTCCAATCAGATTTTATTCATGGGACCAGGACTGGCTAGGTGTCCAGGAAGGATATAGAGTTAGGCAGGACTGTGTTTGTGGTGAAGTGGGGACCCTTCCAATAGGATTCCTGGTTAGCTGCTGGGTGAGCATTGTGCACTTGAAATCACCATGGGAGCTCAACCCAGATGCCTGAAACAAAGGACATCTACCTACAGAGAAATACTCATGTACCAGCAGACAAATGTAACTTCAAAATTATGCAAAATGGACTTTTAGTTAATGATTAACAATCATTAAACTTTATTTTAACACCCAGAGCTTGGTCCTGTCTGATTTGTCCCAGCATACCACCCTATGGGATACAGCTACATTATACACACCCAGAAAGCCATAAGTGAGAGCTTCCCCCCATAAAAAGAATCCACCATGGGATAGAGAGTCAATCAGGAATGTAAATTGCTAACTGGAGAAACCCTGAATCAAAATAAATTTGTATGTGAGGCCTTGGGACTAGAACTTCTAATAGGGGTTATATTAAAGTTAACAATTATGTCTAACTAGCTAACTTTAGGACAGCCCTACGGCCCAAACAGAGTTAGCCGCATAGGTTAAGTGGCTTACTCCGAATATCAGAGTTAGCCAAATAATTTATGCAGTTAACTCTGCTCCAGCCAGAAAAGCCTCCCGCCTGCCCCTGGAACACCCCCATCTTATGTGGCTAAATTCTAGCCATATAATATGTGGCTAGAATTTAGCTGCAAATGGGAATGAATATCACTAGGTAGCCATTTAGATGGATAACATTTCAGTTATCCATCTAAATGACTTCTGAATATCGACCTCTTAAAGTCTAAATACTCTACTATATGCAGGGTCTGGACATTAAGGACAATCATTTCCCCAGTGCTCCTCGTCACAACTTTTGATGCTGCTGCCTCCTACCTTGAGACAGTGCTACCGAACACCACCCCATTTCCTCCATGGTGGGTTGTTGCTTCTGAAGCAGGGCAGAGGGCTGCTGACCTGCCGCCTAACAGCTGGAAGGGGCTGAGGGTGTGGGATCAGGCTGCACAAAAAAAACACTGGCAGCCTGCCTGTCATGCTGCTTGCTGCAGTCCGTGCACTGCAGTGCTCACCTTACTGGATTGGACTGGTGCTTCAATGTCCATCCTGACAGAGGAAAAAAAAATTCTGAACTTGCAAAGCTGGTCCGCTGCACCTCTCCCTACTTTCTCCCCACCCACACCAAGACCCTACCTTCACCCTCCCCAAGGGAGAAAACAATCAGCAGCAAAGCTCCACTGTAGGCTGCCTAGCACTGCTTTCTTTTCTCACAGGCCGATGAGAAAGGTGCATTCAGCTGAACATAAGAAATTGCCATACTGGGTTAGGTCAAGGGTCCATGAAGCCCAACATCCTGTTTCCAACAGTAACCAATCCAGGCTACAAGTACCCAAACACTAAGTAGATCCCATGCTACCGCTGCCAGCAATAGCAGTGGCTATTCCTCAAGTCAACCCGATCAATAGCAATCAATGGACCTCTCCTCCAAGAACCTATCCAAACCTTTTTTAAAACCCAGCTACACTAACTGCCCTAACCACATCCTCTGGCAACACATTCCACAGCTTAATTGTCCATTGAGTGAAAAAGAATTTTCTCCGATTAGTTTTAAATGTGCTACTTGCTAACTTCATGGAGTGGCCCCTATTACCCGAAAGAGTAAATAACCGATTCATATCTACTCATTCTAGACCTCTCATGATTTCAAAGATCTCTATCATATCCCCCTCAGCTGTCTCTTCTCCAAGCCGTCTCTTTAACCTTTCCTCATAGGGGAGCTGTTCCATCCCCTTTATCATTTTGGTCGCCCTTCTCTGTACCTTCTCCATCGCAACTATATCTTTTTAGAGATGCGGCGACCAGAATTTTACACAGTACTCAAGGTGCTATCTCACCATGGAGCAATACAGAGGCATTATGACATTTTCCGTTTTATTCACTATTCCTTTCCTAATAATTCCTAACATTCTGCTTGCTTTTTTGACTGCCGCATTACACTGAGCCGACAATTTCAATATATTATCCACTATGATCTTTTTCCTTTCTGTTTGCACATCAATGCACATTTTCTGTGCGCAAGACTTACTGCTGATGCAGCAAGGAATTTTGCATGCAGAAAATGTGGTTTCCTAAATGGGAGTACTGCTTATTGCTCTCGCATGGAAATCCCACACAAATGAGGAAATTAAGCAGTACTCTACAGTTCAAAGTGGTGCACTAGCCAAACATGGTCTTTCTTAACCCTGGAAACTTAACTTCTGCATCAGAGATGGAACTAATTTTCAGCGCTACTGCACTGGCACTTAATACACTATAAAAAGGGAAAACAGTAAAAAAAAAAAAAAAAAGTCTGGACTATTTATCCAGAGAAGTATGACCGCCACCTCGTAGTTGGATAAGCATGGACTTATCTGGATAAGTGGTAGTGGCAGCTAACGGGACTGCATCAACTTGTTAGGGATTTCACCCCGCCCCCCCTTTCCCAAATTTAATTAAAATATGCCCGTGCCAAATGCACATTTAACACTATGGTATTGCTTTGGAATTGCTGCACTTGTCTCACCCACTGAGGAGCAGTGAACCAGAGGTCCACTGTAGCAAAGTACAATCTGTGGAAAGTTATCATCATGGCCATTATCTGTTTAGGTTGTCTGTGATCCACTGCACAAAAAAGTATAGGAACTGCAAGCAACTACTCCAGTAGAAGAAAGCAAACATACAAGCTCATCACATAAAGGAGGGTGGAGAAAGGCCATGCTCCTTGCAGCTTGGTACCAATAGGGTTGCCAACTGGCTCCAAATTTTCAGGACAGGTTCATCCAGTCTTGGTTTTACCTTATATTATGCTGGAACTTATTCTGATTTCCCTATTGCATTTCCTAAGAAAAGCAAGACTATAAGAGCCTGCATGCAGAGGAGTAAAACCAGGACTGGATCAACTTGTCCTGAAAATTTGGAGCCAGTTGTCAACCCTATTAGTACCATGGAGGATAGGGCAAAGGCTGTCCTTGCCATATCAGGTTGAAAGCACAGAAGACCAAGACTAGGACCAAAATAAATGAGCTTTGCATTGTCTGTGTTGGCTTCTCTAATGGAGCTTGTTGATAAACATAATGACCATAAATGACTAGTGTATATAAAATTTCATACAAGTGATTAATTGTGCATGGTTAGTCTCCAAAATATTTTTCAAAATTATAGCAATTTCACGACTATTTAATTTCTTTTTTTTAATTTTTATTTTTATTTAATATCATTATAAAGAGCTGCTTCGCCGCTCTTCCCCTCGGCTCGGTCGGCCCTCCCCATGCGGTCGGCGTCGGCCTATCGGGGCCAGGGGAGGTGGACCGGAGACAAGCCTCTCGCGAGGCCTCGAGGCAACACAATTTAAAAAAAATTAAAAAACCCGCTCTTCCCCTCGGCTCGGTCGGCCCTCCCCACGCGGTCGGCGTCGGCCTATCGGGGCCAGGGGAGGTGGACCGGAGACAAGCCTCTCGCGAGGCCTCGAGGCAACACAAAATTTAAAAAAAATTAAAAAAACCCAGCGGCGTCAAAATCGACGGCAGAAGGAAGCAAGCCACCGGTAAGCCCTCCCCGGAAGCCCTGACGCCTCCCCAGAGCCCTTTAAAGGGCTGAAACGGCTCGAGGCGCACCCTTTTACCTGCTGCTTCGCCGCTCTTCCCCTCGGCTCGGTCGGCCCTCCCCACGCGGTCGGCGTCGGCCTATCGGGGTCAGGGGAGGTGGACCGGAGACAAGCCTCTCGCGAGGCCTCGAGGCAACACAATTTAAAAAATTTAAAAAACCGCTCTTCCCTCGGCTCGGTCGGCCCTCCCCACGCGGTCGGCGTCGGCCTATCGGGGCCAGGGGAGGTGGACCGGAGACAAGCCTCTCGCGAGGCCTCGAGGCAACACAAAATTTAAAAAAATTAAAAAAACCCAGCGGCGTCAAAATCGACGGCAGAAGGAAGCAGCCACCGGTAAGCCCTCCCCGGAAGCCCTGACGCCTCCCCAGAGCCCTTTAAAGGGCTGAAACGGCTCGAGGCGCACCCTTTTACCTGCTGCTTCGCCGCTCTTCCCCTCGGCTCGGTCGGCCCTCCCCACGTGGTCGGCGTCGGCCTATCGGGGCCAGGGGAGGTGGACCGGAGACAAGCCTCTCGCGAGGCCTCGAGGCAACACAATTTAAAAAATTTAAAAAACCCGCTCTTCCCCTCAGCTCGGTCGGCCCTCCCCACGCGGTCGGCGTCGGCCTATCGGGGCCAGGGGAGGTGGACCGGAGACAAGCCTCTCGCGAGGCCTCGAGGCAACACAAAATTTAAAAAAATTAAAAAAACCCAGCGGCGTCAAAATCGACGGCAGAAGGAAGCAGCCACCGGTAAGCCCTCCCCGGAAGCCCTGACGCCTCCCCAGAGCCCTTTAAAGGGCTGAAACGGCTCGAGGCGTCGCGCGCCTAAGGAGCGCAACAAAGGGGCCTGCCCCTTTGTGCGCTCCTTCGTGCGCTTCAGCACACGGTTCCAGACTATACCAGACGATACACTCGCTACCTCCCTCTATTACTCCAACCGTTCTTACTCCCAAGCGATCCACCTTAGCTCTCCCCTAGCAGTCGTCCACCCACTCCCACACTCAACAATACTCCAGCATTCGTACAGTCAATCAAGCATCCACTCCAGCATCCAGTATGCATCCACTCACTCCAACATCCAGCATTCTTCTAGCAATCTTCTAGTCACTCCAACATCCAGCATTCGTCCAGTCACTCCAGCAACCAGCATTCGTCCACTCACTCCAGCATTCGTCCAGGCACTCCAGCAACCAGCATTCGTCCAGTCACTCCAGCAACCAGCATTCGTCCAGGCACTCCAGCATCCAGCATTCGTCCAGTCACTCCAGCAACCAGCATTCGTCCAGGCACTCCAGCATCCAGCATTCGTCCAGGCACTCCAGCAACCAGCATTCGTCCAGGCACTCCAGCATCCAGCATTCGTCCAGGCACTCCAGCATCTAGCACTCATCAAGCCACTCCAACACCCAGTAGTCATCCAACAATCTTCTCCACCAGCAATTTCTTCTTAAAAGACAGCATGCTACAAACTTTCCCCATTCAGATCATCCCTCACCTACTCTCCCACAGAGCGAATACCCCCGTGCTCAATCTACGATCAAAGAGATCCCTGATTCCAATCATGATCTCCCCTCTAACACAATTCCTAGGATTATCTCTAATCACCTTAACCCTTTTCAACTCGCAGTCCGCTCTCAAAAAAATCTCATTTGCTCAACGACCACCTCCTGGACACCCAACCGGACATCTGTGCCATTACCGAAACATGGCTAAAAAACACAGACACCGCCATAATTAACCAATTGCCAACACAACAATATGACATCTTCTCTATCCCCAGACCTAAAAAAAGAGGGGGTGGAATAATGTTAATAGCAAAAAAAGAACTGAGACTGTCCCAGCAAGCCTTCAAATCGACGACCAAATTAGAAATCGGACTTTTCAAATCCTCCCAGCTTCAAGTCTGCCTTATTTACGCCCCCCCGGGGCTCCTAGAATCCGACCCTTCTCCACTCATCGAAACCATAGCCAAACACATCAACACTAACTCACCAGCAATTATTTTAGGAGATTTCAACATCCATGTTGACTCCCCTACCCTATCTTCTAACTGCGAAGCCCTTCTCTCTTCTCTCCAGGCTATGGGATTCAAACAAATTATAAACAATCCCACACACAAGGCAGGCCACACGCTTGACCTAATATTCACTAACGAAACCATCTCGCCCATCACCCCTCCTTCCTGCACCCCCATCCCCTGGTCAGATCACTCGATGATAACTACAAAATTATCTATAAAACAAAAATTGACCCCTATTGTTACTAAATCCTCGATCCAGTTCAGGAAACCCTGTCCCATGGACACTCTCAACAACAGCCTGGCCGAAGAACTAATTAAACTGGACTTCTCAGATGCGGATACCGCTATGAACTCCTGGCAAACTATTACACACTCAGTAGCTAACAGAATTTGCCCTGTAACAACAAAAGTTATCAACCCAGCCCGCACGAACAAGAAACCCTGGTTCTCAACCGAACTAAGGAAACTCAAACAGGATCTACAACACAAAGAACAACGCTGGCGGAAAGATTCCTCCCCTTCCTCACTTGCTTCATACAAACTGCAATGAGCTACTATAGGACATCCATTACCCGCACCAAACGAGATTTCTACGCCAAAAAAATACACGGCTTCTTATATGACCCAAAAACTCTGTTCTCATATGTAGCTGCCCTTACCACACCTATGCCCCTCACCATCCCAGAAGAAGAAGCCCAGAACAAATCCACAGAGTTGGCTATCTTTTTTGATAACAAAATCAAAAACCTACTTGCCCCCCTGGCATCAACTAACACTTCCCCAAACCCTTCGCAACCATTAAGCCTCGCAACCAATAACCCTCCACCAACTATCTACAGACCGTCACTAGAAATTCTTGAACAGACATCCTCCCTGGAAATTGAATCAATAATCAAGAAAATGAAACCTTCCACTCATCCATTGGACCAAATACCAACCAAACTACTTCTCACCATCCCTAACACCATTGCTAAACCGCTGGCAGACATCATAAATTGCTCCCTCAATCAAGGATCGGTCCCGGACTCCTTAAAAATTGCTTCACTTAAACCCTTACTTAAAAAACCCAACCTGGACCCAGCCAACCCTGCAAACTTCCGCCCCATTGCAAACCTACCTTTTATAGCCAAGCTAATGGAAAAGCTTGTCAACATCCGACTCACAGACTACCTTGACTCCCACAATATTCTCTACCCCCTCTCAATTCGGATTCAGGAAACGCCTAAACACAGAATCCCTCCTTCTTTCTCTAACGGACAACATCCTGATGGGCCTTGACAAGGGACAATCTTACCTGCTAGCCCTTCTCGACATCTCTGCCGCGTTCGACACGGTAAACCACACTATCCTCTTAAACCGTTTAATGGAAATAGGCATATCCGGCTCTGCACTGCTCTGGTTCACATCCTTTCTGAACAACAGACACTACAAAGTCAAAATAAATGACAAAGAATCTCACTCCATTCCATCAAACCAAGGCGTACCTCAGGGTTCGTCACTTTCCCCTACCCTGTTCAATATATATCTACTCCCTTTATGCCAGCTACTCAATAGTCTCAATCTCACCCACTTTATATACGCGGACGATGTTCAAATCATAATCCCCATCTCGGACCCCATCTCTACTCTAAATTTCTGGAACAACTGCTTACAAGCCATCAACCTTCTGCTCTCTAGTCTCAACCTGGTCCTAAATACTTCCAAAACGGAACTACTGGTTATCTCCCCTAGTGACAACAACCCCCTCGCAAATAATGCTAGCACCCCATTAGCAAACCAGGTCAGAGATCTTGGGGCCACCCTTGACTCTAGAATGAATTTCAAAAAATTCATTAACGCCACAACCAAAGAATGCTTCTTCAAGCTACAGGTCCTGAAGCAACTTAGACCGCTCTTACACTTCAAGGATTTCCGTTCGGTGCTTCAAGCCATACTGTTTTCAAAGATCGACTATTGTAACGCTCTATTACTTGGTCTCCCCGCTTCGTCCACCAAACCTCTTCAGATGCTGCAAAACGCAGCGGCTAGGATCCTTACAAACACTCGTCGCAAGGACCATATCACACCAATCCTAAAAATCCTACACTGGCTGCCCATCCAATATAGAATACTTTTCAAGGCTCTCACCATCATCCACAAATCCGTCTACCAGCAATCCACTCTCCAACTCACCTTCCCACTCGAATTACATACTTCAGCAAGACCGATCAGAACTGCCTACAAAGGTTCGCTCAAGGCCCCCCCCAACAAATCATCTGTCCACAACTCTATTCACAAGCGTGCTCTTTCAACAGCAGGTCCACTACATTGGAATTCACTTCCCCAAGACTTACGCCAAGAACAATGCCATTCAACATTCAGAAAGAAATTGAAAACCTGGCTGTTCGCAGAAGCCTACCGCTGAAGGATCTCCTCAACCATCACTGTCTCTCATTCTCCCACCCCTCCTTAATCCCTACCCCCCCCCTCTTTTCCCTCTCCCCTTCCCCCCCACCCAACCTCACCCTTTCCTTCTCCCACTGGACATACCATGCTAATAACTGCCTAGGATAAATCTATGTTTACGTATCTTATAGTTTTTGTTGATTATATATATATATTTATCTCTCTCTAATTGTTTCTTAGTTTAAATTCTGTACTGTCTTCCATTGCCCAGGTTTTACGCTCCCTGTTTAATGTAACTTTACTTTCTACCTTGATGTTAATTGGTTTCCCCTCAGTTACATTGTAAACCGGTACGATAAGACCTAGTCTTGAGCATCAGTATAGTAAAAGAAATTAAATAAATAAAATAAAATAAATAAAAGACCTTCTCACTGGTTAAGAATATGTTGAATCAAATTCTAAAAACCAGTCATTGCAATCATGGGTCAAAAACCTCTTATTTTTTTATTACAATAAGCCTTAAATCCTTTCTTATATTTGTAATCTTCTTAATCTTTGTTCTTAAAAATAACTTTTCTCCAAAAGTCGTTTTCGCTATGAGCAGTAATGTAACAATCATGTGAACTATTGCATGCTCTTATATTTGTCTCACAAAATTACTGCTTAGCTATCCATGCTTATGCATTGATTCTTCAATATGTTATTGAAACATATGATTATTTTAAAAGAAGGCACAGCCATGTCAGTTGTTTGTGCCCAATTCATCAAGACAAGAGATGTGTGATTAAAGAAAAATTAATTTGCCCTGATGCAGTGTTAGTGAAACATTGTCAACGATGGCGTTTAAATCTTGGAGAGGGTGAAGCTGCAGTAATTTGTTCAAGATAAGTGAATAGATCTTTCAATCTGAATAAGAAAATTTAATACTGGGCAATACACAGATAAGTGTGGATAAGCTTTCATGTCTTTTGCTGGAAAGTAATTTTATTTAGGCATATTTACAATTGAATATGAAATTGAAGAATCAATGCATAAGCATTGTTAGCTAAGCACCCTCTCGAATTAATTTTTCATCCTTCCAATGCTCTCCCAGCTTCACCCCACTAATGTCGACTCTCATCCCTCTTGCCCCTCCCCTTCCTGCTTTCTCTGCAGCTCTGCAATTCTGAACAGAGTATGGCTTATACTTGCAGGGGCCTTCAACCTGATAATTCTTCTCTACCAGTCTGGCCTGGATGACAGGGACACTTTCAACACCTGCAATGCTAACAATCATATCAGTGGACACATGCTCAAAATGGCTAAGGCTCACCTCCAGGATTAAGAACATAAGAACATGCCATACTGGGTCAGACCAAGGGTCCATCAAGCCCAGCATCCTGTTTCCAACAGTGGCCAATCCAGGCTATAAGAACCTGGCAAGTACCCAAAATCTAAGTTTATTCCATGTTATCGTTGCTAGTAATAGCAGTGGCTATTTTCTAAGTCAACTTAATTAATAGCAGGTAATGGACTTCTCCAAGAACTTATCCAATCCTCTTTTAAACACAGCTAAACTAACTGCACTAACCACATCCTCTGGCAACAAATTCCAGAGTTTAATTGTGCGTTGAGTGAAAAAGACCTTTCTCCAATTAGTTTTAAATGTGCCACATGCTAACTTCATGGAGTGCCCCCTAGTCTTTCTATTATCGAAAGAGTAAATAACCGATTCACATCTCCCCGTTCTAGACCTCTCATGATTTTAAACATCTCTATCATATCCCCCCTCAGCCGTCTCTTCTCCAAGCTGAAAAGTCCTAACCTCTTTAGTCTTTCCTCATAGGGGAGCTGTTCCATTCCCCTTATCATTTTGGTAGCCCTTCTCTGTACCTTCTCCATCGCAATTATACTATTTCCTCTTACTAGCATACCTGGGAACTCTCTGGATTTCCCCAAGAAACATCAATTGCCCGGTTTCCAGGGACGCATCAAAAAAGCCCTGACCTCTCTGTTTACTGCTCCAGCCATTCCCACTTCAGTAAGCCTTAAGGTAGGGGTAAGCTTGAAGTATATGGAAATAAAGGGGAGAGAGGCTGCAACAGGACCCAACTCAGCCTGCAGCTGTGATTCTAGGTCTTGGAACTCACTCAGCTGAGGGTAGAGTGAGGGTGCACAGGTCAGGGGGCTGTGACATGAAGGGGTGGGAACAAAGAGCATGCTAGGGTCAAGAAGAGAATTAGGGGGGAAATGCTGGGATTATCCCTGGAGTGGGGAAAAGTGTGGGGTGTGGGAAGAGAGAAATTGTGGATTAGTAGGGGGCTTGGAACAGAGAAAGCTGATATACATTATTCCTCTCCTTCCCTACTAATCAACAGCAATCTCAGGGTGACCACAACTCAAAGGTTTCCAGGTATGCTTATTAAATGATACAGAATATAATGCCTAATAGGGATGTGAATCGTTTTTCAACGATTAAAATTATCGTCCGATAATGTTTATATCGTCTTAAATCGTTATAGAACACGATACAATAGAAATTCTAACGATTTATCGTTAAAAATCGTTAAATCGTGTTAGTGCGCACTAACTCGATTTAGTGCGCACTAACTGAAAATGATACAAATAAACACTTTCCAGGTCACTGAAGGTCAGTTAGGAATGAATATGTGTTCCTATTGGCTGGCTGCCCTCTTATCTATTGATGTTACCAAGGTTACCACTGAGGTGATGGTTGGGGGGATGGGAAATGGAACTGGAAACTAACGAACACCAACAGAAAATGAAACAAAGTGTTCACACTTCCCAGGTCAGTAAAGGTCACTTAGGAATGAATATGTATGTATGTATTCCTATTGGCTGGCTGTGCTCTTATCTATTGATGTTACCAAGGCTAACACTGAGGTAATGGTTGGGGGGATGTGAAATGGAAACAGTTGGAAGCTTGACAAAAAAAGTAATGTAATGATCAGCACTCACGTGACTAGAACTTGTTTGTTTATTATTTTAGTTAGCAGGCACCTGAAATGCTAGTGCATGTTGAATTTGCCAATCACTGTGCATTTTAGAAAGGTGGTCCTGGCTGTAACTGTACACAGTTCAAATATATGTAATTGATTGTTGGTAAGTGTATTTTTTAAGTAGCCACACTGGCACAAGTATGTTTACTTTTCCTCCTACTTAACTCACTAGCTCAGCTTTGTAAGAAGGGCTTCTCTGCTTGTGTGTTGTTTTTGTTTGGTGTGAGGAGAGCAGAAACATCAGATCTTTATTCAATCTACTACAGTCATCTCTTACAGTGCCCTATCCCTATTAATACCAGGAGTGTTGTGATCTTCCTGCACACAGTGCCCTAACCCTGATACCAGTCTGAGACAGCTCCCTCCCTGCATTACTAGTGAGAGGCTGGCTTCACAGACAGGGGGGAGCTGCCTGACCCTCACTCCTGACTTCCCCCATGTCCCAGCTAGTGAATGGTGTGTGGGTGAGGGGGGGAGGATGGTGAAGTCTGAGACAGCTCCCTCCCTGCATTACTAGTGAGAGGCTGGCTTCACAGACAGGGGGGAGCTGCCTGACCCTCACTCCTGACTTCCCCCATGTCCCAGCTAGTGAATGGTGTGTGGGTGAGGGGGGGGGGGGAGGATGGTGAAGTCTGAGACAGCTCCCTCCCTGCATTACTAGTGAGAGGCTGGCTTCACAGACAGGGGGGAGCTGCCTGACCCTCACTCCTGACTTCCCCCATGTCCCAGCTAGTGAATGGTGTGTGGGTGAGGGGGGGGGGGAGGATGGTGAAGTCTGAGACAGCTCCCTCCCTGCATTACTAGTGAGAGGCTGGCTTCACAGACAGGGGGGAGCTGCCTGACCCTCACTCCTGACTTCCCCCATGTCCCAGCTAGTGAATGGTGTGTGGGTGAGGGGGGGGGGAGGAGGATGGTGAAGTCTGAGACAGCTCCCTCCCTGCATTACTAGTGAGAGGCTGGCTTCACAGACAGGGGGGAGCTGCCTGACCCTCACTCCTGACTTCCCCCATGTCCCAGCTAGTGAATGGTGTGTGGGTGAGGGGGGGGGGGGGAGGAGGATGGTGAAGTCTGAGACAGCTCCCTCCCTGCATTACTAGTGAGAGGCTGGCTTCACAGACAGGGAGGAGCTGCCTGACCCTCACTCCTGACTTCCCCCATGTCCCAGCTAGTGAATGGTGTGTGGGTGAGGGGGGGGGAGGATGGTGAAGTCTGAGACAGCTCCCTCCCTGCATTACTAGTGAGAGGCTGGCTTCACAGACAGGGGGGAGCTGCCTGACCCTCACTCCTGACTTCCCCCATGTCCCAGCTAGTGAACGGTGTGTGGGTGGGGGGGGGGGGGGGAGGATGGTGAAGTCTGAGACAGCTCCCTCCCTGCATTACTAGTGAGAGGCTGGCTTCACAGACAGGGGGGAGCTGCCTGACCCTCACTCCTGACTTCCCCCATGTCCCAGCTAGTGAATGGTGTGTGGGTGAGGGGGGGGGGGGGGAGGATGGTGAAGTCTGAGACAGCTCCCTCCCTGCATTACTAGTGAGAGGCTGGCTTCACAGACAGGGGGGAGCTGCCTGACCCTCACTCCTGACTTCCCCCATGTCCCAGCTAGTGAATGGTGTGTGGGTGAGGGGGGGGGGGGAGGATGGTGAAGTCTGAGACAGCTCCCTCCCTGCATTACTAGTGAGAGGCTGGCTTCACAGACAGGGGGGAGCTGCCTGACCCTCACTCCTGACTTCCCCCATGTCCCAGCTAGTGAATGGTGTGTGGGTGAGGGGGGGGGGAGGAGAATGGTGAAGTCTGAGACAGCTCCCTCCCTGCATTACTAGTGAGAGGCTGGCTTCACAGACAGGGGGGAGCTGCCTGACCCTCACTCAAGCAGAGAAGCCCTTCTTACAAAGCTGAGCTAGTGAGTTAAGTAGGAGGAAAAGTAAACATACTTGTGCCAGTGTGGCTACTTAAAAAATACACTTACCAACAATCAATTACATATATTTGAACTGTGTACAGTTCCAGCCAGGACCACCTTTCTAAAATGCACAGTGATTGGCAAATTCAACATGCACTAGCATTTCAGGTGCCTGCTAACAAAAATAATAAACAAAGAAGTTCTAGTCACGTGAGTGCTGATCATCACATGTCAAGCTTCCAACTGTTTCCATTTCACATCCCCCCAACCATTACCTCAGTGGTAACCTTGGTAACATCAATAGATAAGAGCACAGCCAGCCAATAGGAATACATATTCATTCCTAAGTGACCTTTACTGACCTGGGAAGTGTGAACACTTTGTTTCATTTTCTGTTGGTGTTCATGAGTTTCCAGTTCCATTTCCCATCCCCCCAACCATCACCTCAGTGGAAACCTTGGTAACATCAATAGATAAGAGGGCTGCCAGCCAATAGGAACACATATTCATTCCTAACTGACCTTCAGTGACCTGGAAAGTGTCTATTTGTATCATTTTGAGTTAGTGCGCACTAACTCGAGTTAGTGCGCACTAACGGGGAGTTAGTGCGCACTAACGGGGAGTTAGTGCGCACTAATCGGAAAAAAACGATTTTTAACGATTTTTCAATGAAATAATCGTGCCAAACACGATTTTCTTCTCCTGCCACACGATTTCTATCGTTAAGACGATATGGAAAACGATTCACATCCCTAATGCCTAACCTAACTCATCACTCGTTTACTCTGCCCCAAATCCAGCAGAGAGGATGTAGAATGAGGCCCACACATCTATTCACTCTGTCACTGAGCACACATTTAAAGCACTAAAAATTTATCTCAGATGTTTGAATCTCTCAGTAGTGTCTTGTAGGGATGTGCAGAGCAAAATTTTATGTTCATATTTCTTATGTCCGAAAGGGGGTCCCACTTGCGGCCAATATGGACATAAAAAAAATCTAATGAGTTGGGTATATGTACATATGTCGCCCATTAAAGTCAATGGGGGAAGGATTTCCAGCCTATTTTGGCTGCAGAATTGTGGTTTTCTTATCAATTGGCCCAGGAGAGAGTTCCCTTTCCTTTGTGCAGGGAAGTACTCCCTGGAAAGGGTCCACCCCTAGAGTTGTGTGTACCCGGTGTTTACATTGGCGTCCAGTGAATATCGTTGGCGTCTAGTGAATTCCGTTGGCGTCTAGTGAATTCAGACGGTACTTACGCACTTCAGCAGATGACAAAGGAATTGGAGGATCTCTCAGAAATAAGAATACGTGTGGGAACACAAGGTCTGGATGAACAGGCAGGCACAGCAATGGAGTTAAAACAGCAGTAGGAACACAAGGCCTGGATGAACAGGCACTTCCTTCGAGGACAGAGGTCAATCCCAGCTAGGGACACAAGGCCTGCATGAACAGGCACAGGAACTAGGTTAAAACACTGGTAGCTCGCCAGCATCTTTCTGATGCATGCTAGAATATTGGCAGCGGTGTGGGCATGGTCCGTCAGGTGGGTGTGCAGTAAAGCCCACCTCCACCCTCATGCTTGTTCAGGGAAGGACTCCCTGGAACGGGTCCACCCCTAGAGTTGTGTGTACCCGGTGTTTACATTGGCGTCCAGTGAATATCGTTGGCGTCTAGTGAATTCCGTTGGCGTCTAGTGAATTCAGACTGTACTTACGCACTTCAGCTGATGACAAACGAATTGGAGCCTAGGATCTCTCACAAATAAGAATACGTGTGGGAACACAAGGCCTGGATGAACAGGTACATCATTCGAGGACAGAGGTCAATTCCAGCTAGGGACACAAGGCCTGCATGAACAGGCACAGCAACCAGGTTAAAACACTTGTGGGAACACAAGGCCTGGATGAACAGGCACAGCCACTGAGTTAAAACACCTGTGGGAACACAAGGCCTGGATGAACAGGCACCGCCACTGAGTTAAAACACCTGTGGGAACACAAGGCCCGGAAGAATGGGCACAGCAACTGAGTTAAAACACCTGTGGGAACACAAGGCCTGGATGAACACGGATACTCGGATAGTAATTATGTGTTTTTTTAATGTATTTATATTCTTATTCGAAAACGTTTCTAGCACGTCATACTTGATTACACTCAGGTACTGTAGGTATTTCCCTATCCCCAGAGGAACACAAGGCCTGGATGAACAGGCACCGCCACTGAGTTAAAACACCTGTGGGAACACAAGGCCTGGATGAACAGGCAGGCACAGCAATGGAGTTAAAACACCAGTAGGAACATGGATGAACACTGATACTCGGATAGTACAATTTTTTTTTTATGGATTTATTTTTTTTTTTTTTAAAGTTTATAGCACTTCATTTATTTTTATATTTATTTGTCATTTTTATATACTGACATTCTTGTATTCAATGCAAATCATACTTGCTTACACTCAGTTACTGTATGTATTTCCCTATCCCCAGAGGAACACAAGGCCTGCAGGAACGGGCACAGCAACGGAGTTAAAACACTTGTGGGAACACAAGGCCTGGAGGAACAGGCACATCATTGGAGGACAGAGGTCAATCCCAGCTAGGGACACAAGTCGCATAGGAAAAGAAACTGACCAGGATTCCCTCAGTAACGGCGAGTGAAGAGGGAAGAGCCCAGCGCCGATTCTCCACCACTCCGGGTTCGTGGATCTGAACCCGATTCCCTTTCGATCAGCCGAGGACAACGGAGGCCATCGCCCGTCCCTTCCGAACGGCGCTCGCCTATCTGTTAGGACCGGCTGACCCATGTTGAACTGCTGTTCACATGGAACCCTTCTCCACTTCGGCCTTGAAGAAGAAAGCTCAGTCTGTTTAAAATAAGAAAATTAACGGACCCACTCTGAAGGACCATGCTCAGTCTGTTTAAAAGAACAAAATTAACGGACCCACTCAAGGACTATGCTCAGTCTGTTTAAAATAAGAAAATTAACGGACCCACTCTGAAGGTCAATGCTCAGTCTGTTTAAAATAGCAATATCAACAGACCCACTCTGAAGGACAATGCTCAGTCTGTTTAAAATAACCAAATGGAACTGCCCAGCTAGGAACACAATGCCTGGAGGTACAGGCAGGAACAGCAACGGAGTTAAAACACTTGTGGGAACACTAGGGCTGCACAGTAGATGCCGGTCAGACACAGCGATTCATGTCAAGAACATGTGCTGCAGTGCTTACTGCTTACATTATCTTGAGCATAGGAGGCAATTGGAACTGCTGCAAGGCTCCTTTCAATAGCTTTTATTCATCTTGCCATTCACAAGGAAAATCGGGAAAGCCAAGCAATGGCAGGTTTACTTTCAAAAACACTAGCATTTCCATCAAGACCGGTGAAAGCCTTGAGCGGTGAGGGCTCATGATATCCCCTGTCATTGAAAAAACACGTTCACTGGGCACACTTGTTGGTGGACATGACAGATATCCTTCAGCCACTTTGGCTAGGTGTGGCCAGACAGTGGACTTGTGTGCCCAATATGCCAGCGGATCTGTCTGCGTATTCTCTATCGGCTCTGAGAGATACCGTTTCACTGACAGCTCTGCTGCTGTCTCCTCCTGTGCTTGGGAGGGCTGAGAGTCACTCAATCCAGTTACTTTCTCTCTCGCCTGTTGCACTACTGATGTATCTTTATGGCCAACATGCCTTGGGCGTTCTGACGTTGAGGTGGAGGCACTAGTAATAGTATCTGTCACTGACACAGTCCTTCTCCTGCCAGGGCTAGCAGCAGCACAACTCTGTGACGTGCCTGCTGTTTCCACCTGTGCTTCAAGCCTAATCTGTCTCCGCCTATGGTGCTCCTGTTCACGGACCTTTGCTAACAACAGCTCCTTCACAAATGACAGACAATTGGTCTGTAGGGCGATTTTACCTTTCACACGGGGATCACAGACAGAGGCGAGCATGTATGTGCTGTCCTCTGTTAAAGGCCTTAATCTGTCTTTCACCTGCTGCTGCAAAACGTCCACACACTGCAGCACCTCAGCAGTCATTCCCTCTTGCCGTTTAATGCCTTCCAAATGGTCATCCAGGAATTTCACTATAGGGATGATGTCAGCCAAGGTGGAACTTCTGGAACTCAGCTCCTCCGTGACGTCCTTGAAGGGCTGCAGGATTTTTAACAGCTGACTCATGACTAACCAATCGTGATGCCCTAGGGGATTCTGTACACCTATGTCTATTGTACCAGAAAGTTCATGAAGGGGTGTCTGCAGCTCCAATAACCTCTCCAGCATCATAAAGGTGGAATTCCACCGGGTGGGAACGTCTTGAATGAGACGCTTCTGAGGCATATCCAAAGCAGTCTGATTTTCTCGGAGAACCTGCCCCGCCCTGACACTTCTGTGGAAGTGTGCTGCTATGTTCCTGCACTTGTGTATTAACCGACGCAGGTATTCAGTCTCCTTGTCCTTGGACTCCAAGCCCAAACCTGACTTCACTACCAGATGCAGAGTGTGTGCAAAACATCGGATGTTCTTAAACCGCCCATCGCTTATTGCCTTAACCATGTTTGCACCGTTGTCTGTGACAAAAAAGCCTGCCCGCGTTTTACTGTCTCGCTGGTGTACTTTCCAGCTCGCCAGCATCTTTCTGATGCATGCTAGAATATTGGCAGCGGTATGGGAATGGTCCGTCAGGTGGGTGTTCAGTAAAGCCCACCTCCACCCTGATGCTTGTTCAGTAATAGAGCTGCTGGCTGCCCCTGCCTCTGCCATGTCCCACCAGTGTGCTGTCAGAGAGAGGTAAGAGTGTGCAGCATTCATGGCGGTCCAGATATCGCAGGTGAAATGCACTCTTCCGTCTGCCTTACCTAGCAGTGCTTGCAGGCGACTGACACAGTGCTTGTACAGGCTGGGGATGACCTTTCTACTAAATGTGGTTCTGGAGGGGACTTTGTAATTTGGAAGTACGACCTTCAAGAAACGTTTGAAACCCACATTCTCAACTAACTGCAGGGGCTGGTCATCAAGGGCAATCATTTCCCCAATGCTCCTGGTTACTACTTTTGCGGCTGCCTGCCTCCTACCCCGGGATAGCGTTACCGCACTCCACCCCATTTCCTCCATGGTGCATTGTCGCTTCTCCCACATGTCAGTGGGTTTCTGGCCTGCCGCCTGACTGCTAGAAGGGTATGAGGGCGTGGGCTGACTCTGCTGCTTTCCTACCACTGCACCCTGGTTGGAAGGGGAAGGGGTCCCCTGACGGAAAATGCTACCATCCCCAGATGGCAGTAATCTTGTTGGGTGTTGCCTCTTAACATGATACTCCATGCCAAAATTTGACAGATGTCCCAGTTGCTTGCCTCTGCTAATATCCCTGGCACAGTAATTACACCGAGCATAACGCGGGTCTTCTGTCACTTTAAAATGTGCCCAGATCGCAGATTTCTTTTGTGATCCTCCTCTCTTTCCCGCCCTGGGGGTGGATGGTGGCACTGGAGTTGAGGTACTACTGGGTGTGGGTGGTGCACCCACTGCACCCGGCGAAGCAATGCAGCGGGGGCAACAGTCACCCTCTGTCTCCCTTCTGACAGCTCTTCCTCCTCCTCGATATCAGTGGAATGTCTCCCCTGCCGCAGATTTCTGGAGGTGGAGGCTAAAACAGGACTAACTGACAATTCTACCGAAGATTGCTCAGGTATTACATCTTCCGTTTCTGATGAGAATCCCATCCAAGAAGATTCTTCTTCTGAATCAGAAGCTAACAGTGCCAGCGCTACCTTGTCACCGCAAAGTTTTGCAGGACACTTCTGTCCCCTGGCTGCTCTTGGGTGTGTAACTTTTGTCTGGCTAGACTCTGCCTCCTCTTCACTCTCCTCCAAAACTACAGTGCCAGAAACAGGTGCTGGCGATTGCAAAGTTTCATGGTCTGATTTCTTTTTTTTTGCCATGGAACTGCCATCCCCTACAAAGACGTTTGATTGCGACAGTTGCCTTTTTACCTGTACTGGTGGTGTTGCGCTGGTGTCTTTTGCGGTGCCTCCGCTGCCATTCCCACTAAGTCGCTTGCATCTCCCTTTCCCTGACATTATGGATTTAATGTCAATGAGTACTAGTGGTAACACTGCCCACTGTCCCACAATAATAATGTTCGGTCAGTTTAAAATAACTAAATTAACAGACCCACTCAAGAAGAATGCTCAGTCTGTTTAAAATAACAAAATGAACGGACCAAGTCAAGGACAATGCGGTTAAGTCTGTTTAAAAATAGCAGATTGAACAGACTCGCTGAAGGCCAATCTTCACTCTGTTTACAATGCCCACTGCCTCACTGCCTGCCTGGCAATGCACGGAATGTGTCTGTCTGTGTGTGTGCAGTGAGTGCACAGAGAACAAGCTTCCTTTTCAGTAGATATGAGGCAGGGTACTCCCAGCCCTGGAACTGCTGCCCACCCAGCACTGAACCACTCAAGGACAATGCGGTTAAGTCTGTTTAAAAATAACAAATTGAACAGACTCGCTTAAGGCCAATCTTCACTCTGTTTATGCCCACTGCCTGCCTGGCAATGCACGGAATGTGTCTGTCTGTGTGTGTGCAGTGAGTGCACAGAGAACAAGCTTCCTTTTCAGTAGATATGAGGCAGGGTACTCCCAGCCCTGGAACTGCTGCCCAGCCAGCACTGAACCACTCAAGGAGAATGCTTTTAAGTCTGTTTAAAAATAGCAGATTGAACAGACTCGCTGAAGGCCAATCTTCACTCTGTTTACAATGCCCACTGCCTCACTGCCTGCCTGGCAATGCACGGAATGTGTCTGTCTGTGTGTGTGCAGTGAGTGCACAGAGAACAAGCTTCCTTTTCAGTAGATATGAGGCAGGGTACTCCCAGCCCTGGAACTGCTGCCCACCCAGCACTGAACCACTCAAGGAGAATGCTTTTAAGTCTGTTTAAAAATAGCAAATGTAACAGACTCGCTGAAGGGCAATGTTCACTCTGTTTACAATGCCCACTGCCTCACTGCCTGCCTGGCAATGCACGGAATGTGTCTGTCTGTGTGTGTGCAGTGAGTGCACAGAGAACAAGCTTCCTTTTCAGTAGATATGAGGCAGGGTACTCCCAGCCCTGGAACTGCTGCCCACCCAGCACTGAACCACTCAAGGAGAATGCTTTTAAGTCTGTTTAAAAATAGCAAATGTAACAGACTCGCTGAAGGGCAATGTTCACTCTGTTTACAATGCCCACTGCCTCACTGCCTGCCTGGCAATGCACGGAATGTGTCTGTCTGTGTGTGTGCAGTGAGTGCACAGAGAACAAGCTTCCTTTTCAGTAGATATGAGGCAGGGTACTCCCAGCCCTGGAACTGCTGCCCACCCAGCACTGAACCACTCAAGGAGAATGCTTTTAAGTCTGTTTAAAAATAGCAAATGTAACAGACTCGCTGAAGGGCAATGTTCACTCTGTTTACAATGCCCACTGCCTCACTGCCTGCCTGGCAATGCACGGAATGTGTCTGTCTGTGTGTGTGCAGTGAGTGCACAGAGAACAAGCTTCCTTTTCAGTAGATATGAGGCAGAGTACTGCCAGTGCCAGCCCTGGCACTGCCCACCCAGCACTGAACCACTCAAGGAGAATGCTTTTAAGTCTGTTTAAAAATAGCAAATGTAACAGACTCGCTGAAGGGCAATGTTCACTCTGTTTACAATGCCCACTGCCTCACTGTCTGCCTGGCAATGCACGGAATGTGTCTGTCTGTGTGCACTGCAGTGCACATAGAACTAAAGTATATATGAGGCAGGGTATTCCCAGCCCTGGAACTGCTGCCCAGTGCCCACCCAGCACTGAACCACTCAAGGAGAATGCTTTTAAGTCTGTTTAAAAATAGCAAATGTAACAGACTCGCTGAAGGGCAATGTTCACTCTGTTTACAATGCCCACTGCCTCACTGTCTGCCTGGCAATGCACAGAATGTGTCTGTCTGTGTGCACTGCAGTGCACATAGAACTAAAGTATATATGAGGCAGGGTATTCCCAGCCTTGGAACTGCTGCCCAGTGCCCACCCAGCACTGAACCACTCAAGGAGAATGCTTTTAAGTCTGTTTAAAAATAGCAAATGTAACAGACTCGCTGAAGGGCAATGTTCACTCTGTTTACAATGCCCACTGCCTCACTGTCTGCCTGGCAATGCACGGAATGTGTCTGTCTGTGTGCACTGCAGTGCACATAGAACTAAAGTAGATATGAGGCAGAGTACTCCCAGCCCTGGAACTGCTGCCCAGCCAGCACTGAACCACTCAAGGAGAATGCTTTTAAGTCTGTTTAAAAATAGCAAATATGAGGCAGAGTACTGCCAGCCCTGCCTGGCACTGCCCAGGATAAAATGTACAGACTCACTCAATAAGAATGTTCTTTTTTTTTTTTTCCCTAACAAAGAATCTGTTCTGTGTTGTCTATCAATCTGGTTCTGTTCTGTGTTGTCTATCAAATCGGGTTCTGCTATCTTCTCTGCCTCAGCCTGCCTAAGCCCACCCTGCACGATCCCGATCCCACCTCCCCACTGAATCGCTGACAATGTCCGTCAGTCCTCGTGCTGCTGCTGCTTTTATAGTGCTGCTGGCTCGTCAGGAAATCCTCAGAGAAGCACGGAATGACAGCGCGATTCGCTGCATTCAGTGCTTCTCTGAAAAGGTGAACGCAGATTCGCTGCGTTCCGGTATCCATGCTGACCTGTCCCACCCTTTCCTGTGAGTCACTGAGACTCACAGGACAGGGTCAGAAAGGTTGGCATGGTTACCGCAGGGGCGCCGCCATTTTCAGGTAATCCGGGGCTCCGAGCTCGAGTCGCAGGTAATGGCGGCGAGAAAGCGCGCGCATGGCGATTCGCCGTATCCGACATATCTATGTTCATTTATGTCGGAAATCTGCTCGTATACGCCCCATCTTTTTTTTAAGTAAAAAAAAAAAATTGAGTTGCGTTTTCCATATGCGGTCAATCCGAATGCACATCCCTAGTGTCTTGTCTTATAGTACTCCCTTCAAAAAGTCACTATGATTGCCATTACCTGTGTAACCCCATCTCCAGGTGCTGTCCTAACACCAATGGGGCCATAAGAAAATCTATTGTCTCTTTGGGACTGGAACCACTCCTGGTTAGCTCTAACATTTTTTCTTTCCTCCAGGGTGTGCTTTCTTTGCTGGTGGAGGGAAAGGAACTCCTTTTGGGGGCCTGGAATAACAGGGATGTCTCTTTTGTACTATTTTTTTTCCCAGTGGAACAGTGTCTTACTGTGTGTACTCTAAGTGCCAATAAAACCCCAGAGTCATATATGTAGTATCCAAAATTAAAGTCTTTACTGATGGATAATCAGGTTGATAGGTAGCACAATTAACCAAAATCCACAGTTCTTTTCCTTCAATCTGCATAGGAATCTATATTACCAAAACTAAGGAGATATCCACCCTCCAGGGCTTGGCTAGGTGGTGTTCCCAGGTGGGCAGGGTATCCTTTAGATGGCAGGAAAAAACCCTTCCAAAACTGATAAAGCAGAGTTGCTTACCTGTAACAGGTGTTCTCCTAGGACAGCAGGATGGTAGTCCTCACACATGGGTGACATCATCAGATGGAACCCGGCATGGAAAACTTCTGTCAAGTTTCTAGAACTTTGACTGGCACACTGAACATGCCCAGCATGCCACTATCCGCATGGCCATGCGGGGTCCCCCTTCAGTCTCGTAACAGAGAATTACAAAAATAAAATAACAACTTAAAATGAAACCCAACTCCAAGGGGTGGCGAGCGGGTTTCATGAGGACTAACATCCTGCTGTCCTAGGATGTTAGTCCTAGGACAGCAACTCTGCTTTCTCCTAGGACAAGTAGGATGGTAGTCCTCACACATGGGTGAATACCTAGCTGCAAGCTGTTTATGAATGAAGAGGACCAATGGTAACTAAACAGGTGCCAACAGGCACAACAACCTAGGTGCTGTAGGTAATGGATGAAAACAACTTGAACACGAAAACCAGGGCCCTAGGCAGAAGAGTTGGGTTTAAACCTGAAAAAGGTTACGGAGGACAGACTGGCTGAAGCTACTATCTTGTCGGCCATCTCTGTCCAGACAGTAGTGAGCAGCGAACATGTGAAGAGAACTCCATGTTGCTGCTCTGCAGATCTCCATCACGGGGACTGCTCTCAAGTGGGCCACTGAAGTTGCCATGGCTCTGAAGGAGTGAGCCTTAATGTGGCCCCCAAGCTGCAGTCTCACTTGCATGTAGCAGACAGAGATGAAGTCTGCCAGCCAGGCAGACAGGGTGTGATTGGTTACAGCATCTCCCATTCTGTTCTTATCAAACGAGATAAAGAGTTGTGTGGACTGCCTATGCCCTGCTGTTCTCTCAAGGTAGAACACTAAGGCCCTCTTACAATCCAGAGTATGCAAGGCCCATTCACCTGAGTGCAAATGAGGTCTGGGAAAGAAGGTGGGTAAGATGATAGACTGGTTCAGATGGAAGTCCGATACCACCTTAGGCAAGAACTTAGGGTGAGTATGGAGAACCATCCTATCATGGAAGAACTTTGTATAAGGTGGGTACATCACCAATGCTTGAAGTTCACTGACCCAATCTGCTGGCAACCCCAGACATCATGCAATGCCCCCAGGCAAAGAATACAAACTTCAAACATGGTTCGTGGGCACTGATGCCACAGATGAAAACCAGAGGAAGCTATGTTTCTGGCCAGCTAGTGGTCAGTGCAGGGAGGACACGACTCCAAAAACCCACAGAACCAACCGCAAAGAAGATGAAAAGACTTACCGCACCACCCTACTAACTAGGGGGACTAGTAAAGAAGGACCCCGGCACGGATGCAAGGGAAAAATAATCCTAAAAAGCAGAAGAGAACGCTGAAAAAACAGGGCAGAGCTCCACAGACCGCAAGGCAACTCAGAGGAAAAACTCTTCAACCTCCTCCAAAACTCCAAACTAATACTGTCCCTCTTGCTTATAAAGCCCTAAGAAAGGGACAGCGCTGTTGAATATGGATCTCTATATTATATTTCACCTCTAAAGTATACCGAAGTAAACCTCACCATCATTATATAGAATTTAAACCATTCCACTTCTTAAGAAGAGGCATTACTCAGGTTCCTAACCTAATAAAACAAGCTGCTACTTTGAGACATCATGTATTGCTAAATTCATATATGGTTTTTTTTTTTCATTTCCAGTTTGAATAGGTGGTCTGATTCATATGTTTAAGCTGTATATTCTATAGGAATATATGAATATACTACAACTCATCGCAGTATGAAGTTTTGACAGTCAAGTTCATTTTGAGAGGAAAAAAATGTACAAAACACTTACAAAAATCTCTGGTGACTGCAAATATTTAGCTGAGAAATTAAAGAAAAATAACTGTATGAGGAGGAAGAGACTCTCAGTATTATATAAAAGAGCTAGTTGCAGGTGGATAAATCCATTTTTTCTAGTGTCTGATTTATCTTTTACTGATTTATTCATTACTTGTGACAGTGTGAGTCATCTAGAACATAATGCATGGTAGAAATATGTTCCTTTCTAGGCCACTACCAATAATATGAATATGGTTCAATTTCTCAAGGAAGCCTGCAAGAAACACAGAGAAATGGCCTGGAAATAAAGCACGACCGGTCATCTAAGTAGATGCTTTAGAAACATGGTGAAGCACAAGGCCAGAAATTTATTCAAGAAGCTTAACTGTAAGACACTATTGCATGATCTGTGATATCTTATTATTGTGAAATGCAAAATATAGTGGATCGAAGAACAAGGGATACAAAATTAACACATCAAACAATATAAATATATTGAGAAGGCATAGTGAACTAGACCTGCCAAAATAGCCCATACCATGACTTTTTAATTTTAGTGCTTTGAAATATAATTATTGGCAATCTTTTTTGAAAAACCAAGCATCAGTATAACAACCAACGTAAAAATGTTCTTTTAACAGTCCATAATCATCAAAGGTACTTAACTTAGGAGAGCTAAATATTTTTTGTATTTATTATGCATAATTATTTTTGTAAATTTTTCTTTTGTTATGCTGATTTAATAAACATTTGGTGATTTTGGTGATTTAAGTTGTATAGCTAATTGGACATTTTCTGATATTATAAGCTGTATGGTTAAACCAATTTTTGCATCTGAATGGTCATACAGAGCCAGCTCCAGCACTGAAGAAAGGGGAAGTGAACTAGTATCTTCCTCCCTCTGATGCATTCCATCCTCAGAAACCTGGTGAAATCAGGATTTTATTTGATTCAACTGCTCAGTTTCAAGAAATATGAATGTTGTCAATTTCAAGGAGTGTGAATGTTGTCACATTTTTGTAAATTTTTATTTGTTTTCTTATGAAGATTTAATAAACATTTGTTGATTCTGCATGACTATTGTCAAATATAATTTTCATGAAGGCCACAAAATTAACCTTTGTCTCTGGTTTTCTCTCCAGAGTCTGATGCAAGGAAGCTAGCCGGGACAGGGCCTGTTCTCTGTTATTGGGAAACCAAGGCCTGGATGTGCAGAATGGAAGTGGTACCACCCAGTTGTCTGACTCATCTTTGAAGAATTCCTTATTTATTATCTTCAGGAATTCTTTGGCTTCCATTGAATGTTCAGGTTTATTATCTCTTGTAATCTGGAACACTGTGCTTCCAAGATCCTCATCACAGTTCTCTGTTGTGAAAGTATTCAAGGAGATCTGTACAGCTTGACCTGGTTCTTTTAGCCAGGTATTTTTTAATGAAGAAATGATTAGGAGACATGGTTTCCAAAAAAATATACATCAGTTTTCTAGCATACTGGTAGAGAAAGCATCAACACTATCTGGCTTGCATATTCTGTCAATGCAAATGTCACCTACTATTACCCAACCAAGATCCAGTCTCTGGGTATAAGGAGTGATGTGAAGATTGCTGCATTGCTGATGAACCTTGTGAAATCTTAGCATATCCCAACCAATTAGAAGCAGGCTGTTTGCATGGTTATCTAATAGTGGGATACAACTCGTTATAGCTTCCCAGTGGAGCTGATACCATGCAGCCTCTGGCAAGGATTTCATTTCTGTTGTCTGGTAACTGATTGTATTCAATAGAGTAGGGAGAGGTAGCTCAATACTGCCATCTACAGCTTTCATCAAGTAACCATTCATCCTCCTCCCAGTAGTCTTTATTTTCCCTGTACATGTTCTCAGTGTTGTAGGGTGAATTATCTTTCTGTATGTTAAACAAATCAAAGAACTCTGACCTGGTCACTGATCTATTACTCTTATCATCCATGATTGTAAACATCCTTACTGCTCTCTCAGGTTGTCCCTTGGGATATACCTTAATGTAACCCCTGAGTGGGACAGAACCTTTAATTGGCACCTAGGGGCTCATAGAAAATAAAAGATGATTTGATAATGGACCCTTTCTGCACACAGTTCTCTCAGTTCTCCATGGATAGCAATTAGTTCCTTTTGAAATAAGCACCATACAAGCCTCTTTTACTTCACTGTAAACAGCACTGATAATAGTCACATTCTTTTATATCCAAAAAGCTCACTAAGAAGCAATGTGGTTTCCAACTTCTTTTACTGACAGTTCATTAGACAACTGAAGAATATTTACTGCTTCATTTTAAATTTCAAATAAAGTCAATAAATAATCTGAAAGCAGAAACAAAGTCTCTGAAATCATTTGGAAGCCAACTTCCCAACACTTGATTTTTTTCTCTTCCCTATTATTCAAATTATTCAGATTTATAAGATTGAAGATAGTTCAATCCTCTGTTCAATTCCCAATATTTTTATCTCTGTTTTCTCCCTGTTGTGGAATGTTTAATAAAGTCCCTGTAGTTTATCAGAACGTAAGTCCCAATTCTCATACCTTTCCTGAAGTCTTCTTAAATAATTGAGATCTCCATATAAAATACCAGAAAGACACTTTTATCTCAAGCAAACGTGCCTGCTTTTTCAAAATATATTTTCATATTTCAAAAAATATTTACATCTTTCCTTCATCTGAGCTAAAGGATTATTTCATCTAAGATATAGGATGCCAAATTATCCCTGTCAACTGTTAATACAAACAAAAAACACACTTTGATATGTCAGTATGCCAATGCCAGAAGTCTAAGAAGTAAGATAAGAGAGTTAGAGTGTATAGAAGTGAATGATGAGATAGACATAATTGACATCTCAGAGACCTGGTGGAAGGAGGATAACCAATGGGACAGTGCTATATCAGGGTACAAATTATATCACAATGATGGGATCAACTTAGTAGGAGTGTGGCGCTTTATATCTGGGAGGGCAAGGAGTCCAATAGGATAAAGATCATACAAGAGACTAAATGCGCAGTAGAATCTATATGGGTAAAAATCCTATGTGTGTTGGGTTGGAGTATAGTAATAGGAGTATACTACTGTCTACCTGGCCAAAATGATGAGACGGATGATGAAATGCTAAGAGAAATCAGGGAAGCTAACCAATTTGACAATGCAGTAATAATGGAAGATTTAAATTATCCCAAAATTGACTGGGTAAATGTAACATCAGGAGATGTTAGAGATGAAAAGATCCTGGATGGAATAAATAACTGCTTCACGGAACAATTGGTTTAGGAACTGAAGAGAGAGGGAGCTATTTTAGATCTAATTCTTAATGGAATACAGAATTTGGTGAGAGAGGTAACGGTGGTGAGGCCACTTGGCAATAGTGATCATAACATGGTCAAATTTGAACTAATGACTGGAAGGGGGACAATATGTAAATTTACAGCTCTAACATTACATTTTCAAAAGGGAAACTTTGATAAAATGAGGGAAATAGTTAGAAAAACTGAAAGGTACAGCTGCAAAGGTTAAAAGTTTTCAACAGATGTGGACATTGTCTAAAAATATCATCTTAGAAGCCCAGTCCAGATTTACTCCACACATTAAGAAAGGTGGATGGAAGGCCAAACAATTACTGGCATGGTTAAAAGGTGAGGTAAAAAGGCTATTTTAGACAAAACAAATCCTTCAAAAATTGGCAGAAGGTCCATCTGAAGAAAACAGGAAAAAACATAAGTTAAGTCTAAAACATTGATAAGACAGGCTAAGAGAGAATTTGAAATGAAGTTGGCCATAGAAGCAAAAATTCATAATAAGAACTTTAAAAAATATATCCAAAGAAGGAAACCTGCAAGGGAGTCGATTGGACCGTTAGATGACTAAGGGATTAATGGGACTCTTGGTGTTGCATCTGTCGGTCTTCGAGGGCTTCGCCCCGCCTACCTCTCTCTACTTGCGGCTCCTCCCGCTCACCTTGGACTGATTGCCGCCGCAGCATCTGTTTGCCGACCTCTTCGGTGTCCCCGGACTGGCTTTGGTGCTGCTTCCCGCCATGCTCCTTCAAGGTACCTCTAGGGCGCACGCGCGCACACCACCCTCATCTTTATTTCACGATGGCGAGAACCTCAGGGGCGTCCCCCTGTTCTGACATTACGACTCCAGGGTATATCTGCCTAATGCATTTGCTAGCTCATTGAATTAGCAACGGAACTCATACGGATGGGATTCTCTCTCCATTCCTAAGCTACTCTGCCACTCCAGCTCTAACTGGAACTCTTACTACCCTTCGGGGTCACTAACGGGGTATTTATTTACTTATTTATTTATTTATTTATTTATTTAACTTTTTTTTATATACCGGTATTCGTTTGGGACATCATATCGGTTTACAATTAACTTATTAACAAGAGAGAAATTACATTGAATGAAGGGCAGGTAACAGGGGAGGGAGTGAGCAGAGATTATGGTAGTTATATAGATCAGTCAAACATTGACAACAGCGATTGATTGGTTAAGAATAGATACATTATTATATACAATGTGTAATATTATTTACATATAGACGGTTTTAGGACTGTTCGTTGCACTTATTATTTCCATGAGAGATATGCCAGGGATGGGAGAGGAGCAGGGGAAGGGGGGGTGGGAGAGGGAGAGGGAGAGGGAGGGGGGATTCTGGGGGTGAGGCACGGGGGGGGGAAGGAGGGGGGGCAGGGAGGGGGAGGAAGTACCCGCTCCTCGGGGGCCTCTCTGCTTCTTTCAGGTGCTATCAGGAAACCGGTACTCGCTTCTCGAGGGCCCATGTTCCCTGTGTCGCTGCCTGCAACTTTTACCTTCTACTTGGAAGAACTAACTACAGTCATCATCTGTGAGTACAGAAACATCTCTCTCTCTACAGTACTGCTTCGCCGGAATCAGGTACTCGCTCCTCGAGGGCCTGCCCTCTGCTCTGGTTCCAGACCTCTCGTCTAGTGGAACCTCTGCTGCTGCTAGTGAGTACAACGCTACCGAGTCTCTCTGCTCTATGGGATCAGGTACTCACTCCTCGAGGGTCTGCTCTCCCTGTCTCGGAGCTCTCCTATTCTACTTGGGAATCTGAATGCTAATTCTACTGTGTGCTCATAACTCTCAGTCTCTTTCCACTACAGCACTGCATACAGAGGATCCGTTTCCAGAGTTCTGTGAGAGACATGCCCAGCCAGGCTCTACAATCAGTACTCACTACTGCCACCTCTGGTGGTTCCATATACTGTATAATAAAAGATTCAAATCTGTGTTTGTCTGTCCGAAGTTTAGCCTGACACTGTGGTCCCTCACAGGACTGCCCCCCGTGGGCATGGTCAGCTGCCACAGTGTCCAAGGATCCACTCAAACACCAATAACCATAACAGATTGCTAACTCCATGGATCAGGCTCAGCTCAACGCCTTGCAGGCCATTCCAGGCCTTGCTTTGCACGTTACTGATCAACAAGATGCATTAGAGAAATTAACTACTGCCCTTTGCCCTTATCATGTGACAGGGCAAAGGTAGCGCCGGCGTCATTTTGGTTCCTGGCTCCCGACGTCACGCGTGCAGGAGATCGCTCCCGGACCCCCGCTGGACTTTTGGCAAGTCTTGTGGGGGTCAGGAGGCCCCCCCCAAGCTGGCCAAAAGTCCCTGGGCCACCGGCGCCATTTCTCTTAACGCAGCCGTGGCCAGAGAGCGGGAGATCGCGCCGGGAACCCCCCACCCCCCCCACTGGAACCCAGGTAATTTAAAACATTTTGGGGGGGGTTCGGGAGGGTGGGGGATTTGTTTTAAAGGTTCGGGGTGGGTTTTAGGGTTGTTTTGGTGTGCCGGTTTTCCCGCCCTCCCCGATTTACGATTTTTAACGATTTAAAAAAAAAAAAAAAAACATGACGATCAGATTTCCCTCCCCCCCCCAGCCAAAATCGATCATTAAGACGATCGATCACACGATTCACACCCCTACTGTATACTATGCTGATGCATAAAGAACCCTTTCATCTATTTGAATATATTTTTTAAGACTGTCTGGTTAAGGGTTTAGTTAGAGGGATTATAATTATTCATTTATTTGCATTAGTTAGATAGTGTTAAAAAAAAATAGAATAGATAGTTTCTTTTAATTCGTTTTTTTAGATAGGTTGTAGGTGCCTGAGGAACCTGCAGTGGAGAAAATTGGACTCTTTGAAAAGAAGTGCAACCTGAAAGAAAGGGCCCCACCGGTCTTCAGTTGGTGACCTCACTAAACCAAAGGCAGGGGAAAAGAAAAACTGATACTTCACGCATATCCAGCATAACTTCAACGGCAGGGGAGAAGAAAAAAGGATTCACACTCACAAAGCGGGGAGTAGCTGGCTTGTTACGGCGGTTACTACCCCAAACCAAATGTGCCTGATACTTCACTTTCGATGCATATCCAGCATAGCTCTCTGCTTCAACGGCAGGGGAGAAGAAAAAAACTGATACCTCACGCATATCCAGCATAGCTCCCTGCTTCAACGGCAGGGGAGAAGATAAACAACCAATAAGGGCTGTATAACATAATCTGGGTAAAAACAAATAAGCATGGGTGTAGCTTGCTTATTGCGGCGGTTACTACCCCTACTACCTCTAACTAATCAAGCTAGATATTTCACTTGGATGCAGCTCCATCACCGCTCTCTACATTAATGGCGGGGGTGGAAGGGAATTAGAACCAAGAGCTAAGAGAAACAGATAAGTATGGGAGAAGAAATGAGGGAAGCTTGCTGGGCAGACTGGATGGGCCATTTGGTCTTCTTCTGCCGTCATTTCTATGTTTCTATGTTTCTATGTTTCTATGTAGGAAAAGAAAAGGAAAAGGAGAATGGTCCGAAAAGCATGTTAGAGGTTATGTGTAAAGACTGAGAAATTTATGAAAATGAAAAGGAAGGATACATAATTGAAAGGATAGAGGAAGCAAATTTTGTTGTATTTATATTTTTCTGACTTATGTTGTTGAATCTGTTGTATTTGAGATATCTTCAGAAAGTTATGTAACAAACTATAAGTTTTTTTTATAAAGAAGTTATTAGCTCTAACAAAACTATCAGTTTGAGACTAAGTGGTTTTTTTTCCTATGAAATAATTCTTTATTCTTGTAAACCTTGTTGCCCACAGCTAACAGCCACCCCTTACATTAAACGGCCAGTTTAGCGACTACTCTAGTGGGGACTTGGGGTGTGAGTTGTTTCCCAGGGGGCGGGGTTTACACAAAGCACATAGTCTCGGATCGAGGATCTCAATTCACGGCAAGATTCTGGAAGGCTTTGTGCAAACTATTTGACATCTCTCTGGATTATACATCTGCCTATCATCCACAAATGGCCAAACTGAAAGGATGAATAGGACCCTGAAACAGTTCATTCGGGCCTATGTGAGTTGCTGTCAGAATAACTGGGCTGAGCTGTTACCATGGGCTGAATTCGCCATTAATTCACATCCAGCATTATCCACTGGATCAACACCTTTTGAAGTGGTATGTGGACGTTTACCTTCTCTGCCACTTCCACTGAAGCTCTCAGTGTCATCCCCAGCAGCTCAATCCACTGCTGATGATATCCATCAACTATGGACTCAAACTATAGAAATGCTAATTAAAGCGGGTGATCGAGCTAAGAAATCCTACGACGCTCACCATTGTAAAGCGCCTGTGTTTCAACCTGGTGACAAAGTCTGGCTATCAACTAAGCATCTGAGACTAAAGTTACCCTCCTCTCGATTTGCTCCTCGCTATGTTGGACCATTTCCAATCCTACGACGTCTTGGCAACATTACATACAGTCTGAAGCTACCGCCTGGATTGAAAATCCACAACGCATTCCACGTTTCACTTCTGAAACCACTCATTCTCAGTGAGTTCTCATCCAAGTCTCCTGAACCATCTTCTATCAATGCAGAAGAAGACCTAGAATACAAGGTCAATGCCATTCTAGATGCAAGAAGACGTGGAAAGCCTTGGGAATACCTTCTGTGTTGGGAAGATTAAGGTGCCAAAGAAAATTCTTGGGAGCCAATGGCTAATATCCTAGATAAAGAAATGCTTCATCAGTTTCACCAGATGCATCCTCGGAAACCAAGACCTGGTACAAGAGTTGGAGTCCACCCTTTGAAGGGGGGTACTGTTGCGACCATCGGTCTGTGACAGCTTCGCCCTGCCTACCTTACTCTTCTTGCGGCTCCTCCCACTCACCTCAGACTACTGGCTGCTGTGGCGTCTGTCTGCCAATCTCTCCGGTGTCCCCAGACCGGCTTTGGTGCTGCTTCCCACCATGCTCCTCCAAGGTACTATAGGGTGCGCGTGCACACGCCACTCTCATCTTTATTTCTTCATTGGCATGAACCTCAGGGGCGTCCCCTTGAGATGACATCAAGCTGCCCGGATATTTAAGCCTACCTCTTTTGCTAGCTATTCGAGTTAGCAACAACTCGGATTCTACAGATGGGATTCCAGATAACGCTGGAGTGGCAGCTATTCTGCCACTCCAGCGTTATCTGGAACTCTTACCACTAACGGGGTACCCGCTCCTCAGGGGCCTCTTCTGATTCTTTCAGGTGCTCAGGGAGGGGATCGGGCTCAGCTTCCCCCCAAATCTCCTCCAGCGAGAAAATTCCCAGAGCTAATGCTCCCCATCGGACATGAGTGTCCATGGGACCAAGCGGGGAGTTAGAAGAGAGCGTGGCTGAGCCAACACAGGCTTACACGCAGAATGAGGCATTCCAAAAGAAAACCCAAAAAAGTGAAGAGGACATTCAGAGCCGAGACGCTAGTATGCCATCTTGGATCTCTGTATTTATTTCTAACCCTAAAAATTCTCTTTAAGCAATTATCATAAAGAATTTTAGCAAATTTTCTGGTTTTAAAGTAAATGCAGATAAGTCAATATCCCTGCATCTAACTGGGACACTAGAAAAAGGATGGAGATTAATTGAGATTATTTTCCATTTCAGTGGGCAAAAGGATATATTACATATTTGGGGGATAAGATTTCAAATGACATGAGAACAATTTATGGTCTTATTATTAATCCTGCTATTAAGAACTTGGAAAAACTTTTAATGAGTTGGAAAAATCTTTCAGTATCACTCATAGGGTGAATACAGATAATTAAAATGGTGTTGTTACCTAAATGGCTTTATTAGTTACAATTGTTACCATTGGTATTACATAATATTGATATTCAAGAATTAATAAAGCTATATCTAAGTTTATTTGGAATGAAAACTTTAACATTGCCTTATAGTGAGAGAGGCGTATCTGTTTCTGATATCAGAAAATATAACAGCATATCTGATGAGACATGCTAGAGATTGGATTTTGGGAACATCAAAATATAATACCACAAATACTGAATGTCAAATATTGAGTCCTTTTTCTCTTAGCTATTTATACATGCAAAAGTAAAATTTCTTCCAGATATAATAAAAAACAATTTATTGATTAAGTCAGTCAGAAGGGCTTGGTTTACAGCATGGAAAATACTGGAACTACTTCCTAGTTATTCAATTTTCTTGCCTCTGCAAGGTAATACTGAATTTCAACCAGGCCTTTCTAACAAAATGGAAAAAGCATGAACTAATATTCATGAAAGAATTTTTCTCCCTGCTAATACACAAATTATTTGTACATTTCAAGATCTGAAAAGTAAATCTGCAAAGGTTAAAAGTGTACAACAGGCATAGACATTGTTTAAAAATACAATCTTAGAAGCACATTCCAGATGAATTCCAAGTGTTAAGAAAGGCGGAAGGTAGGAAAAATGATTACCAGCATGGTTCAAAGTTGAGGTAAAAGAGGCTATTTTAGCCAAAAAAAACATCCTTCAAAAATTGGAAGAAGGATCCATCAGAAGAAAATAGGACAAAAGCATAAGCATTGTCAAGTTAAGTGTTAAACACTGATAAAGCAGGCTAAGAGAGAATTTGAAATGAAGTAGGCCGTAGAGGCAAAAACTCATTTAAAAAAAAACCTTTTTAAATATATCCTAAGTAAGAAACCTGTGAGGGAGTTGGTTGACCGTTAGATGACTGAGAGGTTAAAGGTGCTCTTATGGAAGATAAGGCTATTGCAGAAAGGCTAAATTAATTCTTTGCTTCTGTGTTTACTAATGAGGATGTTAGGGAGATACCAGCTCCAGAGATGGTTTTCAAGAGTGATGAATCAGATGAACTGAACAAAATCACTTCTGAACCTGGACGATGTAATAGACCAGATTGACAAACTAAAGAATAACAAATCACATGGACCAGATGGTGTGCACCCCAGGGTTCTGAAGGAAGTCAAAAACAAAATTTCTATTAGATAAAATTTGTAAACTATCATTAAAATCATCCATTGTACTTAAAGACTGGAGGGTGGTCAATGTAACCCCAATATTTAAAAAGGGCTCCAGGGGTGATCCAGGAAACTAAAGATCAGTGATCCTGACTTCAGTGCCGGAAAAAATAGTGGAAACTATTCTAAAGATTAAAATCACATAGCATATAGAAAGATATGGTTTAATGGAACAAAGTCAGCATGGATTTATTCAAGGGAAGTCTTTCCTTACAAATCTGCTTCATTTTCTTGAAAGGGTTAATAAACATGTGGAAAAAGGTGAATCGGTAGATGTAGTGTATTTGACAAACACCTTCTGAAAATCCAAAGTCCCCCTTGAGAAGCTTCTAAGAAAACTAAAAAGTCATGGGATAGGAGGCAATGTCCTTTTGTGGATTACAAACTGGTTAAAAGACAGGAAACAGAGAGTAGCATTAAATGGTCAATTTTCTCAATGGAAAAGGGTAAACAGTGGAGTGCCTCAGGGATCTGTACTTGGACCAGTGCTTTTCAATATATATATAAATGATCTGGAAAGGAATACGACGAGTGAGGTTATCAAATTTGTGGATGATACAAAATTATTCAGAGTAGTTAAATCACAAGCAGATTATGATACATTACAGGAGGACCTTGTGAAACTGGAAGATTGGGCATCCAAATGGCAGATGAAATTTAATGTGGACAAGTGCAAGGTGATGTATATAGGGGAAAAATAACCTGTGCTGAAGTTACACGGTTAGGCTCCATATTAGGCGATACCACCCAGGAAAAAGATCTAGGTATCATAGTGGATATTACATTGAAAGCGTCAGCTCAGTGTGCTGTGGCAGTTAAAAAAGCAAACAGAATATTAGGAATTATTAGGAAGGGAATGGTAAATAAAACAGAAAGAGCCAGATTTTAAAAGCCCTTCGCGCATAAATCCAGAGGATTTACATGCATGGGGGGGGGGTTATGTGAGCCAGGCCTATTTTAAAAAGGCCCGGCGATGCACATAAAGCCCCGGGACGCATGTAAGTCCCGGGGCTTTCCTAAAGGGGCAGGGAAGGGGCGGGGCCAGAGGCCTCCGGCAGAGTGGTCATTGCCGCTGTGTTGGAGGATTTGCTGGCAGCGCAAAAGGTAAGTCAAAGGTCAGGGGGGATTAGAGTAGGGCTGGGGGTGGGAAAGGTTAGGGGAAGGTGTGGGAAGGTCAGGCTAGGGGGAAGGGAAGTTCCCTCACTGGCCGCTCCAATTTTGGAGTGGCCTGGGAGGGAATGGGGGAAGACAGTGCGGTTCGTCATGCGCAAGGTGCACAATTGTGCACCCCCTTGCACGCACCAACCCCGTGCATGTTATAAAATCAGGCGTACATGTGTGCACGCCGGGTAGTGCGGGCACCTTTTAAAATCTACCCCAAAATGTATGCCTCTGTATCACTCCATGGTGAGACTGCACCTTGAGTAATATGTATAATTCTGGTCACCACATCTCAAAAAAGATATAGTTGCGATGGAGAAGGTACAGAGAAGGGCAACCAAAATGATAAAGGGGATGGAACAACTCCCCTGTGAGGAAAGGCTGAAGAGGTTAGGACTGTTCAGCTTGGAGAAGAGATGGCGGAGGGGAGATATGATAGAGGTCTTTAAAATCATGAAAGGTCTAGAAATGTGAATCTGTTATTTACTCTTTCGGATAATAGAAAGACTAGGGGGCACTCCATGAAGTTAACAAGTAACACATTTAAAACTAATCGGAGAAAATTCTTTTTTACTCAATGCACAATTAAGCTGTGGAATTTGTTGCCAGCGGATGTGGTTAATGCAGTTAGTGCAGTTAGTGTAGCTGGGTTTAAAAAAGCTTTGGATAAGTTTTTGGAAAAGTCCATTATCTGCTACTAATCAAACTGACTTAGGGAATAGCCACTGGCATTACTGGCATAAGTAGCATGGGATCTACTTAGTGTTTGGGTACTTGCCAGCTACTTGTAGCCCGGATTGGCTACTGTTAGAAACAGGATGCTGGGCTTGATGGACCCTTGGTCTGAATCAACATGGCAATTTCTTATGTTGTTATGTTCTAAATTTCGTTTAGAGAATTGTGATTTTTTTTTTTTGCCTTTCTACAGGTTACACATTATGGGGCAGATTTTCAAAGCCCTACGCGCGTAAATCCAGGAGGATTTACACGTGTAGGGGGGTTACGCGTGCTGGGCCTATTTTCAAAAGGCCGGGCGGTGCACGTAAAGCCCCAGGACGCATGTAAGTCCCAGGACATGGGCAGGGTGTGAGCGGGGTGGAGCGGTCCGGGGGTGGGCTAGGGCTGGAGCCTCCAGGCACAGCGGCCATTTGCTTCTGTGCTCGATCGCGCAACCTACGCCTGCCCAGAGGCAGGCACAACTTATAAAATGAAGGTTAGGGGGTTTAGGTAGGGCTGGGGGCGGGTTAGGGAGGGGAAGGTGGGGGGGCAGAAGGAAAGTTCCCTCTGAGGGTTCTCCGATTTCGGAGCGGCCTTGGAGGGAATGGGGAAAGCCAGCAGGGCTCCCCAAGGGCTCGGCGTGCGCAAGGTGCACTATTGTGCACCCCCTTGAGCGCGCCGACCCTATATTTTATAACATGCGCGCAGCTGCGCGCGCATGTTATAAAATCGGGCATACATTTGTGTACGCTGGGTTGCACGCACAGATGTACACCCGCGCGTAGGTATTAAAATCTGGCCCTATTTGAATTCAATTTTGGGGATCAACAAAAATGCATTTGTAGTCATTTCCTTTGACCAATCAATTCTGCTCCCTTGTTAGACAGGCTTGATAGTTTCTACAGCTTATAAGATACTTTGGATAAACTTGCAGTTAAGTGACAGGTAGATGCAAGTATTTATTTATTTATTTATTTATTTATTGTTTTTGTTATACCGAGTTTCATGATAGGCATCACATCAACCCGGTTTACAAATAACAAGGAGTGTAAAGCATAACGTAACGTAAAAACAATATTTTCAATAAGAACCTTGAACTTTAAATACAGTGAATCAGAAAAAGGGAGAGGGAAAGTTACAAAAAACAAGGAAAATAAACTTGGGATGGAAGGGGAGAAATTGAACAGCACAATATTTACATTTCAGCCTATTGATACATTAGAATAGCAAGTGAAAAAATAAGACTACGAAACGGTACATAGGTAATCAAATGAATAAATATGACAGTTGTGAATGGTAATAGTATGATAAATATTCAGCAGGAATTAGTGAGAGAGGGTTTGAGGTTGGTTGATTCGTGTTTACATTCCATTATTGCATACGAGTTAGTGCTAGTGAGAGGAGGTTTTATTCAAGGCTTGGAAATGCTTTTTTGAAAAGCCAAGTTTTTTGAAAATTTTTTTTGAAAAAAAATTTTTTTCAAAAAAAAAAAAATTTTTTTTTGAAAAGTTTTTTGAAAAAAATGCTTTTTTGAAAAGCCAAGTACTGAGGTAGTGGCCCATACTTCGACTGGGGTTTTTCAAAATTTAAAACTTTGACTGAGAATATAGCCTTGAGAGAGATACAATTTAGGATGATGCATAGAATATAAATTCCTCCTGTTCAAGCATTTAAAGCAGGCTTAACTAATTCTGATAAATGCCCCAAATGTTTAATACATAAGGGCACTTATATCCATTGTATTTGGATGTACACTAAGATAGATGAGTTTTGGGACCACATTATGCATGATTTAAGTGCCATGGTTACATTTACAGTGATTAAATCATTATAACTCTATATATTTGGAATACCAGATAAAAATTTTTCTTCGGAAAAATATGTTAGCCTTTTCCTTCATTGTGCAAATGGCTAATGATACAGCACCTAATCGAACAATGTGGAGAATACAACTACGTCAGATGATGGTAATGGAATGTTTGTCTGGACAAGATGGTAAACCACAGAGTTGGGAGAATTTTCTGCAAATCTGGCAATTCTATATTAATACTCTACCAATTCAAACTAGAAATATGATCTTTAGTAGTTATCCAAGAAAAATAAAATTTGTTAATTATTCTTTTTTTAAATCATAAGAACATAAGAACAAAAGAAACTGCCATGCTGGGTCAGACCAAGGGTCCATCAAGCCCAGCATCCTGTTTCCAACAGAGGCCAAAACCAGGCCACAAGAACCTGGCAATTACCCAAACACCAAGAAGATCCCATGCTACTGTTGCAATTAATAGCAATTAATAGCAGTGGCTATTCTCTAAGTATAATTGATTAATAGCCATTAATGGACTTCTCCTCCAAGAACTATCATTAATAGTGATAGTTTATATAAATAGATTGTATGTTCTAAATTCTTATTTATGGTAATGAATATCATTTACATTATTAAGAATTGACAAAAAAAAAAAGAAATCTGAAATATGTTACCCTTTGATTTCTTTTTGGAGAATGATGAGGTGGGGTATGGGAGGGGAAGGGAATTTAGTTTTTATAGTTCTTATATTAATACTTTCTTTTACTATTTTTTGAAATAGAACTTAAAAAAGAAGGGAAGGAATAATATTGTAGTTAGGATTAATTATATAACTTATTAATTTTCTTTTTCTAATTGTTATTGGAGTAAATATTGATACAGTATGTTACATTTATCATCTGCTCATTGCGATTTGTAATAGTTGATTTTCATATTTAAATACTAATATAAATGATTGATCATAAAAAAAAAAAAAGTTAAAATGGTGTTACCAATGGGTATGAATGGTTGATAAGAACATAAGAACATAAGAAATTGCCATGCTGGGTCAGACCAAGGGTCCATCAAGCCCAGCATCCTGTTTCCAACAGAGACCAAACCAGGCCACAAGAACCTGGCAAGTACCCAAACACTAAGAAGATCCCATGCTACTGATGAAATTAATAGCAGTGGCTATTCCCTAACTGTGTTCTTTTAAGAAAAATATGTTTTTTTTTTTCATTTTTCAGCAGTACATCATTGGCTCTACAGACGATATACATAGCAACAACCACCAATATGGACATTGATTTTTGACTGTTTTGTTATTAAAATATGTTTCCTTTTTTCATCATTACATGTTGTGATTGGCTTTCTGTGGTCATATGTGGGGTGGGAGTGTATTCTCACATTATCATTATATGCACACTCTACTTTTATAGTGATGTTTGCTTCTGTTCTGGATAGGTATCAGAACCTTTGGTCAGTTATTATCTCTCCAAAGTTAAGTACCTTTGAAAGAATTTTTTTTACTTTGGAATTTCTTGTTATACTAATGGTTGGCTTTCACATACATTTGTTTTTCAAAAAATATTACCAATAATTATATATCACAGCAGTAAAATGAAAATGTATGCTCAGCTAAAGACTGGTGATCATGGTATGGGCTCTTTTGGCAGGCCTGCCTTGCTATTTCTCCGTGGTCTTGAAGCCTTCTCAACGTATTTAAACTGTTTGTAGTGTTAATTTTGGGTTAATTGTTCTTCTCTCTACTATATTTTGCATATGTGTGTTGTGTTTGTGGATGAGTTTGTAATTCTTTTCTAGACTCAGTTAATAACTTACTACTTTAACATTTGTAGGCTGTTTATTACTATGTGTTAGGGCACACTATGGGTAAGTCAACTGAAGTGACTAATATGAAATATATGAAATATGAAATATAGCACCGAGAAATAGGGCAGCACTGTTTTTTTTTACCGTCCAATAGTTCCCAGGAAGACGTTTTCATGTTCTGGTTCAGGTTTGTAAACCACTGGGAATCCACTGTGACTGGTATTAATAAGAAGGTGAGCCAAAGAGGCAACATTTTGCTGTAGGTGAACAACTCTCACATATGGCTTCATGACATCACTGGCAGTGAACAGTTCCAGGTTTACCCTGAAAGACACAGAGCAGACACCCACAGGTTCATTTTAGTAAACAGGAAATGATGCATATTATATTAGCATTTGATGAGTTAGCTACGTGTCTGTAAATTAGTTCAAGCTGAAAAGTTCAGAAAATCAATCTTGTCTTCTTTGTGAATATAAAAAAAGAACTGTCCAATAAATTTGCTTGCCAAGCATCACTGCTTTGTTCCCTGGATGAATCTCCATGTTAAAAGGATACCTGATAATATCAACCACATGTATGGCTCGGGCTTCTAAGGCCAGGATGTTAGTAGGACCAATCATCAACTTTAATGAGTTTTCTGGCTTAGAGTGATTGTGACCTGAGCTTTAGTAGGCAGAGGATCCAGACCAGATTGGTAATTCAGTTACTGTTGTCAGCATTAAGCAACATCATTCCCTGCAAGTTTCCCTTGAATTTTTTCCAGGGACGTGCAAGTGTGCATCACTGTTGTGTACATAGAGCATGGGGTGGAGTGGGGAGAGTTCTATCCTCTTCCTCCTCTACTGTGTGCTGTTTGTACTATAGCACTGGCACCTACTGCTGCTGTCACCAAGAACCTGAGCACCATCATTCTCCTCCTTTCTCCCTAGTTCTCGCCATCTTTCCTTTCTCAACTTTCATCTCCCTCCCCTTTGTGACCATCTCTTCTTTTCTCTTTAGCTTTTCTCATGTCTTTCAGCTTTCTCAGCTATCCTTCCACTCCATTTCCTCTCTCCTACCCTTGCATTTCTTTTTCTCTGTTTCCTATCTCCTCCAGTACCACTTCCTATTCCTCCATCTCTTCATCAGCACTCATTCTTATATTGCCTCCCTTCCCATCCTTCTACATTTCTTACTCCTTGTGTAACCCCTGGGCTGATAGTCCCCAATAAGGTCCCAGGAAACCCACCTCAAACATAGTCTTTTATGTTCAAGTCTCCCATGATGTTAATTTTTCTCTGACATTCCAGGGTTTCCTAAGCAGGGAGAAGAATGATCTTCAAGGCTCCTTGTGTTGCTTCAAGTCAAAACCCAATTTAAAGTTCACTGTAAACAGCATTGACAAGCATTTAATTGCAAACTACAGCAAGAAGCACGCTGGACGCAATTGTGGTTTCCAATTTAATTTTTACATTGTTTCAAAATATGTTGTTACAAACTTTTCAATTTATTTTGTTGGTTTAATTAAATTCAAATCAATAAGTCCAATTGCTTTTCCTTTCCAATTAATTTTAGGACAGATTGTAAACTCCCTTTCAGTTGATAAAGAAGTATTTTTAATCAATCTAGTCATAGTTTATAAAGTCACAATTTCTCCTACGCCTCCTGTTGTTCTTCTCTTGTCCTCTCCCTTATCCTGCTTTAGGGATTTACTCCTCTTCTCTCATTATTTCCTTGAGATGATAGTGAACTTAAGGATGGGTTCACAAAATCTCCTTCTCTCCTCCTTCCTGCAGGAATGGAAGATGACCCATTTCTCTCCAGGATTCCTTACAGTCCACCTGTGCTTTTGGGTTGAGAGATATCATTCCTCTGGTTGACATACACTGAGACCAGACATATTGTAAAACAAAATTCTAAAAAGGGGAAGCCAAAATATGAGATGAGGAGGGTAGAAAAACTCCTATCTGAGGAAACACAAAAATTATCAGGTTTCCAGATGAGGTCTGCAAGGTTTCAGTCACAGTCCTTCAAAAGGTGAAAGCTCTCTGTCTCCCTTTTCGTTGGACTCATTTTTTGTTACTTTTTGCTAAGGATGCATAAAGAGGATAGGCTGTACAGATTCAAAGTTTTCACCCAGACACAGACTAGTTTGATAGCCACAGGCCAACCTCTGAGTGAACTCCTGTTTACTGTCTTGCACTGTGAAATGTTTATGAACAGGCAAGAGTGTTTATTTAGTTATTCCACTAAGTCTATGATGAGAAAACTAGCAATTAACTTATACTAAAGCCTGAGAGAGAGAATGAAGGCCGCACAGCTGTTTCTGAAAACCGATAAGAACTCAGAGGGAGGGAATGCTGTTGCTTTAGCAAGCGTTTGTAGGTTATAAGGGAAGACAGCGAGAAAGAGAGGAGAGAGAGAGCCCTGGATGTGATGGTATGGTTGATCCTTTGGAAATGTAAGCATTTTATATCTGTGTAGCAATTGTTATTATCTACCATTACTTTTCTATATGATCTGATTTTATTTGTTCTATCCTCCTATCACTCAAATAAACTTACTTTCTTACCTGGAACCATGACATACTGAATCCAAGTTTGTGTGTGGCTCTCTGTGTAGGGGATAAGCTCCTGGGTTCAAGCCCCAAGGTATAATCCTAGTAATTGTGTTTGTTTTTATGAGATTATCCCCCCCCCAGGTCAGAGTCCTTGGGCAGGATATAAGTGTGGTCTGAACCCATAACACTTCTGAACCCAGATCTGAATCCAAGAGATCCCAAAGGCCTTCCTCCTTAAAAAATAAACAAAAACCAGGGAACAGCCATGGACATGCTGTCTCTGGAAGGATTGACTAAATCTTCCACACCTTAAAATGGTGGCAGTGGTTTATATAGTCTAAGAGCAGGCAATTCTAGGCTCCCACATGGGGGAGCTACAAACCCTCATTAACTATTCTGTTTCCTCCCATCCAGTAAATGGATCATTCCTTCTGGTAGAGATCAAATGAGATCTTCACACTTGCCTCCACCAACTCTCTTATTTCTCAGTCTTTCCTCCATCCACAACTTCTTTCTCCTCCTTTCCCAGGATCTGCCCATGCTATTAAGCCCATCCCCCAACATCTGGCTCTTTGCCTCTTCCCCGCCTCCTACGTATTTACCCTCTACTTCTTATCCTCTTTTCTCCAGAATCTGCCCCCTGCCATTTTTCTTCCATAGTCCTTCCCCGGCGAGAAAGTTCTGAAAATGCTTACAGTAAAGACTTGCTAGCAATGGCAAGATATGTACTAGCTGCCTTTCCTGCAAGGTCCTGTGACAGCATGGCAGAATAGGCTGAGTGGCTAATTTTTCAGCTGCCAGAGGCATGCTGCATAGCTGCAGGAGTACATACCTCAGAGCAATGGTTCTCAACTTTTTTCCCATCGTGACACACCTGACAGGCCACGCTCACGTGTGACACACTGCTCACTACAATTCACAGTGGAAATAAAAAGTAAAGGTCCGGTAATTATTTTTATTGCTAAGAATGACATAAGGAAATGATACATATTCTGTCTGAACAGAAATTGCATAAACGGTAAACATCCCACACCAAAACAGCACCAATTTCCAGCACTTAAACAGTAACCACCTTACCAAAGAAAAGGCAACACTGAAAATATTACACCAGGCCTTAAGACACCAATACATCTCCTATTACAAAAACGGACCAAGTCAGGCTGCTATAGAGCCCTACACAGAAACTACATGGCAGCAGAAAATCTCACCTGAATCACATGTGCTGACCCTCACCTAACAAAGAATAAAGAGACCAAAACGCATAACTAGAAGCATGCAGAAAAAACTGAATTGGAAACTGCAACAAGCCAGAGTCTCTGTATGCAGTGTAATAAAGGAAAAAAGAAACATCACCCATCCTTATAAAACAAATCAAGAAATATAAAATCAGGAGCAGTAAAACCATACTAACAAAAAGAACATTTCGAAACAGCTGATGAGTGGAATATCCAATAATTAAAAACTCATATAAAAAATTTCTAGATACCAATAAAATATTTCAAAATAGCAGACACAAAGACCCAGTAATGAAAAATAATAAGGATACAAAAAATATTTTGCTCTGTATACCTGGGAACGTTTGATATCCAGGTGTCCTGAGATTGTTCTGAATTAGCAGGAGGAGGGGTGGTTTTCTTGTAACTTTCTCCTCTCTCTCAGTCACACACCAGCGCTCTCTCTCACACTGGCTCTCAATCACACACATATACACACATGCTCTCAGTCACTCACATATACACATGCTTTTTCTCTCTCACTTATATAGGCTCTTAATTACACATTTACACACATGCTGTCTATCTTTTCACGCTTACACACAGAGGCTTTCAATCACATAAATACATGCTGTCTTTTTCTCTCACACACAGACTCTCATTCACATGCTTACAAACATGTCCTCTCTTTCTCTCATTTACACACAGGCTCTCAATCACATACTCACATGCTCCCTCACCTAAATCAGCTCTCAATCAACACAGACACACATGGTCTCTCTCTCTCATTTACAAACAGGGTCTCAATCACATACTCACATGCTCCCTCACCTAAACCAGCTCTCAGTCACACACAGACACATGTGCTCTCTCTTACTTATACACACAAAGGATCTCAATCATACATACACATGATCTCTCTCACACACAAAGGATCTCAATCATACACATAGACTCACACAAACAGGTTTTCAATCACAAACTTACACATACAGGTTCTCAATCATAAATTTACATTCATGCTTTCTCTCACAGGCAGGCTCTCAATCACAGACATACTCTCTTTCACATATACAGGCTCACATACATGCTATCTCACTTACACACATACACACACACACAGGATCTCAAACACATGCTCATTCACTCTCTCACCCCCCGCCCCCCCGGAACTAGCAGCAGCAGCAACCATTTTCAGCCCTTGTGGAGAAAGGAGTCCCATCGGCCGTGGGGGCTGACGTTGTTCCTTATTGTTTCTTATTTTACTTCGAGCTGCGCTGCTCATCCTTCAGGCCTTGCCTCTCTTCTTTTCTTCAGGCCAACACTGCCCGCACTAGCATGGTCTCTTCTTCCGGTGCATGCACCCGCTGCTCACCACTTCTTCTTCTGGGGCGCGGGAAGAAGAGACCATGCCGGTGCCACTGACTCCAGCTGTTCTGCACGTTCCGCCCGCGCTGTCAGCATTTTAAGCCCGGGCGGAGGAGGACCGGGGAGCAGCTGGGTCAGCGGGGGACCGGGAAGTGTGGCGACACACCTGCGTGTTCTTTGCGATACACTGGTATGTCGCGACACACCGGTTGAGAACCGCTGCCCTAGAGGGAACACTGTTCCCCTGTGACATTTTTTACACATTGCGGTTGGTTAATTCAAGAGCTTTTTACAGTTCTGGCCTTCCAGGCAACAGAAAAGATATTTTCTGATATGGCTCAATGGCTAAAATATTTATGTTAAAGGCAGCTCTTGGGTATGAATACATGATCCTGTTGCCTGGGCTTTGCAGGAATATTCCAACTGATGCTGTAATCAGAGACCATCTGAAATGAGATTATAAATGAATTTGTCTACCCTGGGAAATAAAGAGGTGGATTTTAAGACCCGCACACATGCACACATGAGCTCACATTTGCCAAGTAGCACACAAGGATACAGCGATTTTATAACATATGCACATAGATGCGCGTAATAGTGTGTATTATAAAATTGGCTATATATGCATACATGTGTGCATGACTTTATACAGACGCATGCATATGCCACCTCGAGCATATATGTAGGGGAGATTTTCAGTAGATACTAGGGATGTGCAATCGTTTTTCCCGAATTAGGAAATTTCAACGAAATTGCCTTATTCGGAATGGTTTGGGAAAACCGAAAAATGATTGAATTTTTTCCGGAAAAAATTCATTTTCGCTTTAGTGAGCACTAACTCCCCTGATACTGCGCACTAATGTGGCAGAATTAGTGCACACTAATTCTGCCACGTTAGTACGTGCTATCGGGAGTTAGCACGCACTAACTCCCAATAGTGCGCACTAAAACGAAAATCGAAGCCCCCGAAAAAACACTGTTGGCTGGCAGAATTAAATGAGGCAGAGGCCCTGCTGGAGCTTCGCCTTTATTAACCCACTTTCCCTTAGCCCACTTTCCCCTTAGGTTGAGCCCTCAGGTACTGGGGCTGGGTGGTCTTGGGGGCCTCTACTGATGAATAGAAGATCTATGTAGATGAAGTCAAAGGCAGGCTGGGTCAAAGACAGGCAGTGCTCGAGGATGGCCAGTAGGTGGTCTGAGGTAAATGGCAGGCAGAGTTCAAGAATGGTCAGGAGGCGGTCCGAGGTCAGTGGCAGGCAGAGTTCAAGCGGAGTCCAAAAAGCAGGCCAAGATCAATACCGGGAAGTACATCTAAGGGAAGGTGGGACGGATTGGCAGGGCAGGAAGATGAGGAGCAGCACAGGTGGGCAGGCAAGGAGATGAGGAACACAGAAAACTAACCACAAGGACTGACGAGGACCTGAAGATGAAGACCACTGAAACCAAGGACAATGAAGACCCAGAACTGAAGACAACAAAGACCAGGAACTAAGGAATGCAGGAGAAATGCTGAGGCAACTTACTAAAGTTGCAGGACACCTATTACCGAGGCGTGGATTGCAGGGAGACAAGGATTTTTATGGTCCAAGGCTTGTGATGTCATCTGAGGGAGCCGGGGGAATTTCCCACCATGAGCCCTTTAAGTCTGTCGACATCAGATGTGCACGTGCCTAGGAAAAGCCATGTGTGAAGTCGGTGGCATCTTGTGTCGGCAGGAGAGACCCACGGACTAGGGGTGTGCATTCGTATTGAACATAAATGTAAAACGCTACTTTTTTTTTTTTTTAACTTAAAAAAGTGATGAGACATAAACGATCGGATTTCCAACTTATTCAACATAGCTATGTTGAATAAGTTGGAAATCGCGATTGTTGATCCAAAATAAAAATTTAAACCCCTCACCTTCCTTAATCCCCCCCCAAAGACTTACCACAACTCCCTGGTGATCCAGCGAGGAGTGAGGACGCCATTTCTGAAATCCTTTGCGAGGAGCACGTGACGTCGGCACCACGTCGGAGTGACGCGGCGTCACGTGATTCCCCGCGGGTTCGCGCCGGAACGCTCGTTCGGCCCAAAAGGAACTTTTGGCCAGCTTGAGGGGGTCAGGAGGCCCCCCCAAGCTGGCCAAAAGTTCCTTTTGGGCCGAACGAGGGTGCCGGAGGGAACTCGCGGGGAATCACGTGACGCCGCGTCACTCCGTCGTGGCGCCGACGTCAAGTGATTCCCCGCGGGGTCGCTTCCGGGATCCTCGTTCGGCCCAAAAGGAACTTTTGGCCAGCTTGGGGGTGTCAGGAGGCCCCCCCAAGCTGGCCAAAAGTTCCTTTTGGGCCGAACGAGGGTGCCGGAGGGAACTCGTGGGGAATCACATGACGCCGCATCACTCCGACGTGGCGCCGACGTCACGTGATTCCCCGCGGGGTCGCTTCCAGGATCCTCGTTCGGCCCAAAAGGAACTTTTGGCCAGCTTGGGGGTGTCAGGAGGCCCCTCCCAAGCTGTCCAAAAGTTCCTTTTGGGCCGAACGAGGATCCCGGAAGCGACCCCGCGGGGAATCACGTGACGCCGCGTCACTCCGTGACACCGACGTCACGTGCTCCTTGCAAAGTTGGTCAGAAATGGCGTCCTGACCCCGCTGGACCACCAGGGAGTTGTGGTAAGTCTTGGGGGGGGGGATTAAGGAGGGTGAGGGGTTTAAATTTTTATTTGCACAAATGGACATATACTCAACTCATTGAATTCTGTTTATGTCCATATTGACCGCAAATGGGACCCCCTTTGGACATATGGACATAAGAACTTAAACTTTTGCTCTGCACATCCCTACCACGGACCACCAAACTCAATAGCTGAGCACAAGTCAACTGATTACAGCCTCTGAAAGAATGCATGGATTTGTGCTATGGGGAGCAGTATTCAGCTGTGGGCCTAAGGGGATCACCATAAAATGTAGCCCACACCAAAAGGTGTATTCCAAAACAATAGAAAATAATTATTGAGTCTACAAAATCAAAAGCTAGTAAAAAGGCAAAAAAATTAGCAAAATAGTCTAACATGCAGAAAACACAGGAGAAACAGCATCTTAAATAGTTCACAAAGATCACAAAGGCTACTCACTCTTCTCTCATGCAGTTTGTGTCACCAAGTAGAAGCATTTTCTAAAAAAAAATCATTACAAGGACCTATTTCTTTCTCAGGCCCCAATGTCAGACTGAAAAATGTTTTCTCCTTTATCTAATACACTGGCTGCAGGTTTCTCCAGTTCTGGTTTAGGGGGTCCTATTCCTTCCAGATGATCTGCTGTCCTTGCAAAAAAGAGTCTGCTCTCTCCAGCAGATCACTAGAACTCAAGACTGGGCACCACACTGGGGTTACTCTCCCTTTGCTCCTAAACAAGATTTCTTTCTCCAGATCTATTCTCTTAACAAGTATTCCCACAGGCACCATATATACTTTTCCACTTTGTCCATCTCCTTTTGGGTAAGAACCTTCCTGTTCCTCACACTTACATTGACACCTCTTGAACCTTCACCTGCTGGAAAAATTCTTCATTTTACCAAATAGTACATTTGAGTGAACCCAGACAAAAGTCACATCCAATTATTTCCTCTCCTCTCCATTATACCCTGTGGGTACCTCCTTAGCTATTTGCTGTTTATAAGCACCACTGTGAGGACTCCACTCCTCTCTCCTCCTAGGTATGGAACCAGCTGGATATCCACTCTTTCTCCCAATTATTGCTGGATTGGCAACGGAATCCCTTCAACTCAAGGAAATGTGGATAACTTGAAAAACTCAAATCTTTATTCCTAGAGAAAAGCTTATTCCAAATTTTTATTCCCAGAGAAAAGCTTATTCCCAACAAAAATCACACATTTAGACCACAATTCAAAAACTACTAAGATAATTTATCAACCACTGAATGTGAAGTAAAAACAAATCTCTTAACTTTCTAAGACCCCCACCCCTCAGTCAGGGCTTTAGGCCTTTTCTTTATAAATTTTAAGAAACATAAATGAATGGCTCCTATTCTCTCAAATCATAACTTAAAAAAAAAATCCACACAGACACTAGGAGACACCATCATTGTATTTATCTGCTAAGTTAAAAAGACAATAATAGCTGATTTGAGCCACAATCATTAAATAAAGCTAAAATATGTAGTAATCTTATTTAATGAGAAATTACTATTTACCTGATAATTTCTTTTTCTTTAGGATGGTCAAATGAATTCAGAACCAGTGGGTTATGCACCTCTACCTGCAGATGGAGCCGGAGCAAACTAACATCACAGTACATATACTCCAGCAACGATATCAGCCTGCCAGTATTCTCTTCAAAAGCAACTGTGGACAGACTAGCAAAAACTTAATTAAAAACAGATAACCATTTCAATATTTAGCCAATATGAAGCACTGAGTTCAGACAAGAAATGTATTAACACTAGTCTAGGGGCTGGATGAACACTTACCAGTAATCCCTGTAACACCTAGCCCCACAGGAGGACCATAACACTATCCTTTGGCAGTCAAGAATAGGAAGCTAGATTCATCTGACCACCCTAAAGAAAAGGAAATTATTAGGTAATTAGTAACTTCTTATTTCTTAGCGTCTGGTCAGATGAATCCAGAACCAGTGGGAAGTACACAAGCTACTTCCGAATAGGGCAGGAGGCTGCCCACAGTCCTGTCAAAACCACACGTGCAAAGGCTACATTTTCCCAGGCCTGCACATCCAGATAATAATACCTGGAAAAAGTTGTAAAGAGGACCACATTGCAGCTTGACAAATGTCAAAGGGAAACAACAGACTAACCTCCACCCATGATACTGCCTGAACCCTAGTAGAATGAGCCCTAACCTGACTAGGCAATGGCTTTCCAACCTCAGCATATGCAGCTGTGCCTACCTCTTTAATCCAGCAAGCTATTGTACTCCATGAAGCTGGCTCTCCCTGTCTAGTACTACTGTGAAGGACAAAGAGGCGATCTGTCTTTCGTAAAGGCTTAGTAGTCTCCAGATACCTGACGATATGTCTCTTGACATCCAAAGGGTGCAGCAGACGATACTCCTCTACATCTCTCTCTGTCCAGGGTTGGCAGGGAGATGGACTGATTCAAATGAAATTCAGAGACCACCCAGAGTCACCTGGAGGAATGGTTCCCAGTAAGACAAGACCTGCAGTTCAGAAACTCTATATTCAGTACAAATTCCCACAAGAAACAACATTTTCAAGGTCAGTAACTGCAAGGAAAGGTTACGCATTAGTTTAAACGTATGGCCCGCTAAGAAATCCAACACCAAATTAAGACTTCATAGGGGTACCGGAAACTGCAAAGGAGGACAAAGATGCTTTACGCCTTTCAGAAATGGGCCACATCTGGATGACCCCTAAAACAGGCGAGAGCCTCTATTTGTAACTTTAAGTAATTGAGGGCCAAGCCTATATTCAAGCCATCCTGCAAAAATTCCAAAATAGGCGAGATCTTGACCAATCAAGGAAGAGTACCTCGATCTTCACCCCAGACCTCAAATACTCGCCAAACCTGCACATAGGCCAAGGAAGTGTAGAACTTTCTAGCTTTTAGCAAGGCGGAAATCACTGCTGCAGTGTATCCATGCTTCAGCAAGCGAGCCCTTTCAAGAGCCATACCATAAAACAAAATCAAGTCGGATCTTTGTGAAGAAAAGGTCCCTGCTGCAACAGATTTCTGTGTGCTGGAAGTCGAGGGGGCAAGTCCACCAGGAGCTGCCACAGATCCGCATACTAGGGTTTCCTGAGCCAATCTGGAGCAACCAAGAGCACCATTCCTGTGTGGCACTTGACCCTTCGAATCAATCTACCCAATATGGGCCAGGGAGGAAAGGCATACAGCAACTTGTCTTCTGGCCACACCTGCATCAGGGCATCAATCCCCAATGACTTTGGATCTTTCCTGCGATTGAAGAATCGCAGAACTTTCGCATTGTGAGAAGTCACCAGCAGGTCTATAAATGGGAGACCCCAGTGATCTAGAATCAGCTGAAACGCCTCATCTGACAATGCCCATTCTCCTGGGTCTAGATTCTCCCTGCTGAGAAAGTCTGCTCTTACATTGTCTTTTCCTGCTTTGTGTGAGGCTGAGATCATCTGGAAATGCACTTCGGCCCATTCCATAAGTTGATCTATTTCCTGTGACACTTGCTGGTTCTTGGTGCCTCCCTGCCAATTGATGTAAGCCACAGTTGTTTCACTGTCTGACATTATCCGGACCACTTGATCCTGTAGGCTGCCACCGAACTGCAAAAATGCCAACCGGAACGCCCTGGCTTCTGGTCATTTCATGTTCTGGAGAGACACTTCTGCATTCCAGGGCCCTTGTGCTGTTAGCTCCTGACAGTGAGCTCCCCAACCATGGAGGCTTGCATCTGTCATGAGTACTAACCAGTCCAGTGATGCTAGGGAAACTCCCTTTCTCAGATGATCCACATGCAGCCACCACTGCAGTTGGGAGGAGACCTCCATCGGCAGGTGGAGCTGAATAAAATAGTCCTGAGACTGCGGGTGCCACCGAGACAGCAGGGAGCACTGAAGAGGATGCATATGCATCCTTGCCCATGGCACCACTTCCAGGGTTGCCGCCATTAAATCAAGTACTTGCAGGTAGGACCAGGCACAAAGCGTTCATCAACAGACGCAGCTGTACCATCAACTTTTGAATACGCGCTTCCGGCAGGAAAACCTTGCCCTGCTTCGAGTCGAACCGAACCCCAAGGTATTCCAACGAATGAGCAAGCTGAAGACTGTTCTTAGCCAGATTCACCACCCAGCCTTCTTTTTGGCAATGCCTCAATCTACTACACGATATGTTACAAATGGATCGCAGAACAGCACTAACATCTCTTAAAAGACAATGTTCCTTCTTAACTACATGGAACTCGTATCTTCAATCACTTCCTCCAAGAGCTAAGCGTTTAGTCCTAAATCCCTCCACATGAATAACTAGACATTTTTCTTTACTGTCTTTGTCTATCAAAGATATTGGGAGGGGGTGGGTATGGGTATGGGAAAGGGAAAGGGGGATTCTAGGATTCAAAGATGTTTTTTGGGGTTATTCTTGATTACTGTTCTTTTTTGTCTGCGAGGTGTGTAAGAAACTAACACACTTCGCTTACTTGTATTTGTGAATTTTAAAATAAAATATATTGAACATAAATTATATATTTACTTCATTGATTGCAAAGCCTCTGTTTTTGTTTGTTTGTTTTTTTCCAGCAGAGATATTTTGCTCAATTAAATTTGTGACATTTAGAAAATAAAGAGTTACTTGAGAATTCAAAATGTATAACTATGAGATAATGGCAATTAGCCAACTCACTCACTGACTTATAGACTGTAGTAGTAATTAATTAACAAACTTACAGAGGTCAATATTCATAAGCCATTTAGGCGGATAACTCATAATTTATCTGCCTAAATGGCAAATGTGGCATATTCAGCCTCTTATCCAGCTAAATTATAGCTGTATAACTATTTACCTGGCTATAATTTAGCAGGATAAAAGGGCATTCCAGGGGCATTTTGGGGAGGGGTTGAGTTATCCGGCTAACATAGCCAAACATTGCATATTCCAAGCAGGTCTAAAATTTTCCAGCCTTGTTTGGCCAGATAACTTGCTATCTCTATCTGGATATCTTTAAAAGATATCAGGTAAGTAGCACCAGAAAAAAAAAATACAGGGCCTTGTGGCCCAATTTCCTCTCATCCCTATTATCAAATTGCAGAGGCCATAGTAGCCATGCAATACTCACCCCATATCACCTCCTTTATTGATCACATTAACCTTTCCTGCTATGGACGTTCCCCCTCCCCCCTCCACCGGGATTTGCAAGAATTCTGCCAGGCCTGCTCACTCCCATCTACCACATCTTGATAAACTGACCACTGTACCCCGACAACCCCCCCCATGATCTTCCCCCATTCCCCGAACCTGTAAAAGCCCTATCGGGAGCAGGGTCCAAACATAACCAGTTAGGTTTTTAAGTTATCCGGCTATATGTAGTCGGATAACTTTAAGCAAGTATATTCAGTTGAATCATGTATGCAGCTGAATATAAGGAACAAGTTATCCAACTATCTTTAGCCAGATAGCTCCTTAACTAAATGACACATTGAATACTGGCCTCACAATACCTTACAAAAGAAGAAGGGCTCTCTTAAAAAGTAATTACCCATTTTACAGGTAAACTACAAGTTCTCTTACATTAGCAATGCAAAGCTATAGCTCTCAGCAGGTCCAATTTAACAATGACCAGTTTGCATTTATAAGGGATATGCACGGGAACATTTTCAATAAACATCATGACAGCATAGTGCCCTCTGTCATAACAAGGAAGGCATTGGTTCACTGTGACTCCAAGGCAAAAACCTACTTCCTACTTATTTGCCTATTAACTATATTTCTATTGGATATTATAATCTAGTCCTGTTTTTCAATGTAACCAATGTTACAATGCATATTAATGCAAACAGAGCAGGAGGGGGCTTGTGATGCTAACGGTCTTCACACATTCTTTGGGGACCCACCCCAGCTAACTATCTCTTTCACATCAAGCTAGTCAGCAGAGTGGATTTCAACATTCAGTTAGCGTGCGCAGCAATTTTTTTATAATGCCAACTACTATTGAAGCCCTCCTAGTGAAGCAAAAATTTAACATACACTTATCAAAATTTATTGCATATCCCATTACGTGGTTTTATACCATGCATGTTAAATTTTTACTGACCTGAGCATTAACTGTTTTTGATGAGTTTCCTGAAAGAACTTATACACCCAAAAAATTTCAGTTTTTGTGTGAAAATGTTCCAATAAAAATCAATGGCAAATATTTCTATGAAAATACAAATGATATATATTTTGCAAAAATATTAGCAAAATGAAAATTTCACTTATCGCGCAACATTAACCTTAATAATTGTCTTAGTTATCTCCAGTCATCTAAAAAAATTATTAGTATTCTCTCTAATATGAAAACATAATGTACATTAAAAAATGAATGAAACTATCCTGACAAGTGCAGAGATATTGCCCTTCTGAACTGAATTTCTAGCTGACACATAGTTTTGTTTCTTCTGATTTGCTTCCACAGCTGCACACTAGCCTTTCTCTTGCCAACATGTAGCACCATTTATTCTCTATCTGCTAAGAATGTTTACCTATTTATAAGCAGCGGAGTATCTTGTTCGGGATGCAGTGGAATTTATTTGAGCTTCCTCTAAATTGTGTTTTTTTCTTATCCTGATGGAAGACTGAGTTTTGTCTAAACATCTCTGTGGATTTTTTTTTTGTGTGTTTGTGAGATTGCCAAGAAAATTCAGCCAGAACAATGCAGTCTGTTTTAATAACTTGGGGCATGAGCTGATGATGGAAGCACATGGAACAGATGATGGAAGATAACTGCTTCAAGCATTGCTTTCCATTGCAGCTACGAACACATGAATATTTATTTTAAGAGCAAGAAAATAAGAATTAAACTTGACTTGTGTTACTCTCAAAAGGACCTCAACTCTGAAAATTGCTTCTTTGCAGAATAAAGCTCATTAAGCAACAACTCCTTAAAGGTATGACTACTGTCTCTCCCTCGGAATAATATTTTTGCTTCACTCTCACCCACACTTTTCCCATTTTCCACGCAGTGGCATGTGTGACATTTATAACAGGGAATTCAGTCCCATTCTCTCAGTCCCCTCTCCCTTCCCACACATGCCGCCTGCCCGCCCTCCTTTCCCAGTCTACAGCAGTCTCGCTCCCTCAATCCCCTCTCTCCTAGACACAAAAGATACATTAGGCCTGTTGTAATATATAATGGGTGTAGGCTTGGCCCTCAGAAAACCATGAATAAATGATTACACTCTACTCTAGCCACCAACATTCTCACAAACCCTCAAATGCATGCAAGCCTTTTATTTTCCACTGGAAGATATGAGACCCAAGGATACTTATTCCAGCTGAAACTTGGTACAAATTGAGACAGAGCATTACTGCAACTGTGCCATTCCCATTAAATAGTTTATGGGTCATTTATTTAACCATATAAATCTCCATTCTCAATTTTTTACAAACATTTGCTATAATGCTCCATTTCAGTGCTTTCTTACAGAATACAAAAAATAAGTCTCTCAGTTTTTCTCATTTTGTTGGAAGATAGGCTATAGAGTGACTAAAGCAGTTAGAATATCTTAGAAATCCTGTCATCATTTGGAAACAGCATAGTCGGGATAGTCCAGAATGTAGTGCTGCAGATCAGAGTCCAAGCCCAAGCAGAAATCCAGTTAAGTAGAAATTCTGGGAAGCAAGATGGCAAAGGGATGGGATCACCAATTGTATCCTTGTTAACAAGTTAATATTTAAAGGCATTTTTGGGTGGGGAAGACCCTGGGGTGTCCTTGATATGCAGTTGCTAGGAGAATTGTTGATTGAGCATTCCTGCTGGATGGAGATGGATGGCATCAAGCATAGTGCTGAACTGTGGATTGCTCTGTGTATATTGCAATGTTTTAACCTGAAGTTATTAAAGGGGTTTTTGGTGTGGGTTTCCCCTTAAGTGAGTTAGGAAGTGATGCTTGGTTGGTAGTGGGCTAGAAGGGCGTAAGTCCTGGGTTAATTTGGCAGAACTACCCCCCCCCCTCCCTATATTCTAGAGGGACCTCTAGAATATAGGGAGCTGTGGCGAAGTACAGGGTGGCCCATGGAAAAGTAGTCTGCCTCCAATGCACTGGAATTGGAGGCAGGCTACCTTTCCATGGGCCACCCTGTATAAAGCCAACTCCCTCATTCTACCTTAAGGAGCTCGGTTCAGGCTTTTAACGCAGTCCTCCTTAAGACAGAAAACGGCAGGGGATTCTGGATGAAGGGAGGTTCCCTTCTCCTTGCCATAAGAGCGCAGGCTAGAGAGCTTGAGGGGCCTCAAAGGAGCTGGTAAGACCTCACAGGATATCCATATGCTGTATACAGGCCAATACTGTAAGGTACGCTCGGCTGAGCACACTCTTTAACATTACCCCTTAACTGTAAGGGGCTTGGCGTGTCTAAAATACGCAGCCAACCCCCCCAGAAACCAATAGCACTCATCACATGCAAATGCATGTTGATGAATCTATTAATTATTCACCTGGGATACTGAAAATAAAATGTGTGGCCAGTCCGTACCTTTTACGCTCAGAAATTAACGCCTGCCTGCTGTTAGCAGCACCGGTGTTCACTTCTTTGGCCCCCGCGGGCCTCGATTTTAATTTCTTCGGCCCCCACCGGAGACCAGCTGTTCAGCGGGGGCCTTAGATCGGAAGGATGCTTCTGTGTGTATGTGAGAAAGGAATGGTGCTTTGTGTGTGTGTGTATGCATAAACGTGAGAAAGGAATGGTGCTTCTGTGTGTGTGTGTGTGTGTGTGTGTGTGTTATGTATGTGAGAAAGGAATCTGCCATTTAAAAAAAAAAATGAAATTGTTGCGTTCCACGCCCGCGGCTGTCCGTGGGCGCGCCCCCCCTACCTGACCACCGCGACGACCCGCCGCGGCAAATGTCCAGAGAGGAGCCCTGGCCCGGTGCCGCTGCCCCCCGCACGTTGGCACAGGCCCTCGGGGTGCCCACATGCTGGAGAGCCATCCTAGCCTCCCTGGTGCGGCAACCACAGCTTCTTCCCCGCGGATGGGATTCAAGATGGCCGCCGCCATGGAATCCAAGATGGCCGCCACCATCTTAGGCGCGAGGCCGCACCCCCTCACTGAATTTAAAGGGACCTGATCCCTTTAACGATGCTCAACTGCTTCCAATGATCCAGAGCAGAGGAAGTATTTAAGGAGGCTTCCTCTGCTCATTCCTTGACTTGGCAACATCTCCTGTGAGTGTTGTTTGAGTCTGCTTGCTTCAGTGAGTTCCAGCATCTTGTTTTCCTGTTACGTCTTGGTGTTCCTGGTTCCTGACTTCGGATTGGCTGACGGTGATTCCTGGTATTGACTTCGGATTGGCTGACGGTGATTCCTGGTATTGACTTCGGACTGGCAAGCGACGACCCTCTGGCACTCGGCTTCGGACTTCTTCTGGACTACTGGCTCCAAGGGTCCACCTAAGTCCCAGCGGCCCGGGTCCCTACGGGCTCCTCCCAGAGGGACCGCAGACCACCAGTGGTGAAGACCGCTCATCTACTCATCTCCTTGTCCGTCTCCACAGTAGCTTCTGTCTTCAGTGCCAAGGGTCAGCTGCTCTCCTCCTCTGTCCTGCCTCGCCACCCGACGAGAGAACCTACGGATCCTCCGCAAGGTGTAACATCCCCTCGTCGGCCCAAGGGTCCACAAGCCTGAGCATAACAGAAATGTGATAATACATATTCCTCAACTTTTGTGCTGGTAGCGCAACTTTTGAAAAGTTGGATGAAAGATGAAATTACTGAATTTTAAGCATCCCTCTTCTGGAAAATAAAATTTAGCAAAGTGGGTAGAGACAAATACTAAAGCAAAAAAAAAAAAATTAACTATTTAAAATGTTCATCTCAGCAAAATCACAAATTTAAGATACTGATGCCAGGTGGGGTTTGGGTTTTTTTTTTAAGCATAATTTAAGCATGAAGACTAGAATAGTTCCAATCTGAAACGGTTTTGCTATTTTTTTTTAAGCTTTTAGAAAATGTATATTTTTAAATGACTAAGACTGGAATCTTCCCATTTAAAAGGGAAGTTGACTAAGGATGTCTTTCGGTTCCATATCTCCCACATGAATAATCATACGACTGATAGTTTGAAGAAAGACACGTGCTTTATTGCCTGAAAGTGTAAAACAAGAGAAGCTGTACGGTGTGGGTGGCTGTCCCTTGGGAGGACAGAACCTGAAGGAAGGGTGTCATTTCGCCTTCTGATAGGAATGTGGTTTTCTTATTTAATGGTTGGGATCATCACTTTCACTTTTAGTAAAAGTGAAAAATGCAAGTCTGAAAGCAAGGTGCTTCTGTGAGAGTGTAATGTGTATGTGAGACAGGGAGGGTGCTTCTGTGTGTCAATGTGTGTGTGCAAGAGAGATGGAGCATGTTTTTGGCTGGCTTGTGGCTGTGAGAGAGGGCATGCGTGTGATTGAGCCTGTTTGTAAGTGAGATAGAACATGTGTGTGATTGAGAGCTTGTATGTAAGTGAAATAGAGAGCATGTGTGTGATTGAAATCCTGTGTATAAGAGGGAGTGAGAGCATTGTGTGATTGAGAGAGACTGGCCAGAGAGGTGACATGTGTATGTGTGCGACTGATCAGGGAGATGACTGGTATGTGTGTGTGTGTGTGTGTGTGTGTGTGTGTGTGTGTGTGTGTGAGAGAGAGAGAGAGAGAGAGAGAGAGACTGGTTGGGGAGATGATTGGTGTGTGAGAGACAGAAACTGGTCTTGAGGGTATGACTGGTGTGTGTGAGAGAGAGAGAGAGAAGAGATTGGTTGTGGTCCCTAAGGAAGAGGACCGTGAGGACAGCTTCAGCAGCTACTGCTGCTTCTGGTGTGGCCTGCAAGAGAAAGGAGTAGGAGAACTGCTGGAGAGGGTAAGTAAAGGTGGCTTTTTAAGTTCATTTTTCTTGATTGACTACCATTTTAATTATTGGGTAGTATGTAATGGGTCTGCTGTCTGAAATATTTTATTGGTGTTTGGTAAAGGTTTCAAAATTTGCTTGAGTCTTTAATTATTGGATATTCTATTCATCAGCTGTTTTGAAATTATTTTATTAGTATGATTTTATAATTATGATTCATGATTTATATATCTTGATTTTATTAATTGTTTCATGAGGAATGGTGACATTTTTGTTTTTCCATTGTTGCACTGTATAGAGTCTGGCATGATATGTTTTACAGTTTAGTTTTTGTCTGCACATTTCTATTTATACTTTATGTGGCTTTATTCTGTATTTGGTGAGAGTTTGTGTTCTGCATGCAAAGACTGAGATGAAGCATTCTTTTAGCATATAGTTTCCCTGTAGGGATCTGTAGTAGCTTGGCCTGTTCTGTTTTCCTGATAGGAGGTGTATTGATATTTTAGATTCTGGTGTAATATTTGTGGTATACTTTTTCATAGGTGGGGTTGTTATTCTTTGAGTTTTGGCAAATAGTATTGTGTTGATATGGGAGGACCATGCCGAAATATAGGGGTGTGTACATATATATGTAAATTATATTGTATATGTAATTAGGTACCATTGGGCCAGTATGGAGAAAACTCCCCCGGGCCACTATTTTCCCTCAATCCGCCCCTAGTCGAAGGAGATGTAAGTAGATGGTGGGGGAATGGAGTGGGTTGCCCTCGGGAGTTAGGGATGCAAGTCCCATGTCCCACATTGGATTCTGATGTTTAAAAGGAAGTGGAATCTGGAGAAGGTGATTCCTCTGTCCTTAGGTGAAGACGGGGAGCTTTTCATCTTTCAGACTGGGACATTATACACTATAGTTTGTTAATTTTGTGTGATTAGTGGTATGCATGTTTATGTATTTGTGTTTTTCTATTTTTATCTAGGAAGTTTCCATGTCTTATGGATCAATATGCTTAAACACTGCACAAGGGGATCATTCTGAAGACTCAGAGACATACTGCACACAAGCTTGCTTTCATAATTGCTAGAAAGAACATAACTAAATGTAAAAGGCAGTGCTCCAGCCATCTTTCTGGTCCCTTTTGGGCAGGTGGTCTGGCTTTGTCTGTCCTCTTTTTCTCCTACAGGTCAATCTCCAGTGCCTAGGAAAGCACTTCCCCAATCTATCCTGATAACCGCATAGCCAGTTGCATTTTCAAGATATTCACAATGAACATGCATAAGATACATTTGCATAAGTTGGTTTACAATGTATGCAAATTTTTCTCATGCATATTTATTGAATACATCTCAAAAACTCTATTGGCTGAGGGTCACAAGAATAGATTTGGGAAGTCCTGGCCTAGGCCACCTCTCTTTCCTTGTCTTGTGTTCCATGCTCCTCAGGGTCACTTCCTTTCACCTTTCACTCATCACTGTTTTCCCCTTTGCCTCCCATCTGGGTATGGCCAGAGATGGAGGAAGGGGTGGACCTACAGTCCTTTTCAAAAGAGCTGTAAGTTATTTTTTCACATTTCATGTTAGTGCTTAAGTCCTTCAAGCATTTACATAAGGAGGCTTTTCCCACTCATCAACATGCCTTACTCCATCACACCTTTCAGGGCCAAAAATATTTTATTGAAGGACAAATCATATATATTTATTTATTTTTATTTATTTTATTTATTAACTTTTATTTACCGACATTCGTGCCTGAATTCCAACAACTGGATAATTCTCCATTCCCCTTGGATAAATCTCCAACTACCTGAATCAATACTTGGTCGAAGCATCTTTGGCAACAATTACAGCTATGAGTCTGTGGGACAAGTCTCCACCAACTCTGCACACTGACATTTGTCAATATTAGACTATTCTTCTTTACAAAACTGTTCAAGCTCTGTCAGGTAATACAGGGTGCATTGATGGACAGCAGTCTTCAAATCATGCCTCAAATTTTCAATTGGCTTGAGGTTGGGGCTCTGACTGGGACCCTACTGGACATTTATCTTTTTGTACCTTAGCTAGTCCAGTGTAGCTATGGCTGTGTGCTTTAGGTCATTCTCATGCTGAAAGGTGAACTTCTGTCCCAGTCTCAGCTTTCTTGCAGAGGTCAGTAGATTTGACTGAAGGAACTTTCAGTACTTTTATCCATTCATTGTCTCTTCTATCCTTATAAGTGCCCCAGTCCATGCGGATGAGAAACATCTCCATAATATGATGCTTCATGCTGTTCTTTGGGTGATTTGCTGTGCTGGGTTTGAGCCATATGTAATGCTTTGCATTCAAGTCAAAAAGCCAGTCCAGGCTATGAATTACCCCTATTCTAGGAGTGAGGAATACCACATGAGAAATTATATTTACTAATATGATTTATCTTCGGATTCACAGCCTAAGTGGAGGATCAGATAGGATTCCGCTTACCCTGATACCACAATTCTGTGCCCTTCTCAAATAACCTCTTACTTATGGCACCACAAACCAGATAAAATCAGAACACCAGAATAAAACCATAATTTACCCTTTTACTAGAATTGGGTAAGTAGACAGTAAATCCAACTAGAACAATAAATGGGAAAATACAGTAGTGAAATATAAAATTGCAGCTTTCTTATTTTAAATCAAGCAATGAAAAATAACACTGGGTATGATCTGTTAATCAGGGCAACCAACATACTCATATGGATAGTAAAAAAAATAACAAAACCAGGAATGCTAATAGAGAAAAGTTGAGGGGAAAATCAGTGAAGTACATAGCTTTCAAAAAGTGTCTTTATTCCTGAATATTCAAAAGAGAGGGGCAGATCCACCCCAATGTCACTAGTTTGTAATGAGTGAGCCTTGTCCCAAAATCAAAATCGTGTGGAAAAAAAACATTCAAGAAAATGAAGAAGTCCCTCTGAATGGTAGAGCTGATAAGATGACAAACCAAATAGATGAGCCCAGTGTATGGAAGTTCTCTCTCTCCCTGGAGCTTCTTCATATGGTTTACTTGGTACTAAATAGAAAGCAAGCCTGATTTCAAGTCTCTTACAGAGAGACCTTGCTCCATCAGCTTCTCTTTCCCTGCCCTAAGTGGCTATGGCAAGGGTTTATGCTTGCCTTCCACTGAAAGGCTGAATCAGTTAAGCAGAGATACTGAATTTGTGACAAAAGGCAAGAAAATAAACCTTCTCCCTCTTCTGCTAGGATACTCTATGTGCAAAGTTTAGATTACTTAACTCAGTCTCTTCGGAGGTTGATCCAGTCATGTGCTCTTGGGACTGGATATCTCTGGAAAGGAAGTCTCTCAGTCTCTCAGTTCCTGGCCCCTCTGACCCTTGTTGGGATTTTACATGTAGCTCGGCTATGAAGCAAGAACAGCTATCTGTCTTTCTATTTCCTCAGAGCCCAGACTTCTGTTACTCCCTCTTGAAAATTAGCTTTTCAGGAGAAGAACTGATTGCAGAGTAGCCAGATACACTCCTCTCTCCCTGGCTCCTGGCTCCAATGCCTGTACGTCCCTGCCCCTCTCACACAGACAGAGCTAGCCAAATTGTGTCTTTTTTTCCTTAAATGATCTCACAGAATTCCTTTGGCTTCCTCCTCTGCTGGCTGTGTAGTGTGGTTTTGACATATTTTTATATTCATTTACCTTGGTTGTGGTGGCTTGCAGTCTCTGAAGGGTTGAAAAACCCTTTTGGTAGGTTCAAATCACATCTCTCAGATCCAGATGCAGCTCAGCCCACACTGTAAGACTCCAACGATTTATAGTAGCTTTCTACATTAGTTTTGTCAGACCATAAAACCTTTTCTCCATATGGCTACAGTATTCCTGAGTATTCTTTTCATACTTCAAATGGGATTACAGATGAGCTTTCTTGAATAATAACTTCCTTCTTGCCACTCCACCATACAGGCCAGATTTGTGGAGTACTTGGGATATTTTTGTTACATGTACAGTTTGATCAGTCTTGGTCATAGAAGCCTGTAACTCTTTTAAAGTTACCATTGGCTTTTAGGTTGCTTCCCTGATCAGTCTCCTTCTTGCTTGGTCATTCAGTTTAGAGGGATGGTCTGATCTAAACAGTGATGCCATAATCCTTCCACTTCTTAATAATCTTTTTAACCATGCTCTGAGGGCTATACAAGGACTTTGAAATTATTTTATATCCAACACCCCTTTCCCAGGTTGAGGGAGTAGGAAGCATGCTGTTATTGAAATGAACTGCTATAGGAAGAAGCATTATAATATGAGCTGCTAGCCTGGGAAAATCATAATAAGGCTACAAAAGTGATTAGATCTCACTGTGAAGCTTGAAAAGGTCAGCGTTTCAGGCTAAGGATTTGTATTGGACTGACTCCCTTACACATACTGCTGTATTACAATCAAATATCTCTTCACAAACAAATAATGGCAAAGCTTGTGCTGCTGAATTTTGACAAAAAGAAGAATTTGAGTTGAGAATGGAATGAAAGGCAATTTTATCAAGTAGAAATATCATCACCCCACAACAAGGGGTGGTCAAAACCCTTGGGTACCAGCTTTCAGAGTGGAAAGAGACAGAACTTAGGTAGCAAAGGAAGGCATGTTCTCTCTTCCCAATGTCATCCTTGGATCTTATTTATTTATTTATTTTAAGTTTTTCTATACTGGCATTTGCGCTGAATATCGCATCATGTCGGTTTACAATTAACAAGTGGATCTTAGCCTTCTCTCTCTTGTACCCACTCTCACACACCCCTGCACACAGGATCCCTCCATTTCTCTCTTTCAAACATACATAGCTTTTCACACACAGGCTCCCTCTCTCACACAAAAACATGCATCCTTACTTCTATATAGACACACAAACGCTCCCAGTCTCTTACTTACATACACATACAAGCACCCGCACTCCCATACACACATGCAAGCTCCCAATCTCTTACTCACATGCACATACGCTCACACACACACATACAGACCCTCACTCCCATAAATACACTTGCAAGCTCCCAATCTCTTACTCACATACACATACATAAACACACACACTCCTTCCTTTCTCAGTCACAGAGGCTCACATGTGGTCATTCTGGGCCTCTCCCTCTTTATCTACAGGCTGGATGGACTCTATCTGCATCTATCTGGGCTCTCTCTTCCCTGTCTTCCACCATGAGCAGAATCAGCTCTGCTCGCAGCCTGCTGGATGTCGCCACTCTTTGGTGCACAATGGGATGAGCTCCGCTCATGGTCTGCTGGGTCTCCTTCATCTTCCACCTTGAGCTAGATGAGCTCCACTTGCAGCCTGCCAGATGTCACCACTTTGCCAGTGGTCTCAGGTCGGAGCTTCTTGTTAGCACCCCTGTCCTAGCTATCATCCAATTAGTTTTAAATGTGCCACATGCTAACTTCATGGAGTGCCCCCTAGTCTTTCTATTATCTGAAAGCATAAATAACCGATTCCAAAAGGCATTTCCTTTGCAACATATATGCATTCCAATCATCCTTTAAAAAATATTTGAAGATCTTTGAAAATAGCATTGACATTAGAAAATAAGAACAGAAGAATACCGGTTTGGTACTATTAGATAAGGCATCTAAACATAAAAGATGATTTGGAAGACAGCAGATGCTCAGAGAAACAGAACCTCAAACAAGGTGCATCAGCAGTAATGTCCAGTGCAGAGACTGGGAAAAGTGAAGCCAATGCAAAGCTTTGACTGGCTATGTAACATGTTAGGTAACTTGGGCAAGGCTGAATCCCTGATCCCATTTATTAAGATGTTACAGTCAAGGTTGAAAATTATTTAACAAGTATTTTGATATCTGTGTGTCTTGGAATCTTGTGTGTCTGAAACTTGATTTGGGAATAAACAGCAAAACAGGTACACATTCCAGTGAAACGAAAACCCATGGAAAAATCACAGGTAAAATGCAAAATGAATAGGGAAGGTCATGGAAAATTAGAAAATCCAGGGGTGACATCCTCAAAAATATTATATATCAAGGAAGTCATAGACATTGATCCAAATCAAAGCTTCCATGATTTAAATGGCAACAGTGAAAAACATACAACCCTATTCATATGCATGCTTCAGAGAGCTGTGAAATCCTTTATCCCTTAGAACATCAGTCTCCTTCAATGGGAGCACAGAATAAGATTCATCCAAGTACACTTATTTCTCAGGGGAAAAAATTGGTCTAAGATTCAAGCTTAGTAATAAACAGCATAAATTATGTTTTATTCTTTTTCTTCTCAAATGAAATAAATTGTTAATTTGGTGTTACAGAGATATCTTCTTAATAAACCAATGAAGAAACTTTCATTATGATGCATTATGATAGTGTGCGATACATTATGATATTGACTGTATGAAATTAATTCTTGTTATATCCATTGTCTGAATGTATCTTTTTTTGTGAAGACAAGATTTTTTTGGCATTTGAAGTTTATTTTATGCTAGAATGCTTAAAAGGTTACAATATTTGTTTTGATTTGTTTTACTTGTGGATGCTCCACACAAAAAAACAAAAAACCCCCAATCAACAAACTTGAATGTGAATAATTAATTTTCCAGAACATTTCTTGAAGTGTTAACTGTGAATAGAATAAATAAAGAAAAACCTTATTACTTCATGACTCACATCAGACCACCTCTGATATACCAAAAAAAAACAAATAAACCAGAAACCAATCTGAGTGTTCTATAATCTATACCTTTGCTATAATTCTTGGCTTTCTAAAAGAGCTTTATATGGTGTTTTATACAGAAACACCCTTGAGATTGCTGCATGAGAACTCTGACAAGGTTACTATTAAGCTAGTACAAAACTAAAGTACTGGCACCAAAACCTCTCAACTCTTATGTAAACTTGTCCATTAAAAAGCAGCCTCTAAGATACATGCCTCTGAAGTGTATAGTAGCTTATAAAAAGCTGGTGTGGTTGCCAAGTCATGGATGTGTTCAAGTACTCTTTACCCTCATTAAAGAGCATTCCCTGGCAGCTGAAGGCTGCTAAGTGTTCCAGTGAAGCAGGTTTTATAAGAAGGGTGTTTATAGTGCTCTGTAGCATACTTTTGCTGGAACTTAAGAGGCACGCCAGAAGGCCTGTTACCTAGCCACAGCTGCTTCTGAGGCTTAAATTAACAGAAGGGCAGAATGTAATTAATATAAAATCAATATGGCTCAGAAGCAACACTCTTTATAGAGTGAACAGAAAACTTGTACTCCAGAGTGACTGAGTACATAAAATAATCAGTAAAAACTATAGCTTTATAAACATTGCTCACAGACCGTGATGGGGCATTGTGCCATAATATGGATTTGGATATTTATTTACTTGTCCTTCTACTGATCCCTTCAACACATGTGCACTCATTGATTCCCCATTCTACCACCCCTTGCTTATCAATAGCAGTGGCAACAAGACATAGATCTTTGGGTTAGGACATGCCTCTGAGCTTACAGCTAAGGTCAGACAGTAGCAGCAGCAATTGTCCTGGACTAGAGTAGACTCCCTAACACAAAGATGAGGTCATACAGGACAGCAGAGATTCTTCTAGACAGGATACATTCCCTTGGCTCAGCGTTGAAGGTGGAGAAGGAAAGCAGTGTTTGTTTTAGAGCTCAGTACACTCATGGGCCTAGAGTTCAACTATCTGGATCCTGAAAGATGGAAGAAAAGAGTAGCATTTAAATTTCTGTATGAGCTATTGAGTATGTAGTCTAAGGGGGTCATATGCAAAGCGTGTAAGTTCGAGACTTAGCCAGACAAATGGTGGGACTTAAAAATTCCTATTCGCTAAATGCCTCAGAGTTATCCAGTTAAGTAGTTAGCTAGATAAAACTTTGGATAACTCAGAAGTATTGCAGGGGCATTCCAGGAGCACAATTAAGTTATTCACCTAAGTTAGTCAGGTTACTTTAGGACTTCCTGAAAGCAGGCCTAGGGTTAGCTGAATAGATTTTCCGGCTAATTTCCCAATAGCCAGGTATATTCAGGGCACACCCACACTGCTGAATATCCGGTATAAGTTAGCCAGATAAGTTTAACTGGCTAACTTATCTGCCATCTGTCTGACTAAACACTGACCCCTAAAAGTCTATGAGGCCAATATTCAGCTGCTATCCAGCTAAGCAAATTAATTGGATAAACTTATTCAGTGTGAGGATCTTCACCTCTGGCCTGCAGATGCTGCTTTGAAATGCTTGGACTATCCAGTCCTCCCAGCAATGTGCCCCCTCACTTTCCCCCAGTAATCATCTTGTTTCCTGCCTAGTTATGTATTTATAATCAGATCTTTCCTCAGTCAGTTGCCAGAGCTTGGTCCTACCCCCTGGTCCTTGTATTCTAGATCCATTTTTGTTACTAAATCCAGAAGACATTGTCTCCAGTTTCTACCTTCAGCATTCCTGCCTGATCTCCTTCCTGTTCCTGGATTCCTTGTGTGCTTCAGCATATCTTTCTGTTTCAAGCTTCAAGCTTCTTGTTTGCATCAGGGGCTATTCCCATTCCTTATTCCTCACTGGCCACCATCACGTAAGGGTTCAACATGAGGGAAGGTGATTGGCATGTGTGGTTGATGCCCAGCTTTTCTGCTTTCACTGTCATTGACTTGTATTCATCTCTCCAGAGATTAGGCCGCTTCTTCCTGGAGCAACTCACAGATGACTACCGTCAATTGAAAATCTGGACAATATGGACCACAGCAAGCTGTCCACCTGTTTGGCAGCCCAAGGTAAGCTCCTGGGGGAGCTGAACCAATGCCTGAGAGAGCAGAACCAATGTTTGATCATCTTAAAGGAGCAAGTTAACGCACCTGCCCTGAACCCCCAGCTTCTGGATCACATTTGCAGCAAGTGACTCTTTCCTATCCTATACCTCCTGCAGCTGTGGAGCATCAGTTTAAGGTGCACTGAGTGAAAAAGTCCTCTGCACTTTTTTTAAGATCCAAAATCCTGCAGGGACTTTCTGAATCAGTGCTCTATACACTTTGCACTGCAGGCCTCTCATTTTCCTGACCGTAAGTAAAGAGTAGCATATAGATAGTGCTACAGATTGGGGAGATTCTGGCTCCGGCCTCCTCACTCTGGGAAAAACAGGATTCCTTGATTTGGGACTGAAATAATGAGACCCTGAAATAATTCTGGAATGGATTAGCGGATTGGATCGAGAATGAGCTGAACTGCTGGGGAGCTGCCTTTAGAGCCGGATACCTTGATCCTCTTGTGTCTGCGCCTGGATGCTCGTTTCCGAGAACGATAATCAGAGCTTCAGCCTCTGCCATGAGCCCTATGCCCCATGAGGTCCCGAGAGCCATCCATGTTCTCCCACTCAAGGAGCCTATGCAGCTGGGCCTTATGGGCATTTGCCTTTTCCAAACAAAGATCGCAGGAAGCAGCTGAGTTTTACTTCGATTGTGCTGACCTCGGATACTTTTTCAGAACTGTGAATGCAAACCCAGGTCTGATCAATGTTCATCACTTGCTTCACAGGAACAGGACCTTTGGTTCTTGTTGATGTTTCTCTTAATCATGTGTCCCAGCAACTCTCAGTCTCTTTGGATTGGCCAACGCCTTCATTGACTCCAGAGCAGCAGGCAAATTCATTAGCCTGGAATTTCTATTCAACCCAATCTTGCACTTGATTCCGTTGTCACTATTAATAGTCAGCCCTTAAACCAAAGGGGAGGGGAGGGTACAATGGGTCACAGTGGATCCGAATCTACTAGTGGGTGCATGGCACTCTGAAACCATTTTGTTCTAGGTCCTCAAATCTCTTTCTGTATGGTTCTCCTGTGGTTACCATGGCTGCAGTTATATAACCTACTCATTGACTGGCATTCAGAACAGATTGTCTTTTGGTTTCCTTCTTGTTTCTTTTCTTGTCTTCTGGACCCAGGGTCTATAGTTCCACCCATGTGCCCACTGTAATGGAAATACCCCCAGGTCTTCTGATGCAGTACCATGCTTTTGCAGACTTTTTCAGCAAAAAGCAAGCACAGATGTTCCTTAGGCATGAGGAGTATGATTGTGCCATTGAATTACTTCCTGGAACCATGCCTCCACATGGCTAGTCATGCACCTTATGAGGCCTAAAAACTAAAGCCATGTCTGAATATATTTAGGAAAATCTGGTTCAAGGTTTCATTCAGCCATCAAAGTCCTCTACCAGTGCAGGACTTTTCTTTGTACAAAAAAAGGATGTTTTCCAGTTTCATGGTTAAGGATCATTATCCCCTGCTGCTAATCTCTGAACTCTTTGATAGACTTCAGAGATCCAAGATTTTTACCAAGTTGGACTTGCAGGAGGACTATAATTTCATTTGGATCCAACAAGGCATAAGTGGAAGACTGCCTTCAATACCAGGGACAGTCACTACGAATATACAGTCATGCTCTTTGGATTTCATAATGCTCCTGCTGTATTCCAAGCCTTTGTCAATGATGTTTCTTGAGATCTTCTCTTTCAATAAGAAATGGTCTACCTTGATGACATCTTGATCTTCTCCCCAGACCTTACCATCCTTGGACAGCATGTAATGGAGATCCTTTCTCGTCTTCACCAGCACCAGTCTTTTGCCAAGTTTGAGAAGTGTGTGTTTGAACATAATCTAGTCCACTTCTTAGGATATCTAATCTCAGCTTGAGGTTTTGAAATAGACCCAGATAAAGTAACCACAGTACCTAACTGGTTTGTACCTTTAGGTCTCAAAACACTCCAACATGTTTTGGATTTTGCCAACTATTATTGATGCTTCACACATAAGGAGACATCAAAGAATTCCTGGAATCCCCAAGCTCAGCATGCCTTTGAAAAACTGAAGCAAATCTTTGTATCATCGTCAATTCTGTGTCAGTCTGATCCAGCCAAGCCTTTTGTTTTAGAAGTGAATACTTCCAAGGTTGGTGCAGTCTTGTCACAAAGAACCAATCCAGATTCTCAGCTCCTCACATCTGGTTACCTTTCCCAAAAGTTATCTCCTGTGGAGCACAACTATGATGTGAGAAACAGAGACCTTCTTGCCATTAAGTGGCTTTGGAGGAATGGAGACCCTGCTGGAAGGATCTACCTTTCTGGTTGCAATCCTTAAGGATCATAAAATGTAACTTTATTTTAAGACTGCAAAAAACCTGAACTCCTAGCAAGTTCAATGGACCATGTTCTTCACCCGTTTCCAGTTCATTTTATATTACCATCCTGGTTCGAAGAACATTAAGACCAATGCATTGTCATAATAGTTTTCCTCTGAGGATATTCTGTATCTTGTAATAAAGGCCCCCATTATAACAGCTTCCTGAACTTTGCAAACACAGTCAACTGTAAAGAACATCCATCTGGAATCTTTGGTCCAGAAAACTAGAGTTCCCTTCAGTTGAATTTTTGTTCCAGACATTTGCTGCCCAGATGTTTTCAAATGGGGGCATGATTCCAAACTCTCTGGACTTCCAGGGATTAAGAAAACCTTTGAACTTATTTCCATTGTTTTTTTGATGGCCTTCCCTATGCAAGGATTACACAATTTATGTCTTGGCCTATATAGTATGTGCTAGAACCAAGGTCCCTCATGCCAAACCTTTGGGTTAACTGCACTTGCTTCTGATTCCTTCTGTACCATGGATTCACCTCTCTACATACTTCATGGAACTTTCGATTTCTGCTGACTGCACTGCCATCTTAGTGGGAATGGTTTTTATTGAATGGTGCACTTTGATCCCATCTCTAAGTCATCTTAGACTCCTCAACTAGTCATCATCATTGTTAGGGAGGTAATCCATTTACATGGAATCCTGACCACCATTGTAGCAGATCGAGGTCCTCAATTTGTTGCCAGATTACTCCCTTGGACTGATTTTGCTTACAACAATCATGTCAACGAATCCACAGGGGTTTCTCCATTCTTCACAATATATGGCCACCATCCTATTTGTCTATCTCCTTATGCTCCAACCACTAACATTTCTGCAACCAATGACTTGCTGTGACACTTTCAGAAAACCTGAATACAGGTGACACAATATTTTGGAGAGAACTGTGATGCAGAAGAAATTTGCTGGCCATCATCATAAATGTGAACCTCAGTTTCAAATCAGTGATAAGGTCTGGCTGTTTACAAAGAATCTACGTCTGAGGCTCTCTTATGCTAAGCTATGTCCCAAGTATACAGGTTCATATCCCATTACTGAGAAAATAAATCCAGTTATCGTGTGCCTTCAGCTTCCTACCTCTCTTATGATAACATTGTTTCATGTCTCCTTGTTGAAGCCGACTATGCCACATCCTTTCAATTGCCAAGGAGCACCTCTATATCCAGTTCTGGTTGTTGGTCACCCTAAATTCAAGTTGAGGAGATTATGGACTCTAGAATGTCCTATAACAGAGTACAGTACTTGGTCCATTGAAAGAGGCATGGCCCTGAAGAAAAATGTATGGTTGATGCATCTGCTCTTCATATGCCTCATCTTTAAAGAGATTTCATGCAAAGCAACGCAAGGGCTATTTGGAGGCCATCCCAGTGAGGATCCATTTTTCATCTTCACCTCCAACCTGTGGGTAGCACTATGAGCTGTTTGATCTATATATCCAGTCCTCTCAGCTCTGTACTACCACATCCATTCCCCTTGCAGCCATCTTTTTCTTACCTAGACATGTATTTATACGCATGCCTTTCCTTAGCCAGTTGCTAGTGCTTGATCCTCCTTCCTGGTCCTCATGCTCTAGTTCTGTCCTTGTTACTCAAATCCACAGAACTTCTTTGTCTCCAGTTTCTACCTTCAGAATTCCTGTCTGATCTCTTTCTTATTCCTGAATTCCTAGTGTACTCCACCTTCTCCCTCTGTTCCAAGCTTCAAGCTCCTTGTTTGTATTGAGGCTTCATCCCATTCCTTATCCTTTTCCAGACATCAGCAACTGTGGGCTCAACCCGAGGAGAAGATGGTTTGCATAGGTAGAAGATGTCCAGCTTTCTTGCTCTCCCTGTCATTGGCTTAGATTCACCTAGCTAGAGGTTAGGCCACGTATTCCTGGGACACCCCACAGATGACTACCATCAAATTTGAATAAGATATTCAGCAGTGCAGCTATTCCACTGAATACACTCAACTATCTTATAGTTAGTCAGATTAGTTTATCTGGCTAACTATAAGACAGTCAAATAGCTGTCCTAGATTGATCCAGCTAACTAAGTCAGATGAGGTTGAAAATCAGTATTTATCCCATGAAAGATAAAACTTCCGTGGGCCACGGAGAAACACAGTAAGGGGCTTTTCCATGGTATTTTCCCCTTCATGGAAAAATACTGTGGCAGCTTATCCATGGTATTTTTACCCACTGAAAAAAATCTATGGGAAAAAATACCATGGGAAAAAAAGTAAAAATTTGTGCGATTGCGACCCACTTTGTCTGGGGCCTCCACGTTTATGATGAATCAATCCCTGAAATAACCTCCCTCCCCCAGTGTGTAAAAGCCCCCACTGGGGGACTGGTGAGACCCTCACTGCCTCTAGAGGTGGGGCCAAAAGAACAAAAAGTCACCAAAAATAAAGTTCAGTCATGTGGCGATGCCCTGACTCTTCTCCTTACCAAAAAAGCCCCCCTCCTCACTTGACTGCCAGGGACACACTAGACTGCTTGGTATGGCTGAGGGTGTGGACAAGGGTGGGTGAGGAGTAGCTGCTTTCTATGGGGAGTTGGTTGACTTCTATGGGAGGGATCGTTTTGAGATCCAGGGGTGCCTTTTTTGGTAAGGGGGAGAAATATGGGTAGTGGGACAGGGTGCCACCATGTGACTTTAAATTTTATTTTTGGCAACTTTTTGTATTTTTGGCCCATCTCTAGAGGCAGTGAAGGAGTGGGCAGGGGTGTCACCAGATCCCCAGAGGACCCTTTCACACAGTGGGAAGAGGATTGCTTAGGCCAATGCTAGCCCTTTAAATTTCAGCACAGAGGCATTGGGATGCATGTTAGCATTCCAATGGCTCTGAGAAATGATAACTACAACTCCTGAGTTATAGCTAACTTTTTGGAAAATAATACAGCTTGTGGGTTTGTTTGGGTTTTTTTTAGGCAAGCCACACTATTTTATTTGCATAAAAATAGGTATTTGTGAGTCCAAGATGGCCGCCGCCTAGAGAGGACGCTTACAACATCGCTCCGCGACTTTTCTTCAATTTACCTTTCTCTTGGTATTTTTGATTTTGTTATCCTCTCATGCCTCACACAAAAAGAAAGGCGAAATTGAAGGTGATTTCTTCTTCTACGCCGATTTCCAACTTGAGACAATCACGAATCGACATGCTATTAGCTGGAGCCGCCCCCGATCCAGCTCCACCAATAGGAGCCAGCCCTGAGGGGCTTTAAATCAGGATTACGTCCGGCGTCGCGCGCCGAAGGAGCGCAACAAAGGGGCCTGCCCCTTTGTTTCGCCCCTTCGTACAGCCCCGAGGAAGTCCCGATCCATAACCGCTGAAAATTCGTTTACTATATCTAATGCTATATATATCATCTCGGCGACCTACATCCCGGTGCCCACCCGCTCCCAACCGCTTCCTCCTCTTCCCTGCAGAGGCTTGCGCGAGCGGCACGGCTCATCCGAGGCAAAAGCCTGCCCACCAGACACTTAAGGTGAGCCGTGCAGGAGAGACGGGAGGCAAAGGACAAAGATACCTTAAACAATACTAAAATTAATTATCCACCCCAGAGCTGATAACCAGGCCCGCAGGACACATCCTGAGCCAGGGACACATGCAGAGCCAGCTGCAAACAGCACGTCCAGACCCCTGCATGACATCTAGTCTCCAGCAGCACATCCAGCAGCACTTCAAGTCTCCAGCAGCACATCCAGCAGCACAACCAGGTTCCAGCTTCTCTCATACAATCTCCAAGAACACATCTAATCTCCAACAACACCCATTCAGCCCCCAACAGCACTCATTCAGCACTCAACAGTACATCCAGCAGCCCTCAGCAGCACATCCAGTCTCCAGCAGCACTCATCCTGTCTCCAGCAGTCTCCAGCAGCCACTCATCCAGTCTCCAACTTCACTCATCTAGTCTCCAGCAGCACTCATCCAGTCTCCAGCAGCACTCATCCAGTCTCCAGCTACACTCATCCAGTCTCCAGCAGCACTCATCCTGTCTCCAGCAGTCTCCAGCTGCACTCATCCAGTCTCCAGCTGCACTCATCCAGTCTCCAGCTGCACTCATCCAGTCTCCAGCTGCACTCATCCAGTCTCTAACAACTCCTCCAACCTACAACAGTACACATCCAGTCACCAACAGCACTCATTCAGTCTCTATCTGCACGTCCAGCCTCCAACAGCACGCATTCAGTAGCCAACAGCACTCATTCAGTCTCTATCTGCACGTCCAGCCTCTAACAGCACATCCAATCTCCAGCAGCACTCACCCATCCTCCAACAGTACGTCCAGCCTCTAACAGCACATCTTGTCACCAGTAGCACATCAAGTCTCCAGCTGCACTCATTCAACCCACAGCAGCACACCCAATTTCCCACCTCACTCATCCAGCACCAGATTCAACCTTCCAACTATGCTCTAAAACCCATACCCCCCCTCTCCCGCCCACGCACCCCACAAATCACTCATCCCCAATCATGATCTCCCCCACTACACCAGTTCTAGGTCTAACCCCTATTCACTATCATCCTATTCAACGCTCAATCGCTCACTAACAAAACTCTCATACTAAATGACATACTGCAGGACTCAACTCCAGATTTTTGCGCCATAACAGAAACTTGGCTCAAATCCACAGATATAACCCTCATTAACCAACTACCAACACAGACTTAGGATTTCTTCTCCATCCCAAGGACAAAATAAAAAAAGAGGAGGGGGCATCTTCTTAGCTGCTAAAAAATCCTTAAGGTTCACACAACACCGCATCAGTACAGCTACTAAACTTGAACTAGGTTTGTTCAAATCTGAACATCTCCAAATCTTTCTAGTATATGCCCCTCCAGGATTATTAGAGTCAGACGCCTCACCTATTATTGAAACCATAACTTTACATCTCAATCTTGACTCACCTGCGATAATCCTGGGCGACTTCAACTTACATGTTGACAAAGTCCCTCTTTCAACTAACTGTGAAGCTTTCCTCACCGCAATGTCAGCGATGGGCTTCCAACAACATATCAACAAACCCACTCACAAAGCAGGCCACACGCTCGATCTCTTCTTTACAAACTCCGGTATTTCTCTCACAACACAACCAAATTGCAAAAAAGTCCCATGGTCTGATCATTCGCTAATCTCCACCAAGCTTCTCTCTACCAAGATCAGACTCCAATCTCAACACAAGACCCGCTTTCCCATACAGAAAACCTTGCACCTCGGAAAACCTCAGCAAACTTCTTACTTCAGATCTACAACTCATCGATGTTTCAACGCCCAACTCTGCCATCCAATCCTGGTCCAAAATAACAAAATCTATAGCAAACACTCTCTGCCCATTGACAACCAAAATAAGGTCCTTCTAATGCATCCAAAAGACAACCCTGGTTTAATGACGACCTGCGAAAGCTCAAACAACTTCTTCGGCAGAAAGAAAGAAAATGGCGTAAAGCCCCCTCACAGGCCTCACTCTCGGACTACAAACGCACACTCCATCTATACAAAGTATCACACTGAAAACCAAAAGAGACTATTACGCCCGGAAGGTTCATCATCTAATCTTTGACTCAAAAGCTCTTTTTGCCTTCGTTTCCAGCCTCACTAAACCCATCGTGCCAGATATCCCACCCGAGCTAGCCCAGACAAAGGCTGATGAACTGGCTCTTCATTTCAACAAAAAAATATCTGAATCTCCTTAACCAGCTGACTACAAATAACACTGATCCAGATAACACATATCTCCCCCAAAACAAAGACATCCAGCTTATGCTTTCGAACCCATCACAATCACAGAGATACATTCAGTGCTAAAGAGAATGAAGCCATCATTCACACCCATTGATCAAATCCCCTCCAAAATGCTTCTTCTCATCCCTGACACTATAGCAAAACACTGGCAGACATCATAAACTGCTCCCTATCTCATGGTATCTACCCAGATGACCTAAAAACAGCTTCAATCAAGCCACTGCTGAAAAAACCAAATCTAAATGCATGTGATCCCAACAACGTCCGCCCTATTTCCAATCTCCCATTCATAGCAAAAATCATAGAAAAATTGGTAAACACCCAACTATCCAACTACTTAGAGGACCACAGCATTCTTTCACCAAACCAATACGGTTTCGCAAAGCTGCAAGCACAGAAACATTACTAATCTCTCTCCCACCCCCGACTTCCTCATTTCTGGAATTGATAAAGGCCAACATTTTTATTAATCCTCTTGGACTTCTCGGCGGCCTTCGACACCGTCAATCACACCCTTCTTCTAAAACAACTGGCGAACATTGGATTGACAGG